>NC_064901.1:3600000-4200000 GCF_929443795.1 Astur gentilis | reverse complement strand
TAGTAGGTTGGTAAGTGGAGTCACTTTAGAAGCATAGATTGAGAAAAGTGAAAAGCCCAACTTAATCAGTCTTGTTTTATTTCCTGGACAAATGGGGTTTCTGCTGAAATGAACTTAGGATTTTAAAGTGAACAAGAATCAATTAGCTTTCTGAAGAAAGAATGCTGCCACTTCCATCTCATTGGTCTACAGTCGGTGAAAGAAGAAGAGGGTACCTGTGTTGTCAAAAGCATGAGAGAGTTTTATTGGGGGTCATGATACTAGAAAGTTACCGATTCAGTAAATTGTTTTCCTTCTTTTGTTCTAAATTTGAGGCAGTCATATACTTGGAGACAGTTTCTTCCCTAGTGATAAAAGGGACCAGAAAGGTTGTGTGCAAGGAGTAAAATTCAGAGATTGAGGAGTAGGTGAAAGCAAGCCGTGATGTCAGGGGTTGTAAGAGAAGAAAACCACTGTTCCTTCATGTTTTTCATGTTGATGGAAATAGTGTAGATAAATGCTAGAGTGGAGTTCAGCATCTGTTACAGGTAATAAAGAAGCTCTACTACTGTTAAACCTGTTGAAACCTGTATTTATGGGAAATATGTCTAAATGTCTCATCTGTAAGGATTTCACTAATCAAGTGATTTTTAAAGATCACTGTGGCCTATTTATTTACTTTAATTCTTTGTAAAAAGTATATCCAGGTGCACATGAAAGTTGATTCATTTTTCTAAGTCAGAAAAGCTTGAGATTGAATGTTCAGCAGTAGCTGTACCACACACAAGCAAAATCATACTTGACAATTTATTTGTATAGAGACAGTAAGTAATGAAACTGAGCTGTCCAATGTATCTTTAAACTGTAGCTCAGCTGTTGCTGGTGAGGAAGACTAAAAACTGGATTTCAGGATGCAGTATTAACAAGGAAAGAGACTGTGCAAAGGCATAACTACTGCCCATTTTACAATGGAGCACTAATGTAACTTCAGCAGATTAACAAATGATGTGTTTAAATAATGCCAGCTACAGAGCAATTATAGTGCTCATCTGATTTTGTACAAGACACGAAATGGCTTCAAATTTTACGTTGAATTTTAGGATAGAGAATTAGAGAATGATACCAGAATTCAGTACTTCTGTCATTTTTTTCAGAACAAATCTATTTTAAAGGAAGCTTGCAACTTAAAATCACTCATTGTTAGAGTTTCTCTTGCCTTTGGTTATGTGTTGACCTGGTCTTCTCTTGTTTTTTTTTTCTTGACTGAAGAATTAGGAAGAACCAGAAGAGTGTTGAACGTAACGCGGCTATTTTCTTAACGATGAGGGTATTAACTTCCAGTGTGCTAATTTTTAGTTTGATTAGCAGCAGTGTTTTTAGCACTGAGAAGAAGATTTATTGTGAGGGCACTAGTTTCTCTGATTTGAATGAACTGAAACTCTTAAAATGATTATTTAAAAAAAAAAAAATTGCAGGTACTCTAGGTTGCACTACTGTTGAACTAAGACTTTTTCATTCCAAACAAACCTTCTAAACACTTCTAGTAAACATAACAGCAAACAGCTGGAGAGTCCTGTGGAGCCATGCGCCTCTCATATCTTGACAGTGTTGGTGTTCCATGATTTATTTTACTATTTTCAGACTTAATGAAGAAAGCCATAATAGAGGATTTAAAATACCTGGGTAAATAGCTATCTGATTTCTTCAATTAGGATCCAGAGGACCAGCTGCCATGTATGAAGGTGGTAATGAAAGAGGAGAGCTGAGTTCTGATAGATTAACTGATCCCCACAGACCACCATCAGATACTGGATCCCTGTCTCCTCCTTGGGACAGAGAATGCAGGATAATTCTGCCTCCACCAGGTATAAAAATCTGCTTAGTTACTGTATCCATGGAAAAGTGAAGTTATTGACTTGCAGTGTGTATATTTAAGGTTTTTTTGCTTAAAAATATGAAATGTTTTCTTGGAACTGCATGTGCAACTGCACTGGAAAGGGTTTTTTAATAGTGGGGTTTTTCCTCTTCTTGAATGGTGCGGTTCGCTTGCATTTCTTCTATGCTATTTTTTAAATATATATTGGTACTAGCAATGTACAATCAGCTGTTTGGTTTCATCATTTTACTGGGGGTTTGCTTAGTGCCTTAAAAGACCTGTCTGGGCTGGATAGTTACTAAGAGATCTGTGAAGGTAAAAAGTTTTAATGGTACATTAGCCTTAAATAAATAAATAAAAGCTAATGTTGAAAAATACTGTTTTTTTAAAAAACATTTATATTAATTATACAGGAGTACCATGGTACAGTCATCATGTTCAGTACATATTTTTGTGTTGATGCTGCCTCTTTAATAATTAACAACAACAAAATCAGTCTTCACTCTCACATCTTCAGCTAAACGTCTGTATTGCACATTCTCAGTCAAGACAGAGATGAATCAAAGAGGGTACTGCTGATATTTCTCAAGTAAACAATGCAGGGGGAAGGACAACCTTCCTGTACACCAGTAATAAAGAAGCAAAAATGCTACAAGTTAAAAAAAAAAATATTATAAATTAGGTAGACAGATTACGGTACCTCAGTTATTAGATGCAGCAAGCAGTATTGTAGTTGCTACACATCTGTGTGAAAGCCTGATTATAAAACTCAAAGTCCACTCAGGATGCAGCTTATCATTTTCCAGATCTGATCTATTGACAGGATAATGCAGAGAGGTTGTCTTGTTTCCTTGAGCTTTGTTCTTACCCCATCTTTGCTCTTTGATCTCACTGATACAGTTTGTCTTGTAGCTGCATGATTGACTGCTAGATCTGATGCAAGGAAGTTGGTGGAAACACATTACAGCACTATGAAACGTAACAGAAAACAGCATTCATCTAAGAATGGCTTAAAATGTATAATACCTTATTTTGCCTTTGACCTTCATTGCTATGCTGAACCTTTGTTTCAAAGCCCTGCTGTTTATGACTTAGGCAATCATAACTTTCAAAATTCTACTGTATGTTAAACCAAAAATCAATGAACTTTCTCTTTTGCAGCTCCTTAGAAACGTAAGCTATAGTACATACTTGGTGGGATTCCTATGTTTGGGTTTTTTTGAAATTTGTTTTCTCATCCTGGTTAATAGTCACTTTGGATATTTACAAGAGCATAAGATATCCGGAGGATTTTGCTGGTGTAAAATTATATGGAATGGGGGGAATAAATCTTCATTGACCTGTTTTGTGATTTTTTTCAATGTTAGGTGAGCCTTACACTGATCCAGTTCTTCCTCCCCGAAGACAAGAAAGATTTTTCCCTAATCCTCCAAATACTGGAAGACTTTCTGGACCAGCAGAACTACGAACTTATAATGTGCAGTCTTTTGATAAAACAGGTGGGAATTGCTTCCTTGATACTATCAAACGGAGAATCTCAGTGTAACTTGACTATGTGTAGTAGCCTTGGTAAGAGGACAACTTTATAGCTACCACAGACTGATGTTCCATTGTGTAAAAACATTTTAACACCTGCTAGCCTTTCCCTCTTATCAACAACAGCAGTCTGTTCTGTCAGGTGGGAGGGATTCAGTGAATGGTAGTCATGAGGTGTTTTTTTGTCCACCTTCACTGTTCTGTATGTTAACCATTCAGGATTGGCCTTGAGTCTGGCCCCTCCCATGAGGCTCACCACAGCATTAAAATATCACAAACCCACACTTGCATTTCCATGCCATATTTGGTAAACTTAGAAAGAGTTAGAGTCAAAGACCAAAAGAATAACAGCAAAATTTTCAAATATCTGCTGGCTTTGTGTACTGAAGTAGTAGAAGGTCCTGAGGTCTCCTCCTTCAAACTAATTACCATACTTGCAGCTTTTTGTAGTTCACAGTGCAGTTGCCCCCAACTTAATCACACGTTTCACTGACCCAAGTACCATTTGTTTTAAACTGGCCAGTTACGTAAATTGTAGTTTGTGATACTTGGCAACAGCCAGAAGCTCAGAGGCAAAGTTTTGGTGACTTGAACCTCATCACTGAAACAGTTTAAGAGCTTAAAGCCCTAATACTTATTAAGCAGTTTTCATCCTTATTTAATGCCTAGTAAATCACATGTGTCTCACTGAGCAGCTAGGCTGAAGTCATTAAACTCACAACAGAAACTTTGCCACCTGGTATTCAGTTACTCCTGTGATTAGTAGTAAGTTACCATCTTTGTTGCCCAGTTTCTGGCAGTAGGAGAGAGAACCTTTGTTACTTGGTGTGTAATGTGAGAACTGGGAATGCTGAATTCTGTTTCAGGTTGGAGGTTCAGGTTTTACAGGGAATTTTTCTCTGCTGGAAGACAATTCTGTTCCTGTACAGCCACTCACCTTCCTACCCTCTTTCCCAAGCCTCTCTTTGTTTCACTTCTGCTTTCTAATAGTTTGTGTTCCACTGAGGTCTTTCTTCTAGCACCTGAATGCTGACTGAAGGACAGGAGAGATACACTGTCTTTGCGGTCACTTGTTGCATCCATTTTTACCCTTTTCTTCAGCTGCTGGCAAGCAACAATTAAAAAAAAAAAAAGCTGTATTCAGTTCTTGGGCAGTTCAAAACCTACTTAATGGAAACAGGGTTTTGGATAACCTTGATGCCAGCATTTAGCAGGTCATGAAGCATATGTGAATCTTGCTTTTTAGAGGCATGTAATTTCACTAGACTTGGGTGAGTATTTGTAAAAATAGCAAAAAAACTCCCAACAAATTGAAAGAAAAAGAACCTACCCCATCCAGCACATGCCATCTGACTTCAGAACAGCAACATGTCTCACAGTACTGAATCCAGGTTCCAATTCTAAAGAGTGAATAAGCAAGATGATCAAAATGTTATTTAAAGTGAACAAAATAATAGGCATTTTCCTAAGCTGGGGTGACTAACGCTACAAAAATGAAATTTCAACTTGAGGCAGGTACCTGGAACAGCAAACTTCTGGTCAGAAAGAAGGGTTAAAGCTTGACACAGTTTGTGAGCAACTTTACAGGGATTTAAAATGCAAAGTGTTATGTAACCTAAGTATCAAGGCATGAATATTCTCTGTGTGACACAAGCAGTTGAAATGCTTCAGATTGTTAAGTAACTGTATCTTCAGCAAAGGCAGGGCCTGCTTGAAATGACAAGTAATTTAGATTTTTGGAAAAGACCTATCTGTTCATTGAGGAAAGAGCTTTGTTTTCTTCAAAGCAGAAGAGATGCAACATGTAGATGAAAAATCTGTGATGTGTGAGAATTATGGTTTTAGTCTTGTGCTTTTTAGTATTATTGTCTTCAATCCAGACAGACATGTAAGAAAGCAGTATTTTTCAAATCTTGGAGGGGGGTGGGTTTTTTGGTTGTTTTTTTCGTTTGTTTGTTGTTTTGGGTTTGTTGGTTGGGGTTTTTTTTGTTGTTTTTTTTTTTTTTTTAAGAAAGGAGTACCTCTAGTGTATATATCTATAATATATTTATATCCAGTCAGATTCTCCTCTGACAATTCCCTTAAATAATTTTCTTCAGTTGTTACTGAAAATACTTGTTCTCAGGGATGTATAAAAGTAAAAACACTGAAGTTCCTATTTATCTTTTAATTTATGAAGTGAGTACAGCAAATATGAGGTTGATTATTCTCATTTCTGAATGCTTATCCAGAAATGATGCAGTTCTGGAAGTGTCCTTAATGTTTAGCAACTAAGGAAGGAATCAGTTTTTGTCAGAATTGAATAGGATTGCTGTTAAGCAATATGCCAAGAGCGTATCATAGTGCAGTCAGTCCCAGAGTGGGACTTAGCAAAGAAAGAATTAGCAGGAGGGAGGGGAACAAGGGAACTGCTACAGTAATGTTACGTATCACTAGGAAAATGGACTTGTAAATTCTAAAAAAACCCAAAACCCTAAAATAGAAGAAAAAGGCTTACTTGTATACAAAAAACTTTGGTAAAAGCTGCAACCTTGTAATGCATATGCAATCTGTACAGAAGTTGGAGAAGATACTTAAACATAGCTTTGTGTTCCTCTGTTGTCTTTCACTCTGCCTGCAGAACAGTTGCTTGGTACAGCAATACTTTTTTTTTTTTTTTCCCCTTGCCTATATATCCTAATTTCAGAAAAAATACTGAAATCAGTGGTGGAGAAAAGGAGATCAGCACTGAATAACTTGTTTAACTTTTGCTTACAGATGGACAAACATCTTCAGAAAACAGCCCACAAACAGAACCAAGTGGAAATGGGATGAAAGACCATTCTAACCTTAGTGTAAGTGGCCAAACAGAAACTTGATTTAAAGAAGCTTTAATTTTCTGCAAAATGTTTAGGAAAATTTGTCTCTAGTGCATTGGTCATGTTATATTGCACTGCGCCATCCAAATTATAAAATTATTTTTACATTTATCGCAGCACTTACTATCTTGTGAATTAATTTTTATGTATGACTAATATAACCCCTGCTGAAAACTAATTGTAACACAAAAGATGAAACTATGGTCAAGTTGATGGTCAGTGCACATAGATAGCCTTGCTCACAATTATGCTGTAGCTAAGGCAGAGTTGGAACTAGCTGTTGGCTAGTGTGACAGTCTATATCAAAGTGGGTCTGATGGGATTGGAGATGTTGCCTCTCCTCATCCCTTTCCCTAAGCTAACTTCCCTGTTTTCACTGTGTTGCAGAACTCGCTACCTGATCCGTCGCTGACATCTGAAAGTGAAGCCATCAGTTCAGGGTTTGCTCCTCCACCTTTCCCTCCAGTCAGACCGCCATTGATGCCTGTGGATCCTAGAGCACCTTTCATGAGACGAGGACCTCCTTTTCCTCCCCCTCCTCCTGCTGGGATGTATGGACCACGTGAATGTTTTCCAGTACGAGACTTTGGCCTTCCACGCCCTCCACTGCCAAGTACGTAGGTTTTGCCAGCATTTATTTCAAGTTGATGAACATGAGTGCTTTGTGCAGGTAGTGAGTTACCACACTGGGTGAATATCTACATCTTTATTTGAATACTACTTCTCAATTCAACTAACAGGGAGCATCTTTTCTGACTAAGGTTAATGGCATTGTACAGTTTCTTTTTCACAATTGCTCCTATTGACAATGTTTTTACAAATACTAGCTTTGGCTGGAAAATACGCATACACATACTGTTCAGGATTTAAAGGGTTCTTTTTTGGGGTAGGAAAGCAAGTAGATGCTTACCTTAATCCTTTTCCTCCTAGGAGGTTGCATCATATATAAATCTTAGTTTCATCCTTTATCTTTGAGGTATGCTAGTGTCCATGCAAAGGTATGCATTTGGGACATACCTGTTAATTGTTTTTCCCTGGAGCTTGTGTTAGCTTGCATTAGTGGAGCAAGATCTAAGTATCAGACTGAAGGGCTTCTTTCTGCCTCCTGCTGTTCTGTGATTAACCTGTGAAGAACTAAGCCATTTATCTTCCAAAGGATCTGTAAGGTATGACAGCCAAGGGCTGCTACAGCAGATGAAAGGTGATGGTGGCAGCAGCAGCCCATTAACAGACAGTGACTGGCTGCTGCTGTGAGCCTGTCACAGGTAACTTCTGAGAAAAGTGATCGTTTTGTCCTCCTCCTTAGCATCTTTGTCTCCTTGGAGCATAACACCTAACCTGGGTCTACTTTGTGACTTCTATTTAGGCAGGCCATATATGGGGTAGGAGGAGCAGGTATGTTTACTGTTGTGATTGATATTAACTTGGACTACTCTGATTCTCCTGCAGTAAGAAATCCATTTCCAATGAGATCTTATCCTCACTATCCACCTCAACGACCTGGATTTTTGCCTCCACCCCCTCCTCCTGAAAATAGAGTTGAGCCACCTCAGCTAAATCCATCAGCTGTAGAACAACCAGAACCAAAGCATGAGACTTGACAGAGACATTTGAGCAATGAAGCATTTCTGTAGTCTCCTAAAGGCATTTTCCCTTGTGTTAAGTAACCATTGTTACTTAGGTATATATAAACTACTTTGCTCAAATTGAAGCTTAATAGAAAATTCTCAGGATAGTATTTTGTAAATAAAGAATTAAATAAGTATGAATATTGTGAATAAGTGATTTCCATTGTATGATAGTCATTTTAATTTAAGTATTTCTAACTTGAGTAATCTCTTCAGAGGTGTATAAAATTGTCATGTGAACTGTATTTTAAAAGTCCAGCTGCTTTGTCCTTGTTTAGCTGTACAGGGAATCTCTCTGCATGCCAAAAGTGATGTTTGCTGCTTTATGAATAGAATGTGAAAACAAATTGAAACAGTTAATAAAAGTCTACTGAAAATGAAGGCAGTGTCACTGTTAATACGGTACTATAGAAGCAGTTGATGTGAAGGGGAATTACTATTATTCCCTACTACATACATACTCTGTTAATGACCTCATAGGTAATCTTTCAGCTGTCCCAGCTTTGCAAAATAGCAGTTAGACCTACCACTGCAGCGGGAGGCAACTGGAGACACAGAGCAACTCTCCCCTCACTCTTCAAAACTGATAGTGTGGGGGGTAGTGTTTTGTTGATGATGTGTATATGGTTTTTTTGATGGCACGTGATCACATACCTATGTGATGCTTCAGCACCACCAGAACCTTGCAAAACTACTACTAAGTTTTTTTACTGTCTCAACATGGCCTTTGGGAAGCTGGGTAGGAGAAAAAAGCCACTTCCCCATTCCTTCAGCTCTAACTTCAGAGACTACTCAGGATTTATCAGTGAAATGGGCACAGAGGCTGGGGCAGGAAATGGCTGTAAGCAAGCTCATCCCAACACCTTGTACAGATAATTAAAACTGCACTGCAAGGTAGAATTTCTTTTTTGTCTGGCAAGCACAGAAGCAAGTATACCAAATACACTTATCAAAAACCAACAGAGAACTTGCTGTTGTAGCAAACATTTAAAAAACCCAAACAAACATGATTTTAGACATGAATTGTGTCCGTGAACAGTTTGTAGTGATTGCTAGGCTTTGCAAAAAAGGAGAATAAAAAAAATATGAAAGAGGCGGCAAGCTAGAGCATTAATGATTTTGTTGCCTATAAAAGGATTTAGTGTGTTGACTCATTCACCTTTTCACATCAAGTTACCATTTGCTTCTTCCCTTGTGGTAGCAGCCATCACAGCAGGCACAGTGCACTTACCAGAGCACAGGTGGGCATTCCAATGCCCTGCTAGATCAGGACAGAGCCTAGCTCTGTTTTTACTATCATACAATCTAAAGACTTCTGCTAGAAACTGTTGGCTGTTCTGACAGTTTGGCTTCAAACTGAAAACCATGTAATTACTTGCAATGCAGTAATTTGGTACAGGACCCTTTAAGATAAAGAAGGAAACTGTTTCTAGACAAGCTCCCACTGGCAATAGCAGCAGTGGGCAGTTCAACTGCCATTCCCCTGTTCTCTGTGCGTGCACGCACACACACACCAGTTTCAGCCTTTAATATAAATGCAGCCACCACACCCCATAATTAGAAGTTACCAAAAAAACCTCCAGTCTGCTCTTTTTTGTAATTGCTTAGGTCAAGTCTGCCTAGGGAGCTTTTTTTTTCTGCAGCTCACTACTCAGTTACTTCCACCTAGGCTTATTTCAGCTGCAAAACTCTTCCATGGCTCACTCCTGCAACTTCTTTATTCTCCTTTCTATTTCTAGTTTAGTCCTCAAAGGCATTTAGATAAGCCTTTGTACCTGAGCTACTCAGCAACAAATTCTGACAACAGACATTTTAAAGCATCATCCATGTTAAATTGTTTTAACTACTTTTTAGCTTAATTCAGCTGTTGCATCATTTTTAGCCAATTACTTGCCTTCTAAAGGGCTCTAAGTTTGCCTGAAAAACTTCACCAGATTCTAAAAGAAACTATTCAGTTTTACCTTTGCCCTTGATATCAGTCCTAGAACCAGAACTGCCAACTGTCAACTACCTCTGTACATAGAGCCAGTGGATAGCACAGAAGTCCTTAGTTTGATAATGCTGCCGCTGTAGGAGCCCCCCCCGCCTTTTTTTTTTTCTCCTTCCAACTCACCTTAAGGATTGCAAACCACTTATGAATGTAACTGTTTTCCAAGAAAATACAGTATTTTCTGTATGGATTAGGTTGTTGTTCTAGCTTGTAACTAAGTTGTCTGCAAAAAACAATTCTTCCTCCACCAAACAATCTACTCTATGCCCAACAATGATACTGGAAGCTGCAGCCAAAACAAAAATTAGCTGGACTAAGATAATGCAGGACAAGCATGGATTAGATCATCCCACAGAGTGAATGGAATGATTTCAGACATTTTTTTCCCCAGTAATAGCCCAATATTTTATTTGCAGACAAGCAATCTAAAAACAAGCTCAGATTTTTGCAATAGGGACAGGGTGTAGTAACCCAACAGATATACGTACTTAGTTATGTTTAATTGAGAAGGGTCGCACAAGTGCATTATGTAGGGAAGTCCCTGTTCCTCCCCCCAAAAGAAAATGCAATCCAGTTTTAACAACTGAGGGCCTGTGTTCCAAGATCCTGCTGCTAAATCTAGAATGCAGCAAGACTAACTTGACAGTGCTGTCTCTTTAGGAAACAAAGAGAAACAAAAAAATTTAAAATCCCATTTGGGATTATGCAAGCTCAAAGCAATTTCACAGAGTCTGTAAGATCCCACTCCAAATGCAAGTGCACTTTCCACATTAGGACTTAGTTTCCTAACAATTTCAGATTGCTTCAGCTCAAAACCCTTGATCTTGGTTATCACTAATGCAGATTATTGCTAAAAATACAAACAAACAACAAAACCGTCTTCTTTTATTTATTTCTAAGACAATACAACAATCAATCAATCAGAGGTGTATTTCTCCAACACTGTTCAAGGTATGGGTTTCACCACACACTCATGCCTTACTGGACTTAGTACTTGTAAAGTTAAGAAAGATTATAATAGTTGGTTCGTTTTAAGTACATTGACTTCATACCTGGAACATGAGCCATAGCAGTGATTAGACTTCAGACTGTGGGGGGGGAGGAAAAAAAAAAAAAAAAAAAATCGGACCTGGAGCACTAACAACAGACATCCATTGATACGACCTATATTAAACATTGTGGCTATAACTGCAGTAAACAAAAAGGACTGCACATCTACCATCATCAAGTGACCCGTTTCTCCCGCTCCTCATCTTATCTTTCAAGATTAAGTTAATTAAAAACAGAGCAGAAAATAGGTTAGACTAAAAAGAGAAACTTGTTTATATAACAGAAAGGTAAACAAGTTACTTCCCAACTGCATTAAGGCAAGCAGTTATCCACAGAAACACAGTAATCTGCAGAGGGAAAATGCATACCCTGCAACTGTTTAAACCAGAGGATGCAGCATTTGCTTCAGGAAGTTGCACAGAAAAAGCCAGAAATCCTTGATCACTTTACAACCAAATTTAAGGTCCAGATGATGCTAACAGTCACTGTCAGATTTAACGGCTACATAAACCTCCCTCCTGAGGCTGAGCCCTGAAAGGCACTGAGACCAAGTCCCTTTATTTCACTTTACTGGAATATGAAAAGCTGTAACTGTATTTATCTTTATTACCCACAGCATCTCTTCGGTAATTTGGTAAATGATCTTTCTTAGCAAGTCCAGAAGATCTAGAAGACTGCTTAAACAACAAGCAGTGTGATTTTCATGCTTGGTAGGGGTTTGGACCATCATAAAATGAAGTTCAGAAGCTCAAATTAAATCTGTGCTTGGCACGCACACACTGAACAGCCACTCCACCAATTCTCACAGCACAATCAGCCATTGCAGGGCATGGCAGCTCTTCAACAGCTTACCAGACATTTGCAGTCTTCATTCAGAATGCACAGCTACCTAGTCTTGAGTACGGATAAAATGTCAAACTGAAGCATTGCAGGTATTCATAATCTATTTAATAGTGGGACACCAAAGAAGTACTACACATTTTTCTTGAGCACATATTAGATTTTGATTTAAGCAATTGCAATGGATGCAGGAATTTCTCAAAAATAGTCTTCTATATTCTACAATCCACAGTTTACTGTATCAGTCTAATAAGTCATATCATGATATACTGTTTGTGCTAACTGGTCTGATAGTCTGATCTTTAGCAAAGCATCCTTCCCCTTCCTCCACCCCCCCAAAATGTTGACAAAATTCAGCCAAATTTAAAAAAATGACTGTACGACTTATTTTAGACTCTTTTGCTGACCTAAACACAATGGGAGCTACCAGTTACACACAGCTTATGAACGATGTTGCGTTTTAATTCTAAAAATCTTCATGCTGATACAATAAAATGTTTTATACAGCAATCAGTTTTTAATGCTTTATTCATTGATTAAAAGAATATACATTTAACATAAACCATACAACATCAGTCATCAATTCAAACATTCAGCTGGTTTCCTTACATTTTCTGTCAGGAGGTTTTTTTTTTTAATCTGATCACATTTATAAGATAAAATCTCACCACATCTGGCATATACACACACTGTGCCAGTGGATTCACTCTACTGATGTACATATAAAATCCGCATGGTATGTGCTCACTGGAGACAAAACAGCGCACACCTGTCAAAAGGTCATTTTAATATAAGATGGTAAAACCATTTGTAAAACACATATAAACTTTTTCCATAAATAGAATCATATCTGGACATCTGTTGCATAAATTGTGTTTTCCAAAGCTTACAATATAGCAGCCAGGTCTCAGCACTGCTGGGCACCCACGTTGGCCACTTACTTTATTATTGCAGACTGTCCTTTAAACATTAAATGCACAACATTCGTACCACTTAAAACTGGGGTCAGGTGGAAGTCTCACAGAGACCACGTCTGTACCGCGGTTGCCCTGAAACAGTTAAGTCGGCTTTTAAAGCCTCTCAGATATAACAAGATTTTAAAACATACTTCATGGAATGTTCTTCATGCATCATAGCAGCTCATACCTGTGATAGAACAAGCTTTGTATTTGTTTCCTTTCCTTCCTTTACATTCACTATTCACAGTGAAACAGGTGCATGTTTGTTAAGAGTTCTGAGGTTGCTGACTGAGCCACAGCACAGCTGTGTACCACAGGTCGAAATTCGACCTTATATATTACAATCTAGCAGTATCTGGCTGGCCAAAAGTTGGCCTGCCCCTGCCAGCATGTGGGCACTTCTTCGTTTTTAATCTATTCTTTGGCAGCTGACACAGGCGCTGACAGAGAAAATCCAGTGACTTGGTTGCTAGGGATTTCACGACTAATGTTTGTTTGCAGGAGTATACCTTTGTATTGAAGTCTTCACGGTTATGTTTTTACCTCATCGGAGTACACATTCTTGCTTTTTTTCTTTTAAACTTTGGCCCAAAGCTAACTTTTAAGGAAGATGACAGAACATGAGAATAAATGAGGAGGAGTTTGCGAAGAACCCAAAAGACTACAGCTATGGAGTGAGTCTGTAAGTGCAAGTACCTGAAAAGCTAGTGTTTCACACCGCCGCTTAACAACTGAGAAAAGCTGAGAATGGTAGTTAAGTCATGCTTCAGAATCCGCATGTGAAATAAAGCAAGGTGAGAGTCTTACAATGAACAGCCCTGGATAGACTTCTCTTCCTTTAAGCCTATTATTAAGTAGCATGCTACCAGATTAAGCACACAATGACAGCACAGAAATCCACTGGGCTATGGATATGGGTATTAAAAAGAGCTGTCTCCTGAGCACAGAACTCCGATATAATAGTAAAATCATTCAAAATGCAGTTAATAAAAGTAAAGTTAGCCGGCAACCTCAGACAGCCTTTGGCTGTATCTCTATAAGGTTTGGTAGACAAGTCCATTAACCGTGAAAACCCTAAACACTGCCACTTTCAGCTTCTAAACCAATACCCGACTACGTTCTTTGATCAAGAAGTAGAATACACATATATAACTCTATATAGCTAATACTGATTAAACACAGCACAAAAGGGGTTAATTCACGCTACTGAAAAAAAACATAATAGGACCCTACTTGCATATGTAACCACAGGAATTGTAAATAAGGAGCTAAATGCCTTCACTGAAGCTTTGCATCTCTCTGTAAAAGTGACGGGTTGGCTCAGTGAAGACACTGAGCAGCTCTATGTCCATGACTGCGTGCCAAGGTCGACCCAATCCGAGAGATACTTGCTCAATGAGATTGTGTACTGGATCCACATCCTGATCAGCCAGTTCTCCTTGGTCAAAATCAATGCTTTCTTCTGTGACTTCCAGAACTTTCAGGTCAGAGCCACGAAGACGAGCAATTGCTATAAGATTATGAGCCCAAACTGTGTAACCTACGGGGGGGGAGGGGGGGAAGAAAAAAAAGTAAGTTGCTCTGTCATTTTGCTACAAGGCATTTTTTTACTGAAGTACTTAATACCAGACCATCTCAACATCCTTCCCAACCTATTTTATAATCTTCCATCTGGCAGAACCCCCCCCTACAGCCTTGTTTTGGTTTTTTTTTTGGTTGCAAGTGGTAAAACCCCATTTTATATTCTGAATAAGGAAGTATCAAAAATATTTCAGGTAGTTTGACCAATCTTTTCACCATTTGTAGAAAAGTGGACTTCTTTACGCCAAGTTAAGTTATATCTACAATTTCAGACCTCCTGTGACCTACTTCATAATATATAGAATGAAAAAAAGTAAGTCATCAATTATTTTAAGCGAATGTATAAAAGGACTGTTTTAAAACTGTGCTTGTGCTAGAAAAAAAATCTGAAGTTTGCTTTTGTTGCATTAGAGGTAGACTTAAAAAAAACAACCAAACAAAACAAAAAAAACCCCAAATAAACTAACAAAAAAAAATCCAACACACGTAAACCAGAAGCCTCTCCAGGAAACAGGACACACCAGTACTAAAAAAAAAATAATAAAAATCTACATATATCTTGTTATTCTATCTGAAAATAAACATAATTACAAAGCTTCCTTCTCTTCCCATTATTGTATATTGGCATTCCTCTTTAAAAGCACCTACTCCCCAGCTACCTGTTAGGTTTCTGTACCCTGGCTAAGGCAAATGCTGAGCCCCTCCTTATTCAGATGGAAGCCACAGATGATCTAGGAACTTCCCTTTCTGGGAGCTCTGCCAAGTCAGCCCTTCCATTGCAAAATTAAAGGCTCATTTCTGCCTTCACCATCATTCTCACAGGTGCTAAGCCTCTTGGTGAGATACCCAACTTAGAGTCCAAGTAAGGCTGCAGTTTGCACAGTATCTGAAACTGGGAAAGTTAAGCTGCTGAGAAATAAAAACTAACTGTGGTTTGGTTTTCAACAATGCACTTAACATCCTCTACATCATAATGTATCAAAATAAGACAGCTAGTTAAAGAATTAAGAAAACTGATGTTAAAGTAATTAAGAAAGGAGAATGTTTCATTCTGTTTTCTTTTACTTTTTCCTACTGTTTGTCTCTAAGGTTTCCAGTAAATACGTTGCTCAGGGTAGGTTTTCAACAAAGAAGCCTGCACACATCTGCATGGCTCATTTCTGGTATATTAACCATTAGGAATGCACGAATTCCCACAATTTTCATCTGCTGATACTTCACCACTGGCACAACTGTCCACAGAAGATGAAGCTGTCAATAAGGCTGTAAGACATCAAATCAAATGGAAAATTCCACCTGTGCAATGACACTCCACTATCAGGATCTGAAGAAGCTCACAACACCTTCCAGTTATCTTGATCGTAAAGGAATTCACTAAAGAAATCCTTGACAGAAAGTGCAAGAATAAAGGGAATAAAACCTGCGGTTAAGTCCTCTGTACCATCCTTGTGGTTCAGGTGTATGGCTTTTGCTATAACTTTTCAAGGTCAGATGGAACAACCATCTTATTCTCAACCTAATCTCATTTTAAATTAACTCTCCTTTCAAAAGTTTTGCCTGAAGTTTCTCAGTAACCTTCCAGCAGCCAAAAAGCTCTGCTCTGCCCAGCTGAAGTATTCAGAGGTAAGAGGGAATGATCACTTTACCACAAGTACCACTGAACAACAAATTCACCATGAGCAGCACCATAGTTTGTTTTTCCTTGCTAGTAAAAACTCAACTTTAGTTTTGCTCATGGACAGAATAAAACTAAGTATCTTATAGGTAACACAGTATGCTTACAACACAAAGTCTTGAAAATCCACATGAAGTGTCCTCTTAAAGAGGAATGGGAAAAATAAAGAAAAAATACTTCAACCCCCATAGATGGGCTGTGTTTTTTATTCACAGTACCAGATCACACCACTCTGATTATCCTACTGTCTCCATCCCATCCCCAACGACCACACACTCTTCACACCCTTCCTTCATTCTGCAAGGATGTATTTAATATCCTTCAATCAGCTCTCCTCTGCTCCTGAAGATGCTACCCTGGTGGAAAGATCATACTACTTCCCAGAGAAGACAGAAGAAAATCTCAAGGCACCCCAGGAAAAGAGTGTCCTTAAGGTATGTTTTTCCTCTCCTCTTTTGGTCAGTGACAAGTGGCAGCCAAAACTACATGTAAATCAAAGCCTTTTTCAGAGCAGACAAATAGCAAAAGAGGGAAAACAAACAAAGAAAAAAAGAGTATTGGAAACCACGTAACAACCACTTCAGAAAACAGGAGAAGAAACTTGAGCACTTACATATAAAATGAATTATGGCACCTTGAACAAAACCACCATTTTTTTCCTAAAGGAAGCTTGATAGTATCGTGAAGAATACAAGTGGAGCCAGAAACCTTTATCTGGTAAGCCTCAGAAAATACAAGCACAAGGCTAAGATGCTGTACTGAAGCATCACATCATTCTGTATCTTTCTTCCTAGTCATGTTCTTCTCACAGTTGCTACTCCAGAAGAAAGATGCTTAAGCTATAGTACCAGAGCAGTCATATTCACAGCTTAAAAAAGACCAGGAGACATTTATAAGCAGCTTAACTAGCTTCTGCTGCAAGGAGGGGAGAAGAGAAGGGGAAAGAATCTGAATCCCAACATCAGAGCAAGAGTGATATTTGGCCATGCTCTCCCCCCAAGTATACACAGCATCTCTCCAAAGAAGATGCGGCAACAACCGTTTGCTAGACAGAACCGTAGAAGGCATTTGCTTTCCCAATGCTCCGCACAGACTAATACCTTCTACTGAATAGACATGCACTGACATTAGACACTTACACTAGCTTATGTTCAGATATTTTATCATCTTTTTAAGTTTAGATAAAGGACTTCCCTGCAGTAGGAGGATAATTTAAGGTAACACCTTGGGGGGGTGTGTGTGTGTGTGTGTGTTTTAAAGGTCCTCAAGCTTGTATCCAAATGTTAAAAGAAACTGCTAAAATCCACATTTAGAGTGGTAAGGTCACCTGCCAGTATCCAAAAATCTGTCAGACCTGGGAACTATAAAGGAGAGGCAGCTGAATTGATTCCCTCCCCCCGCAATGATTTTTCAATAGAAGACAGTGGAAATTTTTTTTCTAGCAAATACAGCAGGACCTTCTGACTTTAACCAATGGAAATCTGAATACTGCTGGAGTTCTCTCCTGTTTGTGCTGAATGACTGGAGATTTACTCCCCCACGCAGTCTGAGGAAATGCATTCATTCTTATGCAACACAATACAGAGTCATCGCTTAACTCCTTCACGTATCGGCAAACTTGGTCTTGGTAAGCTGATTCTGGCACAAACAAAAAGAACTATTCTGCACTATTTCAGTTTCAGTAGCCTTAAAATTTGCCAAACAACTGTAACTTCTAGTGAGTACTGTATTGATGACAGAGCTGAATATAAATGCACACTTTTTTTTTTTTAATTTGCAATTATATGGCAAATAAATAGGTAATACCTAGCTCTGCCATTACCAGTGAAACCAATGCACTTGGTGAGGCAATATCCTCCACATTGTATTTTTCAGTCTTCATCTGCTGGCAAAGTCCTACCAAACTGGAAACAGACTTCATCCCCTCAGCCCTGGGGCACTTAACCCGTGTTATTTACAAACAGGAAGCACAATCATCTAATATTGCCAGCATATGAGCTCACAGTAAAACAGCAAATGTTTTCAGTGTTCACATTCACATAACCAGCCACTTGGTGGAACTTGCACAGTGCAGACCACTTTCAGGATAAGCCTCCTGGAATGCTCAGTTCTTAGTTATCCTTGTTTCTGTGAATGGTCTAATAAAATCCTATGTGACTTCTCAACAGAAGTTATTAAGCTACAAGCACATTTAGAACTCATAGACAATAAATGCCCTCCTATTTCCAAACATGAAAATACCAGTATAAGGTACAACAGCATGTATAGCAGCTGTGCAGCAGACTCTTGGAACAGCACTCCACTAAAGCACATTATGATTAGAAAGGCTGAA
The DNA here is from genome assembly GCF_929443795.1 of Astur gentilis. NCBI lineage: Eukaryota > Metazoa > Chordata > Aves > Accipitriformes > Accipitridae > Astur > Astur gentilis. The sequence continues at coordinate 4,181,696 of NC_064901.1, read as the reverse complement.
GTGTTGTATTTCAAAGTCACATACTATGCCCATGCAATGTATTACCTACCATGAACAGCTAGGAGAGACAGTCTTGTGCACCTCCAGGCTAATAAGACAAGTGGATCTTCATTCCGGTTGTCACTAAGATCTGGGAAGCCAGACATATCTATCACATCATTCATTAGTATAAAATGAGTGAGGAACTTGTCATACTGCCTGGATATGAGGTCAACAACAGCCCCTGAAACACAAGTGATGTAGCTGTCAAAATGAATCCTCTCTAGGGGGATACTGGGCTTAAGAATCCTTAGCATATCATCACTCTTGACATCAAAAGCCATTATATAGACCCGAAGATTAGTGCTGTTGCGAGTCAGCGCCTTCCAATTCTCATCTTCTGGCATACTGTCCAATGACTTGTGCATTATGGAAACACTGTGGACCAGGAGAGACAGTCGATGCAAAGGCACATGGTTGCTGTCAGCCAGGACTCTTGCCATTTCAGCTGTAAAATCACAGAAATCCAAAGCGAGCGAACGCAGATTCACAAAGCGCTCCAATTCAACTGCAGTGATAAGAGTGGTATTACCAGGGATGTGGTTGTCCAATAAGCTCAGATGTTCCATGCTGTTGGCTATGGGGTTTGATAAGGAGGACAATGATGTGGGAGTTACTATTTGCAGCATAAACCCACAAGACAGCCATTTCAATTGCCTGCTATTGCCTAATATCTCTTCAAACAGCTGTTGTATTCTGCAAGTAAACAAAACAGACAATGATCCTATTAAACATGGTTTAGTCTTACCAATTGCATACCATTCTATTTTTCTTTTACTTGAGAATTATTCTTCTTTCATTGATGGCCTTATTCTGCAGGAAGGTGCTATTATTACGGTTCTTGTGAACTACAAATATTAGAACTTGACTCTGCAGACCTCCCGCAGCAATTTAAACTTCACTGCACTTAAAAGGTTAAAATAAACTATCTTGAGAAAGTTATCTACTTTGTCTTTCAAAAACAGTGGCACACTATGAACCTTCATTTCATGTATTTCTCAGCATGTATTTAACACCCTCCCACGTATATTTTAAGGTTATGCAAATAAGAAAACCTGTAATGCTTTTAAAACAGAGTTCTTGTTTTTAAAAACAGCTTCTCATATTGGCTACCCTCTCCAGAACTGCAAATTCAATATGGAAAAAACCTGTCATTTTCAGTGAAAGGCTGCAGAAACTTGACTCTGAGCATAAGTTAGAATGATCTGAAATTACTTGCTTGACTTTGCTCATTAAAGGGTAAACAACAAACATGTAAGAAGATCCTTTAAATAATTCTGAATGTTCAGCTAACCGGATTTTCAGGTGTCAACAGGTTTAAGTTTTACCAAAACAACCTGGACCTGGTAACATTTCAATTTCAGATTATCAGTGCCAGATGATTCCGGCACTGCCAGAATCCTCATGCCATTTATTACACTGCATGATTACTATGTACCACTTCTGATGCATGCCACCTCTCCTACCCCTTTATTTTTTTTAATGAAGGGATGTTCTTTAAGTTAGATATTTAATTCTGGAAGGCAACAGAAGCATTTTCAGGTAAGATTTTGTATACTAAATTCAAATAGCACAGTCAAATTCTACAAGCTTTCTCCAAGTAAGTATTTTTCCAGTCTTCATCCCACAGCCGCTAAGGCCAAAAGAGTTCTCCTGCCCAAATGACAAGTGTTCTTTGAGCACATACATTCTAGGACATGTGTAGATGACAGTTTGATTTCAAACCCTGGTCAGCCAGAAGGGAAGAACTGCATTTAAGGGAAGCAGTTGATCCAGGCTTGAAATCCCAAGAAATAAGACGTAAACACCTCCAGTACAAAATCGGCAGAAATCTTTGTGCCTCAAATCAGGTAATGTTTTGCAAGAATCACTTTTTCCTTTATTGTTATGGATATCTGTATACTTTAAAAATCTAAGCAAAACAATTTTACAAAGTTATTATTCTCATGCACATATCTTTAATCAAGATAATGTCCAGGCAAAATTAAAGGCTTATTTAGCCCAGTACCCTGACTGACAGCAGAGAAACACTAATGCCTTAGAAGTGTGACAGAACAAGGAAAGCACCTATCTCCTTAGTTTCCAGAAATTTGTAACTCAGATCTCTTGACCCAGAGCTGGCTTTCTGTACTTAGTAACCCTCAGGGACCTCACTTCTACAAATTTATCCAGGCTCCTCTTTAAGCCAAGTAAGCTTTCAGCAACCGTAACATCCAATAATAAAGAACTCTGCAGTGCAATTCCCCTCTCTTCTGGCTTGCTCTGAACCTGTCACACACTACCTTTGATGCCCCATAATCCTTCTGTTGAAATAAAGTTAAAAGAGCAATCCTTATTCATACTCTCCCTTGCCTGCATGTGCTTTCTTCCTTCTCCGAAGAATGTACTGGGTTTGCAAGGCCTGACTTCTCTTTGTAAGTGGAAAAGTTGGTGTGGTCATTGTATTTATCTATTATACACCTCAGAATAGTTCCCAAGGTTTTGCCTAGTATAGACTTCAGCTTTTCCAGATCTTTTCTGAATATTTTTTTTTTTTTAAACTGAGGACTGGCAACTGCGACACAAATTAAACACAGTTTTAAACAACAGGTCAAGAGTCACAGATAATATAGTTTTGCTATTTTAATCCTAAATTCTTTTACAGTTCAGATGAGCCCTGTTTGATCCTGGCAATGTTTGTTTCACAATTATTCCTGCCAATGCTTAAATTAAGGCAGATTCTCTGACAATCTCCCCCCCAAAAAAGGTTCTACCACAGGAACCTCTCTAATGTCTTCCAATGAAGGGACTCTTCCCTCCCCCCTCTCACCATACAAATCTACAAAAGGTGCTGTAATGGTTGCAGCAATAGTAGAATTTATTTTGTAATAGTCCAAGTAGTCAATCTTAATAGTGCTTGTAATATTCTACAGAACAATTGAAAAGATGACAAATCAATTTTGAGATGCTCAGTAGAATACTACCATCTATATACCTCACTGCACTAAAAATCTCTTTAAGTTGTGCTTCTGACACAACTTAAACATCTAAGCTTAGAAGAGTATTGTTCTAGTGCTCACACAACTTAAAAGAAACATGACAAAGAACTCTGCAGCTGTAGGGTAGGTTTCCTCCCCTGTGGGAATTGCACTAAATTTTTTTTAAAAAAGAGAGATACTTATTTAATGCTACCTACACATCAACTTTTTAGTGCTAGCACTTAAGTATTTATACAAGTATTTAGATGCGTGCTGACAGTCTACCAATTCGTAGGTCCTAAGAAAACTGTCCAGCCACCTTCCTCCAGATCTTTGCCAATTTAATAAAAAGATATCAAGCATGTCAATAGAGAATATTTAATAGTGATCACTTCTGGACTGTTTTTAATACCTGCTTTATGTAAGGCCAGACAGGAAGCACAATATAAACCATATGCCATTAGTTTTCACATATTTCAAATACATTTTTCAAACACCATAACAGGGGTTTTTCCTTCCCTGCAAATTCTTGCGCACATCCTATTTTTCCTAAATATACTGCATCTAACTGGAGTTTGCAAAAATAGTTTGAACTGTGTTCTAAAAATTTAGACACATTAAGTCAATTCTTGGGAATTAACACCTACTTGATTATCATACTAACTTTTACTTCAACTGCCTAGAATGTAGTACACCATTTATCCTAACTTACACACAGTTATCTTAAAGTTGCTTATAAAGCGTTTAACAATGGTTTAGTAAGTATAACACAAAATACAAGCAGAGTTCAGCACACGCAAGAAAGTAACATAACCTAGTGATGACTCAACAAGTGTACTTTATCAGTCCACTTTGCTCCCTGTAAGCAGCAATTATGGGATGCTCACCATCAACCTGAAACCTACAAATTATCATACTGGAACAAACTATTTAAAAATAAAAAACTCAAAATAAATTACTTTCACAACTAATGCCCCAAATGGTGCTTTCAGCCAGAGGACAGACCAAAGCCTGACTAGACAGGCTGAGTTACTGTTTAAGCCCAAAAACCAGTCCTGACCCATAAGTACTGAAGCACATCACTGGCCCTGGACAGAAAACAAACATATTACTAAGGTCCATATGGAGCCTATTTGTTTAATTAAAGACTATCAATCAAAATGTTTTGTTTAATTACAGAGGCTAAACTGGTTCTTTGGGAAACCAAACTATCTGAACCACACAGATCAGATCAATCATGGGAAGCAGATTTCAGAAAGCCAAAATTTTAAACAACTGCCTTTTGTTCAACTCAAGACAAATGTATTTTGTACACTGAGCTTCCCAACAGTAATGAACTAAGTTGTAAAGAGAATTTTAGAAAGTAACCAGGGACACATATGCTATACAGAAAGAGAACCAGCAATACAAACCCATTCTGACCACAGCAAAAGTACATTTTTGAAAACACCATCCAAAGCCTCCTCTCCCTCAGAACCCTTAGTCTTAACCTGGGGAAGCATCCTAATGGTTCTGTGCTAGCTGAGATTTCACCCACAGTCTGCTACACCTAGCTCAATGCTACAGACTTAAGAATTGTCACATTTTCTCCCCTGACTGCTTTAATTGCAGGAAGTTCCTGAAACAGCTAGTAAGTTTTATCACCATACGGGTTCCAAAAATCCTCAGCTACCAACAACGCTGTCTCCAAAGGCTGCTCAGTATCTTTCAGCATTAGTTATCAGTATCCGTGTTTTGCAGCTTACCTGATGCAAATCCCAAGTGCAAAAGACAAGACTAAGGAGACAAAGATTTACTTTCTTAAGTAAATCTGCTGCTAGTGCTGATGAACTTGAGAACACCAAATAAAACACTGCCAGCTTCCCTTTAATTTAGAGGAGGACTAGCAGGTCCCAAATACGTTGTTTTATTCTAGAAAAACCAAACCCAAACACCAAAACCAAACAAGAGGTACCATTTACTTGCTCGTTCCAAAAGGTCAATATTCACCAAAAAGACTAACTTCAAATTAGATGAGTTTTGAACGGCTTACGGCTCTGAAATGTGCACACTTATTTTTGTTATTTTTTTGAAAAAAATTTAACCATGCACTCAGCTGAGTAAACACCTGCTTAGATGGCTCTCCTCAAGCCCCTTGGCAAAGGTTTGATTATATATTTATGTTTCCACAACAAAGGATATGAAAAAAAAAAAGGAGCGTTTACCTGCACACAGCACTACAGTACATATGTTAAATAGAATCCCAAATTGCTCTAAGTTCTGCATTCTAAGCATAATGGATGACAAAGACACAGTATGTAACACACATCTATATTTGTACCGTTTTGCAAATTTACCTCAGGACCAAACATTTAGTTCAATGGTTGTGTTCACATACATAAATTGACCTGATAATATACCTACACTAGTTCTAAAACCACTCTAAAGAAATAATAGTAAAGATCTAGAGTGGCTGTACTCATTCCACTCCCAAGCTACTGGGAGAAAGATGTTTAAACTGACACAAATTAAAATTATGGTATTCAGGCTTTATCTACATAGAAAGTTTTAGCAAAACTGCTAAAATAGTTAACTTAGCATCAATCCCTCTGTGGTAATTTATTCCAGAAGTCAGTAGCTTTTTACATTGTAATTAACCTTTTCCAAAGAAGAACAACTAGCTATTCTGATTATAAACATTGAAGGACTGCATGGTAATGTAATTAAGGCAAGCTAAAATACACCTCTGAACTAAACAAGCACATTGTGAGCTATGATCTTCCAGGAATTCTGCAAATACATAACCTAGTTTTGAGATGCAACTTGAAATAAGTTGTTTGTGTTCATGTTCTCTTTCAAGTTAACTTGCTACATGTTCTCAATTCTTGTGAAATACAACAGGCTACTTCCTTTTCTAATTTTTTTCATGTACAGCAATAGTAGAGGTGCTGGTAACAACTCCCCATCCCTCCTCCCCCTTTTGTGCCATTAACATAATATTGTTTCTAGAACACAATGAAAAGAGGAAAGAAAGGATTCTCACCCTGCTGAGACGGGACAAAGAAAAAGCCACAAACCCAGACTACTTCATGTAAATAGTAGGAACAGAAATCAGCTCAATTTAAGAAATTACATTCTCATCCTATTAAAAAACGTAAAGCTTTCTCAGTCATGTACTTCAGGCATGAAAATCTGTGTTCTGTTATCTGTTTTTATTATTTGAACGTATTTGATAATTTACAAATATAACTTACTGCTTAATCTTCTTGCCATCAGGGTCAACCTTACCGAGGTATGTATTTGATATACTTCCATGTTGCTGCAGAATGCTTATATCCCCAAAGAGACTTAACTTCTGGAGGTTCCTACGAAACGACAAAATAAAAAGCTATCTGTACACAAAATTAAAACATTGTGAGGAATCATTCTGGATAAGACAAACACAGGCAATAAGAACACATTATTAAATGGAACACGTAGTCTTTTTTGGGAAACATCCTACTGTCCTGCTATACAGGCACACATGCAACTACAGAAAATGAGACTGAAGTATAAAGGGGAAGAAGACTACACAAACTGCTGAATCCAACTGTAAAAGCAAATGCCAGTTTTCAGTCACCATAGGAGTATTTTCAGCAGGCCAGCACCATGAAGAAAACTTTTAGCAGTGCTTTCATTCATTTTTTTAATCCTTGGAACATGTGTGTCAAGTGTCACAGATGAAAACATCAAATACTTGTTCCTTTTAACATTTAACACTGCATTTAATGCCCAAGTAGAATGCAACCACAAACAACCCTGTCTGAGCCCTTATGTACTGCAGCTAGGTTACGAATAGGAGCCCAAACCTGCCACCATCGAGGCAACACAAACCTCAGACAGGAAAAGCAAAAGCTCCCCACACCCTAATCAGTGTCTAATTTCTGTTGTATCAAAGTAGAGGAATCTGTTCTAAAATTTCCCATCAGTGACCAGAAGAGGATTAGTGATCCACCATGACACACAATTTTAACTTTTAGAAGGGATACCAAAAACAGAAGTGAAAGGAGAACCTTTAAGTTCATGCTGGACATGACTCAGTGTGCTAGACAGTCAGTTTTCCTTTCCCTAGTACAGTTTATTTCTCTGACTTGCATCTTTTCTATTCCAAAAAAAGATCAAGCAAGATATACAAAAATAACTGCAGTTTTAGAGTAGCTGTGTTGCATTTACTTTTAAGATTTTTATTTTTTTAACTAAGTTTTGGGTCAACATTTTTTTATTTATACATGCTGTAAATTAGATTTACTCCTAACATGCAAAGACTAGTCTGCACTTGATAATTAACATGGCAGAAACTCCAGTTTCATCACAAATGGATACACGAGTTAAATTCACCTTAAACGGTAGATGTCAATTAACCTGCAGCTGACAATTAAGTGAGTCACATAAATCCTTATTTCTGCTGGCTTACAAATCATATGCTAATATTTCAGATCAGTTTTGAGGAAAATGCAATACAGTTACAATGCTCAAAGCATAGGGAAGCTCTGGTGTCAGTTCACTACTTCCACAGTATGAGCTGATATTCTACCAAGAGGAGAGGGAAAAAAAAAAACAGTATCAGGTAGTCAAGTTTTACTTTTTTTAAGTATGAATTGCACTCTGTAATTGGTATCTACTAGAAATCATAATTTACCTGTTTTGAAGTTCCTGTATTCAATAACCATACACTAGAAGTCTATCCACTGTTCCACCTGCTACTTTTATTCTATATGTGAACAACAACTTAATAGCAAGATCCACAAGCTTTGTATTGAGTCAGACAAATACTGGAGCAAAATACCTAGATTTTACAACTGTTTCAGAAATTATAACAATTTAATATTTAAACTTTTAAGTACAGGACTACTATACTGATGATACATTAATATAACTGGAGCCCTGACCACCTGCTCAATATTCTTATAAATCTGACTAAGACAATGCCTGATCATACTGAAGAATAAGCTTGGCAGGGAAATCTGAAGACCCTGGCACCACCACCAAGAGTATTTCAGGCTCTTCTTTCCTCAAAAGCTCTAAGACATAGTCTGGTATGACAGGGAAAAAGCAGCAGAAACTCCACCCGGTGTAAAGGCAAGTGTTCACAGCCAATGCTGTAACTAAGCTTTTATCTTCTGATCTCAGTGACTTAATTCTCAGAGCCAAGAGGCAAAATGCAATCTTCAGAACAATTGTGAATCACCTGCATATTCACATCGCAAAGTCTTGTTCATGCTACTCATACCCCCAGTGAATGCTACTGTAGGCAAGCATTAATTTTAGAGCCACCAAACTACAGGACACAAAACACTACTTACTAGTATCTCACACATTTTTACTACAGCTATTTGACTGCCATTTCATGCGCTACAGAGACGCACGGAAAAGTTCTCTGCCTCAAAACTTAAGCAATGAAAACATCCAATTATTTTTCCATTCACAGCACAGTTATTGCCATCAACAAATCTGATCACAGTTCAACACAATATTAGACTTTTGCTACTGTTTACAGTCATACAATCTCTATGGCATTCAGCTTACATCTTTATTTCAGAGAGCTAGTAAAATGATTGCTATTTAAATAGAATTATTTAGAAGTTAATTGTCACCTTTTGCTAAAAGTCATAATGGCATCTTAATCCTATGTACTACCCATACACACAGCTGAGGAAAAAACGTGTTTTGGGGGGATTTCTAAACCATTTATTTTCCACTAGCTCAACAAGCACACTGAAAAGAATAAGCTTCTTACTATGCTCCATCTTCAGTTTTGGTTGGTCTTTTTGAACACCCAATGAAAAGGGAACAAAATGGCCTTGCCTACATTCAACATGAACAAAGTGGTAAGGCACATATTGTGTTATTTTACTAGTTTTTGCCAGTTTCAGCTGCATGTTCAGACCAATAGAAGAGAGTAATTAGAAAACCTTAAATACAGATGCAGTCTACTGTTTTGAGCAATTCACCAGTTTTTGGCAACTCCAAGACAGATACCATACTTCACCAAGATACCACAGTTTTACACTAAGCTGCATTTTTATTTCCACAGCAAAGATCAAACATACTGCAGGGGAAAGAGTAGGGGAATCACTACCTTCCTATCTTCCTTTGTAGTCAGTTAGAGGAGAGACTGTACTTTGGGATTTCAGCATTACATAAAAGAACACAGAATTTTCCTACTGAATTATTAGCAGTTGCTTATTAGCTGCTGTATGCACTGAAATGACTCACAGAAAGTTTGTTGCCCTCCCACCTGCCTTCCAGAACTTAGTTTTGAAAGATCAATTTGAGAAGGCACAGATTACTGGGATCTTGTAAGAGCCAGTAAGAAACAAATTGTCCCCCCCTGATGCTGCTGCAGAACATTATGCCCACCCACCCCACTCCTCTTTTTTTTTTATTAATAAGGATTAGAACATCAACTGTTTAAACAATAATATACTTTGTTATTTTGCTTTATTTGCTGTCATAAACATAAAACCTCATGGAAAAGTTACAGATCACTATAAACTCTACTTTAGTACCTTTTAATTAAATAAATTATAGATTTTTTAGAGCTCATCGTGGTCCCAGTGCTATTAAAGCAATATTTTGGGAGTAATATGCTGCCACCCACAAAATAAAGTTTATGGCAACTTGAGCTCTACCTCAAATATGGGACAGACCTAGAACATATCTTTTTGGATGATAACTGGCCGCCAGCAGTAATGCTTGTCAAAATATTATCAGTTGTTTTTAAACCAAGTTGCAGACAAGTAGTCACTTCCTTAATTCCATCAGAATTAGCAAAGGCCACTCCGAAATATTTTTCTAGAGACTTAACACGCTGATTTGCTTAGAAATTGGCAATTTTATGTTGTACAGAAAGTGCTTGTATTAGCAAAAATACACGTCATTCTCCTCTACCCAAGAAAGCATCTAGAAATTACATTACTTTTAGTCATTACTTTTCTCAGGTCCTGCAGTACTGTAAATCCTCAAGGAATTCTAGAGCCATCTAAAGTATGCTTCTTTTTCCTGCAAGGAGGGGGGTCCTCACTGTTGTTTAATAACAGGTTTAAAAGCATACAACAAGATTACACAGTTAAGAAACAGCATGCCATTTGACAAAAGTAGATTTCTTCCTCCCCAGTTCTGAAGTATAAGATAGAAGTTCAGAACTTCTCTGCCAAAAAGCTATCATAAGGGCTGACAGGAGTTATGAAAGAACCATCCTGTTTTAAACTTAATTCCAAAAGGAATGCATTTACAGTGATTCAGCCACTGGAGAAGTTAAAAACACTGCTGTTTCCATTATTTTGCAAATTACAATAGCTATCCCATGTACAATGACATACGGCAAACACAAGAAGGAATTATTAATTATCCTTGAGTTACGGATGAATAAACAGAAGCAGAGAAATAAAGTGACTAGACTGCAGTCATTCCTTAGACAAACCTTAAGCATCAGGCAGGTAACAATGCCTCTGGTTTAGACATTCGGTCACCCTAAAAACTAAGCAGCAATTTGGCACGTTATTGTTCCTTCCCACCTCGTTTCAATCTCAAAATTCTACTTAAAGAGCTAAAAACAAATGTCCTACATGCAAATTAATCAGTTATCGGCAGTTACCCTGCAAGAAAAAAAACACATTAAAATAAACTAAAAACCTTGTCTGTTCAAGGGAAAAAAGAAGTCTATTCAGAAGGTGAATCTGAATAAAAGGTCAAGTGTTTAATGCAATGCCCCTCCGTTTTTCAAATGCTTATTAAAAAAAAGCGCCTGCTGTAATAACCAGGTACCATGTGTTGCCTGGCCACACGCTATTAATTTCAAAACAAAGGAGAGGCATGCAAATGATTTGAAGACAGCAAGAAAGTACAGTAATGCAAAATCCTGTCGAAGTTGGTAACTTTTCACCTCTGGCTTACCACTGAAATTATACTAATCTACCAGAGAACAGGTACTGGAGAAACAACTACTTCTACATAGTATTTTACTGCAGTCCTGCTACACTGTGCATACAGAATCTGTAAAAAGAACTTTAGAAAGCAAGTGTCCTTGTACAAGTTTCAAATAAGGCCATGGAGAATGAATCTTTTTCAAAAGAAAAAGCATACCAAAAGCCTTCTCACAACGCATTTGATTTTGGCAGCCTCATACTTTAGTGAGACAGAGGGGAAAAAAAAAGAAAAAAAAAAGGCATTCTAGTTTTTCCAACAAAACCCCCAGGCAACATCTCCTGCAGATACTATTTATTTTAAAATTCCAAGCCTGCATCATGCTATTTGTCTCAGATCAGATAATCACCAACATTGCTTTTTTCTATCACCAATTATGATTTTTCCACTTATGACACTAGCTGGATTTCCCAAAGATTCAACAGTTAACTGAAAGCTCCTTAAAGGCAAGAGAAGACCGATCAAGACAGACAATCATGATTTGCACACCGAAGATTCATAGGGCAAGAAATAAATTAAGATACAGGTGAGCTGGGACCAACTAGCCATTTCCAGAAGTAAGGTTTCTAACTCTCACCATCGCAGTTGCACCACAGGAAGTACCTGCTGGGCACAACAGAGCAGAGGAACTGAAAGTGAGACTTCACACACCACATTTGCATTCAACTCCAACCAACGAGGAATTACGTTTAAAGTTCTCTTGCTCCAATTCAAAATAAAGCAGCAAGGAAGGCCTCAAACTACTCCCTAATCCCTCCGGAATCAAAGAGGGATGGTGTCCAGACCGTGATTCAGCTGCAGATGGTCTTCCAAAGGCCATCCACAACGTTTAATTTATCCTAAATATACCGTGAAATACTTGCAGCTTTTTTTTTTTCTTGATAGGCAAAGCTATATGCACTCAGAGGCAAAATAACATTAACTATTTCCTGTCCTAAAATCTGCATGGCTTTCCAAACACATGATAACCTAATATCCTTGCTTTCCTGCCCTAGGTGCTGACTAGAGGCCATATATTAGGATATCTGAATATTATTTTTTTTAAAGATATTTGTCTCGATCACACCCACATATAGTAAAGAGAGTGCAAGTATTTTCATTTTGAAGAACTCCAACCTGAGGAATAATCTAACCTGCCAAACTAAGTCTTGTGAAAAAGCAGGATCTAAATAAATCTTAAGTCCAAACCATAGGAAAAGGTTTCTATCATTCAAATTCAATTTGGTGAAGGAATTCCTACGGCTTAAGTATTTTTTCAATAAACAAACATGAAAAACTCTTCCTAGTTAAAACTGAGTCAAATCTCAGCTTAGCAGGTAACCCAAGAGTTGGCATGAAAGCTCAGCTTCCCAACGGCAAAAAACCCTCATAGCTGGAAAGGTGGAAGTATTTTTGGGGGGCAGCCATCCCTCTGGCTCCAGAAAAACACCAGTGCTGTGATTTTACCCCCCCTCCTGATTTCTCATGACGCTAATTATTTTTCCATCACGCATAAGATGTCGAAAGCCCGCGCGTAGTAAGGCTTCTATTTTCAAGCGAGAACCAAATTCAAACTCCCAGCTCCCACTTGCTCCATTTGAGCTGCGCCCCCGCCCCCCCCCCTCCCCCTTCAAGAGGACGAAGGAGTTTTTATTATTGCAGCCCTATCTGTTTGGCATATTGACGAGCCGCTTGCCAACTAAACGCCTGCGTTTCCATTCCCCATCCAACTACAGGCTACGACAAAAACGAGGCGGTTTGAAGCCGCGCGCCTCCGTTTCTGCTCAACTCGCAGCCGCAGAAACAGCCACCGGGTCACCCGAGCCGGCTGCGCGAGTCTCCCGCCGCCCCGCCGGGCTCCGGAGCCGCAGCCCCAGCAGAAACCGGCCGGCGCGGGTCACCCACAGGCGCCGTTGCCGGCAGCGGGCGTCGCTCCCGCCCGCGGAAGCGGACGGGCCGGCCGGCCGCCGGCCCCGCGCGCCCCGGGGGGGCTGCGGGGCTCCGCCTGCCGCCTCCCCTCACGCTCCCGCCGGGCGAGGCGCGGCGCGGCCCTCTCCCCCCCGCCCGGGCCCGGCCCGGCGGCGGTACCTGTTGTTGCGGACGCTGCTCAGGACGCACAGCACCAGCTCCAGGTAGGTCCTCAGCAGGTCGAGCCAGCGCGGGCACAGCGGCGGCGCCTCCCCGTCGCCAGCCGCCGCGGCGCCCTCGCCCGCCGCCGCCGCCGCCGCGGCCGCCCCCCCTCCGCCGCTGGGGTAGTTGTCGGCGGCGAACTGTACGCGCAGCTCGCGGACGAACCAGCCGCACTTGCGCATGAGGAACTCGAGGCGCGGGCGCTCGGCCGGCGAGACGCGGAGGCTGAGGCGGAGGCGCGGCCAGAGGGCCGGGTAGAAGAGGCACTCCCGCCAGTGCGAGCAGGCGGCCGAGGCCCGCAGCCGGTCGGGGCCCGCCAGGAAGGAGAAGATGTGGACCACCAGCTCGCTGGGCAGGGAGCCGGCGCCCACCGCCTCCCCGCACACCGACATGCCTGGCGCCGGCCCGAGCCCCGCTGCTGCTGCGGCGGCCACAGGCGGCGGCGGCGGCGGCCCCGGCCTCGCCTCCGGCTCCTGCGACAAAAACAACAACATCAATGACAAGGCGGAGGGGGCGGGCGCCGGCCGGGACGCGGCTGCTGCCGGGACGCACCACCCGCGCCGCCGTCGGGGGGGGGGGGGGAAGGAGGGGGGACACGAGGGGCGGAGCGGGCCCCTACCACCGCCCAAGCGCGGCGGGGAGGGGCGCGAGGGGGGAGAGGTGGGCCGGACCCCCACCCCGTCCGTCCGCACGGCGCCGCGTGGGCCCTACCACCCAGCCCGGAGGGGGGCGTGAACGAACACGCCGCCGAGCGCCGCGGTCTGTTCCGGCGGGGCGAGGAGAGCCGCCGCGGCGGAGGAAGGAGGAATTACCCTGCGGGGGGAATGGAACGTGCCACCGGTCGAATGGGAGGCGGAGCCAACCCAGCCGCCTGCGCGCCGGCAGCCCGGCCGTTAACCCTTCCGTGCCGGCAACGAGGGGCCGCCTCTGCCCCACAGCCCCGTCCCGCAGCGGGGCCCGGGAGCCCCCGACACCTCGCGGCGGGGGGCTGCCCGCCTCGGCCCCGGCCCCGCAGCGGAACCCGGGGCGGCGGGCTGAAGCGCAGCTCCGCGCGGCCGAGCGGGGTGGGAGTGTCTGGCTGCCCGACCGGCGCGGCGCCCTGAGAGGCCGGCCCGGCAGCGCCGGCCTCACACCACCACCACCGCCCCCCGCCCCCAGCGGCTCCTCCGCCCTAACGCAGTGCGGCGGGAGGCCCGGGACCGGGGCGAGAGCTCCCCTGCGGGCTCCGCAGCCGGCGGAGCCGCCGGCGGTCCCTGTTGGGGGCGCTGCCGGGGGGGTCAGGCGCGGGAGGGCCCCGCCGGCCCCGGGCGCCTTGTGTTCCAAGAAGACTCGGAAAGGTGTCGGGTCGCGGCGGCGTGGAGGCCCGTACCTGACCGCACGTAGGCCTTTCAGCCAGCGAAATGACCTCAGCGGCGTTCCAGCTGCCGCTACGGGAAACGCGCTGACTGCGCAGGAGAGTCCGACATGCGACGGAACGGGATGCCAGCCTGAGGGGATGCGTGAGGAGATGCTCCAGATCTTAGTTCTCTCAGTTTCTTAAAACTCATCCGCTTTGTGCCAACATCAACTCTACGTGCGGAAAGATAGCTTCGCTTGCGCGGACAGACTTGTGAGAGAATTGAAAAATCTGTTGCATACTGACGCTGCAAAGGCTGAACATCAAAGTGAAGTTAATTGCAACTGTACCTGTAAGTTTTACAATTTTAAAAACCTTAGTGCAATAAAATTGAGTACTGCCAGTATCTTGGAATAATGCACATAGGTTTATATAACGATGTTATATCTGAGTGTGTAGAAACATACACGTGAAAGAACAAAAGATGTGCTAAGAGAAATAAAGCCTACGCTCCTCTTTGCATTCAGAATAGGGTCCCATTCTAAACAGATTTATCAAGAACGAAATCCAAAACACCACTCTCCCTTTACTCCATGACTAGACATTTTCTCTGTCTCACAGCAGGGGTGAAAACCCAGTATTGTTTCCCTTTTCTCTAATCTGGTCATGGGGGAAATGTGACCGAGTCTCTTATCTTTCCTTGACTAGAGAGAAGGATCCCAGAGGGGCAGATGTTATTGAGAAAGTGAGACTGTAGGAAATTCCCAGCCCGACAGGTCTCCCATCAGGGACCAGTGTTGCTTCACACACCTGTGCGAGTGATTTGGACCTCCATAAACAACTCGGGTAAGTGCTGTGCTATTCCCACTGCAGATTCCCCTATCAGATTAGACCAAAATTCCCCCAGGCAGTCAAGATGCAAGCTCTGAAGCAGCCAAGCTCATCCGGCTTAGAAGGATGCAAATGAAAGGAACTTAATTCGCCTACACGTCTCCATATTTTAATAGCTACTCAACAATTCCACATTGTTGGGCTGATGATGAGTCAAAGGAGTTCTGAGATTACTAAGTATCTTAATGTAACAGAATCAAGCTTTAGGATTCAGTGCCCTGGGATTACTGAAGTAGCATCAAGAAAAATGGTTTATGAAGTTAGTAGTTCTGCATTTCTGGTTGCCTTTGTTGGATTGTATTGGATCAGCAAATGTGGCATGCTAGGATCCTGCTTGTGATAATAAACACAGTGAAGTGGTCTTTTACTGTGACCATTGCATGGTCATTTACTCAGCTCCATCTTATTGGGGTTATGTTAAAAAACCTCACTCTTGGGAGCTATTAATTACTTCAGTTTTGTGGGCTTGAGTGAATAAATGGGTCTGTCTAAAGCTTCAGGTCATCACAACTGTGGCCACCTGATCAGACATGATAAATGCCAGACTTTGTGAGGTTCCCCGATTCAATCCATCTGCATGGCCAGTATGGCACTGAGGCAACCAGATCCCTGAGGCTGCTGATTCTGGGTGTTGAATCACAGTTTTTCCTGCCTTGGACATCAGAAATGTACTTCAGCTCGACTGAGAGTTGATTTCACGGTGCAGGCTCTTGTTAGTACTAATGCAGTGACTGCAAGTTGATGCAATAATACCTCAGAAGAAGATGTGCATCTAACTTGGTTGTAGACTTTAGGGAGTTACGGGGTGGCTCCATCAGGTGGCTGGTCAACAGTCTTTGCTGAAGCACTAGGCTGTCAGTACGATTCCAGTGCATAGCCCTCCATGAAGCCACTCGCTGAACATTTAAAGCCAAGGGGGGTAACCATGAGTCTTTAGGCTGCAAATCAAAATTTTCAAATGGCTGAAAGGCAGAGGAGCCATACTGCACATCGTGGAGAGGCTGAAAAGAGGAAGCCATTCCAAAACAGCTCACAGGCAGATGACGACAGCCATTTCCTGGGAAGTGACCACAGGTTCTTGCACAGTCCACCGTGCACCCAGGGACCCCTGGGGAACCTGGGTTTGCCAGCCTCTACAGCTCCCGTTGGGTTACTTTTGTATCGCCGGGATTCTTACAGCTTGGCAGCACCAGGACCTTACTACGAGCAGCCGTTCTGGCATGGGAGTCAGGAATCACATGTGGCTTCAAAGTTAGGGACTAGCTGCAACCAAGTTTACTGGACCTGAAGGTCACCGATTCCTCAAGACCAGAGGCTGCCAATCCCGCTACTTCAGGAGCTCTGTCCTGCTAACCTACAGATACCAAGATAAGGCTAATGAGCAAAAACCAAAGTACAAGCTTTCTAAATTGCTCGGTCCCTTTTTGGATTTTAGGTATGTTGTTAAGACGTGTATGTTTCTGGCGTCACTTTGTACGTGTCATTGGCGAGCTGCTGTGAAGTCAGGAGTTCTCTCCATTGCCAACTGCAAGGACAGACCAAGTCAGAGCGAAGCAGAAACAGAAACCAAGTACTGGTAGGAAACCAGTGTTTCCACATGTGCTGTAACAAACTGAAGTAACGCATCTTCTGCATTGATTTATGTTGAAGAGGAGTTCAGCAGCTAAACGTTGAACTTGACTGTAAGCTTCCTGCATAATCTCCACCTGTAAAATATTCTCCGTATCACAAGGTTATTTTAAGAGGAATTGGGCTGCAGCTGAACACCGCAGCCCTGGTAAGGGTCCCGATGGAACCAGGGAAAAACCCCAAGCACCAAGCTGTTACTGTTCTGTCTTTCGGGGCTGAGGGAAATAGCAAGAAACCCGCTCCCGGGGCAGGCGGGAGGTTCCCGCTCGGGACAACGCTCATCCCCGCGGAGGCTCCTGAGGAAGGCCGGCCTCAGGCGGGCACCGGCGCTGCCCCAGACGGGCCGCCGGGGAGCGGGGCAGCGCCACGGCGGGAACGGTGGGAGGACCCCCGGGCGGCGGTGCTGCCCGGCGCGGGCGACCGGTAAGGCTCCGGGGGGGGGGGGGGGGGCGGGGACACGGCCCCGCGCAGCGGCGGGCGGAACTGGAGGCGGCGGGCGGAAGCGGCGCTCCTTACAGCGTTCACCATAGAGCTGGAGGAGGCGCACGCCCACCCCACCCCCCTTCCCCGAGCCCTTGGCATTTCCGGTCGGGCGCTCCGTCACATCCGGGCGGCTGAGATGCCGGTAAGGCGGGCGGGGGGAGGCGGGGGCCTGGGCGCTCCTCTAAGACTCGCCGCCCTCTGCGGGGCACGGGGGCTAAACGGCCCGGGGAGCGGGGGTGGGCGACCCGGCCCTCCCCACCGCCGGCGGCCGCCCCTCACGGCGACGGGCCGGCCCCCGCGGTGGGGGAGGGGCGGCGCACCTGCCCCGCGTGGGGGAGGGGCGCGGCCCCGGCCGGGCCTAGGCGCTCCGCTCTGCCCCGTGGCGCCGGGGTCTCCCTCTCCGCCCTCCCCCGCCAGGGCTCGGGCCGGTGTCCGCCAGGCTGCCCCCCGCGCCCTCCCGGCGGAGGCGTGGGCAGCCGGGCCTGGCAGCTCCGGCTCCCGTCGCCGTGGGTCGCTCGGGGCCCGCCCTACCGGGTGCGGGCTGAAAGGGGGCAGCGGACGGACGAGCGGGAGTATTCCCCAGCCCAGGCTTGCGCGCGTCGGTCTGAGTTACTCTGCTTTCACTGTGCTTATTACCTTGTGCCTTCGCGGCAGAACGTGAGGCTCGTCCGTGGAGGATCTTGTGCCGCTCCGCTTGCTGTCAGGAGTGCTAGAGGAAGGCTTTTAGGTTCTCTTTTTAGCCGATCCAGTATTCTCATTATTTTTTAATATATTCAGTAGATTCGTAATTGTGGTGGAAGGGCGGGAAGAACTGTATGTGGTTCACTTTCTTCTCCCATCGCTAGTCTGGAGTGCTTTCCCTGTAGGCAAAAATAGATACAAACTAGTTCTCATTTTCCCTTGTAGCCCAAAGAAGAAACATTCTATGGGTATTTGTGAAATAACTTCTAACGTGCCTGTGCTCATCAAGATATTTCACACAATCAGAAACGTAACATCTTAACAGGCAGGAAAAACGGAGGTTTCCTGGTGACAGATTGTTTGTATGAGGTTGCTTTTCATCAACAGTTTGGATAATTCCAGTGTTTTGCAGGCTGGGAGTTGAGTCTCCTTGTCTCTTGCAGGCGCTATGTGATTTTCAGTTAATCCTGTCAGTTTCCAGGACAAACAATTCAATTTTCCATTGACAACAAGCTATTGCGAAGAAAATGTGGTAAATAGCCTTTGAAAATTAATTTCACAGCGTTAGGATGTTATTTTGCTGACTCAATGACAACAGAAATGCAGGAAAATGGGTTTTCCCAGTACTTCAAAGTGTATTTTGCAGTTACATGCAAAATCTGCTCACTTCTTTTTGCTTTGTTCTTGTTTTTTTTGTTCCTATCTCTTTATATTCCTTTTTTTGTTGTTTTAGGTTAAATTGAATATTTGCGCAACACAGCTTCTTGCAGAAGGACCACCACACTGTTTTACACTTAGGAAAATATGAGAATAAGCAGGGAGCGTTGTTCTCTCTGAACTAAAAAAAAAAATAATATCTGTGCCTTGCTGAGGACAGCTGCAGGAATCGGACACTTGAATCAATGTTATCGGATGAGTTAGAATCCAAACCTGAGGTGAGCAATTATGAACTGGGTTTGGTTCCCAGGAACGTTTATGGGCAACACTTAGACAAAGTTCAATGAGTTTACTCGGTTTGCTGCTTACATATTAATTCCCAAAGTGTTTTCAGTGGCAGTTTCTAATGCTTCCATGTTTTGATTTGAATGGTAAAAGATTAAAGAATATTGCAGGGTTTTTCCCCCTCCTTTCAAGTGTCAGCCAATACTCTTGCCTGTTCTCAGGTTACTTTTTTTTTTCCACTATTATAATGTTCTTTCTGTTACAAGAATAAAATAAATTACTGTATTGACTACTTCTTTCCCTCAAACCAAATTGACTTTACTCGGTTTTGGGGAGTCTGGATTATTCTATTAGCATGAGCCAGTTCTGTTTTTTAAGCTACTCATGTTTCCATTAAGCAGTTGGCAGAAGTGGTGGGCAGCAGCACTCAGGGGATCCTGATTGCTCAGTGTGAGTCTGCTGGACTGTTCCCAGGTTCAACTGGTAGCACAGCTGAGCATGAATTGCAGTGATGTATGTGTGTGCATACAGTGCACGCACAGCTGGCCACAAACAGATTAACACATACACAGGTAAAGTACTGTTAAGAGGTAAGCACAAACAGCATGAACGACACTAAAGTTTGTTAGTGGACTATATCTATACCCTCGCCACTCAACTCTCATGCATACTCACATTTACAGATGGCTCTGGCAGGCCTAAAGCCTTTCTGGTATCTGTGCCCAGACCCAGGGCTTTTTAGCCAGTTTCTGGCTGGAATCTTGTGCTTTTCCAGACTATGGTTGTCTAATCCTTACACATTAGTCAACCGGAAGTTCACTAGCAGTGTACTCACTTGTGGGTAGAATGTTTAATATGTTCAGTGAGTAGATAGAAGGGACTGCAGTGATCAGACACAGCAGTGTACTGACAGCAGCCAGCAAACATGATTAGAGTCTCTTCTCTCCCTCCTGCCGTGGCTCTTTCTCCACTTACCCACCTCGATTCCTTCTTTGATCCTCCTCCTAAACATTGCATAATAAGTGTTACAGATCCTGTAGTCCCTGTTACATCAGATAATAAGTTTGGTCTTTCCTATGAGACCCATTCAGATAACCCAAGACAATTTTGCTTTCTTACTGGTTACAAAAGTTCTGGTTGAGCCTCTTCAAGGTTTTACTTCAGCAGTGGCCCACTGATCAGTGTCTGAGGAGTTCTGGTCTTTGTTACTTTTACCTGTAATTTGCTAGATACAGCAGTCTGCAGTTTGTTATATTCAACACAATTGTACCAGTGGGTTCAATTTATTACCTCTCCTGTTTCTTGCCTTTGTCTTTTAGGCTGAATAGCCATTAGCCAGCTATCTGTACATTCCCCCCACTTAAAAGTGCAGACAACCGTATCACTTTATGTCCTTGCTTTTCTGGTTCTCAGCTTTACCTCATCAGAAGGTTAAGGTCCTAGAGCAGAGGACTTAGTACTACTATGAAGTAGCTTTTGGAGAAGTTTGCAAGTTTAAATTGAATTGTTTTTATTGAGTCTTCTGTTTCTATCCCTTTTCAGTTCATATGCAATACAGCAGGTATCTTAAACTGGTACTTTAGAGAGAATGGTGGTAACTTGTCTCAGCCCAGTTGAAGTGGTAAGGTATTTGTTTCTTAACAGAGCAGCCAAAGCCCTTCCAATCACACTATTCAGGAAAAGTAGCTGCAAATTTGTAGTAGCCCTGTACTCAGCATAGGCTGCAAGGAATTCCTTTCTCTTGCCTTGTGGTTGATATCTCATAACTTCTACCAATTTTTCTCCCAGTTCTGAATGATAACATGGAGGACTTTGTTACTTCAGTCTGTTAGTGGGTGGATTCCCGTAGATTCTTTCTGACAGCCAAGGACCAGGATAGTTGGAATTCTTGTTCCTTTGTTCCTTAAATAGGAGCTGTAAGTGGGCCTTGTCTTTTCTGGACTTGAGTAAGATATTGTTAATTACGCATGTTTACATAATAGTCCTATTTCCCCATTAGCAGAGTTGCATTTCCTGCTCAGTAAGCCCGGAACAGAGTAGTGTATGCTACAGTAGGAACAGGCCTCATGCATGAAAGCTACAGTGGTTGCAGAGGGCATCCTTTCCGTATATACTGTCTTCTGAACCATTTTCTTCAATCTTGATCAAGGCTATTGTATACTACACATTGGGATTTATTTGCATTGTGGATTACCAGATCTATACACACACTCTTTCCGGTTCTGATTGTGAAAACTGAATGTTAAGTTAGTGCTATTTTCTACTTCTTTGATGTGAAAATGGTAGATACCCTTTTTACACCTTTCCCAAATAGCAGTTCAAGTATCTCTGAAAGTCACTCATCATTTTATATCCCCTGATGAGCCACAGCACCATAATTCTTAGAGCCACAGATGTTCTTTCATACCTACCATGTAAGAAAGGTATTAATTAGGAGCTAACTGTGTTTGTGAAACATCTAGATAATATTAATCAAAGCACTATGGATGGATTGTATAAGCTTCTTTGCTACTGGTTTTATCCCTAAAGAAGCCACCAACGCGCAAATAAAAGTTTAATACTTGAGTAGAGGTGAATCCTCCTTTTATAGGAAGTTACAAAGTTGCTTTGAGAGGGTTTGTAGGGGCAGTTGGATCTGCTTTTTCTTCTGAACTCGTCCCCAAAGCTGTATTACCTGCATTCCTCAGGGAACTGATAAGATCTGCATTTTGCACGCTTTAAGCCTTCAGAGTGATTTGTTACAGCTGCAAATATTTCCAGCCACCTCCACCACACTGGTCCATTGCAGGGTGCCTTCTGCTCTCGGGGCTAGCTCTAGCACAACCAAGTGAACTACAGCTCTGGTCTACAAATTGAATTGGCTATTGAAAAGGGGGTGGACGGGAGGTATTTTAGCCTCTCTTTTCTGTCCTCATGAGCGCCTCACAAGGAGAGACTGTTGTGAATGAATTAATTCCCCAGAGGTTGTATGGAAGGAGGTCTCCCACTTTCTAGCTAAGAGCCTTCTGCCCTCCACACCCTTCAGCTCCAACCCTTCCTTTCTCCTCCACCTCTCCTCCTCTGCTAAATGTTCGTTTGACCTCTTTATTTTGTAGTGGTTCACTGGTTAAATATAGAACAGAAACCAGAAACCGTATCGATTAAAAACATGGTCCCTGCTGATCTGTGTAGTCTAGCTCTCCAGCTGTCCAGTGGGAGGATAGATCTGAATGTTAGTACTGGACAACCTTCCTCCCCTGTCCCTCCTAGTCCCCCCCACCTCAAACAAAGCAACTGCCTGACACTTGGCTTTTGAATCATCTGATGGAGGGGGTATGTTAATGGGACACAAACTTCAACTCGATCCATACCAGATGGCCATATTTTCATTTGTTTCTGTAGTGCCTTTTTTTTTTTTTTTTTTCTTTGAAAGGAACTCTAGGAGGGGTTCCCAGTTCTTTAAACAGATTTTTCCTTGTTCCCTGCACTGCCCCTCCGGTCAGGGACATTATCTGAGCTCCTGGGTAACACAAGCATTCTGCACTGCTTGTGGTGATAGACCCTGGGATCATCCTGTCCAACCATCTCTTGTTGACTAGCAGGGATGACAATTACTTGTTTAGTGACAAGAGGCAAGAAATATTTTACATTTTAATACATACACTGTCTACAATACGTAGAGGATTTTCAGAGTTATGTGGTGTTTCGTCAGAAGGAGTAAGAGGAGGGTATGCTCAAGAAGGTGGTATGACAGCAAAAAAAAAAAATTCTTCATAGCAAGATGCAGCTGAACTTTGCCCATTTTGTCCCTCCAAGGTTTATAGATTCTCTCTGTATGACTCACATCTGGCCCATAAAGTTTGAATCTCTTAAGTCAAGGATGTCCTTTTGCAATTAATCAATATCAAAATTTATTCCAAATTCCAAGGGATATCTTGGCTATAGAGTAAAACCACCTCACACCTCTTATCATTCTTTTTGTGTTCGCTTAATATTCTGTACATTCAGTTTCCCTAACTATTTATTCCTATTCAGGTGTCCCAAGATGTTCTGTCTGCTTGGTTGCAAATTCTAGCACTTTGGCCATATTTGCAGAAGAATCAGTCCCCTCTTTACATAGGGATTCTATAGTCACCATCTCAGGAATACTTACAGCCCATCTGGATCCTGTTTGTGGTGCCAGATATTATGTGGTTATGAGATCTGATGAACTGTAGAGTCCAGGAGATTCCTCCCCTCCTGGTCCTTCAGACAAGAGACCACTGGACTGTTCCCAGGTACACGCAGAAGTGAGGCTGAGCCCGAACTGCAAGTATGCACCCATGCACACATAGGCAGTACAGACGTGTGGCTGTAAACACTAACTCATGGCAGGACAGTGCTTTCACAGGCACCCACAAACAGTAATGGCATTCATATGAAACAGGAAGATCACAAATGGTCTGATCCTGTTCCTAATCATCAGGTTACCAGGCTTGAAATTTGCTAGCATATCACAGACATGCCCTCACTCAGCTGACATGCATACTCACAGTCATGCATCTGTCCAGTCTCTGCCAAACCTCAAGTCCCTGGGCTTTTTAGTCCAGCCTCTGGCCAGGATCTTGGGTTTCCAGATTGTGGTTTCCTCCTGTTTATAGGCTAGTCCAACATGAAGTTAACTAGATGAATGTACTCAGGAACTATTTAGGAGCAAACAGCATTTGAGAAGATGATGGGATACAGTGACGAGGCAGAGCAGCATACTGACCTGCACCCTGCTAATGTGGTCTACCCATATTACCCCACCCCCTTCCTGTTCCCCATAGTTGTTCCTCTCCTACCCACCTTGATCCCTCCTTTTGCCTGCCTTTGATCCTTACCCTAAACATCCATAAATTTTTCACATTCCCACAGCCTCCTCTTAAGACATCTTAGTAATAACTTTTACGTGGTCTCAGAGTCCCCCCCATATCCCATAAGAAGTTTGCTTTTGCCTACAAGATGTGTTCTCATTGTCCTAAAAGCAGATTTGTTTACCCAGTGTGCAAGCCAATAACACACAAGAGTCGAGGTATTTTCAAATTAATTTCGTTGATGCACACGAATGGTTGCCTGTCTCAAGACAGCATGCCTTAGTCTCAAAAATTCCCACATTTATATACTTAAGTAATATATTCATTATTATTTTCCTTAACGATTGGTTCTTTTTTCTTTGCCTCTCATGTAAACTAGTGCACAGACTCTGTCTTCTTCCTTCATTGTCTTCTTTTGAGTAGGTGGTTAATGAGTCAGTGGTCGCGATCTCCCCCTGTAGGAATTACCTTTTACCTACTTACTCTGTCTTGGCAGTTCCAAGCAGTTCTTCAAGGTTTGTTGAGCAGACCACAATCCATTATCTTTTCTGACATAAGCGTTCTACCTAGCTACAAAGACCCATTGTCTAATAGTTTATTCCTAAACCCTAGATTATGTCTAGTTATTGTTTCCCTATTTTAAATATTAACGGATGGGGTAGGGGACCACTGTACACAGGACTTTAGCAGCCTCTCTGGTCATTTCAGTCATATTATACATATTAATTGATAACATTCTGGTAATCCATGATAATATTGTTCCTATTTCTTACAAAGTTTCTGGTTGAATTTCTTCAAGGTCACACTCAAGTCACTCCTGTAGCAGCCCATCCATCAGTGTCCCAGGACTTCTGGTCTTTGTTACTCCCTCTTATCTGCAGTTTGTTGGAGTTTATGTATCTGCACATTTAATTTATCACCTCTCCTGTGCCTAGTCTGTCTTTTATGCTGAACAGCTAACTACCAGATAACCTTACAATTTCCTATTTGCTTTCAGCTGCAAAACCAAATTAAAAGAAACTTAAGAAAGCACAGCACAGTGTTTGTAGCGAGTTTCCACCCATATTCTAGTTGCTGTAGTTGTCACAAAGGTATTAAATGATTTTGAACAGGAAGGTTTATGAAGGTACTTAACTGTCAAGATATATCTGTGGCATGGAGATTTTTATTTTCTCTTAATTATTTGATGTAGAGTTGGTGATTGTTTTGCTTTAGTTTATGGGAAAGGTTGGGGTTTTTTATTCCGAATTTTAATAACTAGCATGATTCGCGTCCTTTTGTTTACTTCTGCCTTTTTTGCCCCCTTTTAATTCTCTGTACTAGCTTGTTATTACTTTACAAAGAAAATTAAAAGGATATTTTTTCTACTGAACATCTGTTTGTGGCTGCTGCATTTTACTTTTCCCTAGTGGCTTAATGTTGCTGTGTGGAAGTGGAAGGCTTCAAGCAAAGCTTTCCTATTATAGGAGGAAAGTTTTATCTAAGGCTTTCTGTATAAAAATAGAAGAGTCCATAAAAAACGTGTTTCATGGTGGAGTAGGCAGCAGTAGGGATATGAACAGCTTTTAAATGAAAGACAATCCAGTAATTTAGAACCATCTTGCTGTTCACATTTTTTTAGTCCCAACTTCTTTCTTCTGGTTGCCTTGCTCTGTTATTCCTAAGTCTCTTCTCTCTTTACCTCTCTTTCTCCTTTCTTTTTTTAATCTTAAATTAGAATGCATGGCCTTGGGGGAAGGACTGTCTCTTCCTGGCTATGTATTTTTTTGACAACATAAAAATAGTTCCCTCTTCTGACTGGGGGCCTTTGGATAATCTTATACCTAAGAGGAAAAAGTGCTAACCTTTCAAACTGCAGTCTGGCTTGTGGCCTAGTTCAAGTGGCATATTGCTATCCGAATGACTTCAAGACTTAATTTTTACTTTCATAGTTGTCAGTGATGACAAGCTGCTCCTGAGGGTGAGCTGGAAGCTAAGGGTGATCCCAGCCCAGGCAGTGTCCTCACTGACCAGGGCACAATACTGCAGCACCTGAGCATGGCAGGCAGAGATGGGTGCTGGAAACAGGGTCCATCCACAGCCCTGGACAAGGAAAAGTGATGAACCAGGTCTATGGTCTATCCAGAGAGTCCAGTCAGGAGTAGCAGGAGATGAGGCTGGAGACACCGATGCAGTAAAAGTCTGTGGTCCATCCAGGAGACGGGGCTTGAGACAGGTAAACCTATAAGACAGCTCAGAAAAGGACTAGAGAGCATAGGTTGAACTTAAATGGAGCCCCTGGGCAGAGGTTGTGGGTGGGGGCCCCAGGTGAGACCACTCAGGGCAATTAAGGCTTCAGGGGTCTGACAGCAGTAACTCTTTGAGGTAAAACTGTTTGAGGAAGCATCAGTGTTTCCATTGTTTTCATGAGAGGCAATAAGCATAGAGAAATCGGAGCCCAAACTATTAAGTTTTCTTTGCAGTTTCTTTGATTTAATGAACTTCGTCCTGATGTAGGAGAGGCTCAGAAGGCTGGTATCTGCTATAGAAATAATTTGGAATTGGGTGCCAGTAGTTCTGAAAATTAAATACTAAGACAATCACAACATACAAAATAAGAATCAAATTATTAGTGACTGTTGGCTTTTAATCACAAATATACCATGGGCATATCATGCTTTTTTACTCTGTTTCTTTTGACACTGATGAACCATCTCACTGCACAGACATCTTCACCTGGGCTCTGCGTGAATGCATGCTAAAATATGTCACAATGAGGGTAGTAGCTTTTTAATAACTGTCTTGTGCAGTTTCCTTCTAAATGCTAAAGGAAGTCTGTTGCATATAGTTGTTTGCTAGACAGCAGCAGAATGCAGGATCTTTATGTCAAGGAGTTTCCTAGAAATAAGGAATAGTGACTTGAGTTTTTGGTGTATTGTTATTTTCCATATTTCTTTCATCTGTGTTTTTCAGAATATTTTGAGAATGTGAGTGTCGGAGTAAGTCTGTTTGACAGAACTTATAGCCAAATAAATAGATCCTATATTCGGTTTTTGAGGGGCATTTTCTCTGAAATGTGGAGTATGTCTAGGTCTCTTACAACTGACCCCTTTCAGTCTTTCTGGTCTCCAGAAGTTTAATGCCATACAGGGGAGGGATTTGAAACTCTGTTTGTTAAAAAAACTTGTGGAGTTCACAGAAGAATTAGTTCAGTCCATTGCAAAAGGTGGGCTGTGTTATCTCCTAACTCCCAGCAGTGCTTCCTTTGTAAATCAGAATATTTTAGTATGGACTGCTGTGGCACTGGTAATGGAAAAAAAAGAGAGTCTCATTTCTGTGTCTGTGCCTTGGAGGTAAACAGGAGTCCAGTATTAAACCCAGTAGTCTGACAAAAGCTTGGGATGTTGTCAGGGGAACAGAATGAGTAAACAAGGCACATGCTTTTTGCTACCCTGAAGTTGGTTAAGTATGGGAAGACTTTCAGGGGTGAGGAAAGGCATCTGACTTCCAGTTCCTTTTCAAATGTCCAGTTCCTTTTTTATAACTCAAGATTTTTAGGAGTTAGCCAGAAGTAATTTTTGCATTGCTGGAGCTGACTGATGTTAAGGATAGCTAAATCTGCTGGACTGAATGACCTGGGCATCTCTCACCTCCTAGGCCCATTAAGATGAGGGCTGCTCCCTATTTCTGATCTTAGGTCCAGCCAATAGTGAGGTTTAGTACAATTTTCAAATAGGTGCACACACACACACTGTGCAGATGTGACTGACGCCAAACAGATTAATGCAGATAGAATGCTTGTAGCTTCGCCCACATAAACACAGGCAGTGCGGAGTGCCTGATTCTGTTTCCAGGGGTTGCTGGCTAGAGAAAATCTTCATGGGTTTCTTCAGGATATGTCCCTACACTTCTCATTCTGCTTGCCAACTAGTCTGGCTTGGTGTTCACTAGCATATGACACACACACACTCTAGAGAGTGGGATCACACAGGAAATAGTTAGGAATGGAGTTTAATAAGAAGACAGGACAGACTGCGATGGTTAGGCTGTGCTAGACAACTGAATCGACTAACTTCCTGCTCATATGTAATGAACCTCTTTTGTGCTCCCCTCTTCGTTTTCCTGTGTTTGTTCTGCCCTGTTCCACCTTGATCCCTTACTTTTCCTGCCTTTGGAACACACATAATTAGTCCTGTACAATCCCCCCAATCTCTTGTTCAGTCCCAAAGTCCTCCGCAGGGAATGCATCCCAGTATAAATCCTATACCTCTTTATGCAATAGTCCCCCTTATTTTGCATCGGATTCTGGAGAAGACTTCTGTTGCATCCCTTTAGTGGGTGGGTTTCACACTAAGGACAATGGCTTTAATTGTCCATCTGCGATGGTTTTAGGAGTAGCTGATTTGAATGGATAAGGCTGTCTGTGTTCTCCCCCTTGTCATCCCAGCCTTATTCCTCTGATCATTATCTGCCTATTTTGAATAGCCATTAGCTAGACATCTTTGCAACTACTCTTTTGCTTGCTTTTTTATTTTAAAAAGGCCAACTTTCAGTTAAGTATTTAAAGACAATGGTTTAGAAAAAGATCTGTACCATTAGAGCATAGTAAAGTATCAAGTGGTAAAAGATGAGTTAAAAAGGAATATATGCCTTAAAGCACAGCATATATTGGTAAAATTTGTCTTGGTAAAGGATAATTAAAAAGGAATATAGCCTAAGTAGCCTTCAGAGTGGTCTGCAACGATCCAGAGCTGTTTATTGTATGTTAAAGAAATGAGAATTTTATAGGTACTTCAGAGATGACAAATATAAACAAATCCTTCTTTGTCATTAATGTAAATTGAAAAGCTTCCATTTACTTTGATGTGTATTCATGGGATTATATTCAGTGTCTCCTACAGGACAGTAGGGGGTAATGGACTGGGTTTAGTACCTTTTTAAATAGTTTGTGCTGCCCTTGACCTAATCTTCAGTATCTTTTTTCAGCTGCTGGTTCAGTTTGTTCAGAATACTTCTATTCCACTGGGGCAAGGGCTGGTGGAATCAGAACCAAAAGACATCACCTGTCTTTCTCTCCTTCCTGTTACTGAGACCTCAGAATGCAACAGACTCATGTTGCCAGGTAAAATCTATGCAGCAGATCTTTGCGAGCATGCCCTTAATACAGCGGTCTTTACTGCGCCACGGTGGCCCACTGCCTCTTGCTGATAAGGCATTCCAGGGGGTGGAGGAGAAAGTTCAGAAGGGTGACTGAAATTTTCCCGTTTAACAGTGCAGTCTGACTAGTTAGAGAATTCCTTCCTCCTCCAGTCTCTCTCAAGTTCTATTTTTTTCCTCAAAAAATAACTTTATAGGTATCTTTTAGTCATAGTGTATTTATACTTTCATTTACTCTGATTTCCCTTTCTTCACCAGATGATGAAAGAGATCTCACTCCGCCAAGTCACACTAATTCTTCCAAAGATGTTTCTTCATCTGCTGTCTTGAGAAGTCTCCAGGTAAATGTGGGCCCTGATGGAGAGGAAACAAGGGCACAGAATGTACAGAAACCATCTGACCTTCTGTCAACTCCAGAGACTTCCAGCTTATTGCAAGACCTCCAGCCCAGTGACAGCACTTCATTTATTCTTCTCAACCTAACACGAGCAGGTAATTCTCCTTCTCTTTGTCTGACTGGATATGTCTCAGACAGCAGAATGCAGGAGATACAAGTACAACTCTGTCCCTGCTGCTTATGAGGGGAAAGATCATGAAATTTGCTGTGCATTATTGGGTATTTCAGGAGCATTTAATTATCAGCAGCGTTCGACGATGTAGAGGTCAGTGAAGACTTTTTCAGTGCAGCTGTTGCATCTATGCCATCAACACTAGCCTCTGGGAAACAAATTTGCCTCTGTTACATTATCCTTCTGTTTCATGAAGTTGTCTTCTTTTCTAGGGCTGGGGTCTCCAGCAGAGCACTTGGTGTTTGTTCAAGATGAAGCAGAAGATTCTGGGAATGACTTTCTCTCTCATGATAGCACAGACAGCAGTACCCCATGGTTCCTACGAGTGCAAGAATTGGCCCATGACAGTTTAATTGCTGCCACTCGGGCACAGCTCGCTAAGAATGCCAAAGCAAGCAATAATGGTAGGAAATCCCCTGATTCTGTCTGGAAAGTTGAATGTTCCTTATAAGGCCCCTAGTTTCAGCTTGTTTCTTCCTCTATTTCATTCTCTCTTGCTTTTAATCTGTTCTAACATCTTCAAATCATCAGTGACAGAATTATACGGAACAACCATGTATTTTTTCTGCAGTATAAGTAGGTCCTCAGTTTTTCTCAGGGAATGAATTCTCAGTGGAGCCAGCAGTTCCATTGTAGTCTGCCTGTTCTCTGGTACATGTAAAGAGAATCTTCTTTCTGACTGCAGCTGCTTGTATTTCAACTTTCATTTTCACTTTCAAGTGTCTATTTTTAATGCATACTGTAATTCATACTTTCTCCTTAGCTCCACTGGGTTTGGAGATGAGCTTTCTGGAGAGTACATAATTGGATTTAGTCACATGCTTTGTGACTTAATTATTTTAACAAATAGTTGTAAACAAATGCAATGTCTCTTTTTTTTTTTAGCTAAGGTGTTTTTAAAGAGTTATCCTACCTAATACTTAAAATTGGTTGGTTGATATTGATATAGAGACCATTTTTACAATTTTTGATGCATTGGCTTTCTATTTTTCTTAGAATCATAGAATCATTTAGGTTGGAAAAGACCTTCAAGATTGTCGAGTCCAACCATCCTCCATGCCCACTAAACCATGTTCTGGAGTACCCCATCTACTGGCTTTTTGAGTACCTCCAGGGATGGTGACTCAACCACTTCCCTGGGCAGCCTATTCCAATGTCTGACAACCCTCTCAGTAAAGAAATTTTTCCTAATATCTAACCTAAATCTCCCTTGCCGCAACTTGAGGCCATTTCCTCTCATCCTTTCTTGTGATAAGCCTTATCTGGTAGCAGCTGATCAGATACAGATAGCTTGTTGGGAACAGTTTATGGGCCTTGTAAGGTTTGCAAATTGGTGTCTGATCCCTGTTATGGGCTAGGCAGCAGCATGTAAGGCATGGTAAACAATTAGTAGCCAGGCACATACCTGCTTTACAGTCCTGTATCGTATATGATGCTGTTTGTATCTATTAAATTTGACACATTATAGTAATCTGTATCTGTTTTTGGATCTTGGTGTACTTTTTTTCCAGGTGAAAATGTTCATCTTTGCTCAGGAGATGGGCAGCCGAAAGACTCTAGCCCCATTCCTCATTTATCTCGTGTGGAAAGGAAGCTGAAGTGCACAGTTGAGGGCTGTGATCGGACATTTGTGTGGCCAGCTCACTTCAAGTATCACCTGAAAACACACCGGTGAGCAGAATAAAGCTATATGTTGTCATGACTTTGAAAAACTGTGCTCTCTATTTGTGATAGTGTTAGTTTTTTACATTGACAAGCTGTGAAAACCTGGTATTACTCTTTGAAATACTAGGCCTGTTGCTTGCTTTAGGTCATTTATGTTGAAACACTTTGACCAGATTTAAATTATTTTTGCAGGTCCTTGTTAGTGTTTGGTTTAGAATCTTTGTATTTTAGCAGGTGCTCAATAAAGAGCATCACCATCACTTCTGTGGTATAGTGAACATTAGAACTTGTAGGATGCTATCTTATTTTTACATGCCCTTGAACAGTTGCTTGCTCTAACAAATGACTGAATTCTTATTTAGCTAAGAAATTGGCAGTCTCTAAGGTAAATTTTAGATGAGAAGCTTAAAAACTGGGAAGGACTCCAATACACATGAGCCCATCATCTTGCCCTGAGACAGGGCCAGCAGTAATTGCATATGTTATATGTACACATGCAGTCATTTTTTATACTCCAGTGACTGAAATTCCACAATGTTCCTATATAATCTGTTGCACTGGTTTACTAAATCATTCTGGGTAGAGAATAGGCAAGGTAATATGATGAAAAGAGATTACCTGAACAAATTCTTCCAGTGGACCACCCAGACTCTAGTTCCTTAGGACTTATTTATTGTCACTCACTTTGGTTGAGTGTCTCCATTTTCTGATATAATTAATTTTGATTTAAACATTTCTGCTTTTTATTTAATTAAAAAAAGAAGTCAAGTGTTCCTGAAAAATGCATTGCAGTAGCTGGTAATGAAGCAGCTATTTTGTTGCTTTTCAGGAATGACCGCTCCTTCACCTGCCCAGCAGAAGGCTGTGGAAAAAGTTTCTATGTCCTGCAGAGGCTGAAGGTGCACATGAGAACTCACAATGGTGAAAAACCCTTTGTGTGCACAGAGCTGGGCTGTGGGAAACAGTTCACGACAGCTGGAAATCTGAAGAACCACCTACGAATTCACACTGGTGTGTTTTAGACCTCACCTATTTGTGGTGTGCAGAGGTGGGGTCTTTACTGAGGAATAAACCATTTCCTCTTCTGTCCTCAAACTTTTGAGAATATTATGTTGTTTATCTCTGCCCTTCATTAATGTCCCTTTTCTGTCAATTCACATTGATCTATAGGTCAAATTAATCAACTGTTTACCCCCTTTACTATCCTGTATAATTTCACAGGGGTTTCACCCTTCAAATATTATATGATGATGCTGTACTCTGCTCAGACCTGTGCTCTGAAGATTCCCTTCACCCCTCAAGTTGTTTGACAGAGGGAGGGGTGTATGCTGTTTTGGGGAGAGACTAGACTGTTCCCAAGGAAATAGTTAGTGAACATGACTGTTTTTTTATAAAGAAGCTATTTTAAACTCCTGAAAGGCACAGTAGCTTAGATATTTCTCCAATGTGGAGTCCTGGTGGACACAGTCGTAGCTGTACTAACATCTGGCTGAATCTGACTAGTTTATGTTACCTATGCTGCTTGTAGAATGACTACATTTGGGAAATTTAGGGAAATGAGGAGTACAGTGGAATGAGTAGCAAAAATATAGTAGCAAAGTCTAGTAGAAAAAGGCAATAATTAGAAGACAGCATTTTGGCATACAAACTGCTCTGTCTGTGCTAATGCTAATTCGGGATGTTACCATATGCTGGAGCCTATGTACTCTTAACTCATGCTCAGCTTTTTATTTTAAATAAAACAAGAACCTTTATTTCATATTGCTGTATTTTATACATGGTTTGTTTATGCTGTCTCCTCTGGAGAATTGATCCTGCCTTGTCAATATTTTTAGAAGTTGGTGTACCAGCCGAAGTCTTGACAACTGCATAAACTGCTTCAGGTGTTTTTATCCTAGAAAGTTGTTTGAGAGAGGCACACAAGTTACTGCTGAAATGATCAGCAATTTAATAGTTAGCAGAGTTCATAATGAATATGGTGGTGGTTTTGTTTGGTTGGTTTTTTAAGCCTCAGGGTTATCACACCACTTAAACAAATGGCCCAGTTCAAGCCTCTCAGAATATTGTTAGAGATTGCCTGATGGCCTAGGAAGGTAGCATTGCATTACAGTTGGTTAACATTTCAAAATAACCTTGACAACTGTGAGAGCACAAGGCCTCTCTAGTAAAATGAAATTGCAGATTACGTGGGCCACCAGCAGCTGTTTATGCCTTCTGCCTTGCTTAAACATTACCGTATGGTATGTAGTTTGTAGATACACATGGAGAAAGGTTGCTATTTTAAAGAATTTGCAGTCTAGCTAGAACACACGGTTTGGGGGCAGATGTTGGGATGTAGAAGTTATATATACCAATAATAAAATCTCGTATGTTTAGTAACAGCAGCCACAGTTTTTTCAGTTTTCTTTTGCACGTAAAGCTCCCAGCCAAGGTACAGATAAAGTTAATAGGCCCAGTTGACACATGCACAGTCCTCCATGATAGAGTGAGTGTACTGCAACCAACAGAGTAGTAGCTTCTGGAGGAGTAAATAATAATTTTCTTAACTGCAAATTGATTATGTGCAATTAAGAGTTTGACTAGACAAAAGGTGTTACATAATGCAGGTGTAACTAGATCTAAGGTTTCTCATAGATGGAACTGTATGCTGTTATTTTTGTCAATGGTAGTTTTTCTTCCTTCTTTCCAAGTTTTAAAATTTATAACAAGCCAGTACAATCAGCGTTTGAGAATCTGCTACGTATTTCAGCTTTGTAACACTAATCAGAACATGCTGTGTTGATCCTTTTTGCTCAGATCTGTGGAATGCTATAGTAGATAAGAAGCTGAGAAACGAGCTGTAGAGAGAGGATTTCTAAAGGCAAAATCACAGTAGAAACAACTTTAAAAACAAGTTTATTTACTGTGAAGGAACTACGTCTATGTTAGACAATAAAATAGCTAAAATAGCTTGCTTAATCTCCTGTGGACTTGCTGTTACTCTGATACAGTAGTCTAGTTAAAGACTTGAAAACATAGTGTTAAACATGGTATATGGAGTTCTTTAGTGGGATGTTGCAGGCAAAAGTTACCTCTAGTTTTATGTAAGGCTTTTTTAAGAGAGTGTTTAGAACAGATTAATTATATTGCATTGCATTAGTGTAGTCACCTCCCAATTTATCATCATTTAGGCCAATACAAAAATAGCTGTGTAGATATATAAAAATAACAAATTCCAGCTTATGAGAACAAATTGTGCCTTGAATTACTGTTCCTCCACACATAAATATAAATGACTGACACATCTCTAATGGGATTTTGGCAAGTTCAGCCTGATCTGAAATAAAGTATAGAATCTGATATGGAGGGATTTTTGGCACTGAGAGGCAGAAAGGGAACAGGATCCTGGGAGTGTGTGAAGCAGAGAGCTGGTTTTTAAGAACTGCATATAGAAGATAGATCATAGTCCAGGTACTTTATTATATTACTCTTCTGGTATTTATATACTTGGAAGATCTATTTATAAACAGTGGACCCTTGCTTTGCTTTCAGTGAATGATGATCTAAGAATATTTCAGAAAGAATGCCAGTGTTTCCTCTTGAAAGCTGATGAAGATAATGCTTTAAAAGCATTAGAAAGCATATGTGTAATTTCTATTGAACTTTGTTGTGTGTAAGGCCAAAAGGGAGAATGGGGTAGAGGTCTCCAGGCTGTTCTCATGAACTTGAACAATCAGATCAAGTTGTGATCCCAAAATCTAAAAACTTAATTTTCCCTTATAGGGGAAAAACCCTTTCTGTGTGAGGCACAGGGATGTGGTCGCTCCTTTGCCGAATACTCCAGCCTTCGGAAACATTTGGTTGTCCACTCAGGTAAGAGTCTTCATCTGACATTCTGTAACCTATCTGAGAAAACGTCTTTGTTGTAGGTCTTTGATTTGATTTCCTTAAGAAAAATCTCCTAGTTTCTACAGGACTTCTGGTCATAGTGTTTCACGACTTCCTTTGTGGTGCCTGTAGCCTGTATACTTTAATCTTTCTGTTGGTTCTGTTTCTAAATTCTATGTTTCTAAATTCAAATTAAATTTTTAAAATTTAGTTTTTAAATTGTTTCTAAAATGTCATGAAGCTGGATATCTGTTTCATAGCTACCATTTTCTTATTTAAAAGAGAGAATCTAGCACCTCTATGTATTAATCAAAGCCATTCAAATCTGAAATCTCTCATGAGTGGGTTTCTGCCATAGCTAGGGTTTTCCTTTATTTTTTAATACTACATACTTGTAATTGGACAAAGCATTAGATGGAAATGTATTTCACAAGTGATTCAAAGCTTCTGCCTTCTGTTCTGACTAATCTATCCTAAATATCATCAGCATATGATGAATATGGCATGTCTGGGGAAGGGGAGATTTTATTGGGGTAGTAACTTTTGGGACTACGCGAGTTCTCCATGCTTCTTCTTTTCTGTCTCCTTGGCTTCCATGCTATTGAGCTTCCACGTATGGACATCATACTTGTTGTATTGTGAAAATGATAAACTGCTCTGTAAAACAGAAATCCTTTCACAGTGACAAGTCATCATCCAATCTCTGCTCAGTAATGTAAACCAGATGCTGCAATTTGTTGTGTGATGGCAGGAGATAGCTGCCTTGCCTCTGCTTCCTTGCTTTTGGTTATTTTATTCTAGGCATGGGACATCAAACATTTCCATGTCAGTGAGTAAGAGATTCCAAGTAACTTGTTCCCTCTCATAAATCAGACTTGAAGACTTTATGTTACTCTTCAGACTTGAGTTTTCCAACAGCTGGCAATACTGATATATGAAACTCTTCTGTTCTAGAACCTTGTTGCTCTCCAGGAAGCAGGAGTATTTATCTTTTTTTTTTTTTTTTTTACTGATAATTAGCAGCAGTGCTGTCAACAGCCATTTCAAAACAGTATTATTGGTTTCTTGGTTGATGAGGTCTTTATTCCCAAGTTTGTAATTCTTGGGATATTTTTTCCCCCTTCATCTTCAAGGAGTGAAGCCCCATCAGTGCCAAATTTGTGGGAAGACATTTTCCCAGAGTGGTAGCAGAAATGTGCATATGAGGAAACACCATTCCCGAATTGGAACAGCTGGCAGCAGAGAGCGAGAACAGACAGGTAAGGAAGGGAGGACACTCTCTGTGGGGGAGAAGTGCGGGAAAGAATTAGTGGATGGTCAGAGAGAAGGGAAGATGTTTTTCCTGAAAATATGAGACCACAAGCCAGTAAGGAACAAAACACTGTTCCTCTTGGAGACGAGGATGGATTGCTCACCCTCCTCTTGTAGAATAGAAGACAAATGTGTATTTCTGTATTGTGGTCAAGGGCCAGATAGGTTTATTGTTTTCAAAATTAACGTGAATCTAGTATCTTTTTTTTTACATGAAATCTGTGCCCTTCATTATGTATTCTTGTTGTAAGCAGCCTGGGTTTTTATGCAATGTGAATTATTTAAAGAGAAAGCGAAGCCAGCATGAGATCCCACTATACTAAGGCTCAAAACAGTAAGTGTAGGAGTTACCATCCATTGGAGCGCAAGATGCCCAGAGAGTAGGAATGGATAAAGTAGGTATCTAGGGAAGATGTCTATGTGACTTGAAGGGGGCAGGGATTGTATCTTATATTGCAGTATCATTACATCGTGAGAATTTTATTTTACCCCTTTTTACAAATAGAGTCACTGATGGGCAGCAGTTTGCTGGAAGAATCTACAGTGCATAGTAAGAATCTCATCTCCATGAACTCTCAGCCCAGCCTTGGCGTCGAGTCTCTGCACCTGCCAGACACTGAGTCTATTATTGGAGTAGAGGAGGGTGAGACCAGCTGCTCTTTTTTCCGCCCTCTTATATGTGGTGACTGAAGTGGGATCGATCATTCCTCCTAGAGGCTCACCATATTGCAGTGGGATGAGTGAACGTTGCTTTAACTGTGCACAGAACGGGTGGGTAGATGGAGAATGAATCATAAAACTGGAGTTGGAGAAGACCTACTGGACCAAGTTTCTCTCTTGCAGAGCTTAAAAGGTGAAGTCTGCTGCTTAGGTGTCATTTAGCCCATGTCGTGAAATGCCATTTCAAAACTGTTCATGCAGTCCATTCTCCTAAAGCCTAAAGTGTTTGTTTTGCTGGAGCACCTAGGAGCCCCAGTTAAGGACCCGGACCTCATTGTGCTAGGCACTGTACAAACATTCGGTATCTTGAGCAACAGGCCTTCCTTCCATCCTTTACCTTCAGAGACTATATTCTAATACATCTCACTGTCAGAAGCTGACTTACTATCTGAAATAAATGTACTACTTGATATCATTTAATTACATTTGCTGTGTTCTTTTCCTGCTTTCCCCAGTCACTTTTTCCTCCAAAATTTGTTTGGTATATCAAGCCCTTTAAATGAGTCTACCATGTAGATGTTTTGAATTTTTGTTAGAGACTTTCTTCAGAATTGGCATTGTTAAGAATGCAGAGTTTTGCTAAGATACTATGCGTCTGTAATAGCTCCTATGTGAAGAGAATGCTTTGAGTTTATATTGCTCCCTAGCTGAATGTAAAGGTAGTGCTGCTGTCGGTAAAGGTACTGTAATTTGGAGGTTCTTGCAGGAGCTCCACCAGGTACCTGTGAATCAGGATCTGATGTGGTTTGGCTACCATCTCATCAGCTGATGGGAGATGCTCCAGTGAGATGTCTTCTTTACTACAGTATTTTTTTAGGTTAGCTGAACAGGCTGTAATTCTTTTAACTAAAAATAACAAATTTTTTTCATAAACTGCAAAAATCCAGAACAAAAGTTGAAATTCTTTATTTCCATACCATTTTTGGGATACGTTAAGAGATTACAAATCTCTTTTAGGATTACAGACGTGTAATCCTACTTTCAGAAAAACACTTTGTTTGGCAAGAAAGGTGCTAGTGAGTTTCAGTTACTTAGTCTGATGCTTTTACTTTCATCACCATTTCAGCAATTTCTGTTTAGGGACCAATATTAAGACTTCGATTTATCTGTTACTGTATTCATGCATGTCACCTTAGTATTTGTTAAAGGAATATGGCATAACATCCTATATTAATTTAAAGTCAAGCCTTTGTTCCTCCTTTCTTAAGGTTTTCCTTTACACTTCACATACTTGGAATTTTTTTTTTCTAGCATCATCAAGTATTACTATTAGCAACCAATTTTAGTAAATACCCCTTAAAATGTATGTTTTAAAATTTCACTTCCAGTGCTCCAGATATATCCGTACGAGCCCAATGGGCTTTAGACCACAGACCTGGGGCATGGAAGAAATCTTCTTTCCTTCTTCTTTCAATGTGACAAGGCATGGTGACAACATGATTACATCACTGCTTTTCTCCAGGGGATACAGGAGAAAGAACAGCCTTTGTGTGTCCTGCACAATTAAACTTATGTAGAAACTGGCACACTGATGACAGCCTTCCTTGAACCCTCCCATGTGCTTAAGCGTTTTCTCAGTGTGGAGATTGAGTCGGTAAGGAGGACTGCTGCAGCCCAATGCATTCAGCTATGTATTGATCTCTGTGGAAGTGTAACAGAGCAGCCTAAAACCACAGGGCCATAAATTCCTGGATCTGGTACTTATGATTAAAAATTTCATTATCTCAGTTGTATATCTTTATCTAATGTGGTAGCTCTTAACAGGTACTGTATTTCTGATTTGATGATGAGGTTTTGTTGTTACAGTGCAAGGAGAAATAGATTGCGGTGACACAGGTGAAAAGAGACACAGCTGCTATTTAAAAAGTGAGGAAAAGATGATTGATAAAGAAATTGGACGATGCAGAAACATGATAGCGATTTAAAAATCTTTTAATCTCACAGTGCTTTGATGTCATAATTCTCAGAAAACATTCCAGGTGGTAAGGGTTTGTATTTTTTAGATTGTTGTTACTGTCAGGTAAAGGAAAACCACTAATGTGTGAACTATACCATTCATGATGTGCCAGGCATTTGAGTGCAACATGCTGACAGGTAACACCTAATATTTCTTCCACCAAAGTCCATCTTTGATATCACAGCAACAGTAGAATTAGGGTAACAGCAATCCAAAGCAATGCATTGTTTAATTACAACCCTCTTCATAATTTCAGTTGTTTTTCAGGCCAAATTAATGACCTAAATTGGTAAGATGTTCAAACAGTTTCAAATAATGAAATATGGGAGATTTTTTAATATAGAAGGACTATTGCTTCTTCCTAATGGGAGGAAGGAGCAGAGCTGGGAATGAACCAATGAAGAGTTAACACCAGAGAAGGACTTCTCTGAGTCTTCTCCCAAGGTAGGTCAAATCCTGCTCTTTGTTTTTTTAGAAATACCTTGTTTAAAAGCATTCTACCACATGTTAAACCAAGGTTTAACACACTGAAAGGTATTCTCCCCTTTCTGTGTGCTTCTGTGGCATGAATGCAAGGAGCTAACAGAGAGGATGCACCTCTTCAGTCTTTCATGCCTACTTTTATCCAAAGATAGTGCTTCAACCTTTTTATCTTGTTTTGTTGCCCATTAAAGAAAGGGAAATGGCCGACATGAGGAACACTTGTGAACACTTAAGGGAGGCTGCAGGGTTTGCTGGGTTGGACAAGACATACTCTAAACAACAGCTGGTCTTTTTTTCCTTTACTAAGTTCTCACATCTCACTTAACCCAGAGCAATTCTTAAGTCTCAGCCTAAACCATAAAGTTCCTGAGGATCAACGTGGAGAATCTTGAATTAAAATAATCAAGAGATGATCAATGGATTCTTCTGCTAGATCTCATGTTGCCATTTCCTTTCCGCTCTGTTCCTCTTGAGGTTCTCCTTCCTGTACAGTACAGTTGTCCTTTTCACCCTGAGGCTTGGGTGCTCTGCAAAAACAGTGACGGTCTAATACTGGAAATGGTTTGCAGTGCTTACTTGCTGCTTTGCCCCATGCATAAGAAATACAGTGCAGTCATAGGAGTTAAGATAGAGGAGCCATGATTCTTAATAAGAGGAGTGAAGTTGATTTAATTTTGCCTACACTAGATAATACAAACTGGAACACTTTCATGAACAAGGAAAATACTTTTAGTCAAAAGCAAAAGAGCTGTATTGCATTGTTTTTATTACCTGTGAACATCAGATTCTTCGTCCAGCAAGTCAGTGGCATCTTTCCCTTTTTTCCTTACAAATTCTTCGCTTAGCCCAACCTGCTGGAGGGTGTGTCTGTAGCGACGCTCTGCTGCTTGACGAGCATCGTGCTATGAAATCAAAACTTAAACAGTAAGCATATAGAACTGGGGCTTCCCCATAACAGTTAAGTTGTTTTAAAGTTCATGGCTGACACTCCTAATGAGAATGAGAGCAAAGCCCCTGTACAAAATTTTTGTCATTCATCCAGTACAGTACCAAACCCAAATACTAGGACAATATTTCTCAAGGCCAGAGCTCACCTTTTCCTGCTTCTGTTCTTTTTTTTCTTCCTTATTTTGTTCTGCTTCTACAGCATTCCAGTCTTACCAGACTAGCATACTCACTCATGTCTGAGCCCTGACTGACACTCAAATTGAGAACATGTGCAAAAAAGGGTTGTGAGAAATTCTGTAAACATGTCTGCTTGTAATTTGTAAGCACTAACAGCAAGTGGTGCTCAATAAATGGAGAGCACCTGTGAAATAGCTTCCTATCAGCTCATCTTCATGAAACTGAAAACCAAGCATCCTTGATCCTATATCCCCATTGCCTCCAAATAAACCTTGCTAATTAATATAGTCTGAGATGACAGTTTCCAGAGGGATTGACCAGTTCATAAAGATTAAGGTGTTCTATATGGTAGGATAGAAGTCTTATCTCAACATGAGTGAATGCTATCAATACTGGTGAATCCTTATCAGCCTGGCAAACAGGAATGTTACCAATATTTATCATACAAATGTGTTCTCTGCCTCCATTAACCACTCATCTGAACAGAAAGTCTGACCCAGGAGGGTTCTTTCTGTTGAGAAATCTTAAATCAGCAAATTGTCAATGTATTGTCGCTATGTCTCTAACCAGATACCATCCCTGCAAGGAGACAGAACTGAAAGAGAAAACCCAGGGAAAAAAGATACTTTATAGAGAGTAAAGATTGCATCTACACCTCAAGTCAATACAGATTTGCAGCTGGTACTATGTGATGGATGAGATGTGCTGAACACAACCCCAGATAGCAGAGCTTGCAGATGATATAAGTGACATAACTGTCATTAATGTTTTTCTAGTAGCACTAGAGGTACAAAGAAAAAGTGGTCAACTGGAGAGGGTTTTAAGAAAAAAAAGTTTAAAATTTCTGGACTGCAGGCTATGGTATTCAGGTGCAGAATAGGTATTCATAAAATTTCTGGTGTGATGAGGCCTTGATTTTGATCAGACCATATATTTTGATTGCAATATATACTAGGGACTGGA
The DNA here is from genome assembly GCF_929443795.1 of Astur gentilis. Taxonomy (NCBI): domain Eukaryota; kingdom Metazoa; phylum Chordata; class Aves; order Accipitriformes; family Accipitridae; genus Astur; species Astur gentilis. The sequence continues at coordinate 4,140,075 of NC_064901.1, read as the reverse complement.
AAGCTCTACAACCAAGACTGAGTGTTTTTTCAACTGGTGGGAAGGAATTTAAATTACACTTGGGTGGCCCTTCCATGTGTTATTCTTAGTGTAGTCAAGAGACTATGCAACCATTTGCACCTTCTTATCTGTGAATTGACTTGAGACTAGATTTCTTCATGCCTGTCTTAAATGAAAGACAATGTATCCTGTCACCCAGAAACAGTCTGGAACTTTGACCAGTTACCTTGGTGACCTGTTCAAAGAGGTATGGTCTATTCTTGACTCGCAGCTGCATTTCTTCCAGCTCCTTTCTGTATTCCTTTGTTCTCTCTCTCATATTTTGCCTGAAATGGAAAAGTTGCCAGTCTAATGCAGGTTCTCTCTTGACTATAGCTCATCAGGAACGAGGAATTCTCAATAACTGTTTTGTCCTTTAAATAGCTCTGATAATTCCCTTGATTCAGAATGGTGGGCAAAAAAAATTCTATTGCTGGCAAGTTATGGACCTATTAGCAAAGCTTTACTACTAGACTGTAAGCAGAGAACCAGTGTTCACACTTTTAGAAAACCTTGTCTCATGTGTGCCTTACCAAATGATACATTTCAGTTGGTTTGTACAAATTGGTTTGTACAAATTAGTTTCTACAAATATTAATCTAAAGGAAGATGTTCTGTATGGAAGGGGTAGCATGGAATTGTCAAGAAATCCAAATGAACATGGAATGGGTATGGCAACCAAAAAAGTTGGGCTACGAATGTTCTTAGACTGAATTCCTCCTTAAGAATTATCTGATGATCCCCAGTTACTAGAGCAAATGGTTATTTCTGTGCAGAATAGGATACTGACCAGTTCTGCTTGAACTTCTCCTTGTGTGTTTCCTCCAAACTTTTATGCGGATCCAGGGCTTTTGCTCGGCTGTTCACTGACTTGCGGATAGCTTGACATTTCTTTTTCTGTTTCTCCCGCCAATAAATTCCTTCTTTGTCCCCTTCCTTTTTGTTATCTTGGGAGTATCTGTATAGAAAAAAGTTACTAATGAGCTCACTTAAGACTGCCAGACTACATGCTAGTGGAGAATTTCACTTTTGTAGTCCTCTAAGGAGAAAAGCAAAATTTCAGACATAGGAGTCTGCAGCTCCCAAATCAACTGGGAAGCAGGGGAAGAATTAGCAAAGAAAGAAAACAGAGAAACATTTAGGAAAAGTATTATTGATGTAGTTGATGTGATGAGGGAAAACACTGACTTTTTTCCCTCTATTTTGGTCATTAGTTGGTGTATGGTCTTGTAGACAAACTTTTCTACTTACCTAATAGCAGATTCCCTTTTTCTAGTTGCATCTGTAATATGCACTGGAAGAGTGTTGGAAGAGAGAGAGGAAAGTCCAGTCAGAGATTGACTTTTTTGTACTGAAACCTTGGAAAGTTGATGAGAATCCTGAAAAAAATGGAACTCTATTCAGTGTGTTTGTTCATAGTACAGAATCTCCTCTCTTCTTTGTCTACAAAGAGAACAGTTGGGGTACGTGAGCAATGCAGTCATTCTTCTGTCTTCCATCAGCAGGGATTTACATGAGGATGGGCTGAGGGATGAGGGGAAGAAGATGTGATTAAGAGCATGGAAGGGTGGTTGAGCCTTAGCTGTCATAGCTCATCTCTGTGTAGAATTTTGTTCTCTGGTTTGTCATAGAATTCTGCAGTACTCCCAAGACAACAACAGAGGTCACAGGACATTAACCATCCATAAATAAATGCTATAAATTTAAGAAGTTGCTATCTGGATTGGAGAAAGTAGTACCACAGAAATATCCAGTCATCTCACCTTTATCTTTTCATTAGCCTGCCTCTGCCTGCCATGGAGATTGGAGGTTCTTAGCTTGAATGGCTTATTACGAGTTGCCTCTTTGATTTCTTGTCTCCTTACTGCTTCCCTCTGAAATGCCCAGTAAAGTCCTTCAAAATCCGGTATTGTTGGATTAATCCTTGGCTTGAAGCTGAAACTTTTGTCCTGCAAGAAGCCAAGTCTTTCCTGCTTAGTTTTAGTGGCAGTTCGGGACTGAGGCTCCCTCCGACAGTTGCTCGTATCTATAGGAGCTACGGAGCTCTCAAGCAAATCCTTCGCTCTCATTTGAATGCGGATTTCTCTGTAGAGTTCAGCTTCTAATGAATCAAAAGCAAAGCAATGAGAAGAATATGAGTGTCATAAAAGGCTGTGAAATTGCCACTGCACAACTCTAAACTCTTCTTTAGGGTGGCAGCTACACATATAGAAGAGACCAGATATCCTGTGTTCTCTTTCCCCACTTTCCAGCCTCACTCTCCTCTGCCTCCCAGGAAAAAAAATTCAAAGATACCGGAAAAAACATGGTAGAGTCTCTTTCTTAGGCATTAATCTCCAGATATCTCTTTCACTTATCAGAGTAAGTTACTGAACAGGCCTTCTCCTCCTGTTCCTATTCTTAGGGGTACCAGATAACTTGTGCCCTTTGTCTTGCAGAAGTACTGTGTTAATCAAGGTTCTACTTTTCATGTGGGGCTTTATGTCATTATGTTGACTGTGTGATCGAAGTAGGCTGCTGAAATATACTTGTAACGGATGATGGCTTTTCTATGTAATATGCAGCAGTGTTTGTCTATATTGGAAAAGATTTTAAGTAAGGAGCATTTGGTGGATGGATCATGTCTTGTGACTTCTGTGACAAACTCTCCATAGAAAGAATGTGTTTCAGGGTACAGCGTCAAACTGAGTCCTTTCCTGTGCAGCACTAAATATTTGTGAAAATGCAGACAAAACAGTTGGCTGTGTGTTGGTTTTTTGCTCTTAGAAAAAAAATAATACTGCTGTTTGCAAAATAAGACTATTTTTGAGACTGCTTATAAGTTTGCATTGGCTGAGGTATGAAATGTTCATTCCTCCTCCCTTCTCATATACCGGATAGAAACAGAACAATGGCTCGTCCTTCGCTCTTTTACCTTTCCAATCTATTTAGTTTAGCACACCACAACAAATGTTTTCTGATGAAAACTCTACTGGTGTATACTCAAGAACAAATCAGTGGGAAACAGTAAAAAAAAGAAAGGGGTGAGAAAAGCAATGAGAATTATAAAGGACTGATTTAGTTCCTATATTCAAGTGTGAAGTCTGTGTTGCTTACTAACTGCGGAGGCTTAAGCCATCTGAAATAAAGTGAGCATCAAGAAAATGTCCTTGGCTGTCCCTCTGACTAGAATGGTCCTGGCACCTACATCCCCTCTTTTAGCACTTAAGGTGGAAAGCATGTGGGAAGGCAACTGAAAAGATCAGAGGATGGCAGGAGAGACTGGACTACTGCACTATCACTTAGAACTGAACTAATTGGCTGATTTGGACTCAGGATCCTGATATTTTTCTCCTAGGGGTTCTGTGCAGCACAGATCACTTGGGTGGGAGTAAAATTGTCAGTTCCAAGATACTGCACGGACCTTGGACACTTCTGGCACTACATATGTCTTCACGTTTGTGCCACAAGTCATCTCAGTCCCTTTAGCGTAACCAAAGGTATGGAATCCAGTGCAGGGAAGGATTCCCAAACTGTCATGATTTGCAGCAAAAGGGGTGGGGAAATCCATCTGAAGAGCTCAATGTACCCATGTGTGCTGGGGAGTGGCACAGAACTGCTGCTACTGACACTGATACAAGACTAGTAAATTTAGGACACTCTGCTGTAAGGGTATCTAGATGAATGTAATGACCAGTGATACACAGGAGACACCAGAGGATGTAATGATATTGGCTTTATACTCCAAGTGACACCCTGTGGGCCATGATCCTACCTCCCAGCATGGAGACAGTGAGGGACAGGCAGGGAGCTGTTTTTACAGGAAGAGCCCTGGCATTTTACCTTTGAGTTTATCTCCAAGAAGTGGGTCATAAGTAGATTTAGGAACTTTTTTAGTGGCTTGCTTCTGTTTGGAGCTCTCATTTGGGGTTGCTGCTGCCAGGAACTTTTGTCTGATAGCTTCTTTCTTTTTCTCCTCCTTCTCCAGGAAACTGAAGGGCCGCTGGGTTGAAAGTAGCAGCTCTTTTCTCTTCTGTGTTGCTGTTTGCCTGCGAATCTCATTCTGCTCCATTATTTCCTGATAAAGGGGCAGAAACACATGGGCAGGTACAGGCTGTGCCCGGAATTGCTTCTGACATTCAGCTTCATCCTGGCTTTGCCTTTTGTCTCTCTTTTTGTCTAGTTCAAGAAACACATATGACTTCATCAACTGGGACTTTTTGCGAGCTTCCCGCAGTGTCATTTCGAAAGGCTGAGGGATGGTGATGGAAGGAATCCAGGGAGATGAAGCGCTTTTTGGCCTTAAGCGGGATTTAGGGAACAAGTGAGGCTTTTGGTGATCCCAGGTACTGTCAGAGGTGAGGTCGATCAAAGAACTGGACTGCCTTTTGTTACCAGATGTACGACTAAGACAAAGACATTATGAAGGGGAAATAAGTGAAATTATTAAAAAAATATAATTAAAAGAAGGGAGACACTGTTGATTAAGACACCGTAAGCTGAGCTGGTCTTAAAAAGACAGGCCTAGGGCTTATCGTTCTCGGGCTCTATATTTTCCTTTGCTACCAAAGTTTGTGAGCAGAGCTTTGCTTGTTTTCCATTTTCCACGTATAAAATGGTGGTTATGCCTACTTAGCTTTGTAATGCAGTTTATTATCCTGCTAGCACTCTATTGCCAGAAAGGCCACAAGTAAACCAGAAAGTTCCAACTTCAGGGACATATGGCTGATAGCTACTCAACATAAAAGACAAACTCAGGAGAGGCAGTAATTTAGGTGCACAGATGCACAAATCCTAACAAACAGTACCAAACACCATCATTCCTAAGATGCTGATGGAAGAGCCATTGCAAGGAACAGCTTTCGTGCAACTCTTGAGAGGTTCAGCTGGAAACTTTGTAGCTGATAAGAAGACCAAGACTATTATGGGTCTCGCTGATATAGCAAACTTCTGAGGATGTTTGAGGGCAATTGTGAAACTGAGTAAAACTTACGAGATATTTAGGGAAGGAATAAATGCAGGTAAAAGGAAAGATCAAGGTGGATCAGGGTGGACCAAGAACAGGCAAATGGGAAAAAGGGGGAAACAGAAGGTGCTGATCATGTGTAAACAGGCTCCCGGTCAATACACTTGCCTGGTGATTGCTGCAGTCTGTTCTTTATTAAAATTTCCTGTGTAAGAGCACGTGTGTGTGATCTGCTAGTGAACAGTGAACTTCAAGCTGGACTAACCACAGAGAAAGACAAGAGGTCTGATAGCTAGATGTTGCAGAGACCACAGCTCTGAAGACTGGATGCTGGATAGAAATGTGTGCGATCTGCTAGCAAATTTTAAGCGTGATTAGCTGATGAGCAGGAATGGGATTTGTGCTGTTCATGTTTTATGTGAATGCTGCTTACGTGGGTGCCTGTTGGCCCCATCCTGCCATCTGTGAATACATTTGTGGCCAGCGTTTTGGTACTATATACATGCATCTTGGCACTTCATGCTCCACCTCATCACTGGTCAGAAGCAGCAGGAATCTCGCATGCCATTCTGCCATCCTTACCAGGTACCATCCTACCTGAGAGCCTCCCACAGCTTCTCACGCAGGACTGCCGCCTCCCGCCTGAAGCCCTCGAGCTCCTCATCCTCTTCGGATAGCCCGAGGTCGTCGCCCTTTAACTTTGCCTGGTAGGCTAAGCCCAGTTCTAACGGAGACCTCCGGCCTCCCATCCCGAGAAGCCGCTCCCAGCTCCTCGGTCGGTGGCAGGAGACGCAGGAGTTGGTCCGTTACAGCCTGAGGGGATTGTCGTGTCACCTGGAAGGGGAAAAAAAAAATAAAAAATCGAGAAGTGGGTCGTTTCGGGGGTGCGACCCCAAACTCCAGGCCCGGCCTCGGCCCTCCCGGCTTTACCTCAGCCCCGGCGGCTGTCGCCGCCGCCGGGGCTGAGGTAAAGCCGGGAGGGCCGAGGCCGGGCCGTTCCCCTCACCTGCAGGCCGCCGCCTCAGCCCTCCAACGGCACCGATGCCTGCGCCCGCCAATCAGCGAAGCCGATGGCTCTCTAGGCCCGCCTTTTTGACCTCAAGCAGCCAATCGGACTCCAAAGCGGACAGCCGCCGTTGGCTCATTGGTGCTCGGGAAGAAGTGTTTTGTGTAGTGCCCGCCCCCCGAGCAGGCTGCGTTGTCATGGTTTCTCGGAGCGGCTTCCGCTCGGAGGCGGGTGGCGCGTCGTCACTTCCGCAGTGATGGCGGCCGTGTGCGGTCGGGGTTTGCTGGCTCCGCTGAGTGGGCGGTTGTGGGCCGGCCCGCGGGTTCCGCTCCGCTCTGTGGCCGCCGCCCCGCTCTACGATGTGGTGGTGTCGGGCGGGGGTATGGTCGGGAGCGCCATGGCCGCCGTGCTGGGTAAGGCTGTGACCTTCCCGCCCGCTCCGGGCGGCGTCGCAGGTGCCGTCGGCGCGGCCCGCTGCCGTCCGCGGGGCGGGGGGGGCTGCGGTCACGGCCGCACGACCGGCGGCGGTCTTCGGGCCTCCCGCCCCTGCCGCGGTGGTGTGAGGTCTCGGAGGTCTTCGGGCCTCCCGCACCCGGTTTTGTGAGTTCAGCCAGTCGCGGGTTTTTGTGTCCCGCTGTCCTCGCTGTCTCACCAGCTCCGCGAAAAACTTCAAACTGGGAGCTTTCCCAAAACCTTCGTGTTTCAGTGTGTGGAGTATCGGGTACTGTTATAAGTCGACCGTAATTATTAATCCGTGTTGGTGATAGTGTAAGATAACTATATAGTTACCATTTAGGCCCTTAATGTTCGAGACCCCATTGTGGAATTTCCTTATTCCTGCATCCCCTTGTGACAGCACTCTGAAGTTGACTTAAAGCTGTTCGGTTAGCTGATCGTTATGATAAGCCATGTCCTATTTATGTGTGTGTATATATATTCGTGTAGCCATCAGTTTGAATTCTGTAGACTACTTGTAGCGTTGCTGTCAAACATGGTCACCCTTAAATCACTGATGGATAATTTCAGCTATAGTTGAAAATGCGTTTCTGATCCTAAGTTTCATTCTCCAAACCTGTATGTTAAACACTGGACTACTAAATTAAAATGGATTTGTGCTTGGTTTGCATCACTAGAGACCCTGAAACTACTGGCTGCTGCTTTATTTGGAACATTGATTCATAAGGGTGTAATAGTGACAGAAGCCTAAAGAGAAGAGTGCAAAGAAAAGCAAAAGAGCAAAGATCCTAAGCAATTGGTGCTTTTCATGTATAAGGGTTTATCTTGCAAACTTAGCATTGTTCTGCTTGCATTGTTAAACAAGACCACAGTGGAATTGAGACAGCATAAGGATCCCCTCCAGCAGCGATATCTAAGGCTAAGATGAAGTTTTGAGGCCTTTCAAGAGATGAGGTTATGTTATGTATAATCTAAAAAATATGTTCAGGATACTGCTGTTATTGGGACTGTTGTAGTAGTAAACTCTGGATGTTACAAGGACACCATTTGTGATCTTGGTACCTTCCGCAGCCATAGCAGTCAGATGCAACAAGCACGGCTAATTCAGCTGTAGTGTGATTTACTCTTTACTTGAGTCATCTCTTGATTTTTTTTTTGTTCTCTTTAACTGAAAGTGAAAGTCTAAACTGCCTGTGCTATTCCACTGTCAGAATATAAGGATAACGAAAACATTAATGTAGTTGCTAAGTATCATAGAATTTTTATTTTGTTCTCTTGTTCTAATAAGTGAATTTATGTTTTAAGGTCTGAAAAATGTGTTCTGTGCGTGGAGTAAACATTGCAGATTTCACTTGTTAATACTTCAGTAATGAACTTTCATAACAAAATAGGCACAAATTTGTCCAGAAATGTAAACTTTGTAAAAAAAGAAAATGTTTAATCCATGCTTTAACTGCAGAAGGGTTGTTCATCTCAGTAACGGGATTGTAGTCATAAAGCTTTAAAATACAAAAGTTTACCTCCCTGGTCAAAACCTATATTGTAAATGCGCTTATTAAGTTTTGCATCTACTCTAGCTTACTACAAAAACGCATAGGCATTACTGATACAGAAATAAGAAATGAGATTTTTGGCAGGAGCATTGTAACAAAGCATATATTTGCTTATTTTAGGGCATGATATCCACTTCCATGATAAGAAGATTGCTTTGTTGGAGGCTGGTCCTAGGAAAGAATATGATCGCATGCCAGACAGTTACAGCAACAGGGTCAGTTCCATCTCCCCAGGATCAGCAACCCTCCTAAGCAGTAAGTATGATTTCTGTTGTTTGCATTTTTAACAGTATATTTGAGCTGTTTTTATTTTGTTTAAAAAAAACTCCTTTGAGCATGTGCTGCCTTCATCCTAAACTCGATGGAATTATTTCCCTTTGTCTTTTAGTATTCTATATGCTGAATTGTGGTGATTAAACCAGGCTTCTTTCGATAACAGGGATCTGTGTTCTGGTATCTTGGTCTGATTTGTTATATAAATATTTGTGACAGTAGGCTAGTGAAAGGTTGTAAGGTGCTCTCTACAGCATCAGGGAATGTTCTGTTCACAAAAGAAGCACATACTCAGTGCTCTGTAGTCTGGTAACTCACTTCTTTTTAATTTTCATTTTAAAGAGAGGTATGAGCCTTGATTCCTTACAGAGAAAGAAATGTTCTGAACAATGGTGGCTGTGCATTTCTGTGTCTGTTTTATTACTCAGTGATAGGACAGTGAGAGTTAACTGTTAAGTCACAGCGTTCATGAAAGCAAAGTTCTTGTTTCTTTTCTACTGGATTAACAGTAAAATAATGTGATGCTGGAGCTGTGAAAGTATTGAGGCAGACCTGGTCCTGTCTAGGGATGTTGCAAGCAAAGTCCGGGCACTGATAGTCAGGGAGGGAGGAGGAGAGTGTGGACTGAGCTTCAGTTTTGTTTGGGTGTCAATGTCACATGTGAACCTGTATCTCCGTGCATTTGTGTCCTTTTTCAGGTTTTGGTGCCTGGGATCATGTCTGCAGCCTGAGACTCAAACCATTCCGGCGAATGCAGGTGCCTTACTTAGGGCTGCAAATATACTATTTGTCTGTCTCCTTTGAATTCTCAGAAGTACTTACATTAATGATCCAAAGGTTTTTTTCTTTGGCAAAGGGCAGGTCATGCTTATGATGATTCCTGTTACTTTTTTGGGGGTAGCAGTCTACTCAGAAATACCCTTCCTCAGAGTGTTGATGATACAGGATGAAAGGTTGATTCCTAATGGAAGCTGTAGATGTTGAGGCATGGGTACTAGTCAGGAAATAAAGGTAAAGGTGTGTATTGGTTTTGGCTGGGATAGAGTTAATTTTCTTCATAGTAGCTTGTATAGTGCTGTGTTTTGGATTTGTGATGAAAACCGTTGATAACACAGGCACATATTAGCTATTGCTGAACAGTGCTTACACAGCGCCAAGGCAGTCTCTGTTTCTTGCACTGCCCTGCCAGCAAGTAGGCTGGGGGTGCACAAGAAGCTGGGAGGGGACACAGCCAGGACAGCTGACCCTAACTGACCAGAGGGATATCCCACACTGCATAACATCATGCTCAGCAATAAAAGCTGGGGAAAGAAGGTGGAAGGGGGGACATTTGGAGTGATGGCATTTGTCTTTCCAAGGAAGTTACACATGATGGGCCCCTGCTTTCCTGGAGATGGCTGAGCACCTGCCTGCCTATGGGAAGTAGTGAAAATGCTTTGCTTGCGCACACAGCCTTTGCTTTAGCTATTAAACTGTCTTTATCTCAACCCATGAGTTTTTGCACTTTGACCCTTCTAATTCTCTCCCCTGTCCCGCTGCAGGGGAGTGAGTGAGCAGCTGTGTGGTTCTGAGCTGCCTGCTGGGGTTAAACCACAACAAGGTGGTAGGGTAGCTTTATATGTTAATTATGCAACAGGAAAGTAGGGCTAAAAAAAACTTTCTTTGCAATTAGTTTTTTACATGAAGCTAGATCATTGTATGAAAGGAATTATGTGATGTACTTCAGTAGCTGTGAGTGAATGGTATCTCTAGCCTCCGTACTTCTAGACTGCCAAGTCCTTTTTCCTTTAAGATGGATACATTCATAGCCCCGAGAGGAACAACACTTCTTTATCATGTAGCTTCATGTAATGTATTTTTTTTTCTTTGTAGGTGTGGGATGCTTGTTCTGAAGCCATGATTGTTTTTGAGAAAGATGACTTAGATGACATGGGTTACATAGTGGAGAACGATGTCATTATGTCTGCTCTCACAAAACAGTTAGATGCAGTAGCAGGTAGTGGACAACTTCTTTAATATTTTATTTCCCGCAGAGAGCTTTCAGTTACTTGCCTTCTGTTGTGTGTGCTAAGTTATGAGAGGGAGAAAGAGAATTAATCTAACAAGTAACTCTGAGACATAGGCAGCTTCTTGAAATGGGGTGGGGGGTGGAGGGGGAAGAAATCTGTCTTCTGAAGGCTACACGGCAAGAAAGCAGTTTCATATGTAGCTCTCCAGAATATAGTTTCTCCAAAAATAGACTTAATGAAAAGATCTGTAGCTTTCTATGCAGAGCAGGCCTTGCAGTGACAAAGGGTTGGCCAGATCTGTTCTTTCAGGGTGCCTTGAGAATTGTAGGGTCAGCTCTTAGGGTGCCATTAAGACATGCATGGCCTTTGCTGTTGTAGTGATGTTTCCTTTTTTCATGTCTGTATCATGCTGTGACCATGGTACTTTGTGTTCCCATCAGACCGGGTGGAGGTTTTCTACAGGAGCAGAGCAGTCGGGTATACCTGGCCCCTTTCCTCTTACAGCTGTGACACAAGCCCTTGGGTCCAAATTGAGTTAGCTGATGGACGCAGACTTCAGACCAAACTGCTGGTAACTAAACTTTTTATTTCTGTTGATCAGGCGTCATCTCTCACCCAAGTCCTTTCCACTGGATTTTGTTCTGATTCCGTGTGTGCCGCTCCACCCACGTGGAGGGCTTGAGTGAGGTGAGTGGCTAACTCTGTCAGAGATGCTATGGGACACGGTGCATAGCCTTTTCTGTACCTGATGCAGGAAGACTGTGCTGAATTGGACAAGAGCAGAAGGGGCCAACTTTTCTGGTTTTGGGGAATTCCTCCCCCCCAGATAAACAAAAAATGTGTACGTGCAGGCTGAGGTTTGTAGACTGGAATATTGGCTTTCTTAGGAGCTGCTGAAGAGGTTGCTTTCTATCTTTCTCTCTGTTTTGCAGATTGGTGCAGATGGTCATAACTCTGTAGTCCGGAAGGAAGCTGAAATTAAGAACATTGAGCATCGGTATGACCAGTCAGCCGTGGTGGCAACTCTTCATTTGTCTGAGGTGAAATTCTACTAATTGACTCTTCCATAAGCAGCAGAACAGCTTAAGCAGGTGATCCAGGTCACTAGTTCATAACTGTCTACTTGCTTCTTTCCACTGTAGGCCACAGACAATAATGTAGCGTGGCAGAGGTTCCTTCCCACAGGGCCAATTGCACTTCTTCCGGTAAGATGACTTGTGGTCTCTGAGTTTTTTTGGGTTTTTTTGTCTGTTCTTTTCTAGGAACTTTGTTTCTCTCTGTGCCTTTCTGTGTTAGTTTTGTCTCTTAAGATTTTGTTCATCCACCCTTTTCAGTTATTGCATTTGTTTTCCTCTTCTGCAGTCTCATTTTATCCTTGGTATTTCCCACTTGCAGCAAGTTGGGATGGAAGAGTAAAGCGCAGAAGGAGTGGTGTGGGGCAGGGCAGTGGAGAAATCCTTGCAGTCATAATTTATTTTTGCCTCTTTTTCTCTTGATACTTACCTATGACATTCTCTTAAACTAGCTGTCTGACACTGTGAGCTCTCTGGTCTGGTCTACATCTCATGAACATGCATCGGAACTTCTCACTATGGATGAGGAAAGTTTTGTGGATAGCATCAACTCTGCTTTTGTGAGTATCAGCCTTGTGGTGGGTATGAGGCTTTCTTGTAGTCACAAGAAATACAGTGGAACCCTACAGCTTAAAGGATAGTAATGGGAGAGGTGGATTCTCAAGTTCCTTCCTCTGGTGAGGACGATATTAAAAAGGCACTTGGCAAAGAAAGGATGATCCCTTGGGACTGAATTAGGTTAGTTCTGAAAGTCACAGATGTTGAACTAACTTTCCAAAAGGAGGGAAGGGTAGGCTCATCCCAGTTGGCAACTTCTATGTCCTAATAGATGACGATAGTTTCTTCTACTGTATAGTTTTGTCCAAGTGGTTAAAATTCAGTATTTGGAGCTCATTCAGATTTTTTTTTCAGCTGGATTTTTATATGTTTAGTTTGAGTTAACATCTAAGGATTTATTGTTTTTTTCAGTGGAGCAACATAAACCACTCTGACTTCATTGATACTGCTGGGGCCATGTTTCGATCTGCTGTTTCACTCCTGAAACCCTCAGGCACTGCAGTCCGTCAGCTGCCCCCGAGCATTGCTAAAGTAGACCCAGACAGCCGAGCCATGTTCCCTCTTGGAATGGGGCATGCAACAGAGTATGTCCGGCACCGTGTGGCTCTTATCGGGTAAGATCCCCAACAGTAGCCCTTGCGTGAGTGGGTGACATGTGGTTAGAAGTGATGCGAGTATAGTGACTCCCAGTAAACAAATTAGATGGTTAGAAATAATTTATAGTTTCAGTTTGACTTTACACAGGCCCAGTTTGTACTGTGTGCTCTTGTGCCAACAAAGTCCTTTTGTATGAGTAGCTCTCCGTCCATTCGTGTCTGCTTTCTATGTAAATTGCGAGATAATTATTTCCTTCTTCTGGTTCGTGTAGTCCAGTGAAACAATCCGGTATCTCATGCTGGACCTGTACTTTCCCAAACATTGTAGCAGCCATTCTGTGTACCAGTTTGAGTTTTAAACTCACCTTTCTTTAACACAAATGACGAAACATAGAAATTATTCTAGATGGCATGTCATAGGCTTTTGTATGGTGGCCTATAGAAAATAGGAAAATGTCTCATCTTTTACATTCTAAGGTTGCATGTACTTTTTTCTCCGCCACAGCTGCAATACACTGGTAGCTTATAGTAATTCTTGGATGTTGTATTATACTTCACATACTTTTCACCTTTCCAACTTGTGAGCCACTCTGTGCTTGGGAGCACTCTGTGCTTTATAGCTTGTTGAAGTGCATGATCTTAAATTTCATACTCAATTTAATTTCTCTAACTTTAAGACTCCCTTATCAATATGTCTGGCTTTGTCCTTTAGACCAGTCTGCTCATAAAAGAACCTGATTTTGTTTCTATTCAATGATATCCCACTTCTCCTTTGTATGCATAATGTGTGCTTTGTGTTTGAGAAATGTGCCAACGATATACCTCCTGTTGTGCCAAGGTCACTTACAAAAACATTAAGGCCTGTTCCACAAGTGATCTGAGAGAGGACTTTGGCTAGTCACCTCTTTATAATTTTTCCTTTCAGAACTGCTTTTTGTTATCTCCCCTTTGTCTTGCTTCTTACAACTGGAGAGGCAGTCAGGTAGTTCAGCATAGCATGCAAGGAGGTACTGGATAAAGCTTATTTGCTGCTGTAAGGTGGTGTTCCTTGCAAAGAGGTGAGGAGTGCTATACTGATCCCTTCTGGGGTTTGTCAGCCATTACGGCTTTCTTCAAGAAGGGATATAAATTTCTGTCTTCTCTTGCTCCAGGGATGCAGCACACAGAGTCCACCCACTTGCAGGACAAGGTGTAAACCTGGGCTTTGGTGATATTGCATGTTTAGCTCATCACCTCAGTGCAGCAGCCTTCAATGGGAGCGATCTGGGTAAGGATCCAAGACAATGAATGAAGTGGCAGTAAGATGATTAGTCTTGCAGGCCTTTGCTGCTATACATCATGACAAGCATTACCTCTGTTGCAGGTTAAGTGTGCTGCTATCTTGTGTTTGAAAGGCACAAGCATTTTTGAAGCAGAACTGTTCTGATGTCCGTTGGCTGTGGAGCAGTTAAAGATTCTTGGATGCAGTTTCCATCCCACAAATCTCAAAGCTGCTTTAAAAAAAAATTCTGCAGGATGGTAGTTAAAGAGATGATGAGATGAAGAGTAGGAGGTGACGGAAGGAGGCCTTTATTAAGATGGACCATTTCTCTGTTCTCTTTGTGTTTTCAGTTGTCAGTGGAGACTGCTATACAGATAAGATGAACAATTGTTTGTGGGGACAGTTTTAATAGCATTCAATTATCTCTTCCAGGCTCCTTAAAACATCTCTTAAAGTTTGAGACAGAACGTCAGAGGCACAATGTCTCCTTGATAGCTGCTATTGATGTGCTAAAGAGGCTTTACTCCACAAGGCTGGCTCCCTTGGTGTTGCTGAGGACATGGGGATTGCAAGCAACAAACGCCCTGCCTCCTGTCAAAGTAAGAATCTCACTTCGGTGAGGGCTGTAGGAAGAGTCCAGAACTGTTCATGAAACATACACAAGCTGTGAAGATTTTTTTTCTCTTAAATGAAACATTTTTGGTTGGATAATGCTACTTGTTCAAACTGAGGTTTTTTTGTCTTGAATGAGCCTGAGTAGTTCCTAAATTATGGCTCAGTAGTAACTGGTTTCTCTCTCCTGCAGCAAAAGGGAAGATAAGAGATCCAAGTGTGTATACTCTGTATCAGCAGTTAGATGTTAGAAGTCACTAGAAGTCTTTGACCTTATTTTGCTATGGAATGAAAATGTGGAACCTCAAATTGCATTTGAGAAATGCACTATAAAACCCCAGCCCTATGAAGAAACATCTTCGCTAAGAATAAGACATCAGGTGGCTTGACAGCTGTGTTGCAGGGCTCAAACAAGTTACCTGTTTCTGTGCCATTTTGCCTTGTGAAATTGTTCCTTCATGGCAGAAGTGCAGGTCTCTATAACGAAAGTTACCTGAGGAAGGCAGTGGTGAGGAGGTTGTCTTAAACACAGACCCTCTGTTTGCAGCCTGTCTGCCTAAATTCTGCACCATCTTGACCTAGTTGCTGGATTTTCACAAGTTTTCTTAAGCCACCTGTTCTCAAAGCTCCCAAACACCCTCAAATTACATTCCTCATTTCTGGATTTGAATGTTTTATCCCACAAATCAAGGTGCCTTCTGTTAAATACAGGTGGCCTGTTTCCTTTGTGTTATGGTCATAGTTAAGACACTACCCAGTTGAAGAGCAGTAAATTCCTAAGGCGTAGTAGCTGCCATTGACAAGATGTCTTTGTTAGTTGCACTAAAAGGAGGACTGTGCTGCTGGTTCAGTGCTCAGATTTTTTTTTCCTGTTTAAAGCAGAAAACCAAATGAAGACCTCTTTTTCTGAGCACAGAACCTGTTGGTAACATCTCTGTTTTGCCCTACGTGGGAAGGAAAAGAATGCTGTAACTTCTTTAATTTTCTAGCATACAGGGGTAGGTGCTCTGCACTTGGCTAGAAAGGCTGATAAAGAAATGTTTTCCATTTATATAAAGAGAAGGAGACTATAGCTGCTTTCTAGAATGTATGCTTGTTAACAAGTTTACAAATTACTTTTTCTTCTCTTTTAGGAGCAAATCATGGCTTTTGCCAGCAAGTGATCTGTTGTCAGTTCAGAACAGCAGCTTGCCAGTGAACATTGACCTTGTAAGGACTGTGACTGATTTGAATCTTTGAATTCTGTTATTTTAATTTAACAATAAAACTGAGGGACTGAGCTGTGTATTACATCATCCACTGGTTTATGCAAAAGTTCTGTCTCATCTGCTCTCCTCAAGAGGATTTAGGGTTTTTTCCTGCAGTACCGTGGTGTCTTCAGCCACAGAATTATCTGTAAAATGTGCTTTTAATTTGGGCCTTTTGAATTGAAGACTGAGATGGAAACAGTGGTCTATCTTTTGGCAAATGCAGTGCTGAATTTTGCCAGCTACAACTTTTGCTGCTTAATTACTTTCAGTTTTCTCTGATGTGATTTCTAGAGCTGTAATGTCACTCCTGGTTTCTTAGCACTTCCTGGACTCAGAAAGGAGGTGTAGTTTTCCACTAAGGGAGACAATTCATGGTGGCAGATATGTTTTAAAGCTCTAATCTGTCTCTCTCACCCTTTTCCCTGGCCTTCTCCTGGTCCTTTATTTAATAATGTTGTGGAACATGAGAGATGCAAGACAGCAATAATATGTAGGAAAGAAAACTGCACCACATCATCTTGAATATTGTTAAAAATGCTTTAATTACTAAAATAGACATTCAAGATATTCTGTCTTAGGTTCCAAACACCAGCCTCCTGCATTAGACATTTGACACTCACAAAATTAGGTGAGCACTGCCCATGGGCAAGACTTACAGATATGGTTGACCAGTATCAGGAATTAACATCAGAAAGAATGAAACATAAGTTTTGAACTAAGCGCCATTACTTGTGCTTCTTCAGTCACTCATATTAGGCAGTTCCTGTTAGTGACTGGCTAAAAAACATTACAAAGGAGGAGATAAAAGTCAGGGCTGCTTAGTGTTTAGTTAAGCTAATAAATAATCTCATTGCACTAGGGTAAGTTTGAGGACTTGACAGGGCTTCTCTAGATCCCCCACCCAGCTTGAGTAGTTCAGATGTAAACAGCAGGAGCTCAATTCTGCAATTTCTTGCAAAAGAAACCTTTGAGCAAAGGTTTCTCTCATGACTGCAGGATCAGACCCCTGATAAAAAGCAGGTTTGCTTCAGTTAATGAATTGTGCCACTGACAAAGGAAGGCCCTGAGCATTCAGATTTAATGCAACTTTGGTATTGGGAAGCAGATGCTCCCACCTAGCATTTGTAGTACCAGACACTGAGGCAAAGAACACAGAAGGAAAACTTCCTCTGCATGGTACCTGTCTTGTTCTAGACCATCCTCCCTTCAGACAAAACCAAACCCTTAAGTACTCCTCAGGGCTAGTGTCTATGCAGGTGGCAGTTACACTGCTGCTGCTTGTTCCTTACATACAACAACCTACCTTCCCTTCCTGTTTCAAATACAGCCTCACTGCTTATGGCTCATAGCCCCAAGATCTAGTAAGAGTTTGTCATAGCACTGGCTCAGACTGAAAGAAAACTCTTGGATTTTGAAATTAGCTAGTTCTCAGGAGTAACACAGCTTGGCTAGTAACCACTGCATCCTACTTTATGTTCTCTGAGAATACAGAAGTGAATACAGTTGTTCACTGAAGACAAAATGAACGCGCTTGCAGTCACCTTGTTGTGTGGACCAGACCATATACTAAGTTTTGCCAAACACTAGGAAGGGGAATAAGAAACGTTTGTGGTTGGGAAGAGACCACAACTACTTTCTTCGTGTTCGAACAGAAACTCCTAGTGAAGAAGGAACAGAAGTTTGGTGTGACACTGAGGCATTTCCCAACATGGATCTCAAAACAGATTCTGGTAAGGAGGAGTACAGGTAGGATGAACATTTTGTATTTCAAACAAACAGCCTGAATTTACAGCAAGGTGTCAGTGGTGGGACAAGTACAGGTAGCTCCATCCCCAGCCCTTGGACTCCTGTTGCTGACTGAACTTGTTCAATCAAAAGCACACCTTGCACCCTAGCGCCATAAAACCTGAGATATGAGAAGGGGTAGCTTAATTAGCCACAGTCAAACTTGTGCTGTTAACTAGAGGAAGTGGACTAATGGTCACAGTAAGGCAAATTTCTAAGCCTCCAAACTGCTAGGCAAGATTACTGAGGGCATGAAAGCACTACTGCCTCCCCTTGCTGGGAATTGCCACTTATTTTCAAATCCAGTTTGCAAAGAAGATAGCATGAGGGCAGTCTTTGGTTTTACAGAAGTGGGAAAGGTGTGTTACAGCAAAAACACTACTGCAAATGCCTGACAGGAAAGCATTCATTGCAAGAGATCAGTGGATAAAAGCTTCCCTTAGTCACAAGTAATACCTCTCTGTTCTTATGATATGAAAAAATTCATGTTTACCTTACACATTCCATGGTGAGTAGAAGATATTAATTTTTTATGAGCTAGTTACCAGCTATTTCATGGGGTGGAAAACGTTGTCTCTACAGCTGTTTCTGCTTAGGACAATGCAAGAATCCACACTTGGGACCCTCAAGGTATTCAAGCAATCTTAATGTTCTCTACAGCCAATTAAATGAGAAAACCAGGATCCTACAGCCCAGCTTTCTAGCATACCTGACAAGATGCTTTCTTTAAAATAATTGATCTTTCATTGCTTCTATACGTTTGGTGTACAAGAGATGGCAAGATTCACTTTAAATTGTTACTCAAATAGCTGCTTGCTCTCCTCACAGAAGTCTTGGGCTTCCTAAACAGCTGCAACCCCTTCATTGGATGCACTGTTCCTGAAGACCTGCTGTATATATTAAAAATAATTCCAGAGCAATGCAGGGCTGCATACATGATTTTATGCGTCCAACTCCACTATATTAAAAAGAAATGAAGTTTAAAACAAATTTAAAATGGACAAGGTGTAAGCAAACAAGGGATAAGAAAGCAGAGCTACTTCTGCTCTTGTTCTTCTGTTTCTGATGCTAATTCCACTCTCTCTGTATTTTCATCTATTAAACAACTGAAAAAACAACTTGTTTCACCACAGCTCTGCATTCAGAGGAGGTTCCTAAGAAGAGTGCAGGAAGTGATAAGCCCAAACTTTCAGATGGGAAACCACACCTTAGAGCTCACTCTGACAAAATGGGCTGTGGTGTTCCAATAGCTCACTGGCCCAGCAGTTCTCCCAAACTGTGCAGTGCCTATTTCCCTTGTGCTCGCACTAGACTTGAGTCTTTGGTAAGCAGATTTAACCTGGTTTGGTGTCGTGGATTGGTTCACAGAAGAACCTGAGGAGCACCACCATCAGAGAAAAGAAGGCTGTGGGAGTGCCTTGCTGAGAGCAGAGAAACAGAACCGCCTCTCACAGCAAAGTGAGCTATCAGATCAGCCATTTCATCGGACTGCACCCTTAACGTCCTTGTGGGTGTAATATGACAAGCATTTCTTTTGGCAGTGGAGTTTAAATAGCTGGCACTGCTGCCTAGTTGTGCCAGCACAACTATGTGTTATGACTAGATGCTAAATGAATGAAGTTATCAGGTCTGGTAGCCAGATGTTCAGTATAACTGTACAGACTTGTAAAGGGCAGCAAAAAGGAACACAAAACAGTCAGGCACACATTCTGCTTAGGAAACGACTGCTGCCTAAAGAAATACTTGGTAGGTTGTAACTTATGTTTTAGCAAACCCCTTTCCCAAAATCATGCTCAAAGTGTGCTTATAGCAGGCCCCTTCTTGAAAGACTGGGGTCTTCTTGCAATATATTAGCTAAGCTAACAGACAGGTACTTGGAATGCTGAGGCTGGCAGCATCCATGGTTGTTCACTTTTCTCTGAGTGACTGTTGATGTCATCTTTAATTTCTGTATTTAACATCTCACAAGCAAATTTAAGTTACGTATGTTTAAAATAAAAGGGGGAGGAAAAGTCACATGTCTGTAGTCTGCCACCACGTGCCAGGTACCCTGTGATTCTAGCAATGGGATGCCATACAAACGTGCTGGTGAAAAGCTGGCTTTGAGCCCCTTGTGGATACTCTGCTGGAGTTTAGGCCTTTTGACTTTCAGAAGGCAGCTTCTGGATCATTTATGGCAATCACAATTATAAATCATACTGTGGCAACTCTCTATGCATGATGCCAATCCTGGGTGAAGATCTCTTCTATAGCTTTGGTCCATGTTCTGCTCTGTGACCAACTCCAGCTGAACAACGTACCTGGAGATTTCAATTTGCTTTCTCAGCCTTTCAGAAATGCTGAAGTCCACAGGAGTGCCACAGCTCAACAGGTTATCCCCAGAGACTGCAGTAGGTGAAAGGTAGCACCCAAAGTCCAGCTTGTCTCTATGTTGTTCACTTTCTTTGTTAACTGTAAAGGAAGAAAAAGAAGTGTTCCCAACAGTTTCCTAGATTCATATGTTGCACAGATGACAGTAACTACATGTAACGACCCTGGAAAGACTCAGTAGATAATTACCCAGAAAAATGAACCAATTGATAAGAGAAATTTGGAAGCTGGCTTTGGGATTTAACTATTTTTCTCACCTGTAAGAGCGTGTTGTCCCTAAATCCAAAGCCTTCCTTTAGTAAAGCAGTGATGTAAGTGAGATCCATGCAGAGGAAAGGACTGGCCGAGTTGTACCTCTCCATGTTATCGCAGACTACAGAAGGAAGAAAAAAAATGGATGTCAGCAAAATAAAGGAGCTTTTATCCACATTATAGATTTGAATTTACCTCAAGCCAAAGCCTACTAAAACAAGCCACCTGCTTCAATTAATGGGTACATATGGTACATGCTACACATAACTCTTTTGAAGTCTGAATCTCTGCTGAACTGACAACTGGCAGGGAGTTGGTAGATTACTTATTCTTTCAAGAACACAGCATCATTTGTCTTCCTTGTCTAGTCTCCAAGGATGGCTGCAGTAATGGACTCCACCTTCTAGGTTGGCAGCTTCTTTTATTTTTTAATAAATAAATGGTTTGATGGTGTTAGATAATATCTTAGCTGCATCTTTGGAAATAAGCTCTCTCCATATCCGGCGGGTAAACAAACACCCCACACTTAAACTTTATAGCCTAATCCCCCTATTCAAAACCATCTGAGTTTCTAGGGAGATTAAATTTAACTGAAAAATCATTAGAATTTAGGTCATATTTTAGAAAGAAGTCAGTCCTGAGCTACATAATTAAGCATCTGCTGGTGACAAACAGGGTCTACTAATCATCATGAGGATGATCACAATTCAGAGGTAATACCTTGCTCTATAAGCTAAAGTTTTAGCCATCAGTAGTGTGGCAAGGTGGGAGCTCTTTTCACAGGAGGAGGTACAAAACTAGAACAAGCATTCAGGAAAAAAGTCGGGGGAGGGAAAGGAATACAGGAGAGGCTGTCAGACTTGAACAAGCTCTGCTCTCTCCCTCCATTTTGTTAGATTAAAAAGGATTTAAGGTGACAGACTTACAAAAGTCAGCACTCTCCTAAACTCAAGAGAGTTGCAGTTTGACAGAAGGAGCTCTTGATATGGCAAATTCACTTTCTTTTGTACTGACATTTATGAACTATCATCTCCTTCCTCTCCTGAAGAAAGCTGCGAAGCCGCTAATGCTTTGTTTCCCCTCACTGCTCTATCAGTACTTTCTTCTGCAACAGCTACAGTTGTTGGCTAATAAAAGGTAAGATGACACGGAGGATGGAAGTGGAATAAAAGTTAAACAAACATTTTTTTAGAAGTCAAACTCATGTCATCTACTGCCTTTAGACATTCATATTTTTGTTATTTCTCATCCCCACCAGTTTCCTAAGTCGCATGACAGTTACCTTCTTTGGCTTTTCTTTCAAAATCTTTCACTTCCAGAACACCTCCCTGTTCATAATCTGAAAAGGAAGAGGTAAGAAAACATCATCATAGACCTGAAAGCATTTGAATTCTCTATCTAAATTGACCCTAGAAGGCAACTCAGTGATGCTGGGCTAGGAGTGAGATCTGTTGGTAACAGGGGACAGAGCTGCAAGTATAACTGGAGGTCAGAGCACAAGTCTCATCTGCTGAACTCTGAACATCAAACTGCACTGATGGATACACATTAATTCCCTGAAGGCATTTTCTGCACTTCTTCTTTCTCAACACCATTCCTTTTCCCTTCTCCCCATGGCTCCAGCCTCCAGGGTTCTTCTGTTTACCTTCTGGTTGACATGTTCATATGTAGTGGATTATCCCAAACCAATTTACCAATTAGGTTGGTGTCAACTGCGCGATCATAGTAATAGGAGAAAGCATAGAAGGAACTTCCACGAATCTCATCTGGTTGGTGCAGTTTCCCTTTGACAACCCTGAGTACTTCCAAGTAGCAAGGCTTGAATCCTGTTTCTCCTGTTGGGACAAAGACAGATGGGGTGAGCCAGAGAGGCACATCCAGGAGATGGACAAATCAGTGACAATAGGATGAAAAAGGGAAGAAGTAAAGATTAAAGCATTAGAATCATAGAATCATTTAGGTTGGAAAAGAGCTTCAAGATCATGAATTCCAACCATCATCCATGCCCACTAAACCATGTTCTGGAAAACATGAAGAGGTGAGAAAAGCTTAGATATCCCTCCCATAATCCAGCATGGCACCTGCATGCAGGCAAGGGCTCTAGATCACCATCGTGAAGTGGAATTGGTTAGAACAGATCATAGCAATATCTGAAAGGTGTGCTGAGCAAACTAGTGTAGGTGCATGAAAAGCTTCCTCCACATCAGGCAAAACTCCCATTGTTACATTCTATGGTCATCAGCAGAATCTCATTTACATTTGCTACCGCCTGCTAGATAAAACCCTACTTTCCCTCCCCATCACATCATCATTTTATCAATCCACTTCACACACCAAATCTGCAACTCGGCTCTCGTGTTCCCCTGTTGTAAAGCAAAACAACACGAGTCACCAAAGGGGTCTGTTCTATTCACTGATGGTAGCAGCTTCACCCTCTGTATACAGCATTAGGGATAGCATCTTAAGAAATAGTTCCACGAGTGAGATACACTTTGGCCTACCAGTTATGGTACCCTAACACAGCCCGCGTTTTTGCAGTTAGCTCAAAGCCTCAGAAAAAGCTGTCTTATTTGCACAAGTAACTCTTAACGTTTCCTGTTAAGGCAGCAATTGTAATAAGGGATCACAGCCAGAATATGGAGAGTGAAGGTGAGCTACTCTTACAGCTTCAGATTTTAATTTGGCTCTGTCCAAAGTCCAGATCTATAATTGGACAGATATCTGTCATAACCCAAGGTAACTGATGGAGTATTTGCCAAGAAAAATCTCAGATTTGGGAGACAAAACTTACAAGAAGCAACAAGTCTCCTTAATTTACCTTCTTTCTTGCCACCATACCGGTATTTCACTCCCCCGAAGTGCCACTCTGCCTCCAGCTGCTTTGGCAAACAAGAACTGCGGAACATTTGTCCATCCACAGCTGGTATGAAACCAGAGGGGAGAGTCAGAAAGGATAACATTTAACACAGTTATCGATCAATAAGCAGAACCAGAAAAGAAAAGGCTGAAAGATCTTCATTAAGGTCTTTAAGCAAAAGTAAGGAAATCTGAATTGATGAATGCTGCACATAATTATGAATTATGGACCAGTCTCAGTCTGGAAAAGTTGTGCCCATTTTGTCCTGCAAGCTGCAGAGCAGCTGGGCTTGTCATTTGTTAATGAGAGCTACGTGGTACAAGGATATCTGGATAATGGCTGTTCACCACAGAAGACAAGAAACAAGAGGTAATAAATTAAACACACAGATACACAAACCCTAACAATCAGCAGATAACCAAGACAAACAAAGCAACTGAGCACTGAAGACAAAAACTCCTAAGACACTGATCAATGGCCGCTACAGAACCACTGAATGTACCCTTAAAGAATTCAACCAGAAATACTGTAACTGATGGGAAGAAAACATGATTATTGTGGCCAGTACAGGTATCACAGAAAAAGCAAACTTCCTACGGAATGGTTGAGGGGGATTGTGGGACTGTGCAAAATTTACTATGGGATGTTTAGGGGAAGGCTCAAAGGCAGGGACAGAGGGAATCAAGGGATCAGGGAAGCACAAGTGTGGGGAAAATGGAGGGGACGATAAAAGAAGGCAATCACAGCTAAGCAGGCAGCTGGTCAGTTTGCTTTCCTGGCTGAGCCGTGTGACCAATCACTGCAGTCTTTCCTATATTCTTCTTAAGCCCTATTCCCAACTATTTTTGATTTGAGTACATTCCAGTAATTAACACAAGTCCTTCTAGCTGGCAAGTAAGAATCCAGAAGGAGTAAAGACCCCAGGTCCTGGCCAGAGACAGGACAAAAGGCCCAAGGTCTGGTCATGAAGACTGGAAGGACTTAAGGTCTGGGTCAGAGACTGGAAAGACTCAGGAATGCAAGCATGCATTCAGGTTAGTGACAGTGTGCATGATATGCTCACAGACTTCAAGCTAGACTAGTCAGTGAATACAGCAGGAGATCTGCAGGAACACGGTGGGCCAGGCAGGTACCAGAAAGACCTATAAAGTGGGTTTGGCCTAAGCAGCAATCCCTAGGAAAAAGATGTTTGTGTTTCTGTGGATGCTTGTAAAGCTGTGAGTTTGTGGCTGGCCATGTCTATATGGTGTTTTTATGTTCCCATGTATGCATTTCTGGAATTTGCAATCAGTATCACTGCTAGCTGAACTTGGAAATAGGGAAAAGCAGCTGTCTCAAAAGACAACTCCTTAACAAGCAGTAGCCTGTTTCCAGACAGATCTCTACCAGCGAAAACATAGAAAAGCATGAGACAGAAGTGAAGACACGGGAAATGGGCTGCTGACACAAGACTAAGTCTAACCATATCTTTCAAAAGTCTTGGATGTTTTATCACATGAACATACCTTCTATATTCAAAGCTCCAAGTGCTGCTAGTCTGGCAGCTTTTAGTCCAAACCCCAAATAGCTGCAAACAACAAAGACAGACATTACAGTTTTAATTCTTGCACATCTGGTATGCTTCACCCATAGCCTCTTCCTAAATCCTGGAACACCCAAACCAAATTTCCTTCCTCTGCTTCCCACAAGTCTCCCCTCTCTAAAACAGAGAGTTTCCTTGGCCAGAACAATTCCAAAGACCAAAAGACTGACACAAACCCAAGAATTATAAAAAGCTGCAAAATGGAAAAATCTAAAACTGCTGAAAGTAGTTAGAGCTGCTGTGGTATTTCTACAAGACATTCATGAAAAGCAAAAATGCACAACGTTAAAAACAAGGGAGAAAGAAAGGTTTGTAAGGAGTGCATAGGGAATAGGATGGCCATTCTTATGTCACACAGGTAAGACTATGTGCTCTTAGGGCAGAACTAATAGGAGAACTGCAGAACCTCCCACTAAATGGAAGCTGTGCCTTTGTGTGAAATTCACCTCTGTTTGATTCCACAGATTACTGCTATACTCAATACAAGCTAGGATGTTGCAACCGGCTGGGCTGAAACCACAACAGATGTGAACAACGTTTACGAGAATGTCATTACATGTTGCTGGCTTCAGCAACACAGCTAGATGAAAAACCTGTTGGCCTTTCATTCCCAACTCTGTGTTTGGCTACTTATCCCTTTAGTCATGTCAATATAAACGTTTACAGAATAATCAGAGTTAAACTAACCTCCAGCTCCCTCATTTTTTGGTGACGGTTTTCAATCCCAGTTATTTTAAGTGATCGAATGAACTGTGTTGGTGAATACAGCAATCAGCTACATCATTAAATGTAAGCAGTAGGAGAGGAGGACTATTAGAACAGCTCTGCTGTCAAGTAAGCATATTCTGTAACTGACCAAGATGATAATCTTCACCCCATTCACTAGTAACAGGCTGTGACCAACTCTCTATTATACATGGTCAAGTTCTCATGACTGTAAGTCATGCAGGTAAACTCTCTGGATTTCACTGCAGACATCTCAGAAACTTGTCAGCTTAACGCAGTAAGCACAATTATATTATTCCAGGCCAAGTATCCCCTCCAATTGGATCAAGAATCTGTTGTGCTCCATGGTCTGTATCAGCTGCCTATGGTTGTCTCTCTTTGGTTTACATCAGTCTAGGTTTTACTTTTTGTCCAGTTGCTGATGAGATGTGCCGTTTCAAACTAAGAACTGAGAAGAAAAAAGTCTCAGGAAGGTCCTTTTTCCAAATCTCTGACCGGGTTTAGTTCTGACTACTGGCACGATATCCTCCTTTCTGCTTGGTCTAAAATATTTGGCTTGAATCCAGTAATAAGAATTCTTCTCCTTAAATATAGTGACTCATAATGCTTTCTCTTCATTTGACAGACTGACTAATACTCCCTTGCAGTGATATTAACCGTGATCCTGGAATGTTTCCAGTCAACTAATGTCATGTTCCACTTCAACTAATGTTTCAAGCAGATATGAAAGCTAGTAAAAAAGTCATGGTCCCAGCAGCCGGTAAAGGGGTGACATGGCCATTTGTGGTTAGCTCAGGGGCTGCAGAAAGACTGATTTCCCCAGCGGAGACAGCAGCCTTTTTGCTCCTCACCTGTGGGTATAGAGCTTGTAGGTGCTATTAAACATTTCAAATGAGGTAAGAAAATCCCCAGGGGTTTCCTTCAAAGTTTCCTAAAAGTTAAGTAAAAGAAGAAATCTTTTAGTTCCTATTATGCAATAAAGAATAACCAACTTTGATGTAATATCACAGACATACCCATAGGGTTTACTGCACACTCATCTGATCTGCTTTGAAAACAAAGAACAGTTTTCCAGTGGCACCCACTGCTGTAACACCTGCAGCTTTTAATACTGAGTTTATTTATATGCATCTTTGTGTAACTCAATGCCTAATAGGGAAGTGCAACATATCAGGATGAAAATACTTTCTAATTCAGGATACCCAAATTTTTCAGAGTACTTACGTGCTAGTCTATATATACAGTGTCCCCATCAAAATCAGCTGCACTACAAGTGCTATGAAGTTTTGCAAGTCAGACTAGACACCTCAGTTGAGGAATTCAGAAGTATTGAAAATGCAAAGTACAGGCCACATTTTCACCATGTTAAATGTCATGCTAATACTCAAGAAAACACGGTGACCACTCCCAGTCTTAGGGCTGGTTTACCTCCTGGTTTAAGTGCCTTCCTCCAAATTAACCTCTTGTCTCATCACCACTAGTTTTCCTGCTTTCACAGTCTTCCCTCTGTGCGCACCTCTGCCCCACTGGTACTCAGTCCCTACCTTCTTGCCAGACTAACTCTCACATTCTTGTAAATCTGAGCCAGTTTAGGGCTTATTTACTGTTCCTTTGTTTCCAGTCCCCGAGATCTCAATTCCAGTTTCTGTCTTTCCTCTGCTAGTGACCTCATTCTCCCATCCCTTCTTGGCCCTGTGCATCCATATCAGACACTCTGTTACTCTGGGCCAAGCAGCAGAATCTCAGAGAGGACTGAAGCTGTAGAGTCCCTGTTGTTACCATTCAAGTAACCTGATACAGCAAAAAAACACCAAACATCTGGAATTGTAGAGTCCTAGACAGAAACCTGCTCAAAGCTGAAAGAGATTTGGCAGCATTCAGCTTGAGTTTCTCCTGAAAAAAAAAAACAAATTGAAATTTGTTCTGGGCGTCTGGTAGTTTTTCATTGGAATGGCAGTCATATCCTTGACCCAAACCACCCAGACCCTGCCATATTTTGAGTTCTGTTCCTAAACCTTACATCACAGAAACTTTTAAAAAGGAGAGATCCTGAAAAAAAATTTGTTTGGAGTAAACAACTGACTTTTTCATGCCTTACTTTCACAAAAAATGTAGAAATCCTCACACCCCTCCCAAATGAGGCAGGGACCAGACAGACAATTTCATGATTATGATTGGTTTTCAGTTGCTTATAACTTTGGCAATAATACCATGAAAAGCATAACACTAGCTTAAAAACAGCTCCATGCAGTTACCATTAGATGTCCTCTATTAGTTTGTAATCTATATTTCATTAATGAATCTCTTACTTTTACAGTATTTTGTTCAAAATGAATACAAAAACAAACATGTGACTGCCTCAGATTGCAGGAAGGGAAAAAAACCCTCTGCAAATCAAAGGGGGAAATCCCTGCTAATTCTGTCAGATGGGAAAAACTCTTCAGAAATATACTGAGCTATGTAGTGCTCTTTTGTATGAACTTGACAATACAGGTAAGAAGCAGACATAGCATTCAAGCAGGCAACATGAACCTTGACTCCACACTGCCCTACAAATTCACACCATTGGTCCTGGTCAGTAGCAAACCCTCAAGGCCTTTTCCTGCAAGGCTCTAAGGAGACATTTGAATCCTGAGCTGCAGTTCAGCCTACTTCACAGCTCTATTTATTCTCCAAAACCCTGACATGCAACACCCTTTCCTGTTGGTCCAGTGCCCACTTCAGCAGGTGTTATCAACACAAAACAGAGGACAAGCCCAGAGTACTTGAGGGTTTGCTGAACAAGATAAGGTTGCATGTCATGTTTCAACATGATCCACCACTGCAGAACTAAAATATCCTGATATGAAAACCATGTGTTTTGTAGACCCCAAACACCCTTTGAGAATCTCAATTTCTGTAAACAAAAAAATTTTAAACAAAGGATTCTTTCAGAAAGGGCAACAAAATCAACTTCACAATATCAGGGTATAGAATGCTATAGTGCCCTTCCAATACCCATGTAATTTACCCATACAAACTACAGATCTGGGTCCCAGTTCAAACTGTTTCTAAAGAGCTAAAGAATTCCTGACAAATCCAGCAGATATAGACTGAGGGGCAGAGAGGTGAATTTTCAAAGAAAATGAGAAGAAATTGATAAGAAAACAAAGAGGGATAGGCTGTGCTATTTTAAAAGATGTTTGCCCCGTGAGACAACCCCCTCCAAAATTTAGTGAGGATCGACCATCAGACTGGAATGGAAAAAAAAGCCCAAACAACTCAGAGCAGACCCTAAATTTCTTGTAATATGCAAGAATACTTCCTGGAAATGTTCTACATTTATCGAATACAAAATAGTTGTCTGCATTAATGGGGCTTTCCCAGGCTGGGTCTAGAAAACAAAAGCTGTTTCTCTTTGGTTTTACCCATTTGCTTTCTTTCTTTTTTCTTCCCTGTTACCCAGGCTCCTTTGTTTGCAAGTGCCTATCATCCAGCTGGTGATGTCAAAGGGAACAGAAATACAGATGTTCTGTACACCACAGATGTTCTGTTTGTGACAGTGCTGACAAAATGATATCTGAGAGCACAGCAGTGTTCAGGTCTCTCCACTGGCCCTGCAGTCCCAACCCGCACACTTTTAACCACTCCTCACCTCAAACCGTGGCAGGAATGTGATTTGGGTTGAGGCTCCTCCCAAGTCCAGAGTCCCAACAGTATGCTGGTTCTGGCCAGACAGCTGCCCTGCAAACAACATCATGCTCAGAACAGCCTCAAGTGCAAAATACTGCATGCACGTTCAGGCAGCCACCAAGTTACCACATTATCACAGCAATACAGGAGGGCTGAGCTAGCCTTCAAAGACAAAAAACGTCACAGAGAAAAGGTAGGCAAACTGAAGGTATTATGGAAAGATTCATAGGACTTTCTCCCTTGATTCCAATTTCACCTCCAAAGAGACAAAAGCAGATAAATCTCTAGGCATCCAGCAAAAGCTGAAAGTAAGAGACAAAGTATCTCCTGCAGAAGACTGTCAGGGAGAGTACGTAAATTCTGTAACCACCATACAGCTGGACAAGAGCAGTAGGAGAGGAAGGATGGTTAAGAGCAGAACCAGCTATTACTGTTTCTCTTCACCCAGAGCAGCTTTTTTGCTTGCTCATGTATCTTCTAGAGTACTGATTTTCTTTTTTCACTAGATTGCATTCCCAGAACTTCTTAGAACCAGTAGGGCTAAAGCACCAGTGCATCCCCTGTTTTAGTTGCATAGTTCAGGCTGGGATGAAGAATATTGTAAAACGTTGTTTCCCACCTTCTAACATTAGCAGTACCACTCGCCTATGTACGTTACAGAAACCAGCTTGCCAGTGCCTCCCAGTCCTGAGTAAATCCTGGCACCTTCTGGATTAAGACGCCTCCTTCTTACTACAGGCGTGGCTCACCCTTGGGAACATGTCTGTCCAAGATAATCCACTGCTTTAGCACTGGTGCCACAGTGGGGAGGAAAAGCAGGACATGGCAACCAAGACAGAGGAACCTAGAGTGATCACCTCCACAGTCCATATCTATAGAGAAGTTACACAGAATCAACTACCTGTCAAGAAGTTCACAGTGATCCAGGCTAAAATTCCTGCAAAGAGTGAAAAAGGAAAAAAAAATTTACCACTGAATACTCCCAAAGCCTCCTGCCCACCATTACCACCTCTCCACATGTTATTTATTTACCTGGAAATCATTACAAATGTAATATAACCACCCCATACTTCAGAGATTAATTCAAACTTACAATTAAGTGATATGATGTGTTATTGATTCATTAAAATCTTGTAAACTGGGATAGGTAGAATGTTTGTAATATCCGTGCAACTGCAGCACACACAAATCATGTTTATTATCCAAACAATATACAAAGAAGTAATGAGCTGACACAATGCACAAGTTTCCTTGGGTACTTTCCACACAACCCCCCCCCAGCATTTCAGTTCCTAATCTGAAAACTGCATACACACCACTCCGTATTTTAATCTTGAGGTCTGTAACTACACTACAAACGTAGTGGGAACCAGTAAAACACAACTCCTCTGACTCCAGCAGCTTGCCTGACGCTGGCATGATTCTCACCCAAACATAAGCAAACATGTGACAGTAGAAGAGGTGGGAGGTTTAAATAAACCTTGGCAGGCTACACTGTGCTCTATTATGCCTCATTGGTCCTGCTCCCTGTGAATACAACACTTGTCCCCACTATACAATTCACCTCTTAATCCTAGTGACAAACTATGCATTGCACCATACTTCACTGAATACTTGCAGGCTTTATGTTACTTCTCCTTTTCTCTTGGCCCATGTGGACAGATTTTGCTCTTTAATCTTCCTGCATTTATTAGTTGTTTAAGCATCGTGATAATTTTTTGCCTTCCTTGAACACCTTCCAAACTGGCAATGTATCTGCCATAATGAAGTGTTCAGAACTGAATGTAACACCACAGATGGCTGTTCTCAGGCATCCATACCAAAGGATTATTACCTGCCTTTTCTCCAAGGTAATGTGTCTGGATATGTAGCCAAAACATTACAGTGGTCTGTTCTGCACTGCAAAACCACCACTGACTCCAAACCTACAACATATTTCATCTTTTCTTGTATTTTATGTTACTTCCTTTGCTACTTTACTAGTTGCATTTTTCCCATCAGAATATTTTTTAAAATTTATTATTTATCTAATTTAGTACTTGTCAATTATCCTTCATCCTGCTCTAATATTCACAATGTTTCCAACTTTAACCCAAAAAATGATGAGCTAATCATAATAGCTTATTTTTAATGCAGATATTGAAGAATTTACGAGGCACCTTCCATAAGCTTCCTAGCTTGCTATGTATTGTCATGTAGCCTTTCAGAGGTGGACACCCTCTTTTTTCCACCAGCTTCCGAAAGCAGGCTTCAGCCGGTTAGCCTGCATACTTACTTCTGAGATGAGGTTCTGTTCTGGAAACTCAGAAGGTTTCAGATGAACCTTCATCTAGCTAACTCATAAATCTCTTGGTGTATCTGCATTTGTAGCCTAACAGATGGCCAAATAATCAACACCTCCTAGGAAAAGCAGGATTGCATTGTTTCAAACAGGGCTAGAAACCTTTTATTTTTTCCCCTCAGTTTAGTGACCATTTTCTCTTCCCCCCTCACATTAATAAGATCTCTCTCTCCCCCTTTCCCCTGTTTCTCTTTGATTTCACTTTTTCCTCCTTCTAAAACGTACCTTCATATGACCCGTCCATGATGCTAACACTATCCTCTGGAACAAGAAATGGTGATTCCTCAAAGACTTCTCTCACCTGAAGAAAGAAATAATGATTAGATTCCTTTGTCTCAAGAGTCTTGTTCTGCTCCGAGGGTGACAGAGGAGGTTTTCTGTTTCACAGCAGTGGAAAATAAGACAAGTGTGTGGAGTAGACAATATTCCTCCTCTTTCAAGGGCCAGGAAAGAAACAAAAAAATATCATAGGTCTCTCCCCCCATGACTTCTATCCACATCAAGACAGAGGATTTCAGAAAGTCTGTAAAGTCTGTGAGTTTCATGCTATCATGGGATTACAGTCACTTTTCACAGCTGAAATTCTCTTCTGCTAAACAGAATGGCGAACTGAGTCATGAAAGATGAAACAGGGAGAGCAATACTAGCGTATCCAAAAGATCTTAGTATTACCTCTAAAAGAAGAGCTTGGGCTTTCTCCTCTGACAGCAAACGCAGTCCAGCTGTGGCTTTCAACACTACTGGGGTCTTCTTCCAGAGATGAGGTGGCACAGCCTCTATGGCCACATCCAGCAATCTTTTGACAGTTTCAGCACCCTCAAAGGAAAAAGATGTTTCTCTCACAGTTTCCTCCTACAGCCATCAGAAAATAGGCCTCCCCATTCTCCCTCAACACTAGTGAAACCAGTATTCAATAGCAGAAGATACCTCACCCACACCCAACATAAGTATAAAAACTCTGCTAGACGTTTTGTTAAAACATTAAAGAGAATGTCTGCATTGGAATGAAGGGCGTATTCAGAGATGCATCTTAGGCGAGAGAAATGTCATTGTTTGTGGAAGGTATTTCTTGGAAAGGATGGAGGGGAGGGGAGGCAGTTCCCTCACCTGACAAACATCTTGTAGTATGATGAAACTAAATGGTGCAATTACTGACTGAAGCTACCAAATTCAGGGGAAATGTCTGTACATTTCATTAAATGCAATATAAGAATTCCAAGTGTGTCCATAGCAAGTAGTGTAATTCAAATGCCAGCTGTAGAATGGTTACCACACAAGGTAGAGGCATCACGGCTAGGCTCTGAATTATTCACACTGCTCTAACAATTACAGTTTGGCATTAGCAATAAACATTCTCCTGTGAAATGTCTATAAATTTCTTTTGGGTGAATTCTTCTCCTCTCCTACCCAACAAACAAGACAATTTAGTGAAATCATGGGAAATCTCATCAAAGTTTAAAAAAATCCCAAAGTCATTCACTCTTCCATAAAGTTTCACACTCAAATTCCTGCAACTGAGCAAAATGAGAAACCTGAAACTCCCCCTGTGCTAGCCCCCAAATCCAAGACTGCTAAAGCACACAAGGTAGAGTATCTAATCTATCATTTCTCTGACACCTCCTTTAGCTTGTGAAAGAGCCTACTGGCAGTGCAGGGGATCTGGAAAATGGCAGTTTCCTTCAGGACTGGCCCTGTGTATCAGAACAACAGGATTATTTTAGCAGTCTATGCTCTGTTGTTCATTTCTGACTCCTGATCCAATAGAGTGACATGGAACAATTGTACTGCGCATGAATTCACAATCATCCCCATTTGAAAATAAAAGAGGATGGCACCTAACTTCAATTTCTTATTAAAATTATAAATTTGTATGTTAATTAATACATCTGATTGTGGAAGAGGAAGCTGTCCAACTGTGTTTTGAAAAACCCTGTACATAAACAAAACAACAGATGTCCTGAGGCAGTCGAAAAGTAACTGCCTGGACCTATATCATTATTCAGCTAAAACCGTAATCAAATATTTGAACTGAGCATAGCTGAAGTGAGTCCTACATATCACTGAGCTCTGGCTTCCAAGCAATGGTTCCAAAGATAACAACAAAGAATTGAAACAAACAAATTATAAGTCTGATGATAAAAGCAGAGAATACACTTGGAGAAATATTAAGGCCTGACTTAACCTGCTAAGTGCATCTTTATTCTTCCCTTTCTCCATGACTTATTAAAAAAATATTAACTTCTCTAGATCTGACTATACACACACAAAAAAATTAAATATTTCTAGGAGTCAGATAAATGAACCCTCTTTGCTTCTCAGTGTAACATGACTGAAAAACTGCTGCAGTCTTAACTCCTTACTTCTAAACCAAACAAATCAAAACAAAATATGCCCATTTTGAACTGTGACCAGCACTGAAAATTTCAACCAAAAGGAAAAACTGAGAAAATTATTAGTAAATGGGTAGCTATAGGGGAAATAAACATTTAATATGGATGGTGCTAGAGCAAAAAATCACTTTGTCTTTGAAATTCTCAAAGACATATAGTCTAGTTATATATAGCATTTAAGCAATTAATTAAGCCATTGTTCCATTGATTAAATATGTAAAACAACAGCTCCCATTTCACTGTGTAGAAATTAACTCACAGAAGTAGAGCAACAGGTTTAGAGAGCCAGCAGTAGAACCATTTTTTCTTGACTCTCTGTAATTAGAATTAGTAATACTGGAACTGCTTGGTAGAGTCCAACTGATATTAGCAGAAGCAAGACCAACCCACAGGGAATGAAGGAGAGCCTTACCTTTTCAGGCTGATCAGCATATGCAGAAAGACCTGGCTTCACAGACTCAAAGATTTCCCCTTCCAACTCTGGAAGGTTTTCTGCACAAACGAAACATTATACAAAACAGTCAACAACTTGAATCTTTTTCTTTAGTTTCAGAAAGGTTGTCTGCAACTCCTGTAAACTGACTGTCCTTGATTTCCCCTTGCAAACAATACTATTCCCCTCCTAAAACAAGCACTATTCCTTGACTTCAGGAACATTTTTAACAGAATGTTGCCCTTGTATCCTCCAAGTTCACAAACGATTTATTAAGAATACATTGTTATAATTAGAAGTATGTTCATTTTGCATTTGTGAACTACAATGAGTTATAGCAATGTAGTATGGCTGTTGCCTAATCTTAATAAAATTTCTTTCCCTTTCTGTCCCCAAGCTAATTGTAAAATACTAATTCATATTAAGACACAGTCAACTCCTGATTGTCCTTAGGTGATTCATCCAACTTACAAACACAGAACAGAACTGACTGGGCTCAAGCACTGGGCTGCAAAGCCAAACAAGTGTGACTGTTGCTCCCAGAGCAGCTTGGGTCTAGAAGCTATCCCTGAGCATTGCACATTACAAGTCAGGCTGAGTCCATCAGAGCTGGATGTTGTACCAGTCCTTCCAAACTAAGGTTGAAATCATGTGAAGACACATAGGCACTATGTGTGTGACCCTGAAGGGCTTATTAGCCAAGACTCATCAACCAGCCTTCAACCTTTGCAATTCTGCTGGCTCACTGTTCCCAAGCTAATTCACCCTCTTAAATCCTGTTGTGTGTGCAGCCAGCTTGGGTACCTCTGCACCATGTCAGAAGCAGATATAGTGGGGCATGATGCATCTGCGCACAGGAGTTCTGGAAATGGCTCAGACCTTCGGCGCTTATAACTCTAATTCAGTGTTTTTAATTTGCTACAAAATGTGACATATAAACATATACAGAATTTACGTATCTCTTGACATAATTCATGGTAATGTGCAACTTGACAAAAACAGCATCAGACTCTTTCCAAAGCAATGAGACATTCCTTTAAACAGCAGCATAGATGAAAATCTTTGGAAATACAGAACTCTCCAGTATACCCAAAATTAAACCTCTGAGTTTCAAAAGATCTACAAAAAAGATATTTTCACAGGAAAACACCACCAGAAATGGACAATAATCATCTGCCAGAGGACTATTTGAAGGATAAACTGTAGAAATCTTCAGTTGTTCAGTTTTTGGGGAAAAAAAACCTCTTTTGGGAAGTTGGAACCTAAGTCAACATACTCCACATGCACAGACTGACATGGGGTCTTACCTGGGCTCTTCTGCACAAAGGTGTAAATGTGAATCCGGGTACCAGTGCTTCCTGCGTCAAACATAATGCCATAAAAAGTGTTGGCTTTGGCATTTACAGGGCACACGTTAGGTGGAAAGAAATCCTGAAACCATGTCTCCCTGTTTGAATGGGAAAGAACAAAGGACAAAGAGGAAAATGCCAGTGCTAGAAGGATGGGAAGTCTGGAATATGCCATCTTGCCAGGACTCCTTGAGGCAGTCAAGCATGGATCAGCAATCACAGAGCTGCAGTAGGTCCTGTAGAGAAAAAAAGCAGGAATGGAAATTACTGAGAGCCCTCTCCTTAAAAAGTCTGTAGGAAAAAAAAAAAATAATAAAAAAATAATCAGTCTGTACACATATATTCTGCCCTTTAGATGCTTTTCAACACCTCATCCAAAAGACATGATTTACTGCACTTAGTGCTACAACTACATCTAAGTAAGTGATTTGTTCTCTCAGAGTAAAGATTTCTCCGTTTCCCAAATGCAGAAAAGTAGTTTGCTTCCTAATATTTCTAGTTTTGACTTTATTCAGACAACTTTTTTCTCTGATTTGGCTTGAAGGTTCTCAACATTTAGAGTCCCCAGAACCTCCAAAAAGGCCAGATGTTATCTCAAAAGAAGCATCACCAAAGGGGAGCTCAAGGCAGAACGACTTTACCCTAACATTTACACACTTGAGATGCTGTGGCAGAACACAAGTGTTATTCAGAGTCACAGACAAAGAGAATTTCATCTCGGGCTAACAGCAGCTGCTGGGAGAGATTAGCACACAGGAGGAATGAAGGCATATCCTTCCAGCAGCATCCTCATCCCCAAGAAAAGCCCGCACTGCACAAGAGGGACTGAACTGTAAGGTGCACCTGGGCCCTGCCTCTCAGTATTTTTTACATACTTTTCCTTTCTGTCTTAATTTTGGTTTTTCATCATTTTCTCCTGACACAAAATTACAAAAAAAACCCCAGCAAAACCACGCTTTCACACCTAGACTGGTTGCCCTGAACACTCAGGTTGCTAACAACAGCTTCAATAAGCCAAGGCCCCAAGGTTGTGTGACACAGTACTGGATATCAACTACACCTCTTCTCTGTTAACATGTATCTCTTTGCATATATTTTTCCTAAGAAATGCTAATAAAGGAAAGCCATGGGCACAGAAATTATAGGGTTCCTTAGGTGCCCAGGTAAAAAGGAAGAGAATATACATACACCTTGGTTACTTGCATTTTAACAACAGAAAAGAGCATGTGGCCAGATGCCCCACCATATGCAGTATCGCTTGCACTGACATATACACAGAGGACTCAGTGTACAGAAGGTGCAAACAGCTCCCTATCATTCTCCAGACACTTGGTAACACATCCATCCACCCACAGCACTGAATATTCATATACATGGTTCATCTGCTCTACCAGAGACCCTCACCCACCTCTAGCCCTTATGCTTGACTGTCTTTTAGCAATCTGCTCAGCCCCACTATGTTCATTCTCTCAAAATTTTTATTTGCTATCTCTATCCTACATTTATTCATTCCTAATCCTAAACTCTCTCCTTTCCTTTCTATGTAAGCCTGACATAGCCTCTATTTCCACACACCTTTCTCCCATGCCCAAATAACTCACTTATCCTCCACTACCTTTTATCCCAGATTTAGCCCTTGTATGGCTTTTATTATTTCCATTCTTCACCTTTGTTCCCAGTTACAGCAAAGCGAGATTAACTTTTACCCGTTCTCAGTAAACAACGTCACATTGGGTCATTCTTCAAGTGCCTCTCTAACTCACTCATGCATTCAGCTATCTCTAGGGCAAACAAAATCACAGCTCACTGCAGAAGGGTAACCTTGCCTGTCTTCTGTGACCTTTATTTGTATGCTCCTGTTCCTAGTGAATGCAGAGCGCTGCGGGCAGAAGCACAAGCTCTTGATCCACTCTGCCTTAGAAGCACACTCTGAGAAGAGGAAGAAGTGATTTTACAATTCCACAAACAGGCAATAGCCCTGGCCACCCGTTGTGGCAAATGAACTGCAACTGTAGTAGTTTCTACAGCATTCACATTTTATGTGGAACCGAGTAAAAACTTAGTTCTGACCTGTAACAACTTAAAAGTCCTATCCTGAACAGAATTCATTAAAAGCGCTAAGCCATTCCACAACTTCATAGCTATGTATTTGTACTAAGATGTAGCTGGCATTGCTTCATCACAGCAAGGAGGTCTCCTGAAAATCCAAGAAGCTGTGCTGTTTCAACAGAACACAAGCTGCATTAGTGAGTACTACCTTCCAGCTGGTCAGAAGAGGTGTTGTTAGTGCTTACTGAACCATCACAAATACAATTCAAGCAACTGCCTTAAGAACAAACTCCAGAGTCCTATTACAAATGGCACATGTGCTCTTGGGCAAGCCTTAGAATCTCTGATGATCTGAAAATATCTGAGCAACTGTCATCATTAACACATACTTTTCTTGCCAGATCTTCTAGTGAATGAGCCTTAGCCTCCCATGAAACACTCCCTTACAAAGCTTCTCTATCCTTTCTCGGACATCCACAACCATTTCACATTCTCCATTCTCTCCTTCTCCCCTAACTTTTTTCCTTTCCACCTTCATACTCCTAAGGACAACACCACCACCCCCCCCCCACCCCCCCCCAACAACCACCTTGGGATTTTATTTTTCTCCACCCTTGTTAAGAATGAAAAAAGCACATTGAGCCTCTTCGATGAGTGGTAAAGACGATGTAATCAAGCACAGCAGCAAAACAGCATCCACAAGAAGCATAAAAATAGATGAGGAGAGTAAGAAATCAGAGACAAGGGAGGGAAATTGGCAGAGCATAACAGAAAAGGAATTTGGAAAGAGAGGGTCAGAAGAAAGAATGGAAGAAAAAAATGTAAGGTAGAGATAGACAAGAGATCAGTTACTGAGAAGGAAAAATACTTCCACAAGAGTTCCTCCCAAACAACTTAAAATGCTAGCCGCTATCAGAATACAACAGGATGGATAAAAAGAACAACAAACAGAAAGAAGAAAACAGGTTAACAGTAAGATGGGCACAAGTTCATTAATATAAGAGAACAGTTCAGTAGGTAAAACGCACAGATCACCACCAGCAGGCTCCAGTTATTGCCTTTATAAATGAGCAGTAGTAATCAACATCAATTGTGGATACATGAGGCACACACCTGAAGCAGGATGGAAGCAACAGCTATTCCACTCCAGAGATTCCTAATGAAAACCACTTCGGAGCGCCATGGCAAGAGACACTGTGCCTGCACTTCTTCTCTTCACCTTCGCTTTCAGCTAGTAGGAGTGGACTACGTATCAGGCAAATTATAAGGTCATGGAGGCACAGAAAGTATCAGTCAAGTTGCTTGATTCAAATTTGAATTTATCATTGCTCAATACAAGCAGTGAAACATGCTTAGATAATTACATGGGATGAATTTAAAGAAGTTGAAAGTTAACCAAGTTGAACGAGTCAGTCAAACATTTACACGAACATTACAGTTGACCTCAACAGCATGGGCCCGAGTCCAGGGACACAAGGTAGAACACTCATTTCCCAACACAGAGAAACACATGTAAATATCATCTGTGTAAGGCAGATTTTAGATACGAAGCCAAAAAGTTGAAGCACATCCAATGTAAAAATTTGGGAGCTACACAGACTGTATGATCCAAAAATACTGGGATGCGGCATGGAGACTGCCAAGACTGAAAGCATGAGTAGGAAAAAAAGAAAAAGGAAACAAAAAAACCCAACCAAACTCTCCTTAAACAGCAAAAGTAAAAACAATGCCATAATAATAATCCTAAACCTTAAGACAGCAAAACACAACCTTACTTAGAGTTCACCATACACAGAAACACTGGTAATTTTCAAGACAAGAAAGTATTACCCACGTTCTCAAATATGTCTGACAAAAGAGCATGCAAACCCAAAACACAGCAAAAGGAGCACCTCCCTGGAAAAAAGAATCTGTCTGGTCTGCGGGGAAGGAAAAGCAGTGTATCTGAGATACGCAAGAATTTCTCTTCTCTTTCCTAAAATATTTTTTGGAAATATTTGGATATAAAGAAAAACATCAGAAAATAATTAAAAATATGTACGATATATAAATATTTAAGCAATATTTTAGGAAACAAAATAGATGAATTATGTAACTCAATTCATATTGTTATTTGTTGTTCAAGCACACCAAAAGTCATTCAGAATGGGAAGACTATTTTCTGCACTAAACCAGTAACAAGATGTATTTCTCAGGTGAACAGTGTTTACACTTAACACTCATGACTAGACAAATACATTTTTTCATTTTTTTCCCCAAAACAAAAAGTCATTACATTTCTTCTGGACTTATTTTTAACTAGAAAAAGATTTAAAAAGCTTTCTTGGATTGTTTTGACAAAAATTCAAGGTTCTTAAAAGTACACAGTTTAAAAACTGTGGGTCTAGAGGCTTTAAACGCCGGAAAAAATTAGAACCAACTCACAAACATGCATTATCAGCAGTTTTAATCTTTTTCCGGTACCGAGGCTCCAAATACACATTATTTATTTATTCTCATTTCTGGCCAAGTGGGTTTTCAATTTTCCAAGGCAACTTTTATCCTCCTACAGTGCGTTAGCGAGCGTCCCTTTACGACTTTGTAACTGGGCACCTACCCGGGACTGAGAGTAACACCTTCTACTGGACCAACCGGTTTTCTCCGAAAACAGAGTTTGGGTGCAGAGGAGGGCTTTTGGGTGCAGAGGAGGGCTTTTGGGTCCATCTAAGCCTGGGGAGAACTCCGGTGCAAGTTTCAGCACGAGGCTGCCAGCTGCGTGCCTTGAGAGCGTTCGCCAGAGCTTCACCAAGGAGAATTCGGGAGACGGGCGCCGTGACGCCCCTTTTCCAAGCCTAACGACCCTCAGGGCTGTGGGTTTTCTAACTTTAGCACACCCCGACGCCAAAGCACCCCTCCTTTCTCCACGTCCAACCGCTGCCGCCTGAACCCCTGCACTGAACACGCCTGAAAAAACGCCCCTACCTTCATTTTCTCTCCCCCAGCACAAGTCCCCGCCGCTCCTCCCTGTGCCCCGCCGGCGGCGAGCACGGCCCTCGGGGTCCCGCGGCTCTCCTCCCGAAGCCGGCACCGGTACTACTAAGCAGAAACGCCGCTTTCTCCCCCACCGGCCACCCACAGCTGTCACCCGAGCACGGCAGGGCGCCCGTCCTTCTGCCCGCCCCAGCCGAGAGTAACGGAAACGCCGCCGGCTTCTCGGCTTTCGAGGGTCTCGCGCCGCTCCCTGACGCCTTCCCGGCGTCCCACCCCAGCGGAGCTCCCTCCCGAGGGGCCGGGGTGTGTGTGTGTGTGTGTGTGGGGGGGGGGTTCACACAGCCTCGGAGCGGCTCTCTGCCCGCTCTCCCGCCGCAGCCCCCAGCGGGCCTCCGGCAGCCCCCGCGCTCCTGATCCCGGTGCCGTTCGCACAGGGCGGCGGGCGGGGCGCCGGTTTCCATGACGGCGCGGCGCTGTCACACACCTTCCCCGCCCCGCCATCTCCTCCGCCCCCGCCGCTGCGCGCGCTCACCGGTCGCGCGGAGCGCTGGCGCCGCCACATCTCGCCGGTCCTGCGTGTCGCGTCAGC
Source organism: Astur gentilis (assembly GCF_929443795.1). Taxonomy (NCBI): domain Eukaryota; kingdom Metazoa; phylum Chordata; class Aves; order Accipitriformes; family Accipitridae; genus Astur; species Astur gentilis. The sequence goes on along the minus strand of NC_064901.1, from coordinate 4,099,079 downwards.
GCGCCCACGTGACGCGCCCGTCGCGTGAGTTGCGCGTCGCGGGAGGGCGCCGTCCGGTTGCCACGGGAACAGGCCGCCGCGCGCCCCTCGCGGCGGCGGGCGCGGGTCCCGAGGCAGGCGGCGCGCCAGGCGGGCAGGCGACGTGGCGGCCGGTAACCGAAGCAACGGCGCGAGGCCTCCGCCGTAACGGGCGGGGCGGTTGCCGCGGAGACGCGGCGGCGGTCGCTGCGCCGCCGCGGCTGCCCCTGCCCCTGCTCCCGCAGGCCGGCGGCGGCGGGGCAGGCGGCCCGGGGGGGTCTGAGGAGAAGCGCGACGAGGTCGACGCGGCGCTACGTGAAGCTCAGCTGGCGGCGACCGGGGCGTCCCGGGCCGAGTACCGCGAAGCCACCCGCCGGCTGGCCAGGAGCAACGTGGAGCTGCCGTGGCGGCAGCAGGACGCGGGGAGGCAGGCGGCGGCGGCGGCCGCGATGGCCCTCCTCACGAAGCAAGGCCAGGAGAAGGCGGAGGAGGTGTGCGCGCAGCCGGGCGGGCCCCTCTCCCCCCGCCAGCCTCCAAACACAGCCTCCCGGTGTGCAGCCATCTGTAGGAAGGCACGTAACGGCGGGTCCTGCCCGCCGTGTTTCGGTGCCTGCGGCCAACGATGGACGCAGCCGGGACGGCGTTACCCCCCCTGCAGCCAGCAACCGGCGGCAGCCGTGCGGAGGGCCGGCTGGGCCGGGGGAGTCGTGAGGCAGCAGGGCGGCCTTGCGGCGGGCAGGCTCTTCGCGGGCTGGGCTGCGAGGGGGAAGCCTCGCCCCCGGTGCCTGCCTTCGCTCTCCCTGCCGGGGACCTGCTCCCTCACACAGGAAGACGGCGCCCACTTGCGCTCCCCCGCAGTACAAGGGGGAGGGCAGCCTACCGGCACGAATTCGGGGAAGGGGCACCGAGGTGGTCGGGGGCTTCAGCACGTGATGTGCGAGAAGAGGCTGAAGCGTTTGTTCAGCTTGAAAAAAGAGAAAGCTGAGGGGGAATGCGCTGGTTTTAGCTACCTGGAGAAGGTTTTGGAGAAAATAGAGCCCAGCTCTACTCGGAAGACAGTGAAGAAAAAGCAGCCCTACGCTGTAGCTTCCATTTCCTCTATCGCAGATGATTTCGCTTTAGTCCTATTCCCACTTTTCTAAATCCAAGTACCAAGCAAAGCCCTTTTTCAGGTCGAAAAAGAAACTGAAAATGGAAACTAAAACTAAGTTATTTTAATATCCTGTTTATTGAATAAGAAGATACAAAGCTCTGATCCCCAGGACATTGGAGAGGTCAAATGGTAGGAGACACTTTTCTTGCTCACATCCCACTGTTTTCATTCAGCCTATCCAGTACGGAAGATCTTACGCGAACCTTTTTCCAGCTGCCTGTTTGTCTTTCCATGTCTCCCTTTTTTTCTCCTTTTCTAAACTGCTTCTCTCACACTACACCACTATCCGAAACAGTAAGGAAGAAAACCCTCTGTCCACATAGTTTTAATTCTTCAGCAGTCACAGATATGTTTGTATCTAATATGTGTGGGTTTTTATAGTTTAAACTTACATTATTTCCTACGTTTAACACAAATCAAACAGTTTTAAACATAGTTTAATTGACCTGCACACTGCAAATGAGGGACCTTTCCCTTCTTTCTGTGTCTTCTCATAATTAAATTTGAAGAGAACACAGCAAGGATACTTTATTTTCCCCTCACAGTTATTGTTTCTTGATTTCTCTTTTCACAGATTGAGAAACTGAAGCAGGAGCTGATTGATTTGAAACAGCAAGCGCAAGAAGAGATGAAGCAGCTGGTGAATGAACTTTTCTCTTTGTCCTCAGAACAGTGGGATCTTCTGAGCAGGCTAAGAAGTAGTTTTGGTTTTAGTATGAGGAACAAGCTAGGGCAGTTAACTGTTACAGGTTTTGGTGAAAAAATACTGCATGAAGAAAGAACTTGAAAAAAATGATGCTGATGTGGGACTTATCCCATGACTCGTAGTATTATTTCAGATAGTAGTAGGAATGTTTTATAGCATCTGAAATAGTATTAGGAACCAGCTAGGTAATGTTAAGGCCAGAGGCACAGCAAAAACATGTTTCCTTTTTATGAAGATAAAAATAACTACTTTGAATTCTTTCATAGTTCTCCTTCATTCATTACTGTTGAACCAAGAATTCTTAAAAAGAACTGAGAAAATTATTATTTGTTAATCTGGCTTCAGTAAGAAACACAGAAGTGTGCTCATCTGCCCGTTAAGATGGTTATCTCCCATCAAGCAGACTCCACAAGGAACTTTCTCTCACACTCAGAGTATAAAAAGCAGAAAAAGCTATAGATGATAGATGTGGTGGGTTGACCTTGGCCAGACTCCAGGTGCCCACCAAGCCACTCTATCACACCCTCTCCTCAGCCGCACAGGAGGAGAAAAAATACGATAGAAGGCTTGTGGGTCAAGATAAGAACAGGGAGATCGTTCAGTAATTACCGTCACAGGCAAAACGGACTCAACTGAGGGAAATGAACTTAATTTATTACCAATCAAATCAGAGTAGGAATATAAGAAACAAAACCAAATCTTAAAACACCTTCCCCACCCCTCCCTTCTTCCCAGGCTCAACTTCACTCTCAATTTTCTCTACCTCCTCCCCCTGAGTGGTGCAGGGGGATGGCAATGGGAATTGTGGTCAGTTCATCACACATTGCCTTTGCCGCTCCTTCCTCCTCGCACTCCTCCCTTGCTCCAGCGTGGGGTCCCTCCCATGGGAGACAGTCCTCCATGAATTTCTCCAATGTCAGTCCTTCCCACGGGCTACATTTCTTCACGAATTGCTCCAGCGTGGGGTCCCTCCCATGGGAGACAGTCCTCCATGAATTTCTCCAATGTGAGTCCTTCCCACAGGCTACAGTTCTTCACGAACTGCTCCAGCGTGAGTCCCTTCCATGGCGTGCAGTCCTTCAGGAGCACACTGCTCCAGCGTGGGCCCCCTGCAGGATCACAAGTCCTCCCAGAAAACCTGCTCCAGCATGGGCTCCTCTCTCCACAGATCCATGGGTCCTGCCAGGAACCTGCTCCAACGTGGACTTCCCATGGGGTCACAGCCTTCGGGCGCATTTTACCTGCTCTGGCCTGGGGTCCTCCAGGAGCTGCAGGTGGATTATCTGCTCCACTGTGGACCTCCATGGGCTGCAGGGGGACAGCCTGCCTCACCATGGTCTTCCCCACGGGCTGCAGGGGAATCTCTGCTCTGGTCCCTGGAGCATCTCCTCCCTTTCCTTCTTCACTGACCTTGGCATCTGCAGAGTTGTTTCTCTCACATATTCTCACTCCTCTCTTCCTGCTGCTGTTGTGCAACAGTTTTCCCCCTTCTTAACTATGTTATCGCAGAGGCGCTACCAGCATCACTGATGGGCTTGGGCTTGGCCAGCAGCAGGTCTGTCTTGCAGCCAGCTGGCATTGGCTTCATGGGACATAGGGGAAGCTTCTAGCAGCTTCTCACAGAAGTCACCCCCATAGTTCCCCAGCTACCAAAACCTTGCCATGGAAACACAATACAATGATATGAACATTGCTTTAAACTTACTATTCATTTCTAGATTTGTTATTTCACTGGAGGGTAGCGTCTGCTGAGTTTGCAGCATTTCTTCTAATGATGAATTCCTTGTGGTTTTTAAAAAACTGCAGCAATTTCAGACATTCCGTTCTGTGTGGTCTGTGTTTTATGTTACAATATTTGATGATTGGTTTCTCTCGTTTTGCTGTCTTCTTATTGAGATTTTCTGATTTGCAGGCAGACTATTATGCCCAACAAATAAAGGAACTGGAAAAGAAATTTCAGAAAAAAGTCGGAGAAATTGGCCAAATTCAATTAGAACGGAAATTAATAAAGGAGTTCTGCAGGGGGAAAGCATCTATAGAGAAAGAGCTGGAAGATGTAAGTTTGTCATAAATATGTGTTTGCAATATTTATTTAAAAAGCAACTTTTCTGTCTGCATGCCAGCATGGAGTTTGGGAGTAGAGGAGAACAGACATAGCCAATCTACTCGATTGTTTTCTTTACAGTTTACAGAGTGAGGAAAAGCACTAGGTTGACAAAATGCAAGTTCTGTAGCCAGAACTCATTTCTGTAATGGTCCAGTGCTGTAGGGTTGTTTTTGTTTTTTTACAGAGTAGCATGAATCATACAAACTTTTATGTGGATGGACTAGAGCACTAGTACACACTTTAAAGACGTGTGGGAGGAGCTAGCACTTGACTACAAGCAGTATAAGTCTGACTGATTTCTCACTAGTCAGCCCAGTTAGGATGTGAATGATAGTATTGTATCACATTTTCAACTACATAAACCATTTAGAATATAAAACTAGGGACTGTCTGTCACTAAGCACTTATACAGCACATGACCTAATCAGGGATACTTTGGAGCTATAATACAAATACTAAATAGTAGTATTGCCTGTAAAACATTTCAGCCTGGAATAAAAAAGTATTCCAGCTGACTGATGACATGAAAAAAGTGCCTCGAGCAATTCAAGTGCCTTGCTGATTCAGCTCTACTGGAATATTTTTCAACCACAAGAAGGGGCTTAGAAACAGCATCAAATGCTTTCTGTGGAGACAAATGATTGGTCAACAGCATTTGGATTATTAATATATAGCTGCTTTTCAGCTAAGATATTAAATGCGAGTTAATCAGGCATTTTTCAAAGAACACTTGAGGCGTTGGACTTTAAATGATCTTGATGACTGAATAGACAAAGTAAAGCAGATTTCTAAAACTGAGCACTAAACGGTGACAGAGTGTGTGTGAATGACTGTCAGTGATGTGAAAATATGGGCACGGGTGATCTATGAAGAGGAAGCAAAGCAGTAATACAAGGCAGAAGGTTAAGTGAATTTTATAGAGGGTGTAAAAATTTTATGAAGATTATGGTTAGTGCCAGGAAAGACTATCAAATTTCTTCTTGAAGAGTACATCCACACTTCTAGTTATATGGCTGAAATAAAATGCCATTATTAAAGAAATTTTATTTTTTATCATAGTTTAAAGACAGTATGGAGATTTCAAACAGGAGATATCAGGAAGTGGTTGTGAGATTGGAGGGGAGGTTTCCTGAAGAAAAGGTAAAGGCTGACAGGCAGTTAAAACTTGTATTAGAACAAAATGATTTCTCCTACTGACTACTCTGGTTTATATAGTTTTCGTTTCTTAGTGAGCATTTTACAATTTCCCCTGTAAATACGAGTATGATAAATGAGTTGGAGGCTAGGTGCAGCTTTCCAAGGAAAAACATGGGATGTCAAGATCCCAGAAAGGCCATATTCTCCACTTCCACCAGGAAATTTAGTGCCCTTGGGGGTTCATTCTTTCTCTAGCAAGAAGTTGGGTGGGCTGAAAACTGTGAGTGTGATTTTAGAATTTACAGTTTCAGATTTTAGCTTCGGTGCCACAGGTCTCACGCAAAATTTAAACAGGCTTTTCTCCCTTTCAGAAAAGACTAGAAGAAGATGTTGAGAAAAAGCAAATAATGATGGCAGAGACCGCCCAGTGTGAGGCTGTTTTGTAAGAAACACTTGCTTTTCCTGTTTTCTATTTTACAAAAGCATTTTAGCATTGTGTTCTAAGTAAGTTGCCCGTGTTACTACATGGGCTTTGAAGGGAAAAATCAGTGATGACCTAGGCGGTTTTTATATTTCCAATGTCAAGGTGATGTCAGCACTTACGTTCAAACTGCAAGACTCATGCTAGTTCCAGGGGACAACTGGAGGTAATTTTATCACAATGGTACCAGTTTTCTTCATTCTCCCAGTCCAGGTGTAGGACTAGGAGCAAAGCTATGAAAACTTGGTACAGACCTGTAAGAATTTTACAGCTTAGCTCTGAAATTAGGACACTGTAATATTGATTTTAATATAAAAAAAAAAGGAAGAAAGGTTGTGATTAAAGCTCTTGGATTTTGTTTCCCTCGGTCCAGGCAGCTGAACAGCACTGGGAGAGAGGTGTTTAAGGAGAATGTTTGTCTTCATGGTGCATTTGCTTACCAGCTGAAAGAGACAATGGAACTGCAGAAAATCAAACAGAAATTAGAAGAGGACAAAACTGTTCTGTTACAGGAAAAGGTTTCTGCTCTGGTTTTAATTCTGTTTCATTCTCCTCCAGGAAGGGGTACATCTGTATGCAGATGTAAATTTACTGAGACTAACCTCTCCCTGGTCAGCCGCCTCCTAGTTACTGAATTCGGAGTTGTCTGAAGAAGAGCTCTTATTCTATCTTAGTTACGGAGGAGAAAGAAGGAAGGCTTTCCTATGCCAGCCCATTAAGATTAGGTCTCTCTGTAATGTATAATACATACCAAGCTTTCTTTATCTGGCTTCTCTTGTAAACAAAAACCTGATCCTGGAGTATTCACTCTCCAGTGTGAAGGTGCCAGCATGTTTACTACATTGTCAGTGTTGGGGGTGGGGGAAAACCCTCCAGATTTGGTGCAAATGAAATAAAAGCCCAGATAATTTCTTCTCATCTTTTAGGAAACCAATGAGGGTTTGATTCGAAAAAAGATCCTACAGATCAATCGCCAGAAAGCACAGATTGGAGATCTGCAGCATAAAGTGGCAAAGCTGGAGATGGCCTTATGTCACATGACCAGAGAATCTGAGAGAGAGACTCAGAAAAAACAGCATCAGGCACTGAGAGAAAACCAGGCAAGCATGGTGGAGGTCAAGAAACTGCAGCAATTATTAGAAATGAAGGATCGGGAGATGAACCGAGTGAAGAAACTAGCCTGGAATATCTTAAATGAGAGGACTGAGGTGGAAAGGTTCTTCCTAGATGCTCTGGAACATGTGAAGCAGGAGATCATATCCAGTAGAAAGCACTATAAGAAAAAGGCCCAAACTGCTTATTACAGAAAAATGATGGAGGCATGTGCAGGGAAGGAAGAATTTCCCAAAATCAAAACATTCGAAAGGAACATAAATAGCACAAATAGCGTCTACAGAGACCTAGAGGAAGCAGAGAAATGCTACTGGTATTGAAACATCAAAACCTAATGTCTATCTTCCTAGCACACCTGAAAATACCCTTTGCGTGATAATATTGTCTAGATTTGGAATGCTTGCAGAGGCTTCTGTAGTGAGACTAACTGTATGAGGTATAACATCTCATCAATTAGTAATGACTTTGTGGGCACCTAATTTCAACTAGGCTATCGTTTTTTGGTCATTATTTCTATGGATTAAAGATAAGCTCGAAAGAGTTCTTTGCATATTCTGCCATGTGCTGTCGAATTTGATATAGAACTTCCAGTATAGATGCAGTTCTGCAGTTTCCCTTTAATAATTGTTGTTGCTTCTCTAATAATTTTTGGTTTTATAGGCATTGCTCTTTTGCTTTTTACTCACTCCAGTGAGCTAATAACACTGAAGCCTAAAAATTACAGTTAAGGTGAAAACACCTCTTTACTATGTTGCTGATCATTTTAACAGAAACATCCAGTAGATGGCAAACCCAGTCTTTTTTCAACTGTTCTTCCGTATGTCAGAAGGCCCTGCTTTGCACTGTGTTTTCAAAGGCTGTTTTCCTCAAGCTTCATAATAATCTAAAAATTAAGCCATTACATGAAATAGACACTGACATGTCAAAACCAAGATCCCATGCAGTGCAGTACAGTACTGATTGACAAGATTACATTTTATAGTGAATAAAACAAAATCTCAGACTTATAAGCCTGAGTATCTTGGACTTTGTATTAGAATGCAGCTTAGTTTAAATTTGGGCTACATATGCCGCGGTGGCCAGGATTACAGGTCTCCAACCTCCTGCTAGAAATCTGTCCCTACAAACTGCAGCAGTGTCCAGGCACTGGGATTTTAAGCCATAGAGTTAAGGTCCCACATAGCTGAAGCTTCCGTACATCCTTGGTGAGAGATCAAAATTACCGTACTCCCAAATAAAACGTTTGCTTAAGTACGCATTGGCTATTGAATAACTTGGCGACACATAATATGTCAGAATGCTTTGTTCAGTTCAGGTTACCTTATCTCAAAAATGATACAGCAGAAACACTTCATGAAAAATCAGAGGTAAAAGTAGTTATTGAGATCTAAGGAAGCTTCCCCTTGGAGCAAGAGAAGGGGGAAGACTGGAACCGAGAATTAAATTTGGTTATATGTATTGACCCTTTTATGTATGAACAGAAGCAAGAAACTAATACACGTTAGTACTAACTTTCCCCCTCCCAGTATTTATAACCACTACATGTGTAACAAATCATTGGGTTTGTTCTACTTAGTTGAGCCATAGATTTAGAAGTCAAAAAGACAGCACTGTGTGCTCAGATTTATTTTTTGAATTTACATGCTATGAATAGCTGAACAAGAGCAATGCAGAGCTAGAATTTAAAACCTGTTTTACACATACAGAATCCATGAGATATGCCTTTGAAATTTTCTTCTAATACATTGTTTTCTATGTTTTTCAGGGAAAAAATCCAGTTTGAAAAAGTGGATATTAGTGAGTTGACATGGGAACAAAAAGAACGTGTTCTGCGATTGCTTTTTGCCAAAATGAATGGCACCAATCCACGGTAATATTCTGTTTCTTCAGTAGCTGAATGCTGAACTTTCCCTGTTAGAGGAGCTGAGCTGATAACTCCAGCTCAGGGGATTCCGAGAAACTCTGAATCTAACATAAGGATCTAACTAACTGTGTGGCTTGGTGTGAGATACTTTAACCCTTTGAAAAAGATGATTTAACCTTTTGAAAAACTTCATATACTATATACTAATTTTGGACATGCACCAGACTATACTGTTAGATCTTTTTGTGTAGTATCAAAAGAAAAGCAAGCGAAAGTAAATTTTGATAGTGCTGAGGAAGAGAGAAGTGAGGGGAATTAACTGCTCATTGCAGTGGGATTAATTTTTTTCAGTCATTAATGAATCCCTATCCATCTTTACCAAACAAGTAAATAATGTATATTGTGACAGTAGCACTCCTCACATATATTTCCTTTTAATAAGTGTACTGTAAAGCAATCTGCCAGTATTAAAATACCAGATTATTAGAAGTGTACTTACTCTGGCTGTCTGCATAAGAAACTTGGAAGCATGACTTTAAAATATAGCTTCCACTGGAAATCAAAGTACAATCAGTATTAAATATATTAAAAGCAGTGAACTGGGGCATAAGAGGGGCCCAAAGAGAAATCTCAAATGCTATGATTTTTAATGTAGTTTGGGGAGACCTAATGCTTAGGGTGGAATATCAGCTTCTCTGTGTTAAAAGGCTTTATTTAATTTTTAAAAAATTAAATTTTATTTTTTTTAAGGAAAAGTTACATTAATAGAATTCTAGTGAATTCTATTAAGGTTATTACAGTGGAAGTAAGGAATGTGTAATTAAACGATTCATCCATCAGCTTTTATGCATGGATTTAACTCCTTTTATCAGTACTTGCCAACATACAAGAGCACACATAAAGCTGTAGAGTATGAAAGCTCGAGGAATGGAATACAAACACTTCTTTTTAAGTTGACTTATGATTAAACCCAGTTTTTTAAAAAAACTTTTGACTGTTTTCCTCATTCCCTTTTAATTGTAATGATTTTGCCACAAAATACAGAATTCCATAGTGAAGTGAACTCACGTTTGATTCATAGTGCTGATTTTGGAGAGTGTACTGCAATAGGTCAGGTGCCCCAGCATTTCTTGCTTGCTGTTCATTTTAGAAAACAAGTTTGGTGTAGGATTAGAAACCTGGCTGAGTGTAAATCACCGTTAGATGAGGATTACTTTGCTCTTGTGTCTCCCTCACAGGAAATACAACAGAGTTTTGGCTACTTCAGCTTCAGCTCCTGATGATACTGAAGAAGAAAGCAAAATTGGGTAAGATGCTAATTATACCACACTATCTAACATCTCCTCAGTCCTGGTTATATATAAATGGATGTAATTGTTTCTCTGTTATCCCTCCCACTTCAGAATACTTTGGTTTGTCTGAAGATCTATATTAGTGTGTCTATACACAAATAAATGGATGTGTGATAAGAGAAGAATTTTTTCTTTATTTTGAAATTTCTGGTCACATTGATCTTTTAGCAGCAGACATTTAAGACTCAGGTCTCATGAAAAAAATTTGATCTCATGCCCCCTTAAAGCCTCCTCATTGAAAAGCAGCTTTATTATTTTTGGAGGATTCTCTTGTGAAAGGCCATGATCATACAAGGAGGTGCATTTTCAGCTAGCACAGTAAGTTTTGATTAAAAGGCAAAATCTATTAAGCTGGCATTGCATTCAGTATAGACTTAAGAGAGGATGGACCAGGATGAAGATCCATGTGCCCCATTTTCAGATACACTCAGATACACTATACAGCTAATTGCAATACTCCAAGGCAAGCAATATCAACTTACCCTGGAGGAATAAGTAGAGAGGAGTTCTGGCATGCCATCATGTCAAACATGAGGCAGTCAAGCACACAAAACAAAATGTAATATTCAGACATCAAATGACCAGATAAAGTTCATAAGCGGGAGCCCTGGAGGGATTTATATGGAAAGATGAGAGACACCTCCTTTGAGAGGCAGAGCGCCACTTCCAGAAATAGGAGTGGAAGGGAGTTGTAGCATTTTATTTTACACAGTCAAGGAGAAAAAAAACCAGAAGCGGAAGTCACAGGGCCCAATTCTCAAACATAATTTTTGGATTTAGGAGTATGAAATAGCTTTGAGAATCTAGACTGCAGAATCTTGCCTGCAGGCAAGAAACAATTTTTAATAGGAGACAAAGGGTTGAGTATAAAATTGTATTTTAATAGAGTCTAAAGAAATCTATTATGAGATACTTTATACTTAGATTATACATATAATATAGAAGATATATTCTTTAGCTTAATTTTTTATAGTGAATGTTGAAATAAAAAGGAGAATAAATAGGTGGGTGGAAAGCAGTAACAGCAGTGACACGCGGCAGGTACATCATGATCAGTCACCATCTGCAGCTTTATCTAAAAAGGTATTTCATTAACTAAAAAAAGGCAGATACAAGATTTGTATTTCTAGTACAACTGAAAGCCATCTGTTTAAAAAATGAAAAAATTATACAAATGTCTAGAACAGGTCTGCAGAAGGTACAGGGATACTCCTGCAATTCTTCAGGGAGCAAGTAAACTTGATAATACTGTTTTTGTTACAGGAGAAGCTGGATTTTAGAATTTCTAAAAGAAAGATATAATGGGTTTTAATAGTACAACAGAAAAGTCAGAATAGCAATACTGATTAGGAAGAAAATTAAGGCATTTTGAAAGTGACTGACTGTAGACAGTATTAGAGGCTGTTAATTAGTATTCCTTTCCCAGGTGCATGAAAGAATGCTGATGTCTTAATGGTGACTTACCTAGAATATTTTACCTTTGCAGCACAGAAAATGCTTCTCCCAACCTAATATTCATTACACAGCAGGCCAACTTACCAGATTCATCATCTGCAGTAATCCTTCCACATATTCAGATGTTAACACCACAGACAGAGTAAGGCAGCTGTACACTTTGCATGAACAACAGCCACAGCAATTACCAACTCATCTGCACTTTTCATTTTGGAAGTTATCTTGTGAGCAAAGCTGCAAATTCTAAATCATCTGTCTGCTGCACTGCTGCTTTGACTTCATGTTTGAAATACATCTGAAATATAGTTATTTTCCTCCTTCTTAAAGTAAAGGTTTTATTCTTTCCCAAGCCAGAAGCTCACATGACCCTGTACAAGGGACGAGGATTTGGACTAGTGGTTAGAACTCTGTATATATGTGTTGCTATAATTTGATGAAGATATATTTTCAGTTTGTAATAAAGTAATTTATGTGAAGCTTGGGAGTTTTTGTGATCAAATGATGTGTATGTGGAAACAGAAACAAGGCATTCCTTGAAATGCTGTATGAGGAAATCGTACAGAGGTCCTTGACATACTGTAAAAGGAAGATGTATACATGGGTTACAGGAATCACAGACCAGCCTCTGCAAAGGGGAATAAAGTCAACATCACACCTATATAATGTCTTACCAAGGAGCAGTCATATTCTGCAGAAATGTATTAGCATGTTTTTAATCTGTAATCAAATTGCAAGGTGAGAATTTCCCTCCAGGGAATAGCAGAGGAAAAAACTGAGATACAAACATTAGTGAATGCACAGCAATTGCACTAATACATAACTGTCAGTTACAAGGCATCTTTACCAGAAGGCAGGATGCAAAGTGTTCACATTGAGGTTGTTTAATTAGAACAAGTAATGGTTACAATCATTAGAATAATATTATTTTCCATACGTGCTTGAATGAGTTCCCTGCAGATCCCTCATGGCTGCATCACCTAGGAACCAGGAATAAAAATAGAGGCTCTCCAGCTCCAAATGCAGATTCTTAAAAACAGAGTATACCAAGTCTTATCCTTCTCTAGTAATGGGACCTGCAGTCCCTAGAGAACATGACTGTGTTTGAGCAAATGTGACAAGGAATCAATCAATCAAACACAAGAAATACAGCCATAGTCAGGAAGAGAAACCAAGAGAACAGGCCTGGCTGCTTTGTGATTAAAAAACATGTTATTTCTTCCTACTGACCCATCTACTTACTCCGCCTTCCACCCAGACCCCCATGATGCTGTGACGTAAAGATACATAGACATGGTTATGTTCCTGCTTCTACAGTTTCATTACGTTACAGGACCTGCAGGCACATATCTGTTAGCACAGTAAAAAGGCACCAAACAACTTCAGGTATAACGGAATTGCTGGCAAGCTGGAGAATACAAGCCATGCACACAACAGGAACAGAAGTTTTCAAGCTGTCAGAGGCACAGTGAACGTCACTGTACCATACAGGAATTTCTTTCATCCTCAGACAAGCAATCAAATATGATTTCCTGAAAAATCCTTAGAAAGCTATTTCCCAAGTGTTTTGGAAACTGCTCAACAGATGAAAGACTGACATTTTCAACTCCCAAACTTGCTGTCTTCGTTGTATGTAAAGTCACTTATATGAGACACCCAAGGTGTCCCAGTTCTGTCACTCAGAATGAGTACTCATCTTTGAGTAAGGTGAACTCAAAATCTTAACATGTAAGATAAAGAGGTAAAGAAAACTGCTACGAGATGTAGCCAGGAGTGAGTCACTAAGGCTAAAGATATTGAAGTGGAAACCAGAGTAATGTTCAAGTTCAGAGGGTCTGGAAAGAAACACAAATTAAGACCAATCTCACTGTCTGCCCTTTCAATTACATAGGGTTGTTTCATCTGTCATAGGTTGTAGGAAAAAAAAATTGAGTTCAGCTAGCCAAAAAACACTGACAGCAACAGTAAGCCCAGACTGTGCATTACATGAGCCTGCCTGATCTGCACAGAAACAGAGGTCCTTGAGAAAATGGAGCTTTCTATTCATTCCCAAGGAAATGATGATAGTCAGGACAAAGCTGGAAAGTGCAGCATAGAAGGAGAAGGGCACCAGAAACAGCATCTGCAAGGGGTGATTTAGTTTCCCATAGTTGGCATAACCACAGCAGGCTTGGTAACGGTGGCATCTTCCTCTTTCCATTGAGAAATGATAGTTTTCAGCTGTGTGTAGAACTGCACTCCCTGGAGGAAAGGAGAGAGACATGGATCGGATGTTTGGCCTTATGAATTCTTCAGGTCTCCACTAGTGGTGTATCAAACAATTTTTGCTTTATCTACAGAGGGTTGAGTTTTCCTCTGTGGGAACAATTCCTGTCAGCCTGTTCCTTTTACCAGTTCCCCAAAGATGCTGGTTCTGTGAGAAAGCCTGCTACTTAGTTCTTACTCCTTTCTTAAATCTCCTGGAAAAAGACTTGCTTTTTTTAGATTTAAGGGAAAAAAAAAAAAAAAAAAAAAGGAATTGGCTACTGTAACATGCGTTATGGTGGCTGTGATCACTCGCTAGACTTAAGTTTCCTGGTTGAGATGGCTTCAAAGTCTCCTTACTCATGAGGTCTGATGACAATCTCCCCATTGCCATTTATAATGTGATTTATCACAATTCAACCCAGTAGAGTACTCTGAATCAGTAAGTTACCTGCTTGCCATAGAAATTGGTGTCCCCTCTGAAAGAAGCACGAGACCCGGTGAAAGAGAACATGGGCAGAGGTACTGGGATTGGAACATTAACACCCACCTAAACCAAAGGAAAGCTGCCATATTAATCACAAGAAATATGCGGATTGCAGAGCACTCTTCAAAAGTTACTGCATTTTCTTTCCTTAAATCAGAGGCTGGGTACTGTTGGCTGAGTGATTAGTCAGTACAGCTGGATGGCTACCCACTGTAAATGGTGAGTACTAAGAACAATTTTAGCTTGCACATACCTGCCCCACGTCTACTAAGTGAGAATATTTCCGAGCTGTGGCTCCATTGGTAGTGAAGATTGCAGTTCCATTTCCATAGGGGTTATTGTTCACCATCTCAATGGCATCATCCAAAGTGTCTGCTTCCAGAACCACTAACACGGGCCCAAAGATTTCCTCCTTATAGCAAGTCATGTTTGGCTGCCAAGACAAACAGCCGAAAAAACAGCTTGTATACAGGATATAATAAACAGGATATAATAAAAATATCCTCGTAAATAGGATATAATAGACACACATGCTGCTAATGGTCAGGATATTCCTAGGATCACCCATCGTACTGCATTGCCACAGGCCATCCTTCAGTCCTCTTTGCCTTTTCACCATTTCCCATGCCCTGCCATCTATCTCGTCCACTAAAGAGGGTATCACTTTTCATCTCCAGAGCACCTTCTGCTTTTACTGCCTGCCTAACCTCTCTTACAGATTTTTTCTGACCAAGGCTGATTAAGACAGGCATTAATGCAGGGTAGTTTACTTCAGTTCTTGTTGACAAAGTGACTAGAACCTGCTGTCCTTTCCAACTCAGTGTCCAGGATTTATGTCTGATAATTAGCAACGTCTGACACATAAAAAAACCACCAGTTGGAGAGTACTTTAATCACTAATAGCTAATACAGCAAACTACAAAACATTCATTTGACAAGGTATAAGTTTTACGTGGCTTACGATATTAACCACTGTATAAGCAAACTAAGAATCACAAAATCTCAGTGAAAGTTTTGGTTTTGAATACCTAGCAATATTTATGACACATCACAGAAAAATGAAGTATTTTAAGATGTTTAATGAAAATTAGGCGAGAAAATTCTGAGACAGATTAAAAGCCTGAATTATGTAATAGCATAAAATCAATAAAATCCTAAGAATACAAAATACAATAGCAGAATTATCAAGATTGGTTTGCTATCATGGAATCACTCACCAAAAGGCCCATGAGGAATGAATACTTAAATGTTAAGGAAATCCTACCAGCTAATTGCATAAACATAAAAGAATGAATTTAGGTATGAAAACTCACGTGGATATGTACCTGCTAAAGAATATTCCCCCATAGTAGTGTCCATCTGTTGCACACCATGCATTATGTTGAGAGGTTGACTCAACGAAGTTGCGAATATGTTCAACAACAAAGATTTTGTACCTTATCCTGTATTATTCTCGTGAAGATTTCCACATATATTTAACTTCTGTTTCTGCAAGTACTTAAACTGCAAACTGCAGGAATGTGTAATGGAGGAAGGAAAATTGCAAGTTTGGCTGTTCATCATACTCTTCCTTAGGTATCTGCTGCTGGCCATTACTACAGACGGATGCTCAACGGACATCTAGTTTAACACAGTACAAACTGCCCCTATCTTCTTTTAATTGGCTGCAATCTATTCAAGTTAAGATCATTAACCTCATTCAGAGTATGCTGCACTACTGCAAATTCTTTTATCACCTCCATGACAGCATTTCAATGAGCACGTCACTGGAATTGTGCGAGGGAAGGCTGAGCCATTTATGGGCTTTCTAGCTGGTGATTATTGATTACTGACTGATTTGGGTAACCCGTTTTTCGGCTGACCCTGCAATATACACTATCAAGCACTGGTTTTGGTCATCTTACCTTGACATTGGCAAGGATTGTTGGCCCAACAAAATTGCCATTTTCATAGCCCTTCACTTTGATATTACGTCCATCCAGAAGAAGGCTGGCGCCTTCTTTTACTCCTTTCTCAATCAGATGGCAAACCCGTTCCTTAGCTTGGGGACTGATTAGAGGCCCCAGATCTGCTCCAGGCTGGTCTCCTGTGAAGAGGCAGAGATGCCAAGTTTTTAACCCTGACAGCTTCCTCTTCACAGGCATCATGGAGATAACTACACTGGCAGAAAAGATCTGAAAATCCTGACATTTCTGAGACACAGAAACGAAGATCTGAGATGTTAATGAACAGGAGTAATAGCGTGCAACTCTCATAATCAACAAATAAGAGAAGTCATAAGCATAAGCATAATTTTAGATCACCGGGAAGCCAAAATTCAACAGATTCTTCTCAGAAAGGAAACTTTCCCCCTTTGCAGGACTTCATTGAACATAAATGAAAGATAATTCTCCTAGAATTAATAACAGTCTAGTTTTTCCAAAGTACTTGTTTCCATTTTTCCTTTTTATTGCATGCTCACTACAAATTGGTAGGTTTGAGTTAAACATAGGACATAACCTCAAAGCTCCAGTTGAAACAAGACCGATCCTGTAAACCTTGCATCACAGTCATACTGCCAAGCCTTCCTACATACCTCCAAGTCTAGGGTTGTGTTTCCCAGTCCAGACAATCTGCTAGCTCCTACACCTACACATCAAACCTATAGTGCCAATAGCTCCAAGAGACACACAGCAGTAAGGCAGATACACCAACCTAAAAAGGTACAGTTGTACAGAAGTACCTCATAAGAAATTATCACAGTCTGTACCTGCATTTACACGTAGATTTTTGGCTCTCTCCACAAGCTCTGGCAGCCATTTCTGAGCTTCTCCCACTAGAATTGCTGTAGACAGGGCCATGCAGCGTTGGCCAGCTGCTCCAAAAGCAGCTCCAACCAGCTGGTTCAAGGTGTTCTCTTTGTTGGCATCAGGCATCACCACACCATGGTTCTTGGCTCCCTGAAATATAACACATACACAGTCTCCCATTATTAACCACCCCAGCCCACTTCTCTAGCTCTCTGGCAATATCTTCATATAGTAGCTATGACTCTGCTACCAACAGGCTGGCAAGAAGGGCAGCCTCATCACTTAACTATCAGTAGCAAAATCAGCTTCTGCTGCTGAGTAGCGTTAAGTCTCAACATTCACAGGAGACAGAGGCAGTCTATGTGCTGAAGTGTGCTCCATTCAGACGCATTACCATGTTGGCCTGGACTCTCTTGCCATTCCGGGATCCTCTCTCATAGATGTACTCGCCAGCCTGATTAGATCCCACAAAGCTGATTGCTCTGATATCCGGATGGTCACAAATGAAATTCACAGCTTCGAATAGGAAATAATACATTATAACTGTGGTGCACAAATGCTTCTCTCTGTTCCCATCCCCGCAGTGCTAAATTCGCGGATCTTTCTTACCGAAATTCTTGCCTCCATGTTTCCTACATCTGAGTTCCCCCACTGCCTGTCTATGCATCTCTCCACTAACTCCTCAGGACATGTACTCCTGCCCCTGTCCCTGGCTCTCTGCCATCTCTTCACGCTTTGGGCATCTCCTAAGGCACCTGAGCAATGCCGAAGCAAAGTTACTGTTGTCTATTTGTATCCTCATGTTCTGAAACTACTCGTATGCTGTAAAAAATATCATGTTAGGAGCTAGAATACTGGCATCCACTGTATATTCAGTGAGGCATTTAATTCTTGTTTAGGCCTCCTTGGGAAACCAAGATGATTTATCTAATTACTTCAGTTGGAGCTTAGGTTGCTAAAGAGAATTTGAGCACTTACATGCCTTGGGAACTCTGACCCCAGCCCCCAAAATTTTGTCCACTGTATCACCTGAAAAATTTGGTGCAAGATGGCAGACAATCTTCTAGTCACCTCCCTTCATGTCCATCAAAAGGGCTGAAGCATCTGTCCAAACCTATCTAACAGCAGCTGTATCAGACTCTCCAAACGATACCTCCACTGAACATATACAACACTTACAGACGCCAGCCATCTCCCAAGAAGGGCTATTATTACCTTCATGTTGTCCATGGATGATATTCAGGGTCCCATCAGGGGCACCAGCATCCTGAAACAGCTTGGCAAGGAACATGAGTGCTCCTGGTACACGCTCAGATGGTTTCATCAAGAAGGTGTTTCCACAAACCATAGCCATGGGGAACATCCAAAGAGGAATCATGGCTGGGAAATTGAACGGTGCAATTCCAGCACACACGCCCAGAGGCAGACGGTAGGTGTAAGTGTCCATGTCTTTAGTGATGGAGGGCATGGTCTCTCCCAGTATGAGGGATGTCACACTGCAAGCATGTTCAACCACCTCTGCAGCAGAAAGGGCAATATGCCACTGGATGATCTGTTAACAATTAGTCCCCGAACTCCCTTCTCACCACTGTCTTGACCCAAGTCTTTCTTCCAGCCTCTTTTCCCACAACCTAAAACTCATTGTGCTCCAGAAAATCCCTTTGCTCTGCCAAGCACTGTGAGCTCATTGTGAGTGGATTCCCTCTTGAGTGCACTGTATGTCACTGTGATAGGACCACAGACATAACAGCCCCAGTAAAAGAAGCACAGGTATAGTATTATTGTACCTTAGACATCTGAGCACAAGCAAGAAGTTCTTATCCCTTTACAGCAATTTGTAGTCACTCCTAGGAAAAGGAAGAATCTAACAACTTGGAAGTGATTTAAGAAAACTGTATGTAAGGGAACTTTCCAGGTCAGAATTACAATTGCCGCCTTTCAGTAGGAGGCTATGAAGGGAGCTACATGTACAGAGTCCCAGAGCAATCAGTTGCTCAGGAGACCTCCTCCCTTCCTATGGATTCTTAAAGCCCCTTTTTTAACAGGAGGAGCCAGCAGCTTACGGAGGCCTCGGAACACATCTCCCTCAGCATCAGCCAGGGTCTTCCCTTGCTCAAAGGTGATGAGTTTTGAAATTTCTTTCTGAAAATGGAAAACACGAAGTTTATGAACATTAGAAAAGTGCCTGCCCATGAAATAGGGTGCAGGGGTAAGACAGTTTAACAGAGAGTTGAACATCACAATGAACAGACTGGGCAGAACGTGCAAAAGCCTACACTGACTGATGTGCTCCTTGTAGACAAGAAGCCAATAAGCCACACCAGTGACATTTTAGAAAAAACAACCACGGGTTGGCTTGTCCTTTACAGCTTTCAGGTGTCACACCACAGACACACCAAAAAAACAATCAGAGAAATCCAAAGACATAGTAACATACTTCTCCCACTTGTCTTTATCAACCAGCACATTCTCCATCAAGGCTGAAAGTTCCTCTTGTGGTCTTTTGGTAAAGGGGCAAATGCAGAATAATATTGCCTAAGAAGCACTGCCTCTCTGTCCCCATTTGATGGAGAGTGCTTTGCTACACCTCTCAACAACAGTGTCTCAGTTGGCTCCTCAATCATGGCAACAACGCCTCATCAAGAACTCTGTAAACACCAAGTCTCTCAATTTAATTCCTAAAGTCAATTGCAATGCATTCAGCAACAGCCATCACACACAGCCGTGGTGTCTCACCAGATTGTCTTTGATGAGTTGTTGATAACGCAGGAAGATTTGCTGGCGACTCAAAACAGATGTTTCTGACCAGTTCCAAAAAGCCTTTTTGCAAGAAGCCACAGCTGCCTCCATCTCACTGGCTGTGGCTTTTGGTACACGGCCAACCACTTCATTTGTGGCCTGAAGGAAAAAACAAACCGCATCAAAACTCATCTCTACCTGTCCCTACCAACCATTCAATGCTCCACGCCACACACCTAATATCCTTGTTCTATAGGGAGCTGTACTTCTGAGGGGAGAACACAAAAGAAACTCCTTCCTTGGTGCACACAAAAGGCCTGGGCTACAACTGGAATAGTTCTGAAAACCTCCACTCCACACATCTCAAATTAGGTACCCAGAAAGCTGCAAATGCAGTGCCGATTTCCAAGTTGGAGTTGAAGTGACTTGTCTATCTTGAAGCTTATACAGAGTATAAGGCAAAGGTTTCTGTGGACTGTGGTCTTTTTCCTCTGCATCATCTTGGCTCATTTGCTGTCCCTCTTGCACGCTAAATGAGGCAAGGTTCCTTTGGAAAAAGCAGTGTATGACTATGCAATTGGCACTGATGTTAGTTTACCTAGACCACTAGGTCAAAGTAAGATTTTTACAAGCAACCTTAGTTCTACAGTATCTTAACTTTAAAAGCTTGTCTTTGCCAGTTTAATCTCCTTCTAATGCACTGTTAAAAATTAAATGTGCTTTGACATGACAAAAACATCAGGTACATCACTAAGAGAGAAACTACTCAAAACAAGAGAAAGAAAATTAAACAAAAATGTTGGTCACTGCATAGAGACCAAATGAGCTTCATGAACATGGCTCGCTGCTCCAATCACTTCCACAAAGCAAATCAAAATAGGGCTTTACATAGATATGTTTTAGAAACTGCTGTCCAAATGCTTACTAGGGGGGTCAGAATTCTGAGTGCAACCTCATTTCCATTTGTCTTTGGCAGGGGACTCAGACAAGTACAAGTGCTACTAATCTAAGATTATTTTGCATTGCATAGCATCCAGCCTCTAAATTCACTGTGAATATTGTCGCTCACAGATAGAAGCTCTCTGGAAGGAGAGGAGCTTCAGCTGTCAGGATTTTTTACCTTGGTCTGAGAGTGAAATTAGTGTCTGTCAGGACTTCACATTCAGCTGGCATCAAATTACACCCCGTTGATTTCACATACAGGGTGAAAGAAACCCTTCAGAAATCTGACATACTGATCACAGAGCCTTTCTATGACCAAAAAAAATGTAAGCCAAGTTTAAGCTTCCTTTCCGGAGATCAGGGGTTTACTACACAGGGGAGATAAAGGTCATCACTTTGCTAAGACTGACATTTCATGTGAAAAGAAAATCGAGAAGCAATTACACAGTGCTAAATCCATCTTAAGCTCCAAGTCTAAACCTTTCTCAAGAAATGTATGTACCTTCCCCTTTTACCAAATGCTTGAACAGAGGCACAGATCCTTGCTGCACAGTGATTGCTAACACATAAGCTGAGACCACTTCACTTACCGGGTTGTGGATATCAATCCATTCAGTAGTTTTGGACTCAACAAACTTCCCATCAATGAAGAGTTTGGTTGTTGGCTGCGGAGGACAAAACATCGGACAGTGAGTGATCTTTGACTCAAGGTGCCTAAATACCAGTGTGCCTTATTACATGCAAGCCTTCATCATTTACTGCTACGCTGCCCACTAGAGAGTCTAGATCCAGTATTTACAGCAAGACCCAGCTCACTGCTTAGGCTGAAATTTGTCATGCTCTCTGCCCCATTTTTCTCTCACTTTATACATTATTTCTAAAAGCAGTTATAGAAAAAATACATTGCTATGTTTATGTTCAGAACTATTTCAATTTCCTTAATCACCCAATGTTTACTAAGTTAGAAAACTGAAAAACCACAATTCATAAATGTTCAGAAGAAACACTTAAGAATTCAGCTTGTGAGAATTCCATGTACCCAGTGCACACTGTGCTGTGCTTCCTTTCCATCAAGCCACTAAGTAGGTTCATCTCTCCAGCTCATAGCTACAGGCATAAAATTGGACTTTCCCCACTCCCCGTGTGGTCCTGCAACTAAGAGCAAGGAACCTGCATCTACTGAGTTCACAATGACTGTCCTGGCAGGCAGCACAGAAGACAGAACTTTCCAACTCAGATGCAGAAGAGAGAAAAAGAAAGTTTGGAATGAGGAGTTCAGGTAAACGTAGGGCAGAAGGAAAGAAGGTAGAAGGTACCAGAGGTAGAAGCTGTAACTAGCACTGAATAGGCAACAAAACTGTATCATGCAGAAAAACAGATTGGGACTGTATAAATTAAGAAACCAGAAACTAGGAGTTGATATTGGGAGATAAGGAGAGAACGAGGAGAAAGCAAGAACCAGTTAATCATGCCACAAAACAGTGGCTTGAGGTAAACAGATAAGAGGAAGGGGAAATGGATCTGCTGGGTGAAGAATAGAAATGGGACGGATCAAGAGAAGTGGGATATAAACCCAAACATATCAGGAACTCTGTGAAGGAATTAGGATGTGGAATTAGGAGAGGGAGATGAGGATTGGGATGCTATCCAAGGTGTAATGAAGGGAAAGAGATCAGAGGAAGAATCAGGAACATAAATGGTGTTGGCTGGACAAGTAATGACAGTGAAAAGTGGAGAAGAGTGAAAAAAAGTGAACAGCAATAAGAGTTGCAGCAAGCTGAGAAACCTAGGAGATGAGAAAGCTAGGATGAGAAGTGTAAAGTAAGACTGTTAATGGATAAGCAAGACCTAGTGATTTGGGAGATAATACCAGAAGTGAATCAAAATAAAAAGTTGCAGATGACTGTGTAGTTGGAACTACTCTTGGGAAAGAGAGGCAGAAGTCTGTGCCTATGAAAACACAATCCCCTCTAGAACCTGAAAGGAAGCGCAGGAACTTGACTGAGTTTCCTGACTGTCAGAAATGGTCTTCTAGTGCTGGTCTAAAGAATGACAAACTCCTACCTCTATCAGTCACTCCACTGGCCCAAGTGCCATGTATCTGCACTGGACCTACAAGCCCCAGTGTTTTATGACCCATGCGGACTTCACTGCAACGGAATTTATGCTTTTTTCAAATTGCTAAAAAGGGGTATCTAGACAATTGCACAGACAAAGAAAAACTATTTCAAGCAAGCCAGGAAATGCTGAATTAAGATTGATTGCACTTTTTCTGTAAGATCACCACCTTTTATCTGTGGAGAATGAGCCTGCTGTGGGAACAAGGACTGTAGTAAAGCAGACTGTTTGGAGAATCATTATTTAGCTGTTTAGAACTTGCAAAGTGTACAGCCATGGATACCAGAAGAAAAAAGGCGCTATAACAGCTAAAGTTGTTTGGTAATACCCAAAGAAAGTCAGATCCTCTCTCTGCCATAAATAGATGATATGAGGCCAGTCCACACAGCTTGAAACAATCTTTTTTCACGCATTATCATTAGTCATATATTCTATATTCATTTTTGCTGATCTTACTGAAGAGATATTACACACGGTAAAAGAAATCTAAAAATTGGGGGGAAAAATTGGCTGGTGTACATGTAGCGCAAGGCGTGCTACATAAGGAACACGGAGAAAACTAATCAGGACGTGATTAACTGAACTAACATATCGCCCTTGGGTGTACCTGCTGAGCTAGGCAGGGCTCGCTACAAGAAGTAACGTGAGGTGAGGTGATTCCCGGAGCGGAGGGAGCCGCCCAACTGCGCACTTCGTAGCTCCGGCGTCAAACAAGTGTGACATTGAACTTTTTTTCCTTAACCCCCGCCGAGCACGGGGGCCCTCCGTGCCCCGTGCACGGGCAGCCCCAAACGCTTGCTCCAGAAATACCAACCCGCAGCCGCGGGAGAGGAGCGGAGGGGAAGGGAGCTGGCAGAAACGACCTTCCAAGAGCAGACCCGAGGGAAGTCTTCCGCCGGCTGCCGAGGGCAGCGGCGGCGTCCGGGCCTTTCCCGCGCCCTCCCCCCGCCCGCGGCCTCTCCTCAGCCCGGGCGGGGCCGCCTCCCAAGCCCCGCGGCCTGCCCCGCCCGCCGGCTCCGCTCCGCGGGACGGGCACTCACCACCGAGGAGGAGGAGGAGAAGGCGGCGGCTGAGGCGATCCAGGAGGCACCGGCTCTCCGCGACAGCTGGACGGGAGGGGAAGCACAGACCGGCCCGGTTCCTCAGGGATCCCGACGGCCCCGGCCCCCGCCCCCCGCCGCGGGTACGGCTACCGCCCACCGACCCCTCACCGCGGCGCCATCGGCTACTCCCCGCTCGGGACCGCCCCACCCACGGGGCCCCGCGGCCAGCTGGGCCGCGATCCCCTCCGCCCGCCCCCCCCTCCGAGCCGCGGGATCCGCTGCGGGGCCGGGGGCCGCCGCCTCACCCTCAGCGCCACGCGCCGCCGCCCGCCCCATGCGCCGCGCGCCACCGCCGCCGCCGCCATCCCGGCCGATGGTCGCTGCACCGCGGCCCCCGACGGTCCCCCTTCGCCCCGCCCCCGCGCGCCTATTGGCCTCCCGCGCACCGGCCTCGCCCGCTCCGCGCCCCCCTCCGGCGGGGCCCTCGCGGCCCGCAGCCAATCGCCGCCAGGAAGCCCGTCGGCCCCGCCCACCACCTCCACCGCCCCCCGCTCCGCGCCGTGGATTGGCAGCGAGACCTAAGCCGCCCACCGACCGTCAGAGCCCAGATTGGCCGAGCGCCGCCCCGCGGCGACGCCTCCTGGCGGTGGCGGCGAGAGCGACACGTGGGCTCCGGGGCGTGGTTTGGTTTTCCTCTCCCGCTCGGGCTGGGTCACGTGCCGGCGAGGGGGGGTGTCCCGCGAGCAGCGGCGACGTGTCACGTGGGGCGGGCAAGATGGCGGCTCCCGCGGACGGTAGGGCGCGAGGGCCGGGCAGCGCCGCTCCGCTCCCCGTCCCGCCGGCGGGGCCTGGGCGGCGTTTCACCCCCTCTCTGTTGCAGGTGCCGACCTGGAGGCCTCGCTGCTGAGCTTCGAGAAGCTGGACCGCGCCTCCCCGGACCTGTGGCCCGAGCAGCGTAAGTCCGGCGGCCGGCTGTCGGCTGGCGGGGGCAGGATCGCGGCCCGGCCCTTCCTCGGGCAGCTGCGCCGGCCGGGCTGGGCCCCCGGGGGACGGGCGGGGGGTCGGGGTGCCGCCGGCAGAGGCGCTCACCCCCCGCTGCCCTTCGTTCTCTCTTCCCAGTGCCCGGCGTTGCCGAGTTCGCCGCCTCCTTCAAAAGCGTGAGTGATCGCTGCTCTTGCCTGTCGCGTTTCCCCCATTCCCGTGCGGTGGCAGACCTGCTGTTTCCTCTCGTGGGCTTTACATCTTTGTTCTGTAGAACGTATCTCAGTTACAACTTCAGTATATGCTAGCGTAATCCTTTTGCTTTAATGTCTCTCTCACGTTTGGTTGGTTGGTTGGGGTTTTTTAAGATACCTTATGTAACTTGCAGTGAATGAGAATTACACCTTGCAAGAAAGAAAAGGCTTTCAACTTCAGGAAATTCAGCTTTTCAGGCTGACTTTGGCTTGTGGGTGGTAGTGTGCCTTTTTAACTCTAAAAAGTCCAGGGAAAGCTAGAAAACAAGATCAAACGTAAAAAAAAAATCTCTACAGAGCATCTGGAACTCTCATATTTTTGCTGTCAGCATAACTAGTTTTCAATATGAGATCAGACTTCTTTGTATAGTTCTAAAAATTCACTTGTCTGAGTATGAACTTTTTATTTTTTTCAAAATAGCCTATTACAAGTTCTCCACCCAAGTGGATGGCTGAATTAGAAAATGATGATATCGATATGTTAAAGGGTGAGTATGGACATCGTGAGCAGGAAGTAAAGGTTGCTAAAGCAGGTGGGAATTCAGTATTTACTTAAGAGGCTTAAAACACTTGTTCTTTAAACATTCTGAAGGTGGCCCTGTGGCCTTAGATCTCTAGCTCTCACATTTGCAGAATCTCTAGCTCAGGAGTCCTTTATCTTGTTAATGATACACATTTTTCATTAATCCAGTTACCTCCAAGAGAATATCCAGATACCAGTGGCAGGCTGATTTTTCAAAGCAAGAGTGCAAGAAGTAGTTGAAACAGTGTAACGTTACATGTATTTCAGTTACCTCGCCTACCAATCTCTCACTGCATAAGTATAGTGGGTGTCTTCTGTATTTTGAGAAGTGGCATGAATTTTTTGATGGGCCTCAGCTGATCAAACTTGGCGAGCAGCTTAGACTTGTTCATTGACTTGTTTAGAGCTGTGCTATGCATAGGTCTTCACTCATAGATCCACGATCTCTAATCAAATGGTAAGGCTGTATGAGCAAGTTACAGAAGGGCTAGCTGGCATGTAGATTAGCTGCATGTTACAGCTATTTGCAGTAAATATCCTTGAGCGTGCTCTGCCTCTC
Organism: Astur gentilis; assembly: GCF_929443795.1. NCBI lineage: Eukaryota > Metazoa > Chordata > Aves > Accipitriformes > Accipitridae > Astur > Astur gentilis. The sequence goes on along the minus strand of NC_064901.1, from coordinate 4,073,017 downwards.
GTGTGAATTACAGATAAACTGTTCCAAAGTGAAAGTGGGACAAACTAACTTTGTCTTGCTGCAAGAAATGTACTTAAACACACATTGTTAATGTATAGTAAGTCCATTTACTCTTTTGTAGCTTGTTCACGCAGCAATGTGAACTTGCAAGAACTTCGAAAATATGGGGTAAGTTGCCCATTGCAGCTGTGGCAGATTACAGTATGAACCAGATCCTTGGCTGTCTTTTTCAGTAGAGAAAGCTCGTCTTTTCTCAGTATGTTAAAATCAGGGGTAGCATCAGCTTGAATTTTGAATATACTCTGTTCACTGGAAATGGATCTTGTCAGAAGTATGACTTGAAAGTGCTCTGTGAAGTAGTAAACAGGTAAACTGTCACTAGAGTGCCATAGACAGTGTTAAAGTTCACACTTTTCTCTCTTCTTAGAGTTGGGGAGCCTCACTACAGCTAACCTGATGGAAAAAGTTCGTGGGCTGCAGAACCTGGCTTATCAGCTGGGACTGGATGAATGTAAGTGCTGTATGCAGATGTGACTGATTGCATTGCAAATCTTCTCACTAAAGCGTGCGCTGGTGCTACATTTGTAGCTGGAAAGGTACGTTGGCAGATTTGGCAAGTGTCTGATAGTCACAGCTGGTGAGCTTCCAAAACAGGATGAGAGACTGAGCTTACATCTCCAACTTAGAGCCTACCTGCATAGGGGAAACTTCTTAGCAGAAATAACAAGTGGTCATATGTCTAATCTGGTGTTGTTTAGTGGCACATAGAGTTCTGTTCCTGATGTAATGTTGCCTTAGATAAATCAGGTCACTTGGCTTAATTTCCCTCTCAGATACTAAAGCTATTTCTCATGGCAGTACTTCTGTCAAACTTCATGCACTCCTTCCACAGTGAAACTTTCACTTGGGTATAGGATTCTCCTACCACTTAGTGTTCATACTGTTTTCTGCTTCTGTAGCTGTTACTTTTTTCTACGCTGAACTGTGGCAGGAGGTGATGTCAATTGAGTACTAAAGTTCACCTTCATCCCACTTACAAACAGCCAATTTTTATCAGTTTTTTGAAGAAGGAGCTGCTTTCATCATTGTATTTAGCACTCTTGTTAATAAGTTGATCCATCTTTGAGGATTTCAAGAGTGTTGTGTTTCTTTTAAATGCTACCTGTACATACTGATACATTTAAATTTTTCTGCTTAATTTTGCTCTAGCGTAGACCTTAGTTGCAATTACTTTTGAGCTACACAAAGCACCAAAAGTTTTAAAACTTATGGGTCTTTCACATTCCTTTCAATGGGTAACAAAAGGCAGTAATAGACCTTTAGAGTCTTCCTGACTGTAAACCTAGGATATCCTAATGCTTTCTTACTAACAGATCATTAAGCCTGTTTTGACATACCCCCTGCAGGTTTATTTTATTTTCAGTGCTAACATCTGCGAAGACTGTGTAAAGCATTTAGTAGAGTAGAAGTTAAGGTATAACAATGTAAAACCGAGTCAAATACAATGACTGATGGTTTGCTTTCTCAGTTAAGCTGTGGGCTTAAATGTCAGACAGCTCTGTCCTGCTAAATGGAGTTTAAGCAGAGCCTGAGTTACATTACAGCTAACAAGGTGGTCGTTTCCTTGCTGAGGACAAATAAATATGGAAAGAAGACAAAGTGAGCAAACAATGAAATATCTGAGGTCCAACTGTTACAATCTTTAGTAACTGAAATCTTGAATTTTCAAGCTTTATGAAAACTCTCCATGTTTGTAAGTTCTGGTCACTGAATTCTGTTTTCCTTTAGGCTATAATACACTGAATGCTTTGTGTGTCATAATATACGTTTGTCTTAGGAAAATTTTCACAGAAAAATAGATGTGGAGTTTGAGCAGAGCTTCTCAGGACTGTTTTTCCAAATACTGTCTTTTAAGTTCTATTCTCTTACGGACTTAGATAAGTGAGAGAATAAGAAGAAAAATCCAAAAGATCTGTTCATTAAAGTTAAGGGACTTGCGATTTTGGTCCAGAGGTATTGGATTTGATTAGATATTTGTGTATTGAAATTTAGTAGTCAGCTTTTGACTTGACTGTTAATTGAAACTGGCTATCAAAAACGGGATTAAACCTGCTGCTGACCAGTCTCCTCTAGATGGCAGCATGAGGCTTCCCATAGAACTCTTGCTGCTTTTTTTTTTTTATAAAACCACTGTTTCAGTCATGATTTGAAGTCCTTCCCAAGATTGTTTTTTTGACATATTTCCTGTTCTGAATATGCACTATCTTTTTTTTTACAGTATTTTCAAACGTTTTATCTGTGTTGAGAGTGAGAAACAATTCTCCTCATTGTGTTAGCAACTTACTTCTCCTTCCAACTCTCCTCTTCTACATCCCATCTCAAATCCTTTATATTTTCAAAGACTTCTGTTTTCATACAAATTATTGATAAAATGCTGTGCAGGACCAGAGTGATTCCTGCAGCACTCTGTGACAAATGTGTCTATTGAGTGACTTTGTAATTATGTTGTGAGGTCTGTTATTGAACCAGTTCACAGCACGCTTCATATTAATTTTGCATTAGAATTCATTAGGCAAACTGACATGTGGGACTGGATACCTTTTGAAAAGTTTATTCATCAAGGTACTATTGCAACACTAAAACTGAAATCTGAGCAATTGATTTGACATGATTTAGTTTGATAAATTAATAATTACTGAATTACATGCCTTGTTTCTTAAATTCATAGAACTGTCTTACTATTTTGTCTATATAAGCAGGCTTTCTTGACAAATTTGGAACAAATGTATTGAATGCTTTGTCCATCTTTGCTGCTTTCATCCAGGAACACTATTATGTGGATTTCACAGATTTCTGATATATAATTCCTGCTGTCCCTTACTTTTTGGTCATGGATTTGTCAGTTCCTCTTTTGGTTGCTTGCTTCTCCCAGATTTCTGTTCTTTACAACTTAACTTTCTCCCTTCTTTTTCCCCTAGGGTTACCTGTACTTTGTGTAACCCTGGCTATTTTGTTGAAAGCCTCATGGCTTCTGTGAATCAAATTAAATTGCTAACATGCAACTTATGTTTTCTTTCCAGCTTGTTTGACATCTGGTTTGATTTACAGTTAGTTGTCCTCCACTTTTAAAAGTAACCAGTTTTACAGGCACTGCTATTTCACTGGTCTGCGCTTTAAGCTGCATATTCTTATGTGATTTAAATAATTATGTCTTAATTAGTGCAGAGTTTTGTGAAAGTTTTTCTTTATCAGATGAAACTGGATAGAATTGCCCTGCTTGGATTGTAATAGTCAGTTCAAGAAACAGTCAACTAGAAACTTCAGAGGTGACTCTTACTGTTAGAGGTCTGAGGTACAGAGAATGTCATTCAGGCTGGAATAATGCCAGCAGAGCTTCCTCTGGTGTTTTATATAGGCATCTGAGGAGTCAGGCTTCTTACCTTCTGTTATGATTTCTGTGCAGTATAGCATGTACCTGTTAAGACTGCAGTGGCTTTATCTGGTAACGCATCAGTCTCTAGGTGAGTGGGATGATAATGTCAAAGGAGACTGTTGACAACTGAAATGGTTAATGCTATTTTTGATAATGCCAGTTCCCTCCTCCTTGTCTGAGGGTTCGGTTACTTCTTTCTGAATAAGGTAACTTGATCTGTCCAGCCATGTATCTGTTTATTCTAGCTTCAGTAGTACCTAATACATTTAGTTCCTACTCAGACAAGATAAATTGCTTATTTGTGGTGGTGTTTTACCTGTGTAGTTTAAAAAGACTTCTGTTTGGCAGATATTTTGCAGCTTTGCCATAGTTATTTTATTAACCAAATAGATAAGCAAGCACCTTGCTTTTTTAAAAATATATTTCTGACTGCTGGCTGCATGATCTCCTGTACTTTCATTTCCCTTGTGCTAAGATGCAGGCCATTAAACTGCCAATATATTATCTTCCATAAATCAGAATTTCTTATTTGCACCATTTAATTTGCTGATGACTTACACTGAAGATCTTTCTTGTGGATCAGAAAGGATCTCCAAGGTGATCATGCAGAATCTATTTTTCAGCTCTCCTCCTAACATGCTAGTAGTTGGATTCTTGCTCACTCATGTCTGTTCCTTGCCGAATATTCTTCCCTTCCTTAGGACAGAATTCGCCTAAAGGATAGCCTTCCTTGAACGAAGCAGGATTTTTGTAGCATGAACTAATGATTTATTTTTTTATTTTTACTCTCCTCTTAAAGGGTAGGCTATCCTTAGGTCTCTGGTTTGTGTATTTATTCTTTGCTACAAGGTGGTTCTGGAGTTCTCCAGCAGCTTCCAGGCTCAGGGCCTGGTATCAATAATAATAATAAAAACTTTAAAAAATAAATTATTTTTCAACACCTCTTCTGAGGTCTCAGCTTGTGTTTTCTTGCCTCCTTTTTAAGCTATGTAAAATTCTACCTCATCCTCTTGCTTGTTACTGCTTTTCTCTTTTTGCTTTGCTTCTCTCATTATAGCTTCTATTTTCCTTCTGTTAAAGAGCTACTTTATTGGTTAGAATACATCAAAACCATTTTTAGTATTAAAACCTAAAAATGTGGATTTTGCTGTCCCTGTTAACATAGGTCTTGTGAGGGTGGGAGGAGGAACAGGCTCAACGAATACACCTACTTTTAATTGTTCATATAGTTAGGGTGACTTTGGGAGGCATAGTATCACTGCTGAATGTGAGCTGCAGCCAGTCAGTGAGTATCATCTCTGCTGTTGGCAGGAGTCTGGGGGAAAAAAAAAAAAAGGTATAGTCATATTGCCTTGTTATGGGCTTTTTTCCCCTCCTGTGTCCCTCCAGCTTTGCTTGGAGCAGGGCAGTGAGCACTGCAGAATGAGGAGACCCCAGCTGATGTGGCAAGCAAGAGGGAGGTAGTTCATATCTGGGAACCCAGTCACAGATCCTGACTCAATGTTTGTGGCCCACAAAGCATCAAGTTTCAAAACAGTTTGTGTAAATAACTGCAAATTTAGATATCCAGCTCTGTGTTTTCACTGTATGACCCATTAGAGCTTTCAGAGCAACTGAGTAAAAGTTGACTTTAGGAGCTTTTGAAGTCTTGGTTTCATGAGCTAGCAGCTCTGGGAAGTGCATACATTGCTAGTAAACAAATCTGGTGTTAAGAGAATTTTATTATTCCTGATTGCAGTTATTTTTAAAGATCTGCCCTGTCATCCTTTTGAATATACATATACAGAGAGGTGTATCCGAGAGCTACATACACAGAGAAAAATATGTTTTTCTTAAAAAAAATAAAATTAAAAAGTAAAAAGTGTTGTTCTGAAGTTTGGAAAGAATAAACCTATGTGTAAAAGTAACAGGTAGAATGGGGAAGCAGGAAAAGCACCATGTCACTGAAAGAATGTGGTTGTCCAGGGACTTTCTGAAGGCACTGCTGTTGCTTACCTGTGAATCTCTGGTGCTTTTCAGATAACATCTGCTATACTGCTTCAGAATTCCTAAAGTGTGTGTGTGTGTGTGTGTGTGTGTGTGTATATATATATACACACACACACACACACCTGGTATCACAGCCATGTTTATAAAATCTCACTGATGCCAGAGAGATTATCTGGCTGCTATGCTATAACAATATAGCTTCGGTGATATTGCTACTGCCAGATTTCCTGGAAAGCCTATTCTTTTTAAGCCCTAATATATTTGTGGAGGTAATGGTGCTTTTGTGCAGTATCTGCCTTAAATATTAGAAAATGCGGTATGTGAATACCATTTATAATTTCCCTGTCAGTGATTTTTGCTAGTCTGCTCTCTTACGTTAGATTAAATTTTTATTTGGAGTTGAAGCTGTTGTGTGCTTTTCCTCCTGTAAAATTAGGAATGTAAGAATGACTGTATTATCCAATGTCAAATTTTCACATTCTTTCAAGAGCAATGAGACAGTTACTGAACCTGCTCAACCAAGTCGCCCTATTTATAGTCCCCCGTGGTTTTGTGTGCTCTGGCTTTCACTGGACTCTAGCAACTTTGCTCCTGAATCTTTGTAACGCTGATTTATTTTCCGTATATGTTCAAGCAAATTAAACACCAAGTGTACAGTGGAAGAGCTATTTAATGCTACCTATCAAGGACCCAATAATTAGACCTGAATGACCTGGGAGATGACAGGTGAACAGCAAAAAGTTGGCCATCTTGTAGCATCACGGACTGATAAAGGAAAAGTTAGCCACTGTTCAGTCAGTCAGTGATAGTTTTCCTTAATATGAAGAATGAGTAAATGCCTAGGAGTTTTTAGCCTGGAGACGACTGTTGCAGTATGTGAAAAAGATCTGTAAAACTGATTAATGCAGAGGAAGTGTGAACAGGGAGTGACTCTTCACTGTTTCTCGTAGTGTGGGAGCCAGAGAGAATAGAATCGCATGTCAGGACAGACACGAGGAGATACTTGCACTGGGCATTAAAATCAGAGCTCATCGCTGCTGGAAGTTGTGGGCACAGAGTTTATCTTGCTCAGTAAGTGAGACACATTATTGAAAGGTAAATCCATCAAGGGTGTCTGACCACAGAGAAGTCACCACTGGCTTGGAAATCTTGGAGATGCAAAAAGCTGGGAGAGATTACTAGACAGGTACAGCTATGTGCTTCCCTGTTCCTACATTCTTCTATAGTTGTTTGCCATCAGCATGTCAGAGTCAGGGTAGTGGGTTGGAAGGACCTTTTGTTTGATGGTGGGGTTTTTTTGTTTACTTATTTATTGTAGTAATAGGCTAGACTGCATGGTAGTTAAGCAACCACTACCAGAAATCACTGAGGTGTCCCTGTAATGGAGAGACCCTTCCAGAGACAGCAAGAGACGGATGGGCACATGAATGAGGAACAGCTACTTTGCTCCCGAGTTAAGCTGTCCTTGGTTGTGAATTGTAGTCCTCTGCAGCCTCAGCAGCCTCTGAAATTTCTGGAAAATCATAAAAGAGTCCTTCTGAACTCCAAGCTATTTACAGATAGCCACTCTTTCTCAGATTGGTAGTCTTCGCTTTTTCATTTCTCTCAGATAAATGCTGTCTGTCGTGATCTCTTGCCTGCAAGTTCAGCTTTTTTGTAGATTTGGAGGGGTAGAGCAGTTCCATCATTTTCCTTCAGCAGGATTTAACTGTAGCATATTTTGAAACATATATACTTAGTTCTGCCTGTGATCCTTGCAGGCTACTCTTGACATGGATAGTTTCAAAGCTAGGAGAGCTCTTCCCTACATGGTTGAATGAAAATTCACTCACCGAGTTGTTTTTTTGTTGGTTTTTTTTTTTTGGGGGGGGGGGGGGGGTGTGGGGATGGCGGGGAGGGCATTAATTTTTCTTTTCCTTTCTTGATGCTGATTGTAGGTAAGATATGTTTAAATCAAGGACTCCATCTTTGGTGGACTGAACTTGTATTATCTATTAAACTGAAAAACGGCATGACAGTTATTAAACTTCAACTTCGTGTAAGTTGTTGAATTAGGATCAAAGTAAGGAAAGGAGGGAGGACAATGTATCCTCTTACTGAAACATCTCTTTCACTTTCTGTAATGGATTGTCTTTTCTAGGAGTGTCTACGTGTAATACTGACATGCAGCCTTTAGGCCCTATGCAAAACACCTTGCCTTTGTATCCGAAGAGGCTTGCATGAATGATGTAATTGATCAGATAAAAATATTTCCTGACAATAACCACCTTTTCTTTAGTCCTGAGTCAATCAACACAGAGTCTTTTTAAGCTCAGAAGCCTTACTCTACATTTGTGAACATGCCCCCCATTTCCTGCAGTACAGTTGGTTAGTGTCTTTTCTAGTTGCCTAGTGCCTTTTCTGGTCTGTGTGTACACTTGTTCGTAATAAAATGTTTCAGATTCTTACGTTTGTAGGGAATCAACATCAACAGGTATGTGTAAGTAAAGAGTGTTTTAATATTCAGGGTCTCAGTGTGGTGTCTGTCTCATGGCATCTTCTGAAATGTCTTGTTGGTCCATTTTAGTAAAAGCTGTATGTCCACTCTCTGCAGTCAGGGAAGTTGCATGAAAAAGTGAATTGGATTGTTATGGTTTCCTGTTAGCCAAAATGAGGTTTTGGAATCTATGTAGAAGAGCAGACTCTTCCCTGAACATGAACTCTTTCCTTATTTCCTTGGAGAAATAGACTGCCTAAAGTGCGGTAGAGCTGGAGAAGAGCACTGACTTCTGGAGAAGGAAGAAGAAAATAAAGTGAAAGAGGATCACATGATATGGATCCAAATCTAGATACCACAGCAGGAGTCTCAGTGCCAGTTACTAAAAAAACAAAGCAATGTTCTTAACATCTAGACTGCTGACAAAAGGGTATGGAGGATGCTCACTTTGTTAAAAACTGGTACCTCCAGAAGTATAGTGCTTCTAGCACTAATGTGTCTGTATTAATCTGAAACAAGAAAGAAGAAAATGTTTTGGAACCGCCTACATTGTTCTAAATATGTTGGACTTGGAAGAGAACATTGTATGCCAAGTCTAGTGCTCATTGTGTCCTTAAACTTAAAATATACAGTTTATTTACTTTTGCAAAGTGAGCTGTCCTGCATACGAGGAAGCAGTTTGAGGGGCGTGTACTTCGGTTATTTCTGCTCTGCTTAGGATTTTCTTTGTAGCAACTGTTTTTTTCTTGGTTATTTCCTACATTCCCTGCCTTGCTGAATGAATCTTCATCGTGTTTCAGTTTTGCCTGAAAGCATATTTCTCCCTCATTTTGTTATTTAGTACCGTGTTTGGCAAGGACTTTATGTGAAATAGTATACTTCATGTGCTGCAGAGCTTGAAGGCAAAGTTTTATAGCTGGACAACAAAATTATGCTCTTTGGACACTGGATTTCTGTAATATGCAGTTAGCTTAAGGATTTACTTAGCAGAGTTAGTAGACTTCTCCCAGAAAGTATCTCGCATTTTGGATGGTTCATTTTTGGGTTAGGAGATGATCATAGAGTTTTTCAGGAACTACACAATCAGTTTAAATGGTTATTTTTGTTTTGCTTAGTAGGAAAAAATATGGGGGCTGTTTCAGTTTACATTCATAGTAATTCTTAGTCCTTATTTGATTGTTTCAGAGGGGTGAAAAGAACATTTACGTTGTCCGTTAAGGTGTTTATATGGCCCTGTCACCATAACGTCCAAGGTGCTATGATTTCCATGTGAAACCTTGGCCCTTCTCCCAATTCTCTTTATAACCTCCTCCCACACTGTAGATCTGCTTCTTCATTTTAATGCACAGTCTATGGTTAAGAGATACTCTGCATCTGCAGAGGGACGAGGAAATCGCCTTTCCTTATACTGCTCACTGGGTGGCTTATTTACAGGCAGGATTCTTCCGGGACAGCTCCTGTTGGAAGAGCGTGACATCAGAATGCTGGCTTGAAATTGCCATTCATATGTGATCTGTGAATTGGCTAATTTTGACATGTAGGTAGTTAAGAAATGATTACAGTCAGAGGAGTCATGACCTCAACTTTTCATCATTTCCATTGGCTTGTGCCCCAGTTTGGAAGTGAAGAAGGGATAGGAAGTTTTAATTGTACCTGTGTGATTTATTCTCAGTCAGCTCTTTAATTTCTTCTGGCTGTCTGAGGTTTCCGACACGCTGTAAATTTCTCCAACTTTTTCATTATCTGCAATTTCTTTATGACTCATGAATCGGAGTGGAGAGAGAGTGTGGATTTACAGCAGAGATAAACATGTCCATAAAGTCTGTATCTGTGTCAGTAATTGTACTGCTGTCAGTGACTGTCCTGTTTTACAGGTCTCTCTTGGGAGACGAACACGCTTTGCTACCAGTGTCAGAGAAGTGTTCACTTTGATTTGCATTAACTTGCCAGGAGATTAGGTTGCGATGGTGAGGATGGAAATTAAGTCTGGACCTTGGCTGCTATTGTTTTTTTTAAATAAGTGGGTGTGTGGTTGAGTTGCCCTCTATGTGCAGAAAAAAAAAAAAAAGGCAGGTCCAGGCTGTTCTTAAATACAAAATCAGAGAGATACAGTCTACTGATGATATCAAATGTGATACTACCCATATGCATAAATTGTGCATTCTTACCATAAAACAAATGCTGTATCTAGGTAACTGTCATATGTGGAAAAAATACTGCATGGATCCTTAGGGTGTTCTCTGTCTGCTGGTGAAGTAGAATAAATATTTCTCTAAGCTTCAAGAATTTTCTGCATCTTTGCCTTCTTCCCCCTCCCTTATTCTGAGGGGAAAATGCTACTGTGGATTTCGATGGCAAGTACTAATACAGCATCCTAGACTCCAGGCATTGATGGCTCTGCTTGCTGCGGAAGGAGGTGTATACTGTTGGAGTTTGAGAAAAGGGGAAAAAAAAATCTCTAAAACTCTCCTAAATGTGTCAGAAGTTCAAAATTCTGCAGTTTCTCTTTGCTTTTATTGTCTGTTCGATGCCTGTTGTTGACATTTGTGTACATGGAATCTCCTTGTTGTTAGATTATATAGTTTGGGTTGGATTGTTTTTGTCTGTGAGTTGCTTATTTTTTGTCACAGTAAGAAGGTAGTTATTTTCTCACAGAATTATTTTTCAATATTGAAAGTGAGTGTAAAAACCCAAACTTTCATTATGTCAAGTATGCATTGAGACCCCCAAATGCAGCTGATTGAATTTTTCTGAGTCTGCTGGCCACCTTTTACATGAGGGAGATTATCATAAACAATGTAAACTCTGTGTTTGCATAGATAGCTTTTAAATGTGCATAGATGTAGGACTGTTAGAAATGCTAAGGTGACATCTGCCATTGCATGGTTGCTAATTCTGGAGCCTGATATTGGAAATACAAAGGGGAACTTTTCAAGTGTTAGACAGTGTCCATCTAGCTCTGGTAACTGATTTTCCAAAGTTATGTATAAGGACAATGTGCTATGGGGCCCAATAGCTACCAGATAACTGTGCTCTTAAAACTGCTGTTGATCTTAATGAGTGATGCTCAATGCAACAGCAACATTCTAAATAAAAGCTGAGTTACTATGAGATGGTTTTTACCTGCTATTTATTGAAATGTCTGTCTTTTCCTTTCCTCTCATCCTCCTTCTCTCCTTGTCTACACCACCATACCTAGCTTGTGGATCTGATCTTGTTAAAACAAAGGTCATCTCTGAAAGGTACTTCAACCAGGACATATTACTTGCTTTATTAAAACAAAACCCAAACAAAAAAACCCAAACCAAAACAACAAAAAACCTCCACAAAACATTTGTGTTATACCCTGGTATTCCTTGCTGAAAATGTCCCTTCTGAAGGTCCCCTTCGGCTCCTGTAGTTTGTTAGTAGGAAGAAATGCTACAACAGTTTGATCCTTTCTGGAAAGAGTTGTTGAGTTTGTGTTGATAGAGTGAATGTTGATCTAGGTACTTCCTGTGGTTAAGAGAAGGGAGCCTTTTCAGTGTTAGTGGGGAAGAAGAGGAAGAGATCTGATTAATCTGGAGACTAACTGGCGAAACTTCTCTGAAGACTATGAAATCATTCATCTGGTCCATCACCATTAGCTTTTGCAGGATTTTTGGTATGCTACTCAAAGCAGTAATTTGTGCTGTGTGAGGACATCTGGAATATTAGCATAGGTCAGTCAAGCAGTGGAACATGTCGTGCAACCACTAGGGTGTTTGTGCAGTCTCTGTTCTTGCAGGTTTTCCAGAGCTGACTGAATAAAGCCTTAAGCAACATGATCTGACCCCATAATTGACCTTACTTTGAGTAGCAGACCTCCTGAGCCCTTGTAATCCAGATCATCCAGTGATTTGATGATTCTGTGATCTAAGATCCTTTCTAGAAGTAAGTTAAATCAAAGCCTGCATTCCCCAATCTCAGCTGAACACAGCACCAAACAGTAGGTTCAGCTTATGAGCTTTGAGCAGGAAGGAGATCTCAGGTGCAACTCCACAGTCTGCCTCCGTGTGAGCAGCCTGAATAGGAACAAGAAACCTCAGGGTTCTTGTATCCCAGTGATGGCTTTCATGCTTTTGGGGGATGATGAATGGACTTCCAAATACTTCCATCCACAGAGCTGATTACGAGTCTATGCAACGTGGGCTGGGGAACCTGGTTTTCTGCATAGGGAGATACAGTCCATTCAGTATCATTCTTTAAGCAGAGGAAGAGAATGGTCCTCAACATACACAGAGGTCCTTCTCTGTCTCGGCTGAAATGAACAGTGAAACCACCATCATCTGTCTAGACAAGTAGAGGGTCAATGGGGCTTGACTGAAGAGCTTTTAGCCACAGAAGTAAAGGAATGGGCTGTCACATTAAAGCATTTCTGCCTGCCACATGCTTGGCACAGAAAGAAACATGACTACAAACAAAATGTTCTTACATTATACTGTCAGAAGCCTATTTTTTGCTACTCTTATTCTGACAGGATAACTTGTAGACTACTGTCAGTGGAGGAATTGAAGATGGGGAAAAGTTTGATCAAGCATAAGGTTATGTGCATTTTTCCATTACAGTTTAAAAACACAAAAATGCCAAAGAAGTATCAGGAGATACTCTGGCAGGGACTCTCAAACCTTTGCAACTGGTCTGTATTTATTATTTTAAATTCTTTTGCTGTTTATACCTTTATCAAATTAAAACTTTTCTACTTCATCTGTGTTAACAGAACATTTTCTCTCTATTTACAAATATTGGAAAGATTATCCCTGTATCACCTCTGTCTGTAATGTTTTCCTGTAAAATTTGGCTTCTGGCAGGAGCAAAGAGAGAATTTTCTTCCGCAGTATGGGTAGCTGGACCTATTTGCAGAGCAGCAGCTGATACTAGTGAAAATCGCACTAGAGTGTGACTTTGGAGACCTTGGTTCAGTTTCTGGCACTATTACTGTTCTGCTTCGTTGGTTTATTTGCCTTCTCACATGTCCCTATTTCCCCAACTGTAAGGTGGAGTTCATGTTAACTTTCTTTTGCAAGACATTGGAAAAATCACAGGTTTTAAAAAACGACATATAAAACCTTTATCGTTAAGTATCCTATCCTGTATGCTGCTTGTTGTTTGTTGTCCTCTGCTTGCTGGTATTGTATGCCACAGGAAGGCATCATTAGAGTGTTGTGTATGTTGTCAGTAGAAGTAAAATGAGAATGTGATGAAACAAACCTCAGTATCAAGTGCTCTTCAGCCTGGGACCCAAGCAAGGTAACTAAGAAAAGCAAGACTATTCTCAGCTGTTTACAGACCTTATGTATAAAAATAATTCTATTTGCAAGCAGCGTAAAGGTTAAAAATAATTAGTATGTATCCATACTAATACCAGGGATTATTTACCTGTTTGGTAGCACATCTGCCCCGCTAGCTTAGACGCAGCGGAGTTACTCAGTATATAAGTATCAGTCTCACTGTTTCATTCAGCCAGCATTTGTGCTTTGAGAAAGGAAATACAGTATATTCATCAAATAGACTGAACGTATGTTGGTGGGGTATTGCTATATTCCTTTTCAGTTTTCTCTGTTTTGGATCAGGTGATAATGCACACAGGGCTATGTGAAAAATCTTCTAGCATTTTGTTGCTTTATTGAGTGGTTTCAGTTGTTTGGAGCTTGAAGTCTTCTGTAAGATCAATAATGGGCTTGCCACCTTACCTCTTGCATCTCCAGTAAAGGCAGCTCTGAACATCCAGTCTGTGCAGTGTTGCTAGACGAAGTCTGATAGTATCTGTCTTTTATTGCCTCATTAACTTGTGAGCATTAGAACAAGATAAAAATGCCCTAAAGCCTCTTATCTGATGATTGTTGTAACCTTCTGAGTGCCATTAGTTTAAGTTTGCAATCAAATGCTTCCCCTGAGTATAAGGAGCACTGATTAAACCTGAAGTGTCCCCAGAGGCTTTTACAGCTGTCATGGGGGCGGTGGCTGCCCCTCTCCAAAAGGAAAAGGGGGGCTGGAGGTCCCGGTGGGGCGGCCACTCTGCAGACCTCCACGTGGCTGCCCCAGCTGTTCCGCTTTGCCTAATGAATTGTTTTACAAGGAGAGGCTGGATATTGTCATCACAAGCTGCCTTCCCCAGGGACAGAAGCCAGCCTGATAATGACTAATGTTAGTGATAGTAATTGAAGTGTGATGGCTCTCCAGGGGCTTGCACATGAGTAGAGCTGTCAGGCACTTGTGGCTGGTACAGTCCCATGAATACCTCAGAAATGCTTTTTAATTGCTTGACTTTCATAACTAGTTCCCATATATCTCCTGCAGAAATATACATTTTATGGGGGGAGGGAAAAGAAGCCGAGGACTCTGCTATGACCCTCAGTTTACATGTGTGGTTTACTGCCCTGATGTGTTTCTAATGAGGATGGCTGTGTGTTCTTGCTCCCCTCTGGTCTTGGTGTGGATCTGCTCGGTGTCTCTGCACAGGCACATACAACTGATTTCACCCGAACACACCTTTTATGTCTAAGCCCTGTCTTCTGTGATACCAATCCTTGATGCATGGAGATTGTACTTGATTATAAAAGAAGGCAATAACTTTTATTTCAGAATATCAAAGGATCACTGGTATTAATAGCATGGAAGTAATGATAACTATTTGCATTTTGTTAGGCATTGAAAACTAGATGTAAGCTAGAATAGAAATCTTGTAAAAATGTAACGTATCCATGTGTCTCAACAGGACTGGAGTTTAAGGCTGTGAGGTTTTGGGGGTTTAGGACAGAGAAGTGACCAATCTATACAAAACAGTGATTTTTTTTTTCTGGAGATTTTCTCCTTTAGAAATGCATTGTTGAATATAGCTGTGGGCCTGAGATAAAAATAGTTGGAATGGAGAATCTGTACTCCTGACTTCCAGGATAGCCTTTTTGTGAGGGGTTGTGGTTTTTGTTGTGGGTTTTTGTTTGTTTGTTTGTTTGGGGGGGAGTGGATGCTGTGTTGGGATTGGCAGATGAAACTCATTGGGTTAAATTAACGTTTTTCTGCCAGTAATAGCGTAGATCACAACATTATATCAATTCAGGAAACAATTTTTAGCAGGACCATGAGAATTGCTATACTCAGAATCTTGTAGTATCTTGCCCCTGACAGTGGACTTTGTGAGTATGAAGAGCTACTCACTGTTCTGCACAGTTCCAGAGGAGCAGGCAGAAGGAGGTTTCTTGCCACCCCCAACAGCAGTTGGTATATTCCCTGAAATGTGAAGCTTCGATAGCTTTATCTATTGAAAATATATCTATTTCTACATTTTTATGTAACAGTTCTTCAGGGTCTTATTAAACTTAACAGTATAATGTCATATGATTTTTAATTAAAGAGCTAATAACTTGAGGGCATGAAAGCTTACATTTCGCCCCCCCCTTCCCCCCCCCAGTGATATACATTAGTCTAATAATGTAAGACTTTATCTCCTTGCAATTTTGCCTTGCCTTTATTTCCTCTTACAGATTTCTTTAGACTGATTTCATTATTGTTCCTCTGGTGTTTTTATTCATTTCTATACAGTTTGTTTTGCTTAAATGAATCTAACTTCAATGGCTATAAAAGGGCTTCTCATGTATGAATTAATTGGATCTGGTGTGATATTGTTGCACTGTACTGAGAGCTCTTGTAGCTTACTTTGCTACTTACAAGGCTGGTCTTTTTTGAGTCTGTAGAGGGAAAATAACAGGTCTTCTCTGTCTCCGTGCTGGCTTGGACAGAGGAAGAATGAAATTCATGTTGCTACTAATTGAGGAAGCTGTGAGGAGAGAATGGATTTATTCACAAAGCTGAGTGACCAAGAGGGGAGCTTGGAAAAGAGATAGGAAAGGGGAGACCTTACCAAATGGAAAACATTTTCTTTGTCCTAGTTGTTGAGGGTGCTTGGAAATATATATTCACCAGATACCTACCAGTTGCATAATACTGAGAGAGAAAAGGATAGACTGACTGACTTTTAATACAAGATCGATCATGAGACTGTGGAACAGATGTACAAGGTCAGATGATAAGACAAATATGCAGGGAGAGGGAGGAAATTAACCCAATTTTTTGGTACTAAGTCTCATTTTTGTTTCATCTCTGTTTTTTAGATGACTCAATTCAGCCCACTCTGAAGTCAATGTGAAGTATCTTAGTAAATTCAGGAGACGTTAAAATAGATCGTACTAATTCAATCCAGGCACTTTATGGATTTAAGTGTTGAAAACAGTGTTTTGTTGGTCTTACTCATGTGTTACTCTGTAGGTCAGTCTGGTTTCAGGCCTAGGGGCAATCTTCTGAGAAGACTGGAAGTTAAAGAGAGCACTTCTCTCCAACTCTTTCAGAGCATTGTAAAAGGCCTCTGTAGGAAATGGAGCCTGTAAATGAGACCCAACCTGAGCTGTGGGAAAGAGGTACAGTTTAGAAGGTCACAAGAAAGATTTTGATCATGTGGCTAGGAGGCTTCTTTGAATTAATTTCTTGCCTGAATTCTCTTGTTTAAAAACTGTCTTTTTTAGTGAAAAAAAATAATCCTGTCTCACTAAAACAAATTAATAGTGATGGAGAATTTACTACATGCCTATTGCTTTCATCGCTATTAAAAATCCAGCTCTAGATCCTAATGTGAATTTGTCTGGGTGCTGAGACATTTTGAATTGTCTCTGTCTGTACAGGAGGGTTTTGCTGTGGCTTTTTGACTTCTAGCTGGAGATCAAAAAATGGTGCTTAATGCCATTGCCAGCAGAGTAAACATACTACCTCTTCTCATCATATTCATTGCAAGTTTGTTCTTCACCTCCCCCCTCCAGTGAAGTGCTGGCTCTTAGAAATTTATTTTGGTAATAAAACATTACTTTATACTTGCCCATGAAAGCATGTTTGAAGGCTGTTTGTGGATTCCTTACAGTGTCCAAGAGATTGTTGTTCCCTGAGCATGCTACAGTCTCGTACCATAATTAAGCCTGATGAATTAACACGCAGAAAGTTAAGCTCATAACTTTCAGTGGTTAACTTAGGCTCTTAAAATGTGGAACGAAACCTGGAGTTGGCATGCTGCAATTCAGTTGTCAGTCCCAAAATGTTATGTATTGATGGGTTTTGGTACTGAGAAAACGGGTGGGTTTATTCTTGCAGAAATTTTATTCTTGCAGAAATTTTCGTTCACAATGAGGAGAGAATAAAGTTGTGTTTACTGCTTTTCACAGTTGTAAGTCTTAACAGTGAAGCTAAAGGATATAGTTCAGTTATTTTCCTGTGATTTATCTTACAACTTTTTACTGTAATTGGGGAGATGGGAATAGGAAACTCCATGCTGCGTAAGTAGAGATTTTCAGTTCGTAATTTAATTTTGAGGAGATATTTTTACTGATTGGTTGCTACAGCGCAAGCACAAGAGTGGAGGTAATTGAAAGGCATCTAATAATCAATTGAGCAGATTTTGCTTGTGTGTTGTTTCAAGCACTCTTTTAGTGAAAGCTAGTGAAGCTTATTATAATAAAGTTCAGCAGAATATATTTTCTGTGTAGAAATTATTTTACATTGATAGGGCATTTCCATACGGAGAGCTTTCTGTGCTACAAGGCATATATCCACCTTTTGTTTAAACTGCACAAAGTGCCACTTATTTTGGTGTCAGTATATACTGTCATATAAAATCTGGCTTTCCAGATATTTGGTGATATTTTGCAAACACCTGTATTATAAATAATACAAGTCTCTCTTTAAGTCCTTCCACGATGTCTCTGAAACCTATTGTTACATTTTAAAATCTTTCTAGGTTCAGCAGTAATTCAACAAATATTAGGTCCCATTTTCTTCAAATTAAAACGTGACTTCTGTTTTCTCACTCTAGGGTTTAATCTCTGTTCTACTGAACCAAGTAAAACCAGGTTTGGTCAGTAGCTGCAGGGGAATCCATGAAGAGCCCAGGTGCTGCAATAAAGCAGTGTTGGTGCCCTACTCCCAGTGGACTGCTGAACTGTTATCCTGTGGTAGCTCTAGAGGGCTCTCTGCTGTTGGAAATGTTACATTTCCAATGAGTTATATGACAAAGGTCTTGAATAACCTGTTGGTCATTAAAGAACTCATAACACTTCTTTTGCAAATGCTAACCTCATTGTCATCAGCAAAATACAGCATATGCAATTAGAATCTAATTTTCTCCAGTGTCAATTAGAGATTCTAATTTTTATTCTGAACTGTGTTCTGCTCTGCGTGTAAATGGCTGTTGCTTAAGTTGTAGCGTTTAAGTAGTGTAGAAAATAATTTTCATGTATGCGGTTTGTGAAGTTCCTTGTGTAAGTCACTAGAAGTATGATCTTATCAGTACTGACTATATGTGCAAGAAAGACGGAAAATAATTATCTCAGCCTTTATTGTAACCATGCAGTTCATTACTGTAGTAGCCTTAGAAGTATATGGGCATTGTTACAGGAGCGTTAGAAATAAATGTGTAAGATGGATGACTAGATGAGACAAGATGAAAGTATGAACAGTAATTTTCAGCAGAGTAATAGGCATTTGTCATCAAGTTGTATCAAGTGTCATTTAGAAAGGAAGGAATGCCTATGTAATACTTTCGTTTTTTATTTCCAAACCCTTCCTTTAGGGGTTATACAGGGACATGAATCCCAGTTCTGCCTTGCTGGATGTGCAGTATGATGCTGGGTTCGACTGGCTATTGTGTATCAGACTTGGTTACATTAAAATGGACTTTAAAATGGTTAGTTTGAGTCAAGCAGTTAAAGATTGTAATGCTGTGTTCTCTGTTGTAATACTAAATTCTATTCTCTTACAGCTTTGTAGGTTTGCTTTTCCATATACATGGTTTTGTGCTGACAGTGCATTGCATAAGGGAAGCTGATGGCTTGGGAAGCTAGCTGGTAACATTTGGGGGGGTTGATGTGGATAAAAATGCAAATCAGTTGAGTAGGTAAGCCCTTTCATTGGGTGTATGTGCTAACATAAGCAGTGGTGTGTAATAATTTCAGTGCAAACGCTGATGTCTTAAACATAGCCAACGAAGAAACATTTACTGACATGAATGACCACGGTTTGTGTCTCCTGGAGCAATTGTCTTTGGTTTCAGAAAGCCAGTGCTGCATTGATTTCACTCGGTTGTATTTCGAAAGCTGTGAAGACTAGAAATAACTAGAAATAACATCTGTGAAAACTAGAAGACTAGAAATAACATCTGTGAAGACTAGAACTAACTGCAATGTGATTACAGCTTATATTCTCCAAGATGTTTGGGCAGCATGGCTGGATGTCTGTTATAGATGGTGCTGCGGTTTTCTGTATGATAAGGAGCTTATGTATTGAGGGAGTGAAAATAATGTTGAGTTTGCAGTGAGCCTCCCAGTAAAAACATGCACGGGTGTCCTGCTTTACCTGCTCTGTGGCGAGTTCTGTCTTGTGTACTCTGCAAAACCCTTGCTTGAAATCACCATTGTGAATTTACTGCTGAAGGGGGAAAAGGTGAAGTATGGCTAGATTCAGGAAAAGAACAGGTTGTTTTATTTTCATTGGTAGCATTTGCAGTTCCCCAAGCAATGAGGGCTGGAGAAACTGGCTCTTGAGAGCCACATGTTGATAAGATGTTTGGGCCTGTTGTAAAATGCTGGGATGTCTGCTGGTTGTGCCAGTGTGGAAATCCTCCTTATACAGTGGAGGAAAGGTACTGAGAAATCTTTCCTGTAATTTCTGTTTTTTCCCTTCTTCTAGGAGCTACTTTTCATAGTAGGAAAAATATGCTGAATTACCCTTGTCCGTATAAAACACAATCTAATAACAATTAAGCTATTGATTACTTTTTCAGGCAGTGAAAAGATGCTTCTTCCAGGATTTGTTTCCCCATGCCATCCCTGACTTCGAACACCTGCAACACACGAGTTCTGGTCATAGATGAATTCAAATGCTTACTCCTCCTAGCATTTTGGATGTATTTATTGCATGTAGTACATCTTTTCATGTATGACCACTGTAATTTGAGAGGAAATCATATCTTTTTTATTTAAGGGTATGGGTTGTACTAGTTAGTTGAAGTGGGGATTTTATATCAGTTTTAATACACTAGTGAAATTTTTGCATAATGAGATTTTAAGCAAATTAAAACCTCGTATGCAACTGTTGAGCTTGTGCTTGTAAATTCAGAGGGTAAACATAGGTGTAGCCAGTTTTAAACTACATAGGATTTGGATTGTTATTTGAAATACATTTTCAGGTAATTGTGATTGAACTGAAATAATGTCTGTGAGATACAGTATTGTGGTGTGGCATCTGCATCCTCCATTATTTATGCTTTGACTTGTTGGTTTTGAATACTTTCCTAGTCAGTTAATAATTAGATCAGAGTACTGAAGTCACTGAGCAAAATGTCTCATAACAATGTCTCAGAATTAGTGTTACAGAAATGCTCTCAATGTGTTTAAGCGTGCTTCTGTCTATTCCATATGACACTGTACATTGTTAAACCCTCTCAGTTTTGAGATGTAAATAATTTAGGAAAAAATGAATTAAAAATACCCTTTTGGCTATTGCATCTGTGTGAGGGATATCCTCCTTATTTGGAGGATTTAAAAATACAATCCCTATGTTTACTTCCCAGTTGAGCTGTTCGGAAAAAGTCACTAAATGCAGAGGGCATTACAGTGAAAGTAACTTGGCACAAATTTGTATGAAGAAGAAAAAGGAAATAAACATTTTCTATAGTCTTCCATTCCTAGTTGTGTTATGGTTAAGTAACTATGGTGGGTAAAATTCAAGTGAACATGAGTTTCAGAGATCACTACACAGCTGAAAGGGATTTAAAAAAAAAAAAAAAAAAGTGTTTCTCACCAGTGGTGGCCTTGAACCTTTAGAGGCCTGTATATAAGCTTTATGTTATCTGAAGCTGTATCCCAGTTGCCTTAAGATGTATTAAGTGCATGTATAAGTCTTTTCACTTCAAGGTCTGCTTTTTACCAAGTACTCCATTTCTCTGTTTAAAACAATAGAGAAGTGGCTTTTTTGTTCTTAGCCTTTTTCACTTACCAGTAAGCCAGCAGCATCACTGAGCTTCTGTTTCTTAGTTTGAAAGTATTGTGGCAGTGTTTGTTGCATTTTAAAACCAGTTCAGTTGAAATGATTATAGCAAAGATAATTTAAAGGTTGTAACAGTCTGCAGTTTCCAAAAAGCTGAACTTTATTTGTAAATGTGTATATTAGTGTTACCTGGCAGTTGTTTTCAGCACTATTCTGAACATTTTATTGGAACTTTTTGAAATGCTTCAATATTTATTTATTTTTTTTATTTTGACCTGGTTTCACCACATCATCTGTTCTATTTAGGGAACTTTTTTCAGCCATTGCACACTCTGAGCCATCAGGATGGTAATTCTCTAGTGGCAATGGGTGGCAATGCCTACTCTCTGAAGAGCTGGCTTGTGATTGCTTTTATGAGGTTCTGGCCCTAAATCTATTGATCACACTAGGGTCACCATAGTGCGTTTCCCAGGCTGAAGTTGCAAAGTCCCCAGTCCCTGGGTTGCCTGCTGCTTCCCTGTTAGAATTCAGTGTGCCAGACCCATGGCACCCCTGTCTTTCATGAATGGAATTCAAAAAGACACTTACATTTCCATAAATAAATTAGGGATTCAGTGGCTTCTTCCGGCTAATCAGGGCAGGCTGATAAACCTTGCTAGCTGTTTAATAAATGAATTGTGACTGATTACCTATTAATATGGACGCCTCAGGAATTCACCCTGGGGAAGCAGAGCAGTGAAATAGAGAGGGGCATGGCCCCCTGGGAAATCAGGGCTTCATGTTTGCAGCTTAAATATCTCTGTGAAGTATCAATAAGGAGGTAATTGAATTTTGAACACAAACATGAGCGCCGGATGGATGAAGGAGAGGGGGGCTCTGATCATCTCTTCATGCCCCTTCATACTCCCCTCCCCTTTCCCTTAGAGACCACTCTAGTGAAGATAGATGCTAAATCCATTAAATAAAGATTAGACTCTGTCGTAGTAGAAAATGGCAGCTTAGCTAGATCCCTGGGCAAATTGGGACCTTTAGCAATACAGAAAATTAAAATATACATTTTTAACAAGTGTGCTGTCGACACAGTAATAATGACTGTGTGGCTTGTGGGGTTTGCTCACCTTTCAGATCTGCTTTTGTTTGGTTATATCACTTGCTCTTGTTTTGAAACCAGCCTGCTTGGTCTCTCTGAAGCAGAGAAGACTTAGGTGAAGGAAGGGGGGGGGGGGGGTGTCCCACCTTGCTTTCTGTCTTAGGCACTTTTTCTTGGCTATTATGCTTGTAATAGTATAGAAGATCAGTACTCTTGTATTTGAATATGGAAATAATTAACTTTGGCTCCAGCATGCTCAGTCACATGTCCTGAAAAGTAGTTGGAAATAGTCTAGAGGAAGCATAGAGATGATATGGGAGAGTGAAATGTAAATGTGATAGGGCTTTTTTAAAATGGGTTTTATTTTCTAAGCATATGGCTTTGTTTTTTATGTACTCCAAATCAATTTTTCTAAGCTCTACCTTTATGGGGAGGATTAGTATAGGGGTGTGCATTGTAAAATGTCAGTGTTCTTTCTTGTCATGTAATGAATTGTAGAAACACAGCTGAAGTGGCCTTTAATGGGTGATAGTCTTCCTTTATAATACTGTGCTAGACATAGAATGTGATCAAGCCTTCTTCACAACTTCGCATGCCCTATCCTCTGTTGCAGAAAGTCAGCAGATCCTCCTGGATTTTGCAGGCAGAATCTCATCTGCCTGTACAAGTAGGGTACCAATTGCCATACTAGAGAGACTACTCCTCTTGTTCCAAGTAGGATGATCATTCTACAGAACAAAATCCAAAATTGTTTCTGTTTAACATTTTCTTAACAAGAAATGAGCCTAAACTAATGTGTTCCTGAGGAAAATTGCTATTCATTCCTTCTAGAAAATTTTCTCTTTACTCTAGATAGTTTTCAGAATGCAAAGAGAAAAAAAGGATTTATGTTTTGCTGAATTATAGTGGACTGAGACAGTAGTGACATGGGGACTTCCATCTGTTCTTCCATGATGTCTCCCTGATAACACCACTTTCCTCTTTTCAGACTCCTCTCAAATTTTAGCAGTCATGACTGGAAAACCCTTGATGCTGCATCCTCAGCTTCAGGTGCCAAGAACTGAACCCAGCATCGTTATCTTTGATTTAGGAAGAACAAAAGTAGATATTAAGTGTAAGAAAAGTATTAATATACATGGGTCCATTTCAGGGACAGTAATGAGTGTACTGGGAATGTCTTGGCCTCCATTGACTCAGAGCTGCTGCAGACATGGAGGAGGTTTTCCATCTGTTTCCCAAACTATCATCTCCTTCCACATCCCAGCAGTTTACTCACCTGTTTTTTGTCAGAGGGTTTTTGGGTTGGGAATATCAGTATTCTTTCATCCAGCCACGCTTCTAGCAAGGAAAAAATTTTCTAAGCTGGCTCAGCCTCAAGGATTCTCTTTCATGGTTTCAATTTGGTTGGCACCAAATTGAAAATGAACAGGTACCACCCCTTAGCTAAATAGCAGTAATTGATTGTGTACGTGCTGTAGCCTGTCTCAATTTAAGAAGCCAGATCTCAAGCCTCCCTTGGTAAAGGTAGATTACAGCATTGGGTTTACCTTTGGCCAAGGGTGTTGATCATGGGCTCCTTCTCTCCTGGGTTTTCCTGGCCTTTGTCCCCGTGCAAAGGGATAGTTCCTCTCCTGAACCTCACCCCTCTCTCTCCATTTTTCAGTTTGCTAACTATTTATAACTCATCTAGTTTCCTTTTACCTTGGCTGGCCCCTTTCAAAGAAGTCACCAGCACCTTGACAGCCTATGTCCTTGTTTCTCTCTCACTACCAGCATCCTTAGCTTTACAGTATCAGCTGTCCCTCTGCCTACTTTGGAGATTTTTCTGCTCTCTTCTACCTGCATGTAAACTTAGACTGATTTTCTATCTCAGGAGTCTTCCTTTGTGTATCCTGAATTAAAAAGGAGACTCTTGCTAGTTTGTTCTGTAGCTTCTTCTGAAAGCAGGCATGTGCCAGGAACCTCACAAGCTTATGGCTTTCCACATATTAAGGCACTTAGTGATGCAGCATTTTAATTAAATTAACCAGAATTCGTAAATTGTAGATAGACAGATTTTCCAGATCATCTCAATATGAGCTTTTAGAGTGATCAACACTCTGCTGGTGTTTAATCCATCAGACTGCCATATGGAGTGTTGAGGAGCAGAAGATCTGTTTATTAACAATTGTTTTTTCACGTCAGCAAGTACGATTTTCGCATTTGAGGACTTGGGAGTGCAATCTGTTGCTGCATCTCTTATATGAATTATATCAGGCTCATGCCAGACCCCATTTAATTTCTATCCTTCTTTTTTACTGAATCCAGGTGATCCAATAAGCTGTCTAAATGACATGGTAGACCAAGAGGGTCATTTCACCAGAGTCTCCAGAAGTTCTTTGGTTACATTATCACAAGAGGCATGTGTCCGTATGTCCTTTATGAGAAGTTATAGATATCTGGAGCGTCAGTGGTTTCTGCAAACAGTTGAGACATTTAATGAAGCTTTGCAATTTGGATGATCAGAATATAAGTCATAATTCACAAAAGTCAGAAATTTGTTCTTCATCTTCAAGATCAAGCTGACCTTTTATTCACTCTGTATTAATAAATACCTGTCCTCAGATTCTAGGATATTTTCTGTGTTGGACTTCCTTATCAATAGAAGTTACCTGTCTCTTCAGAGTAGTGGTCTGTTCCATTTTATTGTGACATACAAGTTGGTTTCTACTCCTTTACCTGAGTGAACATTGCTGGTTGTTGGTCTTTCCAGTGGGAAAAATACTCTTCAGGAAGAGGAAAAAATCTTCTTGTATTGTGACTTTTTCGTTGCTGTCTTCAGAAAGAAGTATTAGCTGTTCTAGGATCAGAGACGAGATGGGCCCAGTGCAGAAATACGTTTTGCAACCTAGGCATCAGGCTCTTCTCATCGATCTAATTTAAGATATTTTCCACTGTCAGAACCCCTGAATTCTCAGCAGGAGTAACATGCAGTCATTTTTATGCATCCAAACGTTTTCATAACTATTGGCTTATTTGCTTTGTTGGATACATTGACAGAGTGTGGGGAATAAGATGTGCTTATTAAGACAACTTCAATTTTGATCTCTGTTTAGGTAAAGTATGAAGAGGAGGGAACTGTTGGTATATGTTGATGGTGATAGATGGAAAACGGTGGTTTCTCACCTTTAATAAAGTTGTCCATCTTATCCAGCAGATGGCATTGAAAATGTACCCACTGCTCTTTCTTCTTGCTAAGCAGTGCCTTAACTGAAATCTGAAATCCTACAGGCTGTATTCTTCCCTTTTCTCTGATGCATAGCTGCAGATCAATTCCTAATGAGGATTTTGAGTGCCCCCAGCCTAGTGTGTAAAACAAAAGCCAACACATGCATGGATTAACAAGAAAGGACTGTAAGGCTGGTGTGCTGCACCCTGCAACAAAATCCATTTTCAGGATTTCAAAGTGTTCCTTTAAACATGTAGCATTTCGGCAAGCCCTATTAGTAGTCTTTTCTTTCCTGACTTATGTTGTTTGTCTGTCCATCTGCTTGTCTTGGTATTTGTGTCATGTGGGCAAATAAGCAGTGATCTTTCAATAAGCTCAGCACCAAAGGCAATGTTAAACACTCATCCTTTTGAGTAGTCCTGAAGCACTCACTAGCTCAGACCTGCCGCTGGATTCCCAGAGACAGCACAAGTTCTTCAAGCCAGTGGCAGCATCTGTCCCAGTGAAGGGCATTTCTTAGGCTGGTGACAGTAGGAGTTTATAGGCCCTTTGCACGTGGGTCACTGGGAGGAGGAAAGATTGATGATATTTAGAGTTGGTATCACTTGCCTTCTAATTAAATTATGAGGACAGTGGGATGTAGATGTAGTGTAATGATTCAAATGGTAACTGGGTATTGCAACAAAGCTGAGAAGCAAAACATCTTCACTATGCGTGAAAAGAACGTCAGTTGTGTGGTACTTTGTTTCCCATCTTTTCTGTATTTATCTTTATTCTTTCTTTTCAGTAAATATGCTGTTTAATATAATTTCTGTACAATACAGAAACATTGTATCAATGTACAAGCATTACTGTACTCATGGAAGGTAGTATTTTATTACTTCTGAGCAGCCAAATAATTTGAAAGAAATGATAAAATTTATGTATATGAAACAACTATCATGTGGAGTTAGCATGAATGCCCATGTCAGAACTATGTAGCATGGCTTTGTTTGCCTCGTATTGTTTATATATTGTTCTGTATTGTGATTATAAATTAGTAAGATACACATTTCAGAGTATTTAGACCACACTGTGAGCTAACGAACATTGCTGCCTTTCTAGAACCTATGAGTTTAAAAATGCCTTCTACCAGCCCCTTTGTTTCCTTTATATCTGAGGACCTGAGTAGATGTGGAAACGGGAGCTTTTTACTCTTTCCTCCTCCTATTCCAAACAAATTGTCTGTGACCCCTCTTTTGAGAGGGTAGACAGGTAACAGCAGAAATACACTGCTGCTGTTCTGTCCCTCGTTTAGCCTTGTGACCAAGTGTAATGCTTGACTCTCCAGTAAGTCCAGGCATCCAAGCTATAATCTAAATCTTCTTCCATTTTTCTATTATCATCTATGGAATAAAACCTTCCCTGTCTATGCACACAGCTCTTATGCAAGTTCTTACAATATTACACCTTTTCCAGAATCTTTTACTCTGATCTTAACAAATGTTGTTAAGATGAGCTCATCATTTTGACTGCGATCAAGATCTCCATATGTTTCTCTACACACTTTGTTATTGTATCAAACCACTTTTCTTTCTCTTCATGGGTTTTTTTGGTGCTTTATCTAATATACTTCATGCTGTAACAGAAAGACAACAGACAGTTCCAGTCTGTCAAGAATGCAAATTACTATGAGACATTGCTGTGTTTTCTGCAAAAAGCTGGTTTCCCTGCACACTTTGGAGGCATACTCTGTAAACATCCAGGGAGCTAACTCATTCTCCTTCCACCTGCTGTACAATATGTATAGAAATCTTGGTAACTGTTAAGGTGATGTGTTGTGAGTATGATACTTTTCAGTGTTGGCTCATTTAACTGTATACCTCTATTGTCTGTCTGTATTTATATAGTGTCTCCTAAGCTCCTTAAGGCAGAAATAACTTGTCCTGTGTTAGTACACCATGTAGCAGAGGAGGTACTTGATCAACAACAAGAACTTCAGGGTATCAGAATAATTATTCAAGATGTATATCAGCATTGCTATTTATTTAAAGGCATTTGTCAAGCTAGCATCCTGGCTGTTTTTCTCTTTTTGTTGACACTTTGTTGAACAAGTTGGCTTCCTCTACTTTGGCATTACATGTCCTAACAGCAGATACGTGTGGAATAAACTTTGTGGAGTATTCCTTGAAGGGCTCTGATGACATAAAAAAAGTGTTCTGCAGGAGTGTTCAAGGCTCTTTTGACCAACTACTTAAGAAAGCAGTTCTAGAAAATGCCACAAAAAGTATGCCTGACGTTTGGGACCAGTGTCTGCAGCTGTTACCTTTTGACACCTACCTAGATCCTCCAAATCAGCAATAGATGTATGTGCAGTCAGATCTTAAATAAGCTGAACTGCTGTTTTGGAGGCATTTATATCTTTCTGTAGATTTATATGAGGTTCTCAGCTTGGACACTCCAGTCTGGAACCTTAATTTAGTTGGCATGGATCTAAACCTTGGATCTAAAGCACTGTTGATGAGATTAAAATGAGATTTCCTTGTTTCATAATAATTCTATTCCCTCAATCTTGGAACTAGACAGAAAAAGATATATACCAATTCATGGGTAGCGGAACCTGAAGGATGGATGGAGAAGTCACATAGCAGGAGTGACTGCATCAGGATTAGAAACCGGGTTTCCATTTGCAGGCTAAAGTGCTGTCTGCTAGGCCATGCTGTCATTCTAGCTCAATAATTTTATCTATCAAAGGAAACTTTACCTGTAAGTAACACAACTCTTGTTGTATTTGAGAGAATGCTTTCTGACCCCAAAATAATATCGTTCAGAACTATTATCGGAAACAGAAGAGGATATACATGAAGTTCAAACATGGCCACAATTAGTCACAGCCTTGCTTTTTCTTCTATTATAAAATAGAAGGGAGAAAGTAGAGTAAAATTTGTTCTCTGGACCTTCACTTCCTGTATAAATTGCAGGCTGCTTGAAGGGCTATAATATCTTTAAATGTTTTATGTCATGTATGTAAATAGCAAAATCCTTTTTTCAAGAAGTTGTAAAGTAATTGTAATTTGCTGTTACTTCTGGTTAGGTAAGTCTGAGAAAGTTAACTAATTAAGTATGATCTTCATATGCATTTGTAATCACAAAGTTTTAGTTAAACTACACTGATGTAGTTTTTTTTCTTACAAAGGTTTGTCACTTTGGTATGTTTGTAAAGAGTAGGTTTCAAAATAATTGCCGTAAGTTGAGTTGGATAGAAGGCTGTGACACAAGGTTCTGTACTTGGGCCAGCTTCACTTGATAGCTCTTTATACTTGGACTGATAAGAATAGTTATGCTAAGTTGTTTTGATATTCTGTATGTTGGGCTTTTTTATAGGATTTTGATGTTTCTGAACTAAAAACTTGCTGTTTGGCAGAATTTTTGTGACAAATCTATCTGAACTTGCTGGAGAATGTAGTTACACAAAGTAATTGGGCTTTTTGTGCAGTTGGTGAATGTGGCAGCATTTAACCATGTTTTGCATGTACCCCTCAAGCCTTTGAGCTCCTGGGATGGTCCAGAATAGCCACGTAGAAGCACAGTCCCCAGTATGGTGAAGCAGAGCGAATTGCTCTACCCCTGTATGTCTTCAGGCTTGAGTGAGTCTTCAAGACACAGCGAATTATTGTGCTGTTTCCCACCTCTTCTGCTTGACTTTAATAATTGTTTGCACTTTACAACCTATATTTCTGTGTAAGGTTTCATAATCTTTTCCCAGAAAGGAAGTAAGTCTCATTCTCTCTTCTGTAACTTCAAATACTCTGTCACTCCAGGCAGTCTTTTGGTAGGAATAATTTCAAGATAGTGTGAAATATACCATTCACTTCTGGCGAGCTGCTTATAAATCAAGAGATTTCTTCATGAGAATGTGGAAGAAAAAGTGGATCTCTTTGATTTTGAAAGGTAGCGCAGTTGTTATTTTACATCTCTACAATTGAGAAGATAAATTGAAAATTCCTATTGACTCCCAACCCTGACAAGAATAAGAGGGGGGAATTCAGAAAAAAGTAATGGAAGCCAGTCAGATTAAAACTAGCAAAAAGGAATGCTTTTTACCCAATGAATAATTTGATGTGGAACTTTCTGCCACACTGGGATTTTTTTTTTTTTTTTTTTTAGACAAAATACTTAGCAGCTATTGAAAAGGAATCAGGCAATTAAATGGATGATGAGAACATTTCTAGTTAGAGCAGAATAAAAATCTAAAATAAAGTAGGAAATATCAACTGCTTCAGGATGTAAAACAAGCACTTAGGAAGAGGAGGAATCTTTCAGAGACTATCATTCCATATGTCTTCATAATGGGGTTCCTTGCTTTTGTTTTTTTTCTTTTTTCCTGTGATGCTCCTGATATTGGATGCGGTCAGACAGGATACCTGACTGTGTGGATCACTGATCTGCCCTGCTCTATCAATTCCTGTGTTAATTTACAGGTTTTGTGACTACAGACCTGACAAATTCTTGTTTATTAGGAAATAATATTTCTACAATCTTTTTTAGTGACTAGTCTTAGATCCTATCTATTGATTGGATTTTATATGCAAGATTTTAGTCAGTGATATAGAATGTAAATTCAGAGCATGCTCTGAGTTACATCTCTAGAGAGAACATTATTATTAAACCTTTTTGAGGATGTCCCCCGTGGCAGCTCCATAGAGCAGGTGGCCTGCATGGCACAAGCACACAGGGAGTCAGGAGCCTCTGTCTTATCGGAGCATATAATCTAAAAATCACTCAGCCTGTTTCTCTCTCCTGGGGAGATGACGACGATGACACAGGACTCTTATGCTAAAAACTAATTGTTAACCTGCAGAAGACGTCATTCAACACAAATCCCAACAGAAAAGGGCTGGGTGATGGATGTTTCTGGGTAGCAGGCCAAGCTGTCATTCGGTTTTCAACAGATAGTTCTCTGGGTTGCCTCAAGATTTGCATGCCTAGTACCTGGCTTACTTGAAAATAGAAAGCATGTTAATTTTAAAAAAATGCTTACAATTTCTGTTTAGTAATGTATGCATATAAAACTTGGAGGAGCAAACAGTTCCTCCACTGTCTCAGGACATGAAATGCACTGACTCTTGAATATGGTGCTTGGGTTTCCTGGAACAGTAAGCAAAGCAGTGGCTAGGTGGAAGGTTAAAGACTAGGAGACAGTGTTGAACAGGAATGGAGCAAGTAGGTAATATTTAGGAAAGGAATGTAGGATTGCATATACATCTGTTGGTAGGAGCATGGCCTGTAGATCAAGGGAGCTGGTTGTCCACCTCTACTCAGCAGTCATTAGACTGCATCTGCAATGTCACATCCAGTGGTGTCCTCCATTCACCAGCATGAGGAAGACATTGGTAAACCGGAGAGAGTTCAATGGAGGGCCACGAAGGCGATCAGGGGGCTGGAGCACTTGCCCTGTGAAGAGAGGCTGAGGGAATGGGGCTTGTTCAGCTTGGAGAAGAGGTGACTTCACAGGGACGTGATAGCTGCCTGCCTAGTACCTGTGAGGAGGTTGTTGAGAAGATGAAGTCAGGCTCTGCACAGTGCTGCATGGTGGGAGGAAAAGAGACAATGGTCATAAACTGAAGCAAGAAGATTTCTGACTGGATTAAAGAGAAAACTTTTTCAGCACAGAGCAGTCAAGTATTAGAAGGATTGCCAAGAGAGATTGTGCAGTCTCCATCCATGGATATTTTTAAGACTTGACTGGCTAAAGCCCTGAGCAGCCTGTCTGTTATGAACAGAAGGTTGACTGGAGACCTGCCAAGGTCCTGTCAAACCTGAATGATTCTCTGATTCTGTACAATTTTCCTTATATGATATTGTACTGTATAGCTTATAATTTGGTCTGTTCTCTTATCATAGATTAAATTGTCTTCACTCGTCACTTTTCCCTCATATCCTCTTTTTACTTATACCTCTTCTATTCCTCTACCTCCAGATAGTGTCTGGTAGTCTCATTATCACTGAACCATGGAGTCTTCTGGGTTCTCCTGACTTCCAAAGTTTCTTCAATGCCCCTCAACACTTAGAGCAATCTCACCAGTCAGTAAATCTATGGAGACTCCTCATGGTCATCACTACCTTGTGCTTTACTTTCTGAGCTGTCTTGTAGATGGTTTGCCATCTGCTTTGCTGCAGTGTCTCTGTTCATCGTTTCCAGTGATGGATGAAGAACACTAGTCTGCTCATTAAAAGATAGCTATGTGACTGTATTCAGCTTTCATAAGAGAAGAAAGTAATGGTAGATGTGGCTTCAGACCAGTGGTATGCGTGGACTAGGAATAAACATGAAGAGATTTTTGGAAGCAAAAGAGTACTAAAGCTTACTGGGCTGCTCTCAGTAGAGCTTCTGGAGCAAAAAAATAATGTTGGTTTGGTTTTGCTTGGTTTTTCTATGAATGACAGTTGACTAGTATGCTTTACTTCTGGGTTTCAAGAAACTGGAGTTTCTTCTTGTCACAGTTTAAGCCCAGCCCGCAACAAAGCACCATGAGGCTGCTCGCTCAATCCTTCCACCTGGTGGGATGGGGAGGAGAAAATATAATGAAAGGCTCGTGGATTGAGACAGAGTGGGATCACTCACCAATTGTGGTCACGGGCAAAACAGACTTCGGGGAAAAAACCCCAAAATTTAATTTGTTACCAATCAAATCAGAGCAGGATAATGAGAGATAAAACCAAATCTTAAAACACCTTCCCCCACCCCTCCCTTCTTCCCAGGCTTAACTTTACTCCCAATTTTCTCTACCTCCTCCTGCCAGCGGCGCAGGGAGATGGGGAATGGGGGTCGAGGTCACTTTGTCACACGTCTCTGCTGCTTCTTCCGCCTCAGGGGCAGGACTCCTCACACTCTTCCCCTGCTCCAGCATGGGGACCCTCCCATGGGAGACACTCCTCCATGAAATTATCCAGCGTGGGTTCTTCCCACAGACTGAAGTTCTTCACAAACTGCTGCAGCATGGGTCCTTTCCACGGGCTGCAGTCCTTCAGGCACAGACTGCTCCAGCGTGGGTTTTCCCATGGCGTGACAGCCATCTTCAGGGGCACCCGTCTGCTCCGGCGTGGGGTCCTCCATGGGCTGCAGGTGGGCATCTGCTTCCCCGTTCCCCTCCATGGGCTAGGGGGGCACAGCCTGCTGTCTCACCATGGGCTGCAGGGGCATCCCCTCCTCTGGTGCACCTCCTCCCTTCTTCACTGACCTTGGTGTCAGTGTAGGGTTTTCTCTCACATCCCACTCCCCTCTCTGCTGCAGGTTTCCCTTCTTAAATCTGTTATCCCAGAGGCACTGCCACTGTCGCTGAGGGGCTCGGCCTTGGCCAGAGGCAGGTCCGACTTGGAGCCAGGGAAGCTTCTAGCAGCTTCTCACAGGAGCCACCCCTGCGGTCCCTTCCCCACTATCAAAACCCCACCACACAACCCCAAAACACTTCTGACCGTTGCTCTCAGGAGATATCTGTAGACTCTGATACCTCTGTATTTCTTGTATTTGAATCATGTCTTTAAGCTTTTCTTCAAAACCCATTGCTACTAGAAGTTTGAGGGTGTTTATGAAAAATGTTCTCACATTTCTTCATGTGCCTGGGAGGGTTTATTTTTGGGTGCGTCTTCTACATCTGCTTTTACAACTGGGCCTTACCTAGTTGCCTTTGAGCTCATTAACAGCTAGATTGTAATTATTCTAGCAGAGCCTGCATTGTTTATATTTTAATATCTGTTCCAAACAGCCCTAAGTGTATTACAATTTTGTTACCAAGTAGGTCAGATTAAAACTAGCAGTAGTTTCTGTGAGTAACAACAATTTTCCCGTGATTTTTAACTCTTCCAAATACACGTTTTTTCTCTATTAATTTGAACTTGACTCTAGTGCATTTGGATGCTGTAAAAACTGTAACATTTCTAAATCAGTGCATTTCCTCAGATGTTTTGTGACCAACTTGGAGTTGGTAAAGATGGTTTTGAATTCCCTGAACCCTCTTCTCGACTTTCAAATATTCCTCAGCTGAGGGCATTGTTGCCAGGAGAAGAGGATTGTGGCGGACGGAGTGCATGAAACTAGTCAGTATTATAACTGAAAAAGCTGGACTAAAGCAAGCAGTGAATATACTGGGAAGGATGAAGATCGGGCTAAGGGTAGTAATTCAAGAAAGTGCCTTTGATTCATGTGGAGAAAAGAATAAAATGATGGAGGCAATTGTGAAGGTTTTCTTCTGCAGCCCACAAACTGCATATTGTTGCTCTTCCGTAATTATGGTTTAACTAAGGTTAAGCCATTGGCCTTGAAACACTGAGATTTCAATCATTTACTTGTATTTGCTTATACAGACTTTTTACTTGGATTTTTGGAAATTATGGAAGTCCTCTATGTAATTTAATATGTTGTATAGTTGTACTAATGGCAAAAGGAATCTTGGTTTACTTAATGTGCAAATCAAATAATATTGTTCAGTCATAAAAAGCGTGAATCTTCTTTTCATAGAGACCTTCAATATTGATAATGCATTGTTGTGTCAAGGGCTGCAGTCATCCACATGGAAAAATGTTTCAATAAGGAATCTTGGGATTAAACACAATTTTAAAAATTTAGTCTGCCTTTTAAAGACATACCTCTGGACAAATAAATACAGACTACCAAAGTATGAGCTTCTTTCATTCAGATATCTCTTCCCATGAAGTTTGTTGATAGAAGTTAAACTTAAAAATTCAGTTCTGCTTCACAGCTCAAGCCATTAGCTAACCTACTGACGGGGACTTGTTTCTGCCTTTTAGAGGTCAAGGAAGCCGTACTGTTCTTGATCCAGAGCTGAAAGCCTCCCTGTAAACATGCCTTGATGTCTTCTGATTGGATTTGTGCGCCCTGGCTTGCATAACCATACAGCTTGTATCCCAACATTATTAGCCAAAAGAAGTATAGGGACTTACATAATCATTACACGATTATTTTTCAGTAACTGTACTGTAAATATGTAATTCTCTCTACTCCTAATGACTCTTAATCCCTTTGTTCCTATTGGCTCCTGGGCTCAGATTTTGCCATGGCCTGCGTGCCCTGGCCACTGATAAAACTTGAAAAAATGGTTACTTTCAAGGTTCACCTGCTTTGCCTCCAAATGCTAAATACCTGCTCCCCAGTGTAGGCAGGGGCACCACATCATGGTGCACTGTTTTGTGGGAGCTTGGGCAGTGCTTCTGCCTGCGTGCCTTCTGGGAAGGTTCTGTTCACTTCCAGAAACCTTTCATACCTGACTGCGTGCATATATTCAGTGCAGACCTCTCCACCTAGCTTTTTCACGTGTTTTATGCTCAAGAGTTCTTGAGCAAACAGTTTTGATCTCATTTCTCCACGTTGCTTGATAAAGAAGATTCCTCTTTGAGATGCTGTGGTGAGAAAACCTAAATCATCGAGAACTCTTGGTCTGCTGCAGGGGTTGGGAAGCCAGGAAGAGATTATTTTCCTTTTGGTACAAGCAGGTAGAAAATAAACTTTTAGAGTGCTTCTTGTTAAAACATGCCCCATTTCTCTCCTGTTATTTGCCTCCAACATCTGGGATTTGGTGGTCAAAGCTCTCCCAAGCTGTAGCTGTTCCAGTGGTAACTTAGGCTAGTGAAGTCCCTTTCAGGTATACTTGGAAATATCCTCAACTTTGATGTAACATTGCCTTTCATACTGCTTTTAATATTAGAAGCATAACTTGAATTTATTTCTTTAAGCCTTATAAAATACTTGAACGTAGTTTTCCTGTGTTTAATTAGCTTCATGAGTCAGCGCTTGGTCTTAGGTCTTGACATTTTTGGCGTGTGAAATTTTTTTGTGTATTTGACCTTGGCTTTATTCCAGAATAAATATTTTAAGCTGCTAGTTGTATGTGGGTTTTTTGTCTTCTGTCTGAGACTAGGGGGCAGACATAAGCAGCACTGAGAGAAGTGAACTGTATAAACCACAATTAGAATTGCAGTGCACAGGTGTCTGAAGATCTTATACAATTGCCAAGCTATTTGTTTCTCAAATGAGAGGGGCTTTGGGAGTGTATTTTGGAGAATAAAAGGAGCAGAAGGCCTTCCATTTGGATGTTAGGGTTGTGGTTTTGGTTTGGGTTTTTGGGGGTTTTTTTGTTTGTTTTTTTTTCCCAAATCCTAGTTTAAATTCTTCCAGACTTGATTCATTTGATATCTTTACAGAACCAGCATAATGAATGGTTGAAAGTGATCTACTGCGGCTGGTGATGGAATTTATAACTGCCTTCAGATAGGAATCAGCGTTGAAGAATAAAAATTTCTTGTATGCTAGCTTATCTTTGAGCATCAAGTTGGGTCCTGTGGTTTAAAAATCTGAATGCCAACATTCAAAGTAAGAATTGTAATGATATTAAAGGAGAATGGCTTTAGCATCAGGGTTAAGGGTGAGTTCTGTTGCAGATACTTGAGAATCTTTTGGGGAAGGTAGGCATGTTAGATCTCTGTGCTAGTCATATACGAAACATTATTGCAATGAAAAAATAGTGAAGTGAATAAATAGCAGCTCACAGTACAAGATGCTCAATGTATCTACAGTCCCAGTGTTCACTGTATTTTGCAATTTAATGCACAATAATTTTTTAGTTCTGTATTTCTGTATGCTCCACTGTGTCAGATCTGTATTCTTGGGATGTGAGGTTCCATTAAAAAATAAATAATAATCGCAGCCCCCGCTCCCCCGCCGTACACTCATTTTCTATAATATGGTAATGATATCACCGTAGCAGTAATTACGGGTCATCTTCATTTCTTTCATCTCTGCTGGTTCTGATGGCTTCATTCCTTTGACGGAGAAGATTTGGCTCTGGGTGCTGTGATTATTTTGTTAAGCATTATTCGAATAGACAGGAGTGAGAGAAATTAATCAATCCAAATGCAATTAGCATCATGTTTAACCCAGTGATGGACGTCTCAAGGTGAAACAGCCAGGGGAGTTTCAGACATTATTATTCAATCCAGTGGCTCTTATCTAAATTATAATCAAGAGAGGTTTTTATTGGCTTCGCAGAGAGAAGATGTAACTCTTTCCCTGCTTTGGGGGTCAAAAGGATCAGGTCTTTGGCCCCACAGGATGTTGGCTGCAGGCAGCTCCTAGAAGTGGGAAGTACTGTAGGAGTTTCCTTTAATATGGGGATCACTCAGGAGAAAATATCTGCACATCTTAATATGTGACCTGGAACATAAGTTTAGTAGCTCCCTGGGCTTTGGCAGGGATGTCATTGCCCCTTGCTTTGACTGTTTTCATTGACTGGCTTTGTCCATCTGTATGTGAATAAATACTGTTTGTAGTTTTTGCATTTGAAGCTCTGTGAACATCATTGTTTGCAATTTAGTGCAAACAGAATGGTATTGCCTTATAAGGTAGGGAAGTCTGATTAGGAGAACAAGGTAAATTATTCTGCAGAGAAGGAATCTGATTGTTTTTTAGAGCTGATACAGTTTTAGTATTTACTGATAGCAACAATGACATTTTTGAGGATATCTTAATCTGCAGCAGATCTCTTATCACCAGTCTGGATAATCCTAGGATCTCTGAGATCTCTTATCAGGTATACAATAAAACACCACTAGTATGGGTGGAGAAAAACAAGGTGGAAAGAGGTCACATGAGGATTTCATGATTCAGGAACGCATTAGGTATTTGATTCCTATTCTGAAGGCTCTAGCTAACACTCACTAAACTGTTTCAGTGGTTTAAAAGTTTATCAGCCTCAGCTATTTACCACTTCTCTGTCAGAGATTACTGTTTTCATAGCATACTGGGAGGAGCGGTCCACGTGCCTCACCTGCTCTGATTCACAGCCTGGCTTTGTGCAAGCCTCCACCTTCTTTGGCATTTCAAAACAAGTCATGCCAGACTGAACTACAGCTGAAGTAAGGGCAGATTCTGCTGTCTCATTCACCAAAGGAAGGACAGTGATGCTTTGTACCAAAGGTGGTGGTAATATTTTAAAATGCTGCAGCAAGACTTGACAGAGCTCATCTTTCAGAGCCTGAATTCTAGCATGGTTGCTGACTCCTTTAGTATACATCTGTACATCACTCCTTACTGAGGCTGTGACCCCATCTGTAAGATGGGAATTAAATCACTGTATGTCTCAAGAATATTGTGAATCTTGATAAACTTTGCAAGTGCTTTGATATTGATTATTGAAAGATGCCACAGTAATGCAAGCTTATTCCACCTGGAGGTTTATGCTGATTCTGTCTTCTTACCTGAAAAATGTCTTTCAGGAGTGCTAGATGATTACACTGGTTTTCAGTGTAAATGTAACAGTTCCTGAAGCACAGGTCTGAGTATCTGCACATGCCAGTTCTACCTTCGCTAAAGGTGACTGACACTGCTTTTGCTAACCACTGCTCTCCTGACATGGCAGTTCCAGCTCTTCATGACATTGGGCTTGGTGTAGCTTTCCCTGATAAGTATTTGTCGAAGGCCCACAGTCATCAAGTAGCAGTTCATTTGACAATTACATTAAGGAAGTATGTAGTTAGCAGAGTAATTGGAGCTCTTTTTATGAAGGAAGAGGAGTGAGCTGGTGCCAGCAAGCATCCAGGTGGTGGTAGGCTTTTGGGGGTCTGGTCTCAAGATAGAAAGTGGTCCATACAGATATCTCTCTCTGATAGAAGTTCAGATTATGTTGGCTGGGTAGTAATATTCTGTTGGTCTTGCCTGACATAAGCCTCTTTTTTCTTTGAGGGCTGTTTAGTAATAATGTCAATCTTAAATATTTTTGCTGGCTTTAGATTGCCTTTTTGCCTTCACTCCCCCCACCCCTGTGACTGATTTTTTTTTTTATTCCCCTTCCAAATACAATACTAGTTGACCCCAGCCAAAAGATGTGGCTTTGCCATTGGCTTTCACAAGTCCGCTCAAACAAGACTCCCACAGTTGTGCACAGGCAGATTCCTCTAGGTCTTTTTTAAGTCCTACCAACTAAGAAAAAGAATGGTTGTGTCTTCTTATCCTAACATTGTGTCTCAGGACAAAAGAAGTAATTTCTGATGCAACAGACCCTTGTGATAGAGGGGTTAAAAACCAGAGTAGTGTTCTGCTGTCTCTCTGCAATTCATGTTCTTTGCCCTGAACTGGTAATTTCCACTGATAGTTCATCAGAAATAAACCCTTTTAGTTTTGTTTTCTGTGGAGTCCTAAGACACAGCAGTAGCTTGAGAGTGCATGATTAGTACTTTAAAGGAATCCTTCCATGTTGAAAAACAAGTTCTTTAGTTACCATAAATACAACTGAATGGGAGGAATAACTGATAAGCTAACAAAGTATGACAGTGCCTAAAAGAACCTTTTTGTAGTCAAGAATGTAGCATTGAAAGTGTGATACTACAAGACGTTTCAGGGCTAAAAACATGTTATGTTCACAGGGCATTAATTGTATTTCCAGGTTTTTTAAGTAGCAAGGCCTTCAGATTTCAACATGGCTACAATTTTCAGGTCAGAGGAAGAGCACAATCAAATTTGCCCTGTAAATTGTACATCTGGGGGAGAGGCAGAGAAGTGCTTCTTTAGCAGGTGACTTCATTTTAAAATATTTGTGATCTGAAGATGCTCACAGGCTTTGTTTTGAGAGTTTTAGGTAAGCCCAGAAGTAGTAAGCAGCAGAAGGTATGATGATCATGATAAATGTATGATAAATACAGTTTGTCACGTACATCTTTTACATAGACTTTATTACCAAGTGTGTTGCACTTTTGCATTTAAGTGTATATTACGTTAAGAAAGCGTGTACATATGTATGTTGCTTATATAAGTGTAAATCACTGTTTTCGTTGCTGATTTTATAGCAGTAAATCCTTCCATTATTTCCTGGCTATCCAGACCTTATGACACAGTATGTCCTGTGCTGTCCTATGTGTGAGAAGGGTTTTTATGGGGAGCAATCAGGCTGGATCCCAATCTCCAGGGCAGTGGTTTTTTCTAATTAAATTGTCACCGGAAGGACTATCCAGAACAGCAGTTTTCATTTTCAATCGAGGAAAAAACATTATGAGTCTTTGTCATTTGATTAAAAGTTACTTAACCTTTAAATTGCTACAGATGTAAAGATAGCTCTGAGTTTCCAATGTAATCGCCTCCAAGTTAAAATCAGGAAAATCTTTGTGTAATGAAACCCATATGTCATAGTGAAAGGATGCAAAGCACTGGCAGAGTGGGCTGCTCTAGCAGGAGATTCTGCACCCAATCTTGTTAACCAGGACTGCTTTT
The DNA here is from genome assembly GCF_929443795.1 of Astur gentilis. Taxonomy (NCBI): domain Eukaryota; kingdom Metazoa; phylum Chordata; class Aves; order Accipitriformes; family Accipitridae; genus Astur; species Astur gentilis. The sequence continues at coordinate 4,033,526 of NC_064901.1, read as the reverse complement.
GGTAATCCCTCATCTCCTCACTTGTAGGAAATCAATCTGTACTACTGAATCTTTTCAACCAGCAACCACAAAATTTACTGTGGAGAGGCAGCTTGGGGACAATCGTAGTAGGAAAGGAGCCCCAGGCAACAAGGCTAAATGCGGGATTGAGGGATTGAAGTTCTAAAGAGGAGATTATATTAAACCTTATTCTACTCCCCTATCAAGTAGAAATGTCTCCTTCTTTCAGCCCCAGCCTTTCCTACCCAATACCTGTTCTTGAGATCTGCTTGGCAGATTTTGCCAGGCAGGAAACTTAGTTCATTCAGTACAGCATTCTCTGTTAATTATAACAGCCTGATACCATTTTTCAATACATTTCTCTGAAAGAGTCTATTCAAGAACTCAACTTCCATTGTAACCAGTGCTGTTAACATCTTAAAGTGTTTTTTCTATGGTCTTCAGTATCCTCTTCCTCCTCTCTAGTAGGTGAGGTTAATTTGTATCCAAGCTATTGTGATCATATCCATTGTTGATTTTTCTATTGTAGTAGAAGCACAGCGTAGGCAAGGTTGTAAATCGTCACTTGACATGGAGATTCATATTTCTCTTTCATACTGCACAGCCTCTGTAGTGTCTGCTTGCTGGTACAATGCAAACCTGCACTCAAGCCGTCTCTTCACTTGAAGACCGTGGTTTAAGCAACCATTTGAAAGAAAAAATCCCCAAGGTTTTCACTAGAGTTTTGTCCAACCTTTTAATTAAAAAATCCACCTCTATCTACTACGCAACTGGCTTCTGCTGGTCCCTTGGGTGGTTGCTTAAGGCAGGTTTTACGATCTCTCTTAGACTGCAATCATATTTAGAATGTGGGTGATGATTTCTTCGTTCACAAGCTCTTCCCTCACTCCAGCAAGATCCAAAAGGCCCCATTGGAAATGATATTCCCATTATTAAGAATTCATTTATCAGAAGCAATACTGGGTAGAGGAGTCAGTTTAATATGAGAGGCTTTTCTGTGCAAAACCCAAGCTCAAATCATACTCCAGTGCAGATTAAAGAGGAACAAAGGGGAAGGAGTAGCCAAGACGTTTGAACGCAGTACCATGTAATATATATTTGGCCTGTGTTTACCAGGAATACATTGAACTGTGGTTCTTGGGCAGATAAGAGAAGCAGCTGAAGCAAGGGAAACAAGATTGTTATGTTTGTGGAAACTTGCCCTTAGTTTGGCTGTCATTTTTTTGTGATATGAGGATGTTATTTCCTGGCCATTTTCATACATTTACAAAGATGTGAGGTCCTTTTTTTTCAGTTTGGCATGATATCTTTAAATATAAACCTGATGCAAGCCTGAGTATGTGAGGAGAAGAGGAATACAGAATAGCAGAAGGCTGTCTCCTGCTCCTAATGGGATTTTGTAGCAGCATGTGCGAGTTTGTTTCAGAAGTCAGAAATGAACAGATGTTGGTATAAATTACCTCTGTGTCTGATGTCTTGCAAATTAAAAGCGCGGTTGGCATCACTAAACAATTTCACCAGGTTGGGGGGGGAAGCGGGCGGTGATTATTGTAGCAGGTCGGTAAGAATCTTTAAGCTGCAGCAGAACAGGATAGCAAGGATAAAGGAATGAAGAATAAAATGAGAGGTCTGTGAATTAATCAGAAATGTTAACATCTCCGATGACAAGTGAACAGGAGGGCACGTGCTCTGGAGCAACCCCCAACCCACAGTAATTTCACTCAGCGCACAGAAGGAGTCTATGCTCTCTGCGTGATTTATAGGGTGCAGCCCTCTTTGGGGGAACAGAATTGTCATGCATTCGTATATCTCCTATATGGGACTCCGGAAAACTTTCCACTCTATCAACTACAGTTTGGCTTTGTGCTTTCTCCGTTAAGAGCATTTTAAAACCATGCACTGTTGATGGTGCAAGGCAGGGAAGTGTCAAACAACTGGTGCTGAAAATGTATTCCTAGCTGAAATTTTTAAAAACTTGCATTTTTATTGAATCGTGTTCTTTGTGCATAACAACTTACTTCTGGACAAAATAACAATCCACTCTGCCCTTCTGCAGCACCTTCTATTTGTGTTCAAATAGCACTTAAAAGATATAAGCTATCTTGCGGATGGGAAAGTAGAGTACAAACCAGTACTTTTGTGGTAGTTCATGCTGTGAATCAGAAGGAGAGTTGGGAATGGATCCCAGATGATATAACTCACAGCTGCAGGCATGAACCAAGAGAATAATGCAGTGATCTGCTTGAATCTGCAGCCAGTCTGAGGCATGTTCCACTCACAGCAGTGGACTTTGCAGCCTATGAATATCAGACAGTTCATAACACCACTAATTGTTTTACAGGGATCTTGTTGATGACAGTACCTTGTGGTACAATTTTGGGTAGACAAATTAAAATGTTATAATATAAAGAAGAGGCTTTAAGGCACAAATTCTAACCTTTAGGTAAGGAATAACAAAATGTCTTTAACTGAGGGTGCGTACTGAGTATTTTAAGCTGAACATTTTTATTACATTTTAGTTCTATTCTAACAGATATTCAGTAATACCAAAGGAAAACCCAACATCAGCAACAAGCCCACCTCAAGTTTTTATGCTAATTTTCATTTCTGTTACTCCTCTCAGTAGAGAGGTCAGCAATTGAATGGATAAAACAGAAAATGAATTCCCGATCTCCTTCCAGAATCTCTCTAGGCTAGCTGTGGGAAACATACATGCTTTCATCAATCCTGTGAATAAAAACCTCCATGTTTTGATGCCTGCCAGTCCAGCACAAAGCTTACACCTTTATTTAAAAGAAATGAAGGGAAGCACTGGTGGGAAGGTTGTCATTCTCCAGGACTCAATCGCTAATCGTGTTGTCTTTGATGCATTGTATTGTTATTGCAAGACAAAGATAGTATTAGGGTTGCTCTGCCAGTTTGTGAGCTTATGGGCTCACAAGTCAGAAATGTCTTGTGCAGAAAAGTGGCTGTGTAAACCCTGCTGTAATACAGCTACCAGAGATTGATGGTGCCAAGAGTGAGAGAGAGACATATAAACCTTGCCTTGCTGTATTAAACATCGAAGGACTGACAATGCAGAGAGAGAGAGAAGACCAAAGCTCTATAAACTTTACTTTATTACACCATCCATAGATGAACTGCATTGAAGGAATATAAACCCCATTATATTACAGCATCCAGGGACTGACACTGCTGAGAGAGAGAAAATGCTGTCTAATTTCTGTTGAAGATCATAGCATCCAGGGACCAATAATCCTGAAATGGAGAAAGAGAGAGTTCCATAATCTGTGACGGATTATAACATTCCAGAACAATTGCTCTGAGATAGAGTGATGGAGATCTGGATTACACCATTTGGAGATGGATAGTACAGAGAAAAGGAGATGCTGCAAGAGCATAACGCACTAGGAATAGAAAGCATAGATTGTATGTAATGAGACAGCCTGTGGGAATTATTGCTGAGTTTAGAAGATTCCAGGCCCTGCCTGCATTTCTAGGATATCAGGAATTCAAGCTGAAATGCAGTTTTATTTATTTTCCACTTAAAAAAATAAATTAAATAAGCCTTACTCACTGTTGGTATAAGAACAAAACTAAATTAATTTCTTATCCTATGCTTAAAATCTGTAAATTATACAATTGTTTGGGTTTGGCTTTTTAAAAAATATTAATCTCTTTTTTCTCCCTTGTGATTTCAGCTAGAGAAATGACTCGAGGGAAATTCCTGAACATCCTAGAGAAACCCAAAAAGTAGCTGCCACATCTGGAGTTTGGACAAAAATACCCCAACTAGATCATTTTATGTACTGCGGATCCAGATGAACCCCAGAACTTCTAAGAAGTACAAAGCTCTTGTTCTCGACCTTCAGAAGCAAACATCTCTTTTTGCTTCCACAGCGCATCTCTTCACTGGGGAGACATACTGCATACACAGGTCATAAGGATTGCAATTGGTTCTGTTGGAATTTGGACTTCATCGGACCATAAGGTGTCCAACAGGAGGACTCAGCCCTGACGTGCTGTGACAAAGTTACCTGTTTTAATCAGCTACTCAAAAGTGAACAACCATAGTGTCCTTATTCGGTTGCTCTCAGTGGCAGCACGAGTTTGCAGTACACAGCAAATCTGACACTGGCCAGTGCGCATGATGAGGCTTTGACTTTTTTGTGTGTCTTTTGTCTTAGAAGCATTGATTTCCTATGTGCAACTCATGTGCTAAAAGATTTGAGCAGAGTTTGGAGTGCGGATTGACCAATAGCACTGGTTCAGCAGGAGCATATGCTTTTAGCGTAGAAGCTGAGTGCAGTCTGTGCATTAGATTCCAGTTACTCACTGCCTTCAGAGAAGAATGTCTGGTACTCCGTGGAGGACCTCCAGACCTTTGGCGTACCAGGAGCTTCATCTCACTCTGAACGGTTCTTTAGTGAAATTGAGACTGGCAGACCATAGGGAGTAGGAGGTGTTACTGTATCATGAAGGAAAATATCCCTACAGAAACTTCGGCCAGTACACAAAGAAGCAGCTTTGTCAGTCCACTGCAATTCTCTGCTTCTTACAGAGCTAGAAACCGAAGAAAGTTATCAAGTTGAAAAGTGGTAATATTTTCAGTTAGCACCCCAAGAAGGGGCAACAGGTTGTTAGCCACGTTGTGAGGATGGTATGCTTTTACAAAATCTTAACATTTCTGAAAATAACATTTTGTGGTATTTTTAATTACTTACAAAACCAGCAACCTCAAAATTTTCTTCCCCTACAAAACCAGAATTTTTAAGACAGAATTTTGTGTGACCTGGTCTCTTTCAGCACAGTTTTGGGCTCTATTCATCTTACAGTTTAATGCCTTTTCCTTCTGTTAATGCACTTCTGCATGTTCACCCTTGAGAAGAGGTAAGAAGCATGTTCAGACTTCTTATTTTATTTAGAGAATATTTTTTTTCATTTCATCCTCTTTTCTTTTCCTAGAAAACAACATTTTAAGCATCAGTAAATATGTTCTTTTTAGGGTACAACATAATATTGAAACATTGTTTGAAGGGCAGGGTTGTTTTCTCTATTTAGAAATGGTTTTTTTAGCATGCAGGCTTTTCAAAACTTGATGTTTCCCAGGCTGAAGTCACATGTGAGAGGAGAAATTACTTGGAAATAGTACATGTAACAGGCTGTCCCTAGAGCGTTGTCTTTTTCTGTCTTTGCAGAGAGAGGAGACTCTTTTTAGGTGCATGTGCAATACAGGAGGAGATCTTTTAATCAAATAGACTTATCTGAATTTTTACTAAAATGCTGGTGGCCTTTTGGTTTGCAGTCTGTGGTCTTGGTTATTACCAGTCAGAACTAGGCTTGTTTTGGACAGCTCCTGTTAACTAAGCTTAAGCAGTTAAATCCCACATCCCGGAAAGACCCTGCACAAATACTGAATATTTAGGAATGTCAGGAGTCTGATCTTAAACTTAATGGATTTATTTCTGTACTTCACAGTTTATGCAGGGCTGAGCTTAACAGGAACTCCATCCCTTGAGAATATGAGAGTTAAGACAGATGAATGTGAAGAGAAGCTGAAAGCGATAATTCAGAGACTGAGAAAAAACCTGCTGGTACAAACTGATGTTGATGTAGCTTGAGGTATTATATTACACATTTTGAATGCAACTTTAAGTTTGTATACTATATATATAATATATATACACATATATGACATAATGGGATACTTCGTCTGTATCACCAATACAAGTTTGTGCATTTTATAGAGGTTTGTTGGCCCAACACATTAAGGAATTGAGATCTGAAAGGAGGAATATAGGAGAAGATATGAAAGCCTGGCATGGAAGTATATGTATATTTTCTGTTATGTTCAGTAAGGAATTTCGAACTTTAGGTAGTTTTTAGTAACATATGTGTTAAAAAAAACAACCAAACAAAACCCCCCTTTTACCTTATGCAATACTTATCTTCTATAGGGCAGTCAGTAATGTATGCTTTAGAGTTGTGATATTTATTGGCTTTGTACTTGTCATCTGTAGAGATGAGTCAGTGATGTATTTTTTTATTGGTAATATTTATATGTACTTTTGTGTTAGCCAGAGAATTGTAATCTGTCTGCTACTGCTTTGTGGTTTGATAATAAACAAATGCAAAGTTCAGAGATTCGTCTGGGTTTCCAAAATAGCCCTCTGAGATGCAAAAGCTTTTACTTAGCCACCTAGGCAATACTCTTCCTCAGGCTCTTCTTCACACTTCTGCATGCCACCACAGGGTTTGGCCTAGGGCTGCTCCATTCCCATCAGTAAATAAATATTTGGCAATATCCAAATGGTACTAAAGGTTTTCACACCCTTTTGAACCCATTATTTTTCCTTCAGTGATGTCCTTCCTGACATCCCGGCAGTATCTTATCTATACAAGAAAATCCGGGTGACTTTTTGTTACTAATAACCTTCTGTATTTTGAAACAACAAAAAAGTTTTGATAAATTAAAGATGGGAATGAAGAATATAAGAAAATCAAGATTTGGTAATATCAATTAAGCTAATGCATTGTTTTATAAAGTGTTTTCATGTGTTGGTATGTTAAATGTTACTGTGAGGTTCTTGGAAATAAACCGAATATGTATTTAGTTCCTTTTAAATGCCAGTGTTAGATATATTCAGTTGTAAAGGCTATTCACTTCAGTCTTGGAGTGTCAAATGCTTTGTTGTTTAATCCAGAGAAAAAAAATCCTTGTTTGTTATGCTAATGATTATCAAAATAAAAGTCTAGTAGCACTGGCAATTGAAGAGTATAATATTCCATTTAAGTCAGTGTTTTGCCATTATGAAATTAACAATGTTGGACCAATGCTATAACCCACACTTCTCAACTTTGCTTTGTATTTCCCTCAACAAGTCATCTAGAAGTAACAGATTAGTGAAAATTGACTAATGCAACTTGGAGGTAATGTTTGAACCTTATTGTGGTTTATTTTACTGATTTTTATGTTACATAATAATGTAAAGTGCTATTACAAGTCAAATCACAAGCCCATCTTATCTGTAATCTTCTCTTTGATTATAAACAGTTGTAGAAGGATAGGGAAGGATATAAACAAAAGGCTTACACAGAGTGATTTTGCTTTAGGGTAACTTACACAGCATTCAGCAATCTGTTTTAGTTGAATCTCGTCCACAGCAGACCTTACCCTCCATAAATTTGTCTTTGTCCTAATCTGTCTGTACTTCTGGCCTCTAAAATGCCCCTGGACAGCGAGTTCCATAATTCAGTTATGCAAAGAAAAGTTTTAAAAAAAAAAAAAAAAAAAAAGGCGAGGGTGGGGTGGGGCTGGGTGGAAGTCATTGTTTGTTTTAAACCTGCTTATAATTCCATTTCGAACCTTTAATTTCTTTTATTGTCAGAAACAGTTGTTTGGGGCTTTTTGTTCTTTGATGTCTGTGCACTACTCATGATTTTTCAGCTCCTGCTATGTTTTTGGTTCCATGGTTATGTTCACCTTCCTTATGTTCGCAATGTTCAATTGTCTGTCGTCTATTACAGCCCAAGATGGCATAATCAAAATTGCAGAGCATTCAGAGTGCAAGCATACTGTGGAGGCGTGTAAGTCTTAATTACAGCTTGCATTTTGTTCCTCTGCTATTTTCTCCCACATCATCATGGGCTAAATCCTGTTTTGAGTATCTCTAAGAACAGGATCATCACTTATATTTGCGGTCTGTGCATGCATCTCATCCACTTCATCTTCACCCACAGTAACTTGTCTTAGGCAAACAACACTTTTTCCAAATCATGACGACAGTCATGCCAACCATTTCATGTTGAGGAATTGATACTGGGTAATTCCATCGTCAGCCTATGCAGTACGTAAAAAAGATAAAGTAGGTCTTTGTCATACGGTCTGAAATTCTGGACTCCTACCACAAGTTCAGTAACATTGCATAAACATTTCTGTAATACTTCTGAACTGATACCAATTTTTTGACATACGCAATCAAAGAATAAGACAACTTGAAAATTACTGTTGCAGAAAATCCACAGACTGTTACATATGCTCTCCTAAAGTGGGCAGTGATTGAAAACACCAGAGATATCATCTTGATAGACATTTCAGGCATCCTCACATTTACTCTGAATTCCTCCTAAGGAAGAACCCCAGGCAACAAGGGTACTCGTAGTGCGGAAATGCATCACATCTTTGAGTGAACTATCTGAACATGGCATGCAGGCTTAATATAACATGAAAATAACCCTCACTTCTTAGTGTTGTACCCCCATTTTCATATGCCATTCTGTACTGACACTTAATGACTTTTTTGAAAGTCATTAAATAATCAGCCCTTAGTAGAAAGGATAATTCATTGAAAGACAATTTTCCAGGAGGTCCTCTCTGTATCTTCAGCCCAGCAAAATCACAGTTGGACAAAAACTTCCCATGGACCAACAAACTCTGAACTGAATGAAAGTGATTAGAACAAGAAATGCAATGTTGTAAACAGATTCCTGTAATCACTATAGTAAAAACTTCCCACCACAGAAATATCAAAACCCGCGGTTCCTACTTCCCAGCATATACATCAGCCAGTGTGCCGCATACTTTCAAAAGTATTGTGTGTGGTGCCAAATATGCATTGCCCTGATAAGAGATGAACCTTGGTATTTTTAAAAGGCAAGAAAAGAAAAAAAAAAAAAAAAGAAATACAGGAGAGAAAAAGAAAATCAAGGAAAAGGAAAGGGAAAAGGAAACAAAAAAGACTGGATCCTTTTGGTTTTATGTAATACTGTGATTCTTGGAATCAAAGCTATTCTAGAGATGTGTTATCTCTGCAAGCCAATCCTTACATCAGTGCTTTGAGCTTCTTTCAGGAGGACGTGAAATGCAAAATCCTGAAGTCAATTGTGGCCAATCATTTGAAGTCTGCATAAAGATACTTAAAAAGCTCAAGTGGCCAGAGAATTATGTACTGACCCAGTTTCTATAGAGTGCAATTCACATTCCGCATAGAATATGTGCAATAATGCCATTTTTATTTAGATTGTGCAAGATTTTAAGCATGGTAGGATCTCTTCACATTTTGACTTTATCATCCACTGAAATTGCCGATTTTTAGACTTGACCTTTTCCGTCATGTCCCTTTGAGCAGGATGACTGACTCCAGGCAGCTGATGCGTGTACAGAACAGGCGTTTTCTTGTTGGGTTTGTGTGGTTGACCTCTGGCCTGCCTGCTGATTCCTATAATACAGATCAGTGACCAGTGAAGCCAGAATGCTCCCTGCCTGTCTCTGTTATAGACACCTCAGTAAGGAACAGAAAAGAGGAAGAGGGCTGAGCTTGAAAGCCCTTACTTAATTGCTAGTTGAAAAAATGGGTAATAAGAATGACCTTGCACCTTATTTATTGACCAGATCTCTGGGGGGACAAAGTACTTGACTTGGTTCTGTATCACTTGAAAGGCTGGCTCTGTGGCCAATAGCTGATGAGTAGGCGTAATAATATAGGGTAATTAAATTTTGTGTTTGCAGACACTTGGATGCCAGGGAGGATTCCCCTCCCCAAAATACCGGGCACATCTAACAACTTTCCTCGTAATCACAGAATTTTAAAGCTAATTCTGAAGTATCAGAAATTTGCCATTGGCCATCTTCCACTTTCTACAATAGCCCAAAACACAGCAGGTTGTGTACGAAAAGACAGGAAGAGGGCCCACCAGCTACATGAGAATGAGGGACAGGACACCAGCAAAGTGACCCAAGTGGGCACGGACACTCAGGCTGCCTGGTTCTGTGGCCGTTCTTTTGTTTTCCTTTCCCTATGTTAAAGTAACTTAGTAGTTCTAGCTAGTTTTAATTTATTTATTCATATGTATGTATATTGTTTATCTTAATTTGCCTTTCAGGGTAATCACCCGCGCCTGTCTTTCTCTTGTACTCTACGTGGATCAGTTTGTCACCCTGTCTTAGGCTTCTCCCCCTGCTTAGTGCGCTGAAGCCCAATAGCGCATGTACAATGGGGACAAATCACTTCTGCTGGTGAGGCTCCTTGCCGGAGGGATCAGGGTGAGCCCTGATTTGCAGGAGAGATTGGTTTGTAATCAGCTGCACAGGAGGCAAAGAGATCTGCAGGCCCTGACTATCCTTAACGGGATCAGCTGAGATATTTTGCTCACAATGAGCTTGATGTCAAAAATTAGGGAAAATGTTTTGCTGGAAAATACTTGGTTGATGATGGTTTCTCAAGAAAGTGTCAGGTTAAAAGTTAGGGTGAGTATGTGTCTGTCTTTGCCTTGTTTTGATCAGGGAGTTGGAGCTGGGGTCTCCTACTCGCCTCACAACTTCTGAAAGTTCTCGTGTTCTTAATAATTTTGTGGGCATCTTTAGGAACCTGTCTTGTGAGACCCAGCACGTGTTCCCTTCTACAGGAACTGACAGGGTCTTGTTTACACCCATGCTCCTTCCCAGCCTGAACTCTGAGGCAGACCCACAACATGGCCTCACAGGGGAAAAAAGCACATGCCAGGTGCTGCATTTCTCTAAGGGTAGCCCCCAGCGCGCCTTAGCAGAGACTTAAGGCAAATCTTTGCAATCAAATACTTGGTTTTGATGGTGCATTTCTGCGTGGAAGCGCGGAGTACTCTGCTGTGTACCGCTGGAGACGAGAAAGGAGAAGGCAGGCCAGAGAGCTGAACTCAGGTTTCCACTGCGCAGGTGGACGGTGGTGATGGAGAGAGGGTGGAGAAGGTCCGTGTCCCCAGCAACGGGTGGCTGCTGCCCAGCCACTGGCCCCGTGCCTCATAGCTGGGCCCCAGTGCCTGGGTTGCTTTTCTGGCTGTTTCTCCCTGTCCCCCTTCTCCTCCCGGTGCCCAAGAGGCGGCTCCCCGTCCGTCTGCGGCGCAGGGAGCGCTGGCTGCCGCTCGTTAGAAGAATTCCCCCAAGTCAGACCTATGGTACGAGCCGTGTGAAGCGGAAGACAATTAGGGGCTTATTAGTGTCCTGGGGAGACGTGTAACTTGTGTTGCTGGGACTTACCAAAACAGCGAGAGTCTTACCGGCAAGCTCCAGCCGAGAAAAGACTGAGGGATTGTCTCACCTAATTACGGGGAATGGGCCTCTTTGTGTTTGTGATTCGGTACGGTTGTCCGATCGCTTTTCTCTGGCTGCTGGCTCAGGCCGAGCTGGAAGTGTGCTAATTAGAAGAGAAATGGACGTAGTGATCCTGTCAGCTCTCGTTACCGGCGCGGACAAAGCCGAATATTATTCTGAGGCAGTGTTTTGTGAGTGTCCCCCTTCCAGCTCTCATTAAGGGCAAGGTTGGTGGACGGGGAGGGGACTCGACCACATGGGTTGGCTAATGGAGCACAGTTACCGTTACTGTGCTAATTAACGGGCTCAGGAGGCAAATGTTTCTCCAACCAGCAGTCCCAGCAGCTGCACCTGGTGCTTCCAAAACCCAACCATCTCTGGGCAAGCCAGGCAAACGCTGTGTGTATGAGGGGAAGGGGGTTTACATACGATGCATCCATCAGCCATCCAAAAGTGCAGAAGAACCGTTAAAATGGCCAACAGAGAGAGGGAGAGGGCATAGCGCTGCAGCAGCAGCGGGTCGAGCTCCAGCAATCCCTTCTCCCCAGTGCCCCTTCACGTAGAGTGCAAAGTGTTGTCTTCTGCCCTGCCGAGGTGGGAAGTGGGCAGCAGGGAGATACTTGAGGAATTGCCAGGGCCTCCAGGTGCCGTCAATATAGCTCCTGTGAGTTGTGATCATCACAGGTCCTGGTGTGGCCGGGAAGGGGAAAGCTGGAAAGACAAGGTGACATGGAGGTGAATCAGACTATCCCTCTCTACGCTGATGGTGGGACGCTTATGGTCTGAGGTGAGAAGCAAGATGTACATACGTATCGGGATGTTTCTTTTGCCCCAGAAAGGCAGCTAGGCAAAACTGAAATGATTCATATAGGTTAAGGCAGGTGAAGATGATGGCCAAAGGAGCCATAGGAAATGCTAAAAAAAAATACGTGCGCTTTCATGCTATTAGCCTAAACCTGCTACAGTGAGAGCAGAGAGAATGATGGGAGAGATGGAAGACAAAACAGGAGCCAGAGCAGGTCCGTAGTGTCACTGCGGCTGAGATATAGCCTCAGCAGAAAGGAAGAATGGTGGGTGCTGAGGAGGGTCAGTGGAGGTGGGTAGTTTTGTTTACTTGTCACACCGACTTGCATTGTAATGGGTAGGTGTTTTTGTAAAGGAACATAGTAACTTGCAGAAGTAATTGCTGGTTGATGTTTCCAAGTTATGGGAATGTATTGGTGATTAAGTCTGATTTGGATGTTATGGTCCTTCTAAAGGAGCTTAATTAATCAGCGTCTTTGAGCTAGATGTAGTAAAATGTATAATTATGTCTTAAAGCTTTCAATTTGCTTTCTCTGTTTTAACACTGTGCTCACTGCATGTACTCATACATGCTTGGGTACTGTTTTCAGACATATTTGCTTAAGTGTTAAAGCTACAAGAGGTTCCCACTTTTCTTTCTTGGGTTATTTGTCCCTGATGGTGAAGCTGTTCCAGCAAGAGGGTTAGCCATCTTTCCAAGGCTCCAGCAGCAGCCTCCTGTCATCTTGGATGGAGCTTGAACTCTGCTCTGGTCTTGTGCTTCCTTATTTTTCTGTCTTCAGTAGCTGTGAACCCAGCAAGGACCCTTTCACCATGGCAGCATGTACACTATGTCCTAGCCCTGCACTCCTGCAGAGCTGTGAAAGCCTTTCCTTTTTAACTGGGATTCATTCCCTATGGCTGCTCTGATGGCTTGAATCTTAGGTGTCCTGAGGCAGGGACTGATCTCCACGGAGGGCTTGAGAAGTATCTTCCCTGCAAAGAGGTTTATTGTAGAAGGAAGAGATATGTAATCCTCTTACTAAAACCCAGAGAGGAAAGGTGAACAGCTTTATTGCTCCTGCCTTACCCCAGTGAGCTAGCAGTTTTTATGCTGCCTCGCAAATAGAAAGACACAGAGACAAATATCTGAATGCAATTACTCCACCTGACCTGAGGCTCTCTGGTGGATGCTCAGTGAAACCCATATCACCACTGCTTTCAAGTGTCCCAGCAGAACAGATCCGTAACGCCAGTTTCTGAAGAGGAAAAACTACTATCACCGCCTGCAGATGGCTACCAAGTGGCCGCTTACCTTGCCTTCCAGATGCTTCCATCTTGGTCTAAGGAGGAGTCCCAAATCAATGGCAGAAAAGTACCCCATTTTCATGCTCTGGAAGCTCAAGAGTCGAATGACCTTCCTAAGTAAGGGCTGGTGACACTTCCCATGTCAAGCCTCTCTCGAGAAACTGGACCTCACTGGCAGACACCAGGAGAAAAGTCTCCAAGAAGACACATTGCTGGTTTTCCCACTTTATCTCAGCTTCTTTGGCCAAAGAAGAATTAGGGTCCTTGCTTTGTTACACCTCCATTTTACTGGCCTGTCATCTTCCTGTATAAATAATATCATGCCAAATTTCTGACTTCCAAATGCAAATGAGGATCGACTGAGTATAAAAAAGTTTTGGGTTTGTGTCCTTGTGAGGAGGACGTTCTGTTGAAGAACATCCTTCATACAGATTAGCAGCACTTGAGAATATTGTGAAGGCAAGTGAAAAATATATGGATGGCGGGAAAAGGTGTGATGTCTTCTTGTGTCCTTCACTAAGACCTTCTGGCATTCACATACCGCTTACTAATTGTATGCTACGTGGCCTGTGGGCTGGAGTGGTGTTTGGAGGACATCTCTTTAGCAGTGTGAGTTATCAACTGCATTACAGTAGTCATTTAAGGCACAGTGACCTCAGCAAGTATCAAAAGTTTATTGTGCTGTGAATCATAGAAACACATAATTAGGTGAAGGTCTCTGTCCTCAAGAGCTTATGAGCAGATGAAGCAGTAAAAGAGTAGGAGGAGAAAAGGAGACACCAAGATGTAAAGCGTCTTGTTAGAGTTTATGCAGCAAACACAGCTCAAACCCTGTGACTTCTTAGCCACAGTCCTGTGGCCCTTCCACTGCTTGCCATCTGCCTTGTTGTTTCATTAAATAGATGTGGCTTTTAAAAAAATAAATAAATAAAAATGCAAGCGCCTAAGCAACTGACAGGCATTAGTAATTGAAATAATAATAAATTACAGTGCAATACCAGACATTTTAATCTTTTTTTAAAGACCTGTAAGAACTATTCAGAGAATTAAATTTTTTAAAAAGTCATTTTAATGCAGTGTTAAAGATTGGGAATTTAAAAACAGAACACTAAAAATGAAGGTTTCTCACAATGCTATTAACTGCCACAATGTGCATGGTTGTCGTGGTTTAACCCCAGCTGGCAACTAAGCACCACACAGCCACTCACTTACTCCTCCCCACCTCTGGTGGGATCGGAGGAGAACTTAAAAAAAAAAAAAGTAAAACTCATGGGTTGAGATAAGAACAGTTTAATAATTGAAACAAAATATTATTATTATTATTGTAATAATTGTAATGATAACAAAAAGAGAGAGAAATAAAACCCAAGAAAGACAAGTGATGCACGATGCAATTGCTCACCACCCGCAGACCGCTGACCGATGCCCAAGCAGCGATCAGCCCCTCCCAGCCAACTCCCCTCAGTTCATACCCTGAGCATGACGTCCTATGGTATGGAATATCCCTTTGGCTGGTTCGGGTCAGCTGTCCTGGCCGTGCTCCCTCCCAGCTTCTTGTGCACCTGCTTGCTGGCAGAGCATGGGAAACTGAAAAGTCCTTGACTTAGGATCAGCGCTACTGAGCAACAACTGAAAACATCAGTGTGTTATCAACATTCTTCTCATACTAAATCCAAAACACAGCACTGTACCAGCTACTAGGAAGAAAATTAACTCTATTCCAGCCCAAACCAGGACAACAGTCTACACATGCATTTGGGAGAGCTATGAGCGTTACAGAGATCCTAATAATAATTGTAACATCTTCACTGATGTAGAATGCTTATCCTGACCTTCCCAAGCCTTTCACACTCATGCAGAGAGGGTGTAAGTGCTACTTTCCAGATTTCATGTAATTCTACACTTGCTCTGTCCACATGTTTGCTGACAGACCAGGGCAGGAAAAATGTAATTTTCCTAATTCTGCCATGTTGAAATCCTTGCTCTTGCTCTGATGCTTTGTGGGTCTGATCTTGCCTTAACAGAGAACATTATTAAAGTGATCACTGCAGCTCTCTAGGGAGCCAAAAACCATTTGCTCTAGCAAAAGAGACATCACTCCTCTCATTTACTTCAATAATTCTGGAAAGGGAGAACTTGCTACAATAAATATTGGCCTACCCCATTAGTGTAATGTGTCTGGGTAAGGTTTACAGGAGTTTCACTAGCAAGTATCGAAATATTATTAGCAAGCTATTTTGGTGGGAGAGGACTGGAAATGGAGTGATATGGAAGACTGAATGAAAAATACAGGGAAGTGAGAAGAATTTAAAAACAGGGACTTAAAAACAGAGGAGAGGAGACCAAGAGAGGTGAGAAAGCACAGTTTGGAAGACAGCAAGGCATGGGCAGGAGGTTGGGGAGAATGCAAAAGGGCGAAGAAGGCATACAGCTACAAGTGCAGTTTAAGAATAAGTATAGTGAAAAAGCAAAACAGAAGGGGAGCAAACAGGAAGGGGTAGTGGTTTTCAGCAAGAAGGAGGTCAGAGAAAAGCAGAAGTTTCATGAGCCGTGGAACCAGCCAGGGAAGTGTGGTTTTCCTTGTAGATGTGTCTCTCAAGATTGTATTATCTGTGGATTCTCTGATGCCTAAAAGAGGGTGTGCTCACACTAAGTGAGGGCAGTCATTGGATTTCTTTGTCAGCTGCTTAATGTAACAAAACATACAGAAATATATTGACTGCCCTCCACAAAGTTCTCTGAAATTGGCCTACGGGTTCCAAAGTTATTGGACCACTCATGTACACCTGTCGATGGGTGGTAAGGTAAGATGGTGAATAGCTGAAATTGCAAATGGGTTGAGTGAGTGATAGAGAAAGGGAAAACATTAGGAAAATGAGGATTTATGTCTGCTATTAATGCATTTAATTGGCTTTACTGCCATTTTCTTCCTGGTTTTACATTAAAAAAAATAAAATTAATGAGGACCTTTTTAAAGCGTTCCTCCTTAATCAGGCTAACTTCACTGTGAGTGTCCACACTAGTTGTTTCTGGGGAGAAAAATCTCTTACTGCAGTTTTGTCTCCAGCATGCAATAGGAGAGACTCCAGGAGCTCTCCTACCAGCTACACCACCAAAACCTGCCTGGGACCTCATTGAGAGCATACGTGGGACACAGATACTGCAAAAGCTTTCTGGTCTTTCCACACTGGGATGAATTGCAGCTCTATTACTCAGATGCTCCAACTATTTTTCTGCTGTCCTTCACTGCGAATTCCCATCTCATTGGTTTCTGCTGCAGTGATTCTCATGTGGTGTTTTCTAGAGACCTCCTCATGACTGGATACTGTGGTTTGGATAATACTTGAATTTTTACTGGGATCCCATTTTATTTTCAGCTGGTGTATCCCACGTGTCCTTCTATATTTGACTCTCTGAACAAAATTTCTTGATTTTCAGGCAGAAGGTGTCATGTCCAGAGGTGTTAAATAGGACAGAACTGACTGCTGATCTCTGGGAGGGAGGGAGACCTCTCCTTCCAGCACAGTACCTTTTTATGCATCATTATCCTTTATTTGTGTGTCTCCAGCCAATTTTTCATTCCATGTGGTGATGTAGCCAAGCCAATCTGAGTTAATTTTGAGTAGGATTTATGTATCAAATCTTTACTAAAATCCAAATGTATCAAATCCATCGTGTTCCCTTCATCCACTAATTTTATAATTCTATTAAAAAAAGCAATCAGGTTTCTCCAGCACAATTTGTCCTTTATAAATCCCTAGTGCTGATAATTGTTTTCTTATCTTTATCCCTAGGTGGTTAGTGATTTTTTTTTTTCCTCCCATTTTTTTATTCTTTTATTTTACTGGCAATATATATTCCTGAGAACTCTAAATTTGCCTTTTCCCTTTTTAATGATCAATGGCACAATTCCTTTAATCTCCAGGCAGCTTCCTAGTTTTTGTAACTTACCAAAATTATTGTCCATGGTAAAAAAAGTGAGTTTTTACTTTTCCTTTTAGTGGGTAGATAGATGTCTCTTCATCACAAGCCCAAATCCCAAAAACTTGAATGTACAGGCAGAATGCTACATCTTTGATGAACCAAATGTGCTGTCAATGAAACAAACGTGTGGGAATCATTAACTTCTTAAGTGAATCCAGTCAGGCTTTTTGCCTGGTAATATCCATTCAGGGCAATTGTTATTGCCTACTGAAGAAGTATCAGGAGGGTATTTGTACATGTTTTTTATTATAATGTTCATAAAAGTCTTAAACTAAAATGAAATAAAAATAGCATCCAAATAAGCTACATACATATGTAAGCTATAAGTATTATTGAGGGAAGCTAACAAAAAGAACACTATCTTATCAGGTCAGTAAATTAATTTATTCTCAGCATTGGATTGGAGATCAGTCATCAAACTAATGCCAAAATAATCAACCTCTATAAATTCTGAGAAGCTGTCCTGCTAAATTGGTTATAAATCCCAGCTCGGAGTTACACCAAAGTAAACAGAATCCGTTCTTTGAAGGGGTTAGTATCTGATGTCTTTTAATGTCTAGCACCTACACAACTTCAAAATACCTTAATTCGGGAGAAGGTGTGGACAGATACTCTGAATCAGCTGTCCCCTCACTCCTTTCCTCAGAGTCACTTCTCCAGATGTGCAGGAGGTACTGTCAGTGCATTAGTCAAAAGACAGCACAGACAAACCTTCTACTGCTTGCAGCTGACTTCTGCTGTTG
Organism: Astur gentilis; assembly: GCF_929443795.1. Taxonomy (NCBI): domain Eukaryota; kingdom Metazoa; phylum Chordata; class Aves; order Accipitriformes; family Accipitridae; genus Astur; species Astur gentilis. The sequence continues at coordinate 4,015,643 of NC_064901.1, read as the reverse complement.
GATGGCAGATCATTTGATACCCCCATGCCAGTCCCACATTTACCAAAGTGCCCTCTTTACTCCGGACTTGTGGTCCTCACTTGGATGTACAGAGAGGTGGAGCCTAGAAAGGAGAAACTCACTTGGTGGCTTACTCTTTGCAAGGTAACCAACTGCTCTCGGGGACTCCAGGAGACTAGCCCTCCTGATGACTTGCTGATCTAAAAAGAAAGGCTTCCTTCTCTCTGATTCTTGTGGTTCACACTGTCTTGCAGCACATTCAAACAAATTAGATATGAGGTCTCCCTTGGGACCCCTCAGTTTAATTCAAACAAGCTTTCAACAGGTCAGTACTGCTGCGCATGAACATAAACAGTCTCACGTCAGCTAAGTGCTCAGAAATATTCTTTATTTTTTACAGCATGGAACCCGATGGCTTTTGGTTCTCCTCTCACCTCAAAATGTAAAAATACAGGACATAAGAATAAGGCAGTTTGTTCTTATTTGGGCCAAATGTCTTGAAAAATTCCAGCATTTTATGGAAAATTTAATATAAAATTCCTGCAGAAATAATGGGAAAAATACTAGCACAAAGGTCAGTCATTCAACATTTATTCATCAGCAAAATAAAAATACATTTGGGCTAATGATAGATTTCACAATTGCTATTTCTTCTACTAATGTAAAATGAGAAAAATGTTCTTATTCCTCTTGCAAACAAGATAATTACAGTAACCCTCTTACTCCTGAGCAGGGCAATCGATCAGGCACCTTCTCTTCTGAAACTCAGATATTGATAGAGAATAGTTACTTAAAAGCTCCTCAAGATGAACTATGTTCAAAATGATATAAAAAACCTGTGCACCTGTGTACAGTCTTCTGCTAACTGGCTTCTCAGGCACATTGTTAAGCATGTGTATCAGTAATCTGTGCACCATGTACTGCATTTGGGTTGGAAGTTTAGAATTTTGATCCTGAGGTCTCACTTAAGCTTTAAAATACAGGTTGGTTTGCTGGTGATTGGGAGCTATGTCACTAACGTAGGCAGCACCTGAAAAATATCTTTCTTTGGACTTCAGAACTTGGAAGTTGACCTAATTGGTGTAACCATGGGCTAAGGATACGTGTGGCACTTTTTGAAGCTGTTTACCAGGATCTTGACCTAAAACTCAGTGATGCCACTACCAGCCTTCTTACTGATCTGGGGGAGTTGTCATTCCAGCCTCTGCAGAGTAGATGCCAACATACGCATGTACAAACATGGGCATATATACATATACAGTAGTTATGACCTGGATTTTAAAGCAACACTTCATCAAGCTGCTGTTATTGGTATCACAGCCTTCTGTCAATTCACACAGACCCTGTGTATCTGGAAAAAAATTACTTCTGGAGCCAGGGTCAATAGGAAGAGCTTATTTTTGATGGCCACGCCCTCCATATGTTACAGAGGAAATTATCTTAGTTAAGAAAAAAGCTGGAAGTTTTTCAGAAAACTCAGAGCTAAGAAACCCTCCCTCTGGACACTCATACTTCTCAGGCTCAGAGCAGTCCTCTTGGCCTGTTGTATTATCTCACACCAATTAAATGAAGACATTGGAGAACCAGTAGGTTGCTTTTTAAAAAGTCATTGATTACAGACCGTGTTGTGAATAGGTTCAGACACAGCTTCAGCTGCAAATGCAGTTATGAGGTAGGCATTTGTGGCTGGACATGCGGTCCAGGGATGTTAGTGCTGAGCAATGACTCATACCTGCCGAATCGGAGAACAGATGAAGATTCAAGAAAATCTTAGTATTTTAGATCAAACACTCTTCCTCCTGAAATGGCCTGAGCTATGCTCAAAGAGGAAAGCAATGGAAAGGGTATCCCAGAAAGAACAAGCCATGTCGCCAGTCCACATCTGAGCGCAGTTCTCATCCAGGCAACACGAATTGACTGCTTCACGTGATGGCTGACGCAGCATTTTGCACTGGCATGGGCATCAGCAACTACATCCTTGCAACTACTTAGGTAATGCAGGAATATCTTGCACTCTTCCTTGAAATCTGGAGACTTTCTAAAACACTCCCACCTGCTGGAAGTCCAGATTGCTTTTCAAAAATGGTAGAGTTGCCTCCCATGAACAAATGATTTGCTGAGACCTTCCCTTCTTCTTTGGATTCCCAAGAGCCAGAGGATTCCAAAGCCAAAAATTCTGAGATAAAAAAACAAATTCAATTCAAACAGGTTACCCTGTCTTTGATCTCAGCAATATTTTCCATTCTGTTAACTCACTTAGAAAGCTTGCGTGTAGTTTGCGTAGGGAATACTTGCACTTCTACTACTGTAAAACAGACTGCTGGTATTAAACACTTCTCTCTGAGTGCTGGTGTCTTTTGCAATTTTTTTTTTCTCCAGCATCCACAGACTTAGTACAGAAAGGAGATGTCCTAAATTTAATGAAATTCTGCATGTCCAAGAGACCTGTAATCAAATACCAATAACTTGTCATGAACATATACCAATAACCAGTCTCCCCGGCTGAAGTGACATCAGCTGAAGTCAAAATATACGGCTATAGGGTGGATTGCTCTGAAGACCACCTCTCAATGAATGATCCTACACTATCCTCATCCATAGATCTGCCGTGACAATCCTAGCGAGGCTGCTTACCGCTCCCTCAAGGATCATATCTGTTGCTGCCTACCCAGAGCTTTACAGCTTTGTAAAAATTCCTGCTACTAGGATTAACCCCCTAAGACTGGACTCAGCAATTTCCTTATAGGCAGAAGGAGCTCTTGACTCAGTTGAGTGGGGCTTCTGGTTTCTAGCGATGACTTGGGAATTCAGGCAAAGATTCAGTATCAAAGAGGAAGTTTTCCTAAAGCTTAGGCCTTGGAAGAGTCATGGTCCCCACAAAATGTTCCTTCGTCAGAAAGGCACTTGGTATCACAGTGTGGTGCTTAGTAGGTGAGGCTGTCTATAGCAAGAGAGAGCTCTAAAGGTTCAGTGAGTTAAAACACAGCAAATGCACTTTTCCTGTCTGGATCTACCTCAGACATCCTTTTAAATGTGGGCAACCACTTAATCGGCCTGGGTCCTTGCGCTCCATCTGTAAACTGATGACATTAACCGATCTCATAGAAAATGTACATGGTTAAATGCACCCCTGTTTATGAGACTCTGTCCTGGTTTCAGCTGGGATAGAGTTAATTTTCCTCCTAGTAGATGGTATAGCGTTATGTTTTGGGTTCAGTATGAGAAGAATGTTGATAACACACTGATGTTTTCAGTTGTGGCTAAGTAGCGTTTAGACTAAGTCAAGGATTTTTCAGCTTCTCGTGCCCAGCCAGCAAGAAGGCTGGGGAGGCACAAGAAGTTGGGAGGGGACACGGCCAGGACAGCTGACCCACACTGGCCAAAGGGGTATTCCATACCATGTGATGTCATCCCCAGTATATAAACTGGGGGGACTTGGCCTGGGGGGCAGATAGCTGCTCAGGAACTAACTGGGCATCGGTTAGCAAGTGGTGAGCAATTGCATTATGCATTGCTTATTTTGTATATTCCAATCCCTTTATTATTATCATCATTTTATTATTGTTATTATTAGTTTCTTCCTTTCTGTTCTATTGAACTATTCTTATCTCAACCCACAAGTTTTACTTTTTTTTTCTGATTCTCTTCCCCCATCCCACTGGGTGGGGGGAGTGAGTGAGCGGCTGCGTGGTGCTTAGTTGCTGGCTGGGGTTTAACCATGACAGACTCTCATGCACTATTGACAGAATCTGTGTCAACACAGAAAAGAGGAAGAAATTCACTACTAGGTAGCCCAGTGCTATACCTAACGCTTAATATCATTGCACCAATGTATAGTCTTTGTATTTACACCAGAAGGCAACAGCCTTGTAATAGTCAAGATGAGAAATGGCCAAGGTTTAGCCAATTTCAACAATGGATCTAGAGAGAAAAAGAAGAAACTACCTGTCTGGGCTCCTCCAAATAACTCCTCTTCCAGGTTCTAAGTGATAAATGCCACAGTAAAAGTTGTTGGGGTGTTCTCCTCTCAAATACAACTTAAATTATGGACACCTTCTCCTGAAAGAGACAGACAAGGGAGAGGTTCTGCACAGGTGAGCAAAATTTATTCATCACATGGGTCCATTTGGCCTCCATACCATGAATCATCACCAAGTCTGGGTGTCCTTAGGGTAGAAAGAAAGAACAACAAATGGGAGAAGGGTATTAAATAATGACTACCAAAGACACCAGTCACCTTTACCCAAGTCCATGAAATTTAAACAAGAGAGCTTAGAAAATGAAACCCCAGTCCCTTTCAAAGGGATAAAGGGCAGTGTGTAAGTTAGCTCTGGAATGCAATACCAGGATATCGAAGCAAGTTGTTTAGTAAGGTTTCTAAAATCCACTGTCAGCAACCTGAAGATGAGACACCTATAACTATTTTTCATCCCGTCTGATCACACCAAGAAGGTGAGGACGGCACAGCGCTTTCAGGGGAGCCACAAGCAGAAGTAAGACCCAAGCAAGGCAGAGGGATGATGCCAATGGGCGAAGGGGAGTATCCGAGAAGGCTGCAGGTGCGATGCAGCTTCCTTCGGCTGAAGAGCCCCAGGGGTCAGGTCAGACTGTGGTTTATGATGATATTTGGGATTCTTCACTGGACTTCCACATGGGCACCCAGGAAGAACTGTTTGCAATTTTGCCAACAGATCCCATTTCTTCCATTTCAGTTATCCAAGCCTTAACTGCCAGTAGCAGTGCGAAGTACCTTGGTACGAAGCCTGTGGCTGCTAGGACAGTCCAGCTATTACAGTGTCCCATAGTCACTCTGCTCACAGGCACAGCTTACTTTTAATTCAGCCTCTGCCACTTTCTGTACTGGCTTACCACCAAATCCTGAACCAAGCATAGTAATCCGTTGTTACATCCACGATGTACCCTATCTGGGGCAAGACTTCCAAAAGATGAGGTGGAGTCTAAGGGTGGTGAGCAATCCCACAGCAACAAGAAGCCATCACAAACCTTGGCCATCCCTTTGTGACTTTTCAAGTACGTTTCTTCAGCCACATCCTGCCTGACGTAATTAGATGGCAGCAAGGTATATAGTTTCAAAATGCCTCCTCTGCCCCTCTCCTCAGCATTGCCAGGAACACCCCACACCTGTCAGCGCTCCACTGCAGCTCCCCGTCCCCCAGGGGAAGAGTGACCACGAGGCCAGACCTCTGGTAGGCGTCAGTCACATTCAGGTAACCTGCCTTGTGCTCGAGGAATACGGTGAAGCTGGTTTTATGGTCAGGGCCCTGGGTTTAGGGCTCGAAAAGCTGGATTCAGCTCTTAGGTTTCCAATGTGACCTTGGTTATGTCATTTAGCCTCTCTCTGTGCAGGGAGCCCGCCTGCTCCAGAAGGGCAAGATAAGGATAAATTTGTAAATCCCAGAGGACGTGCCCAAATTCTCCAGTGAGGGAGATGGTATAGGGTGTTAGTTAGGTAAACAGCCCTCTCTTGCTGTCTCATGATTTGCACGCAGTAAAGAGCAACTGAGAAAAGCCTCACTGAAAAAAAATTCCCTGTTTTCCATCAGTAGCTGTATTCTCTGATGTAAATACGAAGTGACTAACGATGCCTTGCAGTGACCTGCTGTACGGAGAGCATGGCTGTTTGCAGCCTGCCAGCAGCCGCTCTGAGGTCGCGGCGGGGGGCGGGGGGGGGGGGGGGGGGGACCGGTGGCACCCCCTCGGCCGCCACGGACCCCCCACCGGGGCCACGGGGGGCACCGCCGGCCGAGCCTACAGGGAGCCGCAGCCTTGGGAGCCCTCGCCCCACCCGCGCCCCCCTCCCCTCCTACCTGCGCGCTTGGCCGTTTTCTCTCCGAGCCCCCCGCCCCGTCACCGACCTCCAAAGCCCCCCTCCGCCCGCTTTAACCCGCGGGGGGGGGGGAGGGCGGCCTCCCGCCCCGCAGCATCCCTCCCGCCGCATCCCCTCCGCGGGCGTTTGTCCTCCCCAGGCGTCTGCGGCCACGGCCCCGCCGCGCCCCGGCTCCCACGGGGCGGCCTCGCTTGTCCCCGTCCCCGGGCCGCCCAGGTGAGCGGGCACCGGAGAGGGGGGGGGGGGGGGGGGCTGCACATCACCTGACCCCCTCCAGCCGATTCCCTCAGACAGGACGTCAACTTAATGAGCCTTCAGGCCTGTAATTAGCTGTCAATTACCTCAAATTAATCAACTCCTCGCCTAATTAAGCATAATCGGCAGGTGGGCAGAAAACGGGCCATTGTGCAGGAGCCATGAGAAAAGCATGGCTGGCAAACTTGGTTAGGATCAGCGGCGCATTCCCGGACGCCGCGCCACCGACACCCGGGCGCCCGCCCCGCTCGCGGGCGCCCCGGCCCCCGCCGCCCCCCGCCCCCGGGCCTGCCGCGGCGGGGCGGGCCGGCGGCGGGGCCGGGGGGGCCGCCGAGGCGGGCGGGCGCCTTTGCTGCCCCGACAGCGTGGCCGGGGGGGGGTGGGGGGGGGTCTTGCTTAATATTTGTGCCGATTGCCTTAACACATCATCTCGCCCTCCCCGCTTTCTCTCCCTGGTGTGCCGGGCTTTCTGCTCGTAACGTCTCTGAGACGGGGGGGGGGGGGGGGGCTGAAACACGCCCCGCGTTCGCTGACCCAGGCCCGCCTCAGTTGTGAGCACACCTTAGGCGTGAAGATAGGCCTAGATGGAAAATGGAGTTTCCGCGGGTATTCGCTACTACCTATAAAAATGAGTCGTATTGCATGAATTCTCGTGGGGAATTAACGCAACCCCAAAACCCCCCCCATCCTCCAGAGCTCTGCTTGGCCGAGGGGAGACGTTCCCCGCCGGGGCCGGGGAGGGAGCAGAGCTCCTGCCAACTTTCGGATGTCACCGGAGCCCAGGCCGCAAACCGCTCTCTGCTGTGTCGGGGGCCGGATCCTGCACCCTGCGTGCTGAAGCCCAGCAAGCACCCGCTTTATTTAAACGCAAACAGAGCACAGTATCTTTCTGAGCCACAGAGAAGAAGGGCTGAGGGAAATGCAATTTCATGGTAAAAGTATTGTGTGCAATATTAAAGTGAAAGGTTTTGATTATGCCTAGAAAGTCTTTTTTTTTTTTTTTTTTTTTTATGTAGCCAGATTATCACCCAGCGCGCAGGATTTACACTGCATTAGCAATCGCCAAGATTAGAGCAGAATCCCCGGATAACAAACAGGAACACAAGACGTCAATTTATGACATAATAGCAATAGTAATGAAACAATAATCATAGTCGAGAGAAGAAGGATGCGGTGGCGGGTGAGCCAGATCTCTTGGTGCTGAAGAGAAAAGCTGCCTGCATTGGAGTGGCTTTGATTAAAAATCCCTCTGTTGTGTCCAGAGGGATGACTTTATACTTTATTGCTGACAGAGAGGAAAAGCAACAGCCCAGCACGGGTCTGGCAAAGTTGGTGCGTGAAAAATCCAGCAACTAGAGGGGCAAGTTAGGAGATGTCACCTGCCCCCTTGACCCTCCTAAGGTCCCAAAAAAACCCTGGACCTCTCAAGAGGAGGTGCACATCAAACATGGCATTTCTGTGCCTGCAGCTATTTGGAGCACAAGCCCCAAGAAGAGAGGCTGCAGTCAGCCCCTGCCCCGCAAAGGGTGTCATCAGGTGAGGAGAGAGGGGCTGCGCTGCTGCTGCCGTGCTGGGGAGCGAGCTGGATCCTGGCAGCTGGCCTGGCCCCCGGGGATTTGAGACTCCCCCACCTTCCCAGCTCACACGGTGGCACATGCTGCAGCCAGGCCCACAAGGCCCCTCTTTTTTTCTGCCTGCCCTTTTCTCAGTCAAGTGCTTATAACCGCAGCAGGACGTTTGGGCATGGGCCCCTCTGCACACATAATGCAGGAGCCCATGAGATGCTGGGGGACTCGGTGTCCCCTCTGTCCGCTTGGTAAAGCCACCACTTTCCAGAGTTTCCCCTGTGCCTGCCATCTCAGGGTGAATCTCTAAACAGTCCTGGGGGGACAGCTCTGTTTTTTTCCTCAATTTATGAGTGTTTTTCTTCCAGCCTTCCCCCCCCCCCCATCATGTGTTTTCCTTTGGCTGAAGCACTGGCTCCGCTCTTTGGGGTCCATCAGCACATTCCGGAGGACCAGCTTGGGAGGGATGCTCTGTGTGATGGTGTTGCGGATGGTGACATGAGCTGCGGGTGAGCAGTGCTCTCCTGCAGCTCCCTGCTTATTTACGGGCATGCTGCAGATGCACATTGATTTCACTGGCTCATTCCCATTTAGAGCTGGAGCGCTCAAATGACTTACATCAAGGTTGACTAAGCATTTCTATTATCAGCTGCCTTCTTAATCACTCATAACTCTTTCGGTCTGGGAGTGTGAAGTTCTCCAGATCTGATCTCCATCCAAGGAAGTGGTGGTTGCTTTGACTGTGCTGTGTTTGAGCAAAAAGGGCTCAGGTGTTTATGAAGGTAGGTGCCCAAGCCACAGAACCCTTATCCCCTTATAAACCAAAACTCTATCTTTGTGGAAATGAAAAAAACCACACCACCAACAGAGAAACAGGCAGTAGAAATCTGTTAGGGCTAGACTGATGGAGCAGCTTTCAATGATCCACTGAAAATCAATTGCAACAGAGCTGAGTTGTTACAGGTCGAAAAATTGTGCTGAGAGAGGCAGTGTTATTGCTGGTGGGGCCCTGCTGCTGCTGCTGCTGCTGCTTGCTGCTGCTGCTGCTGCAGCTGCTGCTGCTGCTGCTGCTGCTGCCTGGAGACCTCCCTGCCAACGGGGCTGCACGGTGGGCAAGCATGCAAGGCGCTGTATGGCCGAGCACTGCCTCACTGGGGAAGTCAAGGGCCCGGCTGGGACTGCACATGGCCACCTCTTAGGGGAGCACTGCTGGAGCCCAGCCGCTGGCTGGAGAGGTACCTCCTGGAGAGGAGGAGGAAGGGTACAGGGGCAGTGCCAGAGTAGATGAGAGGAATCCAGTGGCTATTCAGGTACAAGACAGAACAAGATACTTATTCCTATCCCTGACCTTGTTTGAACCTTACTGGCCACTCCAGCTGTACCACACTCTGCTGTCTGGGGTAGTGCCCCAGCTGGGAAAATGCTCTTCTGCTTGGCACTGTCATAACAAACACAAGAAAAAAAAGCTGGGTGAGCAATGAAGCCGTGCCATTTTCTGAGTTTGCAAAAGCAAAGACTGTAACTATTGCATTAATTGTTTTGGCCAAGGAGTTAGAAACAGCAGTAGGGAATTCACAAGAACCCACCTGTCATTCTGTCTGTATGCAACACTGGGTATTTGTAAGAATCGTGACCACCATCTTGTTTACTTTGAGCAATGCCGTAACATCAAGGCTGGCCACGTTTTGGTTTGATCATTCCTTGCTGCATTGCCCTGGCAAGTAGCAGCAGTGGTCTGAGAGAAAGGCGCTGCTGCTCTAGACAGCTGATCCTATGAAAAGCGTGAGCTCCTCTGGACTTGACAGCTAACTGGAACAAGGTGGCGAGTGAGCTCCTCCTGACCAGTCCTCTGTGCAGCTCTGCCCCAAGATTATAAAAATAAAGCGCTCACGTTAGAAAGTACTTACAACGTGCATTGTGATTCTCTTACACCTGTTCATTACAATGCAATCTGCAATCACATATCTGCAGTGCTGCAGTCTCTCCCCGGTCATGCCTGAAACTAACTTCAGCCATAACTGGGTAACTTCACCGATAACAATGGCCAGTCCCCCTGGGCCAGAGGTTTTGGGCTAGCCTAGAGCGGGGTGCCTGTCCTGAGCTCCTGCTGGCCCTGGGCCCCACGGAAAGGTGCGCAGCAGCCTGTCAACATCAGGCACTTCAGAAAACCGTGAAAGAAGGTCACAAATTTCATAACCATTCAATGTCGTGTGGTAGCACCCAGTGAACAGCCTCACCCTGGCACTGAGGGTATGCATGCACACAGGTGGGCAAGTCTGCTTAGCAAGGTGCAAGCATGCTGCGTTCCTGGGCAGGAGCCACCTTGGGTCCAGGAGCAGCTGTGTCCGAGCCGGGAGCCTTGAGGGGGGCCCAGACATGAGGCTGGGTGTGGAGATGCTCCAGCACAGCTTCGTGCTGCCAGGCTGGAGCCGGCTGCCAGCCACAGCAAACCCGCATCTGTCCCTGCTTGTCTGTGTAGGCACACACTTAATAACCATTACTGCTTCCCAGAGCAAGTTTCTAGGCTTCATTTTATTTTTACTTGTCTTGCAGGGGATACGGCAGGCGCTCTGATAAATGAAGAGAAAGGGCTGCTTGCTTTGCAGGGGATTTATGTGACAGTCTCTCTCTCGGCCCAGGAAATCCTTCGTGCCGTTCCTCACGGTTGGCATCTCTAGCCGGCTGCGGATAGGGTGCACCGGACCTGGGGAGCCTGCGGATGAGCGTGCCATCACTGTCTCTGTGCTCTCACCAGCGGCGTCCGCCCGGGGCTGCGGCAGAGTTACCCAGCTGAATCTGAGTGCTACTGAAAGACGGACACCGTGCCAGCTTGTTCCCAGTGCTGCTCCAGTGACCTGAGCTACCCTTCACAACCGGAGCGGCTCCAGGAGACCCTTGCATGAGGAGCCCCCGGTGCATCACTGTCCGTGCCTGAGAGTGTGGCCGCTGCACCATCCCTGAGCATCCCAGTCCCTCACCCACCGCAGATGCTGAAGGCTGCAGGGTCTGTTGGTGTGGTCATGGTGCTGGAAGGGGACACCACTGCTGAGGGGGCAGAGGGCACGGACGGCCCCGGGCTAGAGGCCACGCATGTGAAGGCAGCAGCAGCCTGTGCGGGGCGTGCTGCCCGGCATCCCGAGGCCGTGGCGGGGAGCAAGCAGGGACCATATGGAAGGTGCCGCCAAATGAGGCCGTTGAAGCAAAGGCTGCAAATGAGTTTAGTAGACAGCCAGACATTTTGAGGAGGGGGGAGGCAGAGGGGGGAGCGGAGGAGAGCAGGAGAAAGGGAGAGCCTGGCGCCGTGGCCAAGGGACCCACCGGAACACACAGGCGTGGTGGGCAGCGCTCCCTTTCCTCCCACCCCACACCTTCTCCCAGTGCCCGAACTTTAAGACCCCTCAAAGGGAAGAGGGGACCAAGGTGTCATGGCCCCTTCTTTGTTTTTAATTACTTCCCATTTTAATCTTGATTTGCATGTCGATCTCTCAGAAGTGGGCCAGGGACTCTACAAAGCCCTCGTCAGCAACTCCCCCAATAATAAACAGGAAAAGGCTTAAGGGGCAAATCACTTGCATGTTAATGAGACTGTTTCCTGGAGTCAAGAGAGAAAACAGCAAACAAACAAATGGACTGAATTCCAGCGGCAGCTGTTTGCTCCTTAATCTCGGCTCGTCAGAGCTGCCCTTTGATGGGACACAATCTACACAAACGATTGTGCTAAATCTTCTAATCTACGTCCTCATTATTACATCCCTTCTTACGCATGTAAATCAGGGACAAACTCATTTTAATATGTAGATAGATTATGGAAGGGAAGGGGAGGGGATTGGAGGGGAAAGGAGCTGCTGGTGGCGTCTGCGCCTGTTCGGAGGGGTGTTAATGAGAAGCGCAGGGAGGGGAGCTGTCTGCAGAGACCCCCGGGGTACCAGGAGGAAGAGGAGGACCTGTTGTCAGGGCAAAAAGGGGGGTATAAAGGGGCAAGGACACTGGCGCTGGGATGCTGGAGAAGACATGGGCACGGGACAGCATTGGCAAGGCGATCTGACGGGGTGCTGAGGAGGACCTCACCCCGGCATCCCCCCAGGCCCTCTGCCCATGCACTCAGCCGCCGGCTTTGTCAAGGTGGGATGCTGGAGGAGGGCTTGGTGGTGTACAGGAGGGCTTGGTGGTGGCATAGTGAGAGGTGACAGGGCCACACTGCGGGGGCACACCGGGACCCTGGCATTGTCCCTGGATGCCTTGCAGTGCAGGGCCTCCTTGCAGCACAGCACAGTGGTCTCCCACCCCTCCTCAACCCGCCCACTCCTGGCACTGTGAGTGGGCTGAGGATCAGACCAACCAGCTTCCCCCCGGGCTGGAGTAGCAGGCTGACACCTCAGGCTGCAGAGTCCAAGGAAGCAGCCTACACTGCCTTCAAACAAATGTTGTTAGAGTTACAATTATGATCTTTAATAACGTTCAATATAGTTGCCTTCATAGAAAACACAACTGTGGGAAAAAGAGCTCTCCTGCATTTCACTGCCTCTGGCATCTCCTAATCCAATTGCCAACCTGCAACCTGCCCCTTAACCTTCTTCTTCCACTGAAACAAGGTGGGAGAACAGCAAGGTTGTGCAGCACCAGCCTTATGTAGCTGAGCCGCCTCATACTTCTCTGCTCCAGGAGGGGCAGCCCCCTGGTAAAATAGGAAAAAATATTTTAAAACCAAGCTGGTTAGTTCACAAATTCCCCATTGACCTCACACCTGTGAAGGAAGGATGCAGAAGGTAAGAAGTAGGTTGGAGCACAAAAGGTGAGTATAGAAGAACAGCAGAGGCATGCAGGAATATAATCAGAAAGGCCAAGCATAAAAGAAGTTTGCAAGTAGCAGGATAATCAAAGGGAACAAGAAATCATTCTGTAAATTCATTAGTAGCAAGAAGAAGACTAAGCAAAATATTGGATCACTGCTCAACAGGGAGTGAAAATTATTGACAGAGGATAATATTAGAGAAACTAGTAACAGTGATAAAGAGGTAAGATCCTGGCATAGAATAAGGAAAGAGTATGGTAGAGGTAATGTTATTGAATTAGATGCATTCAGATTGATTGGGTGTAATGAGCTTCATTGTAGGGACTTAGAGATTTGGCTACAGCACTTTCAGGGTCAGTAGTGGCTGTCTTCCAGAACCTGTAGACATGTGGTAGAGCACCGGGAAACCACAGGCATCGCTCTTTAAAAAGCAAAGGAAAGAGTGATGGGTAATTATGGACCGATCAGCTTAATTCCCATTCCCATTAAAATGCTGGAATAAATCACAAAGTTATCTCTAAATATCAAAGGCAAAATGAGACAATCAATTGCATTCAGTATGGATTTGTCAAGGATCAGTCCCTTCCAGTCACTCTAAGTTCTTGTTCTTGCGAGGCAACAGGTCTTGTAGATAAGGAAGGAACAGAAGATGTTGTGTATCTTTACTTCAATAAGCTGTTTAGGCTCCATTTCAAAAGCTATCTTTATGAGTAAACTAGGGAAATATAAATTAGCAGAAGCTACCATTAGATAGATAAAAAATTAGTTGAAAAACTGTGCTCAGCAGATAGTCATCAGTGGTTTACTATCAAAAGAAAGGATGTATTGAGAATAGCTCCACAAAGATCTATTCTGGGTCTGGTTCTGCTCACTGATTTAATTAACAACATGGTTGACAAAAGAGAGAGTGGGCACATCAGGAAGACGCAGAACTGGAAGGCACTTTAAGTACACTGGAGGACAGGCTTAGCATTCAAAATCGTCTTGGCAAATTGGGAAAGTGGTTGAAAAAACATAGATGAAAGTCAGTAAGAAACCATGCAAAGAATGTCGGTGATGCAGAAAAAATGAAATACATAAACAGAGGTTGGAAAACAACTTGTTAGGCAGCAATTCTTCAAAAAAAGCACTAGGGGTTAGAATGGATTACAAGCCCTGTCAAAAATAGTATGCTGTCACAAAAAAGCAAACCTCCTACTGTAAGGAATAAATAAGACTACAGCTGTCAAGACCTCTGGAAATTACCTTTCCTTCTAATTAGCATTGGTGAGACTTTACTTGGTGTTTTGAGCCCAGTTTTGGCATTGCCTTTCAATGTGGACCCATTGGAGGGTGTCTAAAGGAGAGCAACAAGAATGATCACAGATCTGAGACATGTCCTGCAAGGAAAAACTGAATGAAGTAGTGTGGCGTAACTTGAAGAGGGAAGACTGAGAGAGGATAAAAGAAAATCCCCAGCCACAAATTTGTAAAGGGAGAAGGAAAAAATCAGTCTTCTGTGCCCATGGCAGGCAGGTAAGTCCACAGGAAATCATAACAAGAAAGGTCTGTGTTAGACATTAGGTGCAAAATTAAGAAAAAGGGGCAAGGGGGTGGGGGGTGGCAAAGACTGCAAGGGAGACACTGGGAGAGATGACTTAGGTGCTTGTCCATCAGTAAAGAATGAGACAGGTATAGCCGGTCATGCCACAAGATGGAGAGGAGGAAGAGATGGCCTCTCCAGGTCCCTTCCAGTCCTAGTTTTCTAGGAGTCCATCTTCTCATTTCTGACATCTACCATCTAACCTTCAGCAATACTGGAGATGGAAGTAGACAGAGAAGGATGAGACATAAGGTAGTGCCACTGGTTCACTGAACACATCACTGCTCTCCTCACTCACACCCCAGCGTATGCTTACTAACCAGGAATGATGACAGGATGGAGACCTGAGAGAAGACAGAGACCTAAAAGATGACCAGACCCTTAGGATGGACAAAGTGTTGGCCCCTACCGCCTTCTGGGATATGGCTAAAAGAAAAGGGCAGGAGCATGACACCCAGATCACTGCCATGCCAGCCCATGACTGACTGAGCATTGCTGCTAGAGTTAAAACAGTGGTGTGAGCATCTGCTTCCCTATCACCACCAGATAAGAGACCTGATTACTGGTACTGCTCCTCCCTGCTAGGAAATCTAAATCAAGCAATGGCTTGAAGGCTTACTATGAACTGTCTATATACCTTAATAGAAGTATCTATTTCTGCAACATTTCCTTGGGGAAATCTTGAAAGGTTGGAAATGTATCAGGCTGGAATGAGTATCCACCTCAAGTAATGGAGTTTCAAGTAAAGGTTTGAAATCTTTTGCTTGCCTCTTGCTCTCTATTGCCAGCTATTTTCAGTCTGTATGTTTGTCCTCTGTCACCTTCTTTCCTTGGCCCCATGCATTCCGGTTCACAGAATAGAATCATAGAATCATTTATGTTGGAAAAGACCCTTAAGATCATCGAGTCCAACCGTAAACCTAACACTGCCGAATTCCACCACTAAACCATGTCCCTAAGTGCCACATCTACACGTCTTTTAAATACCTCAAGGGATGGTGACTTAACCACTTCTGTGGGCAGCTGGTTCCAATGCCTGACAACCCTTTTGGTGAAGAAATTTTTCCTAATACCCAAGCTAAAACCTCCCCTGGCACAACTTGAGGCCATTTCCTCTTGTCCTATCACTTGGTACTTGGGAAGACACCAACACCCACCTTGCTACAACCTCCTTTCAGGTAGCTGTAGAGAGTCATAAGGTCTGCCCTCAGCCTCCTTTTCTCCAGACTAAACAACCCCAGTTCCCTCAGCCGCTCCTCATAAGACTTGTGCTCTAGACCCTTCACCAGCTCTGTTGCCCTTCCCTGGACACGCTCCAGCACCATGTCTTTCTTGTAGTGAGGGGCCCAAAACTGAACACAGTATTCGAGGTGCAGCCTCACCAGTGCCGAGTACAGGGGGATGATCACTTTCCCTAGTCCTGCTGGCCACAGTATTTCTGATGCAAGCCAAGATGCTTGTATCACACTTCATGTTCCACACACCCTTGTCTGTCTGGGGAGCAGAAAGCCTTTCATGCTTTCTTTCGCGATGAGAGACAGACCATGAGATGATCATGGTCCCTTGCCCAGGTGGGCCTTGGACTTAAATTCACTATATCCGGGATTAAAGGTGGACATGTTCCCAAGCTCCATCTTTCTTCAGGCTGCTATGAGCAGCTCACCACTGTGTTCCTGCAGTTGTGCCGATTCTCACGTTGCATTGTCTGCCAAGCCAGGTTATTAGCTCTGGTCTTCAAAGTTCACTCAGAGTCAGTTATGTCTGAGTCTGCATTTTCATCACAGCCCACCTGTTCATTTGGGAAAATGCAGTTGACTAAGTCCATGATGAAGTGAGGGAAACTGGAGATGAAACGGAGATAAACGTCAGGGAGGTTTGGCTACTGAATAAGTCTGCAGAGGGAATACGCTCCTCCAAACTGGATAGATTTAGGACACACAGCAATGCTCCCTTGCTTAAGAAGCATTTCCACTACAACAGAAAAGAGGGCTTAATATTATAAAGTATAACTAAAACAAACAAACAAAAAGCCATAGTCCCTTCTTAACAGACTATATTAGCAGTTACCAAAAGAGTTTAATGGTCGTAAGGAAAAATGGTTTGAGACCCTAAGACATCCAGCAGCTCCCAGTATGCTTAAGGAAGAGCAGTATTGGGAAAAACACAGAGCGTACAGATTGCAGCAACACATATCAAAGAGGTTGGGGAGGGGGGTGAGGAGGGTTGGGACAGGATGCGGTACATGGTGTAGGATTTTCCTGCAATGCAGATGCCTTCACCAGGACCCATACAAGCCAAGCGTGCAGGATGCAAGGGGTGGGCAGCATTGCACAGCTCCTGTGTCTGGCAATTGTGGCTACCACCAGTAAGAGGGCAAGCGTGTGAGAGTGAAAACATCTGATCTATCAAATGCTCCCCATGACAGAGCCCCCACAGTCCTACCAGTTACTCCGGGCAAATGTCTACGGTCTAATGTCATCCATCCCCAATCAGCGCTCACCTTTATCCTGTGCATAGGTGACCTGCATTTCGCTTAGTGACTACCACTCCTCTTCCGCATGTGAGCCCAAATCGTTAGTCTTCCTCATCAGATTTTGTACATTTCTGGTAGCTGAAGGATTACTACTCCCCTCCCTTTAGTTGTCACTTAAGCAAGTCAGGCACATCTATGCATGGCTCACAGGCCAAAACCACAAGTTCCCAGTCATTTTCTTTCTTCGTCTCTAAACTATGTTGTTTGTCACTATTTCCTTAAAAAACAAATGCGCAAAACTATGCACAGAAAATTTGAGTCTTAACGTCAGAGCAATACAGCATCAATGGGCTGCTCCATAATGTCATGCTTCTGAACGTGGAGCTGTCTCAATCTGTTTTAGAGTTTTGTCATATTGCAAATGTACATTGTGATCACACCAAACTATTATTTCCAGCTGTTCTCACCGTCCAGCTCTCTCAGGAATATTTTTGGCTCTAGGCACAGCTTGGCTTGCTTTCTCCATCATTCATGAAGACTTGAAGAAGGGCAGATTTAAACTCTCCTTGCTGGAGAACTTCTGTCCCAGCCTGACAGTTACACTCAGAGCCTATTATTTACAGTAATCTGGCTGCATTCTCATTCTCATTTCAGATAACTCCTATCTGAAAATTCACAATCGTTTTCCCAGTGACAATTTCACATTTTGCTAATTAGAACCTCAAGAACAGACCTGTAAAAGGGAATTTTTTTAGTCAACAAAACAAACCACAGAGCTGAACAAAGCCCAGTATATTTCTGACACCGGGCAAGAAGGTCACTTGAACTAGTTTAATTTCATTTGGATTGTGTCCTTGGCAATTCAACCTGAATTTATTTTGACAAACAAATCTTATGAGTAGTTTTCCCACATGTCGAATGCGTCTGTGGTGTTCCCTTCCTCTAACAGTTCTGTAATGCTAAGACAATTCAGTATGCATAGCAAAATTCCTCCTGTTATGACAGAGTGATGGAAATTAGATTTTTGCCATAGCAATTGAGTCTAGCATTCTTTCCCCCTTTGGAAGATAAATTTACCTATCATGCTTCTTTCTTCAGCACCTAGCTCTGTGGCATCCAAATGTAGCAGAAAAATAATACAACCACAGCCCAGAACAAGAACTTATTTTTAATCTTCGCCCTTGTTCTAAGGCAGAGGAATATGCATTTGTGCTGTTCCATTACTGCAAAAGCAGAGCAATGTGTTGTCTCCCTTAGCGTGGGATCCATCTTGCCTAACTTTAGATGCCTACACCTGAGCAGTCATGGGCTACCTTTGTAGTTGATATCAATCTTGTCAATAAAGTCAATGGAGATGCAATTCCTCTAATCCAGTGCGGACAACTATTTCAAGGTAAGATGAACTGTGCCCTAGGCTCTGTTGAGCCTGTTGACCAGAGCCCTCTGGCTAGAACGGGAATGTGTTCAATGTAGACTCCCTATGCTGCAGGTGTTCACGCTGGGTCTGATGAATCCCATTGCTGCATTGCGTTCTCTCTCTGGACATTATTTGACTCCAGACGTCCATTCGCTCATTCTGGTAGTTCCCATATAGATGACAATAAGCACGGATTTGGGGGAAGTTTTTTCCTATTGCTGCTAACACAATGCTTTCCTTCAGATCCTCTGTGGTGCTCAGCTATTGCCTTTGATCATGAAAGCTCTCTTTGAAGGCTACCTACCTAAGTTTGTCCTGATTCACAAATTCAGGGTTCGGGACAAGCAATGAGGGATTGGACCATGTCTATCAAAGAGCACAGAGGCATTTTTGAAGAGCAAGAAATAGTCCCTGGGGTTAAGATCGGGCCTCCACAAGGTACTAGGCTGGGAAGCTGGCTGGTATTCATCCACCCAGCAGTGCTGGTGGCAGGTGGCTAGCTGTTGAGAGATTTTCATTTTGCAAGATAGCAGCTCCTGGTCATAGGGAAATGACACTCGGTCACTTGTGAAGCCTGGTGTGCCTGCGACTGAGCCAAGCCTGCTCTGTCCTTTGGCCCTGGCTCAGGGCATCCAGCTCCCCTGAGCAGGCTGAGCTGGAGGCTTACTCCCCGGGAAAGACCGTCATCACCCAGGGCCTTTCCGCAGCCTGCTCGGCTCCTCCTGGGATAACTGAGATGGGGCAGTGCAGCGCTGGGGCATCACAGAGTAAATTGGGGTGGTGAATAGAACTGGGTTAGAAACAACCTCTTCCTGGGAGGCAAGGGGTGTCTTCAGATGCCAATTTGGCCGGTATGTTCTGCCTTGGGAGAAATGATGTTCAATACAGGTTGGTCCCTCGGGTCAAGTGAGACAGCTCGGGCTTGATGGCCTCTTGTACGTGTGTTAATATCCAGCACACAATGCCCAAATATCTCCAGCATCCCCCCTCGCACCTGAGTCCTCCCAGGGAGCAGGGGCAGCTTTTGGAGACTCCTCATTAGGTCACCGGCCTTGGGAGCCGAAATCTCCCCTCCCCCACCTCTGTACACAACTGTTCCTCATTTACATAAATTATCTCTATTCAATTATCTGTCCAGATGTCCGAATTGTGCCACGAGTGATCTGTGAATGAATTAAAAATGGAATATAATTTAATAATAACTGATTAGAAGGAGATTAGTTGTTATATAAAAAGGAAAAACCAAGAGATAGCTAGTTGCCCTTAATCCGAGCCAATCCACAGTAATTATAGAAATACAGTCTCGCTTGCTTGCCTTCCCCATTTCTCTTCTTCTCCCCTCCCCATTCTCTCTCTTTCTCCTTTTCCCTTTTCTCTCGGTCCTTTCTTTCCTCCCTCTCTCTCCTCTCTCTTTTCTTTTTCGTTACTTGGTCTCCGTCCCTCCTTTGCCTTCTCTCCACTTTCTCCTCCTGACGTACCTACGTCAACAGAGTCAAAGTGCCTCTGGCTGCTGATATACCCGTGTAGCTGGGGATGTTCTGGCAGGTCCGACCAGCGAGAGCTTTCAGCTGCATTAACGTCCTGTCTTTCAAGCCATGTTAATGATGTGTCTTTATACTCTCACTTTTCTGTTAAACATTTCTGGAATTGCTGCTTTTTCCCTGGGTTCTTAAGCCAAACTCTTTTAGGTTTCCCTCTCCATGTCTTTCAGAGCTGTGCAGAGCGATTTCTACGTTGTGCTGGATGTAATAAAACCATAAGCAGTACAGAGGCTCCAGGTCCTCCTCTTGCACCAGGAAGAACCAGCAGCAAGTCCCCAAGCTGCCACGGTGCCTCCTCCTGCAGGAGTACGCCCAGACTTTTCCAGGAAACTTGTCATGGACTTATTTTTTCAGTGATATTTTCTCCTCTCCCAAACATACAGCCACAATACCCCAGAGCCAGGCTGAAAGAGAGAGCGCAGCACTTGTCTATGTATCGGAGGCAGAAAAAATTGGAGAGAAAAATACAACACCCTGCTTCTTGAATACTCCATGGGGGTCTTTCATATCCTCCACTGTCCCCCAACCTGTCTAACAGAGCTCTCTCCCTCTCTCCCAGCTGGGACTACTGGTGCAAACCTCCATCATTTGCTGTGATTTGCAATGGCATGAAGCTGAATAACTAAAAACTGTTATTAGTTTATTTTTACTTCTCTTGTAAATTAGAACAAGGGAAAAAAGAATTATTTGCTGATGCTGACTACCAAGCTGGAGTGAACCGTTTATTTCAGGTAATTTCATAACATGATTTGGAAACTGGCAGCTAACAACCTAAGAAGTCAGATTTACCCCCTAGTTCAACATGGAGCTTGACAGATGTGGGAAGTGATGATTAGGGATATGGCTTAGAGAAAAACTCTTTTACAAGAAAAATCAAGCTGAAAACCCAAACATATTCGCTGTCATAGACTCATCTACCTGTACTAAGGTACCAGATATTTAAAACCTTCAATGTCTCGGCTTGCTATGTTAATGCTCTGTTGTGGTTTAGCCCTAGCCAGCAACTAAGCACCACGCAGCTGCTCACTCACTTGGGGGAGAGACTCGGGGAAAAAAAAAGTAAAGCTCATGGGTTGAGATAAGAACAGTTCAATAAAACAGAAAGGAAGAAACTAATAATGATAATAATAACAATAATAAAATGACGACAACAACAACAAAAACAATAATAGGATTGGAATATATAAGTGATGCACAATGCAATTGCTCACCACTTGCCAACTGATGCCCAGCTAGTTCCCAAGCAGCGATCCCCCCATGCCAACTGCCCCCAGTTTATATACTGGACATGACATCACATGGTATGGAATACCCCTTTGGCCAGTTTGGGTCAGCTGTCCTGGCCGTGTCCCCTCCCAACTCCTTGTGCCTCTCCAGCCTTCTTGCTGGCTGGGCATGAGAAGCTGAAAAATCCTTGACTTAGTCTGACGCCACTTAGCAACAACTGAAAACATCAGTGTGTTATCAACATTATTCTCACACTGAATCCAAGACATAACACTATACCAGCTACTAGGAAGAAAATTAACTCTATCCCAGCCAAAACCAAGACAGGATTCACCCCTTATTCTATACCTTTTGTTATCTTCCACACCACTTAGTCAAAGAAAACTTTAAGGAGGAGTTTCTTTTAGTGGTATGGTGATCAGTTCTCTGCCTTTTTAATTATTACAGACTTCCTCAGCTTAGGTAAAGACTGTACTGCCAGCTTTACAGGAGATGCTGCATTTTGAGGTATGCAGCCTGGCTCTGTGCAGCTGGAGAGCCATAACCCTGGTTGTGTCTACTGAGGAGGAGCAGAGGTCAGAGAAACCAAAGGTCTAAAGCCCAGAGAGAAAAATTAACATATGATTTAATGGGCTGCAGACCATTTTGCTGAGGTCACTGATGACATTGTGATGGCAGTTGGTGGTTATTTTACCCTTTAATGCACCTTTTATTTCTTTAAAATAGAAGGGCATTTCTAGACATAAAGGAATTTAATGTTAGAATTTAGTTAATGCTACAGCTGCACCAACAACCAGCAAATGTTTCACAAAATAAGTTTCAAGAATGTTAGCATCAAAAAACCCCAACCATTTAAAAAGTAATAGAAATTACTTACTACAAAATGTGTAAAGTTTTGATTACCCTGTCATTCCTCCCCTTTCATTAGGACAAATGTAAATGTGAAGATTTACTTTGTCATTCCAGTAACATGCAGTCTGGGTCAATTATCTTGTTTTTCCTGTGGAAAGCCCCCCCTGCCCTTCAAAAATATTTACGAAGGTTTATTCTGGTAAACTAGTCTGTGTAAGTGCTGGAATCACAGGGTCCATATTTCCCTGTTTAGTTGGTAACTCCAGGATGGACTTCCAAAGGAAGCTGATCAAGATCTTGTTAAGCTAACACATCTCCTTTACAGGTCACTGCAAGGAAAATAATTCACTAATTTTAATTTCTATGTTGTTGCCAAATTTTATGATATTGCCTTGCATCTCACTGTATTTGTGGTTTTCACAAAGACCTCTAAGAATCAAGAGATTACAAGAAAATTTCGGCTTTTATCAAAACGTGTTTTCACCACCACTGCTGCAAAAGGTTTGACATCAGCTGGAGCCATTCTAATGCTAAAAAAAAAAAAAAAAAAAAAAAAAAAAAGCTTAATACATTATTTAAAGACTTCCATAATTTTCATTCTAATATATTTTTTTTTTATGGACTTAATTCAAAACCTTTGGATTCTTGGGTTTTTGCAGTGAGCAATTTTATATTTTGATAATTAAAATGTTAGCGCTCTGTGGCTGGAAGACGTGTTCAGCAGACTTTGAAGAATATTATTTACATATGATTTGGCTTTGATAGTCTTACCTTTTTGAGTAATATTTTACTTACAAGTAGTTCCATTGACTTCTATGAGTATTATTCAATATGATAATATGAGGAGAGGGTAGCAAATCTGTCCCTTAGGTTAATGCAAGACAAGCCATAGTTACTGAAAGTATATTAATGCTTTATGTTTTGAAAAAAAGTGTTTTGTTCTGTTTTATAAATCCACCTCTGAAGCCCACATGAAAGCATTAAGCATCTTGGTACTTCTGTTGCAGAGATTCAAAGTTAAAGGGATTACTGAAATGTTTCCCTACTGTTAATTTTCCCAGGTTTAGGTTTATGTTAGTGGATGTGTGAACTGGAAGCATAATCAAACCCTTAACACACGTTACCTCTTCATTCTCCTTTTTTTTTTTTGCATTGTTTCCATCAGGGTTTTGGTATCTGCTTTTCTAATCGTTATTAACCTCTGGAGGAACCTCAGTTTGAAGCTGGTTTTGTTGATGACTGTTATGGAGGTTTTGGGGGAAAGGATGTTCATTTCCAACAAATCTAAGAACATACTGCAATGCCCTGAGCAACGTCTAGCTTTATTTTTCAGCACAGGTTTTGTCAGGAGTCTGAAGATGAAGGGCAGTGCCGTGGCAGGAGCAGAGGAACCAGGAGCACTGCAGTCCAGTCCTACCCTAACTTCACCCGAAGGCAGCGGCTTTCAGCACACCAAAGCCGGGGGACTTCCCCAGGCCAACCTGTGCGCAGGACCTTCCCCAGCTGATGGCCCTGCACGCCGCCCGGGAGAGGCAGCGGCACCTTCCTGCGCCCTTGGCTTCGCCCAGCCTCAGCCCCGAGGAGGAAGCACCGCTTCCCTCCCAGGGCCTCCAAGCACCTTCGTTCACTTCAAAATATCTCCTCGTCTCCTTCACCCGTTCCCACCTAAGAAACACGCCTATGTCCTGGCTCGTTCCCCTGGGCTCCACCTCTGCCTCGCAAACCAAACCCCTGGCAGGTGGCTGTCAGCCAGCTTTGCCCGTGCTCCATCACACCAGAGCGGCAGCACTGACAGAGGCTTCCCCCAGCCCAGACGGTCAAAATGCTCTTCTAAGTCTTCTAGGTTGGGTTGTAAAGAGCCTGGGGAATGAGACTGGCGTTTTCAGAAATCCACGCTGACCTGAAGGTGGGCTGCTCCGCTCCACACAGGGATGAAAGCAGAGATGTGTTGCTAAATAGAGGCTATTTTCCAACAGAACGGGACGTGTTGTCCAACAAAATGGGGTGCACGTTGGCAGGTATTACGCAAGGATGTAAGATGAGAAAGAGGCCCAGAAGCATTCATAAACCACGGGCCTATCCCAAGCAACCCAAAGTTGGGATAGACGTGAGATATCCCGGCTGCTAATACGGAGTCTGAGGAAACAAATGGGCACCCTGGGCTCGTTTTGCCGTCTCAGTCCTTTGGGTCACCAAGGGGCAAGCAGAGAGCTGATGGGACTCCGGTGATTCAAACCAAAGTGGTGTAAGTGACGCCTGCTGCTAGATGCCTGCACAGCTGGAGCACAACCTTCCTCCCCGCTGCAGGAGCAAAGGTACCGTGGGGTCACAGTGAGCCTCCACGCAGTCCTGCTTTGGGAATATCACCTCTTTACACCCTCCTGGGGTTGCCCAAATGAGGGATCTTTTGACTCCATCCCTTCACCTTGATTGCCCATGACTCTTCCCCGTTGGCTCCGTGGCTTTGGTTAGATATTTCATGGCTCTGCCTCCCCCGCAGGTTATTAAGTCATTAGGGGAGGCCGGGAGGCCAGAAGACACTAATAACAGTTGATGCTGAAGACTTGGCACCTCCACTTGTAGACATTTGGGGCCATTTCTTTGGATTAGCTCTACTCTGGTGCCATGGACTGAAGACCCATTAGCAGCTGGAGGCTGCTGGGAGGGGGGGCCCGTACCACCTTATCTTCCCACTCTGTTTCATCCGCAAGGACACCAGGCTGCGTCTCCTGCGACTCCTGTGCAATGCAAAGCATAGCAATGGAGGTGATTGGACCTTCGCATCTCTGCTGGTTTTGGCTGGGACAGAGTTAATTTTCTTCACAGTAGCTGGCAGGGGGCTGTGGTTTGAATTTGTGCTGACAACAATGTTGATAACACAGGGATGTTTTAGTTATTGCTGAGCTGTGCTTACACAGAGTCAAGGCATTTTCTGCTTCTCACCCCACCAGCGAGGAGGCTGGGGGTGCACAAGGAGCTGGGAGGGGACACAGCCGGGACAGCTGACCCCAACGGACCAAAGAGACATTCCAGACCATATGGCTCAGTATATAAAGCTGGGGGAAGAAGAAGGAAGGGGGGACATTTAGAGTGATGGCATTTGTCTTCCCGAATAATCATTATGCGCGATGGACCCGTTGCTTTCCTGGAGATGGCTGAACACCTGCCTGCCCATGGGAAGTGGTGAATGAATTCCTTGTTTTGCTTTGCTCACGCACATGGCTTTTGCTTTACTTATTAAACTGTCTTTATCTCAACCCCCGAGATTTGGTTGGTTTTTTGTATTTTCTCCCCCACTCCACCTCAGGGGAGTGAGCGAGCGGCTGCGTGGTGCTTAGTTGCCAGCTGGGATTAAACCACGACACCATCCAGAGCACACTCTGGATCCAAAAGCCATGTTCAATGTAGACAGACTCATTAGTCACCGAGTCTGACCTGTGCCAAGGCTGTAAACTTTGTGTGTGCTGGAGCACGTATTTTAGAAGGTCTAAGCTGGAAAGACGATTCCTCAGGTAAACGGTTTTAATGCTGGAATATTAGAGTTGCCTGTAAATCAGGTTTTCTCATACTGTGGGAAATTCTAACATTTTAAAGTGTTTTCTTTCTGTGGAGAATTAACATAATTTTAAAATGATGGTTTGTAACTTCGTTTCATTTCTTTTCTACTAGTCTTACAGGTCATTAGCAACAGCTGACAGCAAGCCCTGCCTGCAGTATACACACACCTATTGCTGGCAACACACCATGACTGACAACAGAGATAGTGATTCCTATTTTATATTTTAAAATCATTAAGGTCATCAGAAACTTCACGGCACATGAAATATTTCACACTTTTGGCAGCATGAAGATTCTCTGCTCTGTTATAATGAAAGAATTTTCCATCAATCTAGTATTCACTCAGAACTATGTAGCAAATGTACTTAACAGTCTGAAAATTAAAATGAAAATAGATTTCAATGATTTTTCATTATATAATGTGATAATGGTACAATAATATACAATGAAAATGCATAAATTAACATGAGAAAATACGTTTCAGAACAATTTTGTAAAACAAACTGTTTCAAAACATATTGCTATAGGAATTTCTGGAAGCAACTATCTATTTTTCGATCAAACCCCCAAATGTTTCCATCACAACAGTTTTTTTCCAACAAGAAGCTCTTTTAAAAAATGTCTTGCCTACTCTACTAATTATCCTCACTGTGAAAAATCCAGGCCTTATATTAATACTTATATTTAATTAATTTAATTATGAATTAGTTAGCTTGACCTTCCGGTGCTGAATCATGTTATGCCTTTGTCTAACAAATTAAAGAACCTTCCACCCTCTGAAAGCATCTCTCCTAACTCCTTGCAGAGGGTGACCAAGCCACCTCCTAATTTTCTCCCTAACAAGCTGAATAGATTGAGCTTCTTAATTCTCACTGTACGGCAGATTTTCCAGCTCATGGGTTGTTCCTGAAGCTCTTGTCTGAATGGTTTCCAGTTCTTTGGTGTTATTTTTGGAAATGCAGACACCAGAAGTGGACACAATATGAATCTGTTACGGTCTTGGGATGCCAAGTCCGTCCTCATCCTGCTAGGTGATATTTTCTTGCTGATACAACCAAAAAATCGCATAGCTCCGATACAGCAGATGACACCAAAAAATCCACGTTTAGTTTTATTATCTGTCACATCACCTCCATCCTCCTCAGAGCCACTGCTTCCCATGACAGCATCCTGTGACCTTCATTTTCTGTTCTGAGATATATGATTTTGCATTTGGCTATATTAAAATCACATATTGTTCAAATGAGCAGAGCCTGCCAAGTGATCCAGATTGCTC
The DNA here is from genome assembly GCF_929443795.1 of Astur gentilis. Taxonomy (NCBI): domain Eukaryota; kingdom Metazoa; phylum Chordata; class Aves; order Accipitriformes; family Accipitridae; genus Astur; species Astur gentilis. Next base: position 3,989,257 of record NC_064901.1, on the reverse strand, counting down.
GGTATAACTGACCTACTCCCATCATTATTTATCACTCCACCAATTTTTACGTCAAGTAGAAATCATTACCGGCATCGATTTCGTATTTTCTTCCAAGTCGCCACAAAGATATTACACAGGATGGACCAAGAACCGATCCCTAGGCAACCCACCTTCACAACTTCCCCGCCAGTGGACGATTCCCCGCGGAATTTTTCAGAACCACTAATTAGTTGGGTTTTAATTCATTTAATGGGTGTAATTCCGATTTCACCTCCAGCTAATTTTTTACCAAGAAGGTGACAGGGTGCCGGGCAAAGCGCTAACCCCACGCCTAAATCCGCCGTGACAACAGCTACCTCCACGCCGCTTTGTTTCTCCCCCTCCTGGAAAACGAGTTGCACTCCAAATAACGTTCCCCTTTTGGGCACCCATCCCCCGGCATTACCGGGACTGCGGATTTGGGCACCTTCACCCCTCCCTCCCCGTCCGAAGCGGGACGGCAGCAGCCTGGAGGTGGTCCGGCTCCACCGGGGCTGGCCCCGCGGGAAAGCGCTCGCCCGGGGGCGCGGGCGAAGCTGCGGGTCGGGGTCGGGGGGTCCTGCCGGCGAGACCCTCCCCCGGGGGAACCTGGGGGGTGCCCGGGCCTGGGATCCCCCCTCGGCCGCCGCCGGAGCCGCCGCCTGTAATTAGCGGCATTAGCGGAAGGCAAGTTGCCTGCTCTGATCTCCCGTCCCGAGGCCACGAGGTCCCCCCCGATGCCCTCCCCAGCCCTGCCCTGCCCTCCCTGCTCCATTGCAGGCCGGGGCGGTGGCCGCCCCGCCCCGCCCCGCCTCGCCCCGCCCCGCCCCGCCTCGCCCCGCCCCGCCCCGCCCCGCCCCGCCCCGCCCCGCCAGCCGGGGGAGGCTCCCGCTTGTATTTACCAGCAAATGATTAATTGCGGCTCGGCGCTGGCCGCTAATGCTGCTAATCCGGGCGGCTGCGTGTTCGGCCGCTCGCCCGGTGCCAGGCCCCGCGGGCGGAGGGGGCGCGGAGCCGGGCCGGGGGCCGGGCTCCGCGCCCCCCGGCCGTAATTACTCCCCAGACAAATCTCCGCAAACAGAGGAGCGGGGAAATCTCTGCCCATATTGCAAGGGGCTGCGGCCCCCACCCGCGGGATAATTTTGAGACTCAAATCCCGGCAAAGACCTGCTACAAATTGCTGCAAATTAAGCTGATTTTGCCCCGAATGAGGGATTTTCTGCTGCAGATCAGCCCTTCCCGGAGCTGATGAGGTGGGGATTAGAGAAGGGACTGAAATCAAAGGGACAGGATGGTGTGGGAGGGGGGAGCCCGAGAGGGGAGCCCAGCAGTGAAAGTCCTGGAGCATTAACACTTATTGATTTCTACTTTGCTGACATTTTATTCTATTACCAAGTTTCCGATTAGCCTAAACGTGGATCCGTGACAGCCAAGGCAGGGTGCGGATCCCCGAGGGGCGCCCGCTCTTTGGGTTTGCACCCGCCCAGCCCCGCAAGCATCTGCTCTGGGCAAACGCCGCCTTCCAGGGGCTGCCTGGCTCCTGGCGCTGGAAAGGCCGGGAGGCGAGCCGGCCTTGCGGCCCTGGGAGGGCTGCAAGCTCCTTTTGTGCGCCAGAGATGCTAGTGATTTTGAGGGGACGAGGGGAGCTCTTTCTGAATTCTGCCTCCTTATAAACCCCCAATTCTTTAACGTTACATGTGATGAGGGCGCCCGCTTCACCCCCTCTTCGACATCTGTCTGTCTGTCCATCTCTCCATCCCTTCCTCTCTCCCGCCCCCCTCCCTCTGGAACCTCATTTCCATCTGTTTAAACAGCAACAGCAATGTATGTTGCAGGTATTTCAAATTGCACCATTAAAGATTTTATGTTGTGGATGTTAAAATTAAAAAGATATATGTGCAAATAGTCACTACGAATTTAATCAACTTGATTTAATACTAATAGGAAACAGCAAATGGAATTTATGACTCAAAAAGAAGTGAATTTTTTTAAATAAATACAAGTACTTTGTGCAAAACAGGAAAAAAAAATCCCAATCTGAAGAGTTTATTAGAGTCTAATCCCCCAACAACAACCGAAACCGGGGCTGCCCACCCAATAATCCTGGCTGCCATTAAAATATTAAAGATAAATCTAATCGTCTCTTTATCCAAAATAAGCGACTTTTATGTGGAGAGAAAATGTCTAACCCTTTGGGAAGAGAATTACTCCTAATGCATCAAATGGAATTCAGTCAGGATGGCAAAACTAGGTTTAAAAGCAAATGAGATAGTAATAGAGATAAAGGCCAGTATAACAAATTAAAATCACTCATTTACACGAATTAAAATCCCTCCTAAAAGGGTTCTGAGTAAGGAGGCCACTGGACGGTCTTGGTCCTTCTTGGTACGCAGGGGCTTACACAGCCTCTCTGGACACAGGGGAAGGCAGGATACGGTGCTGAGTAGCTGCGGAGAAGAAGTTTTCTCCTGACCTCACCTCCCCAAGGTGGTTTTTACCCACATCCTACCACGGCCCTGTACTGCATCCCCAAACCCCGGAGCATCTGAGGTTATACCAGCCCATGTCAATAATTGCCTCTGGCCCCAGCGTCCCTGTCCCAGCTGACGCCGTGTGCCCGGGCTGTCTCTATTCCACTCACAGCCTTCAGTTGGGGTGCTGGATTCCCCCCCGCTCCAGGACTTGTTAGACATTGTGGCAGCTCCCAGTGTCACCCTGAGCTCATGCCGGGCATGGCAGGGTGCCCAGCTTGGGACCTGGGTGATGTCCATCTATGGGAGAACCCTGTTGAGGAGGAGGGTCCCCAAGGAGCTCACCCAGCTGGCCTCCCTGGGCAAAATCACCCCTGGGACCTGGAAACCCAGCTTGCTGCACACTGGACCCAGGGTGGTTATGTTGAGCACAGAAACCCCGAGCAGAGATCTGGGAACTGTGAGTTTCCTCTCCTTTCCCACTACCTGAGCAGCTCAAAAGCCGTGGGGCAAGGCAGAGAGGAAACCCATCCCCACTGCTGGGGCACGCTACCTTCCCAAGCTCCTCGCCTGGACACATCCAATGTCCTGGCCACAGTGCCCCTGCCCATGGGAAAGCAGCTTCCAGGCATGACCTGTGCTCTGGACCCGTGGGAGGGGGCAGGACCCCATGGTGGGGTCACGGGTGTGGGAAGGACAGGATGGCAGCTGCTGGTGGGTGCTGCCGCAGTACCCTGCCTCCTCGCACGTGCTCCCCATAGGCGCTGGGTGCGGTGAGGAAGGTTGCAGCTGGTCCCACCACCTTGTCAGATCATTTTGAGATTGCCTGTGTCCTTCAGCTTTGGAAACCCCAACCTCTTTGTGGGTGCACTGAAGGAAAAATCCCACCAGGGCACTTCTTCCCGACATTACAGCCCCAAGTTAAATCCAGCCCATGGCACGCTCCCAGGCAAGGTGACATTTGCAATGGGTTATAGCCAAGCACATTTGCCAAAGCTGGGAAGATGCTGACTTCCCTCACAATCAACTTCGTGAAACACATCTGGCAAATCCATAAGAACAAGCCTTCACCTGCTCAGACTTCTCTTTCCTGTATGAAACGCAAACTTGTTTCCAAAGGGAGAAAGTGAGACAGTGAAATTTGAACTGGCCCCATTAGCAGTATGTGACGTGAGTAAAAGCAGTTCTCTGTGGTGCTGGAGCTTCAGGCTGCTTAGGTTCCCCAGCATCGTTTTATGTTCACTATGTTATTTTAAGATTAGTGATGCAATTTTATAGGCAAGGTAATCTTTTCTTTAACTAATGCTTAGGGTCTGGAAAACAAGATTACTTCCTCTGGGAAGAAAAACCACTCGTCTTCCCAAATTTGATCATTAGACTTCACCGTTGGTAGAGAGTTTCTGTCTTCTGAATGGTAGTGGAATAAGTGATGTTCTTGGCATCTCGATGGGTTATTCATAGAAATATAGCAATTACAGCTCCTAAGGACCTTGGCAGGCCCCCTAGTCCTTCCCCCAGCTGTAAGTGGGATCCAGTATACACAAACCAATCATTTGAGATGTTTGTGTAACCTGTCCTTAAATGTACCCAATGAAGTTTCTCCAAGATCCTGTCCCAATGCCTGTCCTATACTCTCTGTACTGTTAGAGAGTTTGTCCTACTGTCTTCCTCCAGACTAAGCCATCTCCCATACTTGTCCACGGTATCTACTATCCTCAGTAGATATAGTGGACAATTTTAGAAGCTCATCTCTGCTACAATTTTCATATGTATTTGAAGACCTGATGGTATCTTACTTCAGTCGTCTTCTCTCCAGACCGAAGAAATCTACGCTTTCTCATTTCTCATTATTTTTCTCCAGTCCCTCACCAATTAGTCCAGATCTGTCCTGACGCTCCGTATCCAGAACAGGTAGAGCAGGGTGCAACCCAGGCCGTGCGCTGGCTAGAAAGTTGCTTTAGATACTTGCCTTTATCTTGTATACTGTCTCCAGTATGGACACTCACCTATGGGCAGAAGTTGGGTCTAGTAATATTTTCCTATATTTTTATTTTCCTTAAAGGCTCCATGCCCTGGAACAAAACTAGATCTCCCTGGATTTTGGCCAAGCCCCCCCTGCCCCTTTTCTTTAAACGAGGCAGACTATTTTGGAAAGGACATCAAATTGATTCCCAAATTTCTTCTTTCTCACAAACCAAGAAAAGGGAACACTTAATATTAGAATTAAATGGCTAATGAGGTGGCCAACAGTCCCAGCGGATCAAGCGAATCTTTATATACATTCATGGCAGCTTCTTTTAGGATGTCCACGTCAAGCATCATTACTTTCCTACGTCACATTTTAGCTGGTTTTAAAATTATCACTGCTGAATATATTTTAGTCCATTTGCTTGTACCCTGGTATAGCCCATGTCTGGTCACTTTGTTATTTTCTAATGAATTCACACCATAAGCACTTGAAACTGGTTGAACAAAAATAAGCTGGGTTGCTCCAGAAGAGTTAAAAGCATGTCTACACTATGGGTCTAGCTTGGTATAAAAATAACTTTTAGTAAGCTTCTTTCAAAAGGAGGTAGAAACATTTATTTATTGCATATTATTCTCTTCCATTTTAGGGGATGGGAAAGAGTGGCAAGGAACTGCTGGTGCTGCCCCATCCAGTGCTGCCCACTATCAGAGAGAGGAGGTGGGATCAGATGTGACAGGGCACTGACAGGCAGTATGCACTCCAGATTGGCCCAAAGGGTTAAATTTTTTCCCTCTGATTTACAGGTAACTGGGAGTAGCTGATATATTCAGCTAACAGAGAGCCTTGGTGTCCAGCCCTTACCCCTCAGCAGCCCCACGCAGAAAAGATATTGTCTAACCCCTTGTCCTGAGCAGGGCAGAGCTGCCCAATGCCTCAAGCTGAAAGATGCCAGAGGGAAACGTGTCATGAGTTACTCTGTCCTCGCCACCAAAAAACTGCAGGACAGAGGAACGGCCTCTGGTGCCGTGCAGTTGAGTCCAAGCAGCTGGATGCTCCACATGGCATGTATGGAGGTGCTCCACCACTGGAGAGAAACAACAGGAGAAATATGGATGCATCTGTGTCAGGAAAGAAGATGAAGTATAATGGGAAAAAAGCAAAATGCCAGAAGAAGTGTAGCGCAAAGTGAAACCCTAGCTCTGTTGAGCGTCAGTGACCAAGGTCCCACTGACTTCAGTGGGACGAGGATCTTACACAGGGGTTAAGAGGTGCGGCTCAAAACTACCAGGATAATTCAGAGCAGGCAGAAATGGAGAGGTCTGCTCAGGGCCACAGTAACTTGGCCAGCAGCTGCCAGCTGAGACCATTTAGCAATGGGCATGACAAGTGCCATAATCTCCTTGTCATCATGTGCTTTGTATCTCCAGTAATTATTTAGAAATCAATATACTGATATGTAGAGAAAAAGATATGTTCAATGGGACACTGGAATAGACATCAGAAGCTTCTTATATGTGAAGGCTTTTTTTTTTTTTTAGATAGAACACATCTAAAAGACCACGTGAGGTCCACGGAGTCCAAGATTTTAGTGCCTGAAGGGAGCAATACAACCTTCCAGCCTGAACTTCAACATCAAATAGGCTACAAAAATTGACCAAATAATTTCTGCATCAGATGAGTGAGTTACAGATCATTACTTAAGACTTTCAGCTTTGATTTGAAGACTTTATGTGATAACAGAGAATCTACAACATCTGTGAGTATGTAGCTCTAGTCACTCCTTTTGTCTCAGCAGTTTTTATTAATACGGCAAGTGTTTGTTCTTGTCATATTAGCATTATCATGTCCTATATCCATCTACAGTGCAACATATGGTGGAAGGATAACATGAAAATGCCTGTGAATTCAGTAGATCACCAGTGCTCCCCAAAGTTAAAGAACACAGCTAAAATAAAAATGTACTGGGAGAGGCTTTTATATGAAGTATTTTTCCCCATATAGGATTTGAAAGGAGATAGACAGGCGCTGCATGGCCACAGGCAGGAGCTGCGTGGCCACTTCCAATGGGAGAACATGCAGAGGAGACCAAGACAAGTGGGGCTGTGCTGGAAGGACCCAAAAGCCATTGTGGAGGAGATGGAAGAGCACAGGGAGATCAGGTCCGTGATCTGTTGGTGTGATCCACTGAAGTTTGTCTAGACAAAGGGCAAGGCAGCTTTGAACTGGGTGCTGAAAGAAACGACACACAACACACGATAGAAATGAAGGAGAAGTGACACTTCTTTTCAGGCTGAGGGGGTGATGACAAACATTGCTTCTGCTGGGATTCAGGATGCTGTGTCCATGGACACAAAAGGAGGCTGGGAGAAAGTCAAGACTGGATGAATAACCAAGTAAGCTCAATACGTGTGCCCTGGATGAAGGACAGATTTGCAAACCAAAATGGGAGAAGTGGAAAAGTTCAGCGTCAAGGATAATGCAGCAGAACAATGGAAGAAGGCAAAAGATGGATCAGGAAAATGTGGGAGGATCTGAGGTTCCTGAAGTTCCTCTCCCCAGGAGACCGTCCGAGCCATTTAGCTGAGGAAAGCTCAAATAAAGCCAGAATTTCTTCTGGTCAAGACAGGTTGAAAATGCTGGCATAGGTTAGTCACAAAGGTTTTGAAATATAAGTAAGTATTGAAATATAAGTTCAATTTCCTAATCACAAAAGCTTCCAGAGGGGCAAAGAGGAATGAGAGAAGGCATACCGAAAAGCAGACAGCCAAGCACCGAATTTTGCAGCTCAGTGACCAGAGACTCACAAAGAACTTGGCAGATGGGGACAGAGCTGTCCTCACAGCTTTGAAGGCACAGTCAGGAGAACAGAGGGCTGGCCCTCCAGCACCCCCAGAAGAACCAGGGGTGAGGATATGCAGGGTACCATTGGGTGACATTCCACTGCAAAGCCAGGAAGGCATCACCCATCACCCGTGGGCAGGTGATGAAGTGTTTGGAGCAAAGCAATGAAAACACCAAGAAACTCCAGTAGGTATCAGCAAGACCCTATGTCTATACCTCTACAGCCTGGCAGCACTCAGAGCATTAACTTTATATGAACTACAGTGCTTGCTTCAAATCACCAGGCAAGGAGACACAAAATGATAGAGGTGATGCATGCTGTAGAGTGGACCTCAGGCTGATAAGCTCTGAGGGGCTTGTCAAGTTGGACTTTGCGGCAGTACTGCTTGAGCTAGAAAATGTTGTCGTACTGAAATAACACACACCCCTGTCCCTGTCCTGGGGTAGGGATGCAGAGCTAGGTCTGAAGGAAAAAGGGGAGGAAGGGTGGTGCACAAAGAGCGATGACAACACGGGCTCAAGTTGAGAAGCAGCCCCTGTGCATTTCTACACCCTGTGTGAGCCCCGGGCAGTTCTTGGCAGAGCCACAGCATGCATCTCCTCACACCGATGCTGGTACCAAACAGAGGTAGTTGCAACAAGAGGGCTTCAGACCTGGTGGTCTTTGCTCTGCAGCAGACTACAGCTTGGGGCCATGTAATGCAGGTAATGCAGTGCTGCATGGGAGATGTGTGGGGAGGGGCTGTTCCTGGAGAAATTTGAATCAGTTCCTGGAGAACTTGAGAATTAAAGGAATAATCAGAATACAGTTCTGAATCATTTATTGGCAACCCGATAGCTTGCATTTTTACCCTAACAGACCCAATCATGCTGAGGCAGGGTTCGTGTAACTTCAGGCTGAATGCTGGGGAAGGGAGTTGCATACCATACCCGGGGAGCCCCAGTGGGGTGGAACAGAGGGCAAACCGTGCATTAGGTAATGCACACAAGACACAATCAAGATTTGAGGTGGTAGGAAGGCTTGTGGCATACCGGACAGGGCCCGTAGTGCAACTTCCCCACCTTCTAGGAGTGAAGCTGGCTGCTCAAGGTCAGCTCACCGATACAGGCTGTTGTTAGGAAAGACCTGGAGGGACCCTCAGTAGGGGTTCCCCCCTCTTTTGCTTGGCAACTGTTTTAAGCTGAGGCTCTCATTCCTGGCTCCTGCCTGAGCTACACTGCAGCGGTGGCCTGTATCTGGCCACGTACCCCACTCATCTGGAGCCACATCTGGCAACTTGTCTTCCCGGCTTGAACTGGGATCTGACTCATACCCATTGACTTGTCTGATGGTCTGGACTGGTGGCTGATCCTGGCTACTGCCCACAAACTGCTCTGCTTGCCTTGCTCAGGTACGGTGGGACGGGGCCCTGGCTGGGGGGTTCCTGCCCCGATGGCTGTGTTATCACACGTGGCTCCTGGCTCCCTGTCCCTTATGGAGCAGCCGGCCCCTGCAGTGCCCTGGCAGTCTTCATTCATTTCTTATGAACCGCTTCCATAACTGCGGAGGCGCAAGTTGCTTTACAATCACGGCTGGGAATATCTGGAACAACAAGTTGGTACACGACTCCCTTGCAGCTGTGACAGGAGACGGCCTCAGCAATACTGCCGTTGGGGTGGAGGTGCCCTTGGTTTGCTCAGAAAAGGCATGATATTCAACATCCGCAGCAGCCCCAATCCTTTGGCAGGCCAAGACTCTAAGCCGGGATTCCCAAAGTATGCAGGACACGGCATGTGGGCAGTCCAAAATACCTGTGGCCGTCCTGGACAGATCCCACCGATTTCAGAGGTAGTTCCCAGCCATTGCTGTGCCATCACGCACTGGGCATTGCAGAGCCTTCTCCAGAGACCAGGAGAGCTTCCCCTTCGGAGGAAGGCAGGAGCCGTTGGGCCTGAAAGACCGGCCCAGAGGCCTGCAAAGCTGAGAAGAGGTGGAATGGGGAAATGCTTCCCCTCAGAGCTGAGGTGGCAGATGGGCTTTTGGTGCTGATCTGGAGCTGCTGTCCCACCCCAGCTTGGCATCCCACTGATTAACTGGCCACCACGAACAGGCCTAAAATCGCTGAGGACTCTTTACAACTACCAAGGTCCCTGCTGTGGTGGAGCTGTTGCCTCAGCTGGAGTGAAACAGGGGGTGCCTTAGGGTTTCTCTTAATTTAATGTCTTTAGTTGGCGCAGGGCTAGCAGGGACGAGGTGTGTGGTATCGTGCCCACGGGTGGCAAAAGGCACTCTCAGTTCCTGTAGAACTGTGTGGCTCTGACACTGTGCTCATGGGCAGGGGTGTCTCGGGAGTGCAAGCAGCTATTTCACCACCCCTGATGGCGTGAAGCCAGACGTTTCTCCAAAATCCGATGCTTCCAGCTCCACGCTTTCAAGGAACACAGCTCGGCTTTAATCCGTAGGTTTCCTCCGCGCACCTGTTTCTCCCCGCTGACCCGTCTCTACCTCCGAACACGGGCTGAGCAAGAAAGCCGGGGACGGCGGCGTCTTCGGGCACAGCAGTTTTGCGCGTCTCTCGTCCGGGGCGCCGGTGCCCCGCGCCCTGCGCGGCCAGGCGGGAGCCGCGCTTATGGAAGCACGGATGCCTCCGTCCCTCCCCGAGCCCACCTCCCCCAGCGCGGCTGGAGGCGAAGCGGGGCCGGGACCTGCCCCGCCGGGGCGGCCCTTCTCGGAGCGGGGGCGGGCGGCGGCGGCGGCCCACAGCCCGCCGGCGGGCACCGGCCCCAGCCCGCCGAGCAGCGGCCCCGCCGCCGCCGGTGCCGGCTTTTTGGCATCCCTAATCGCGGCTGGCCCCTGTGATTGGCTGCGCGGCTCTGACCCCGCTCGGGCTCCCGGCTGGGCGGATAAAAGGGGCCTGAGCCGGGGGCTCCCAGGCATTCCCGGAGCGGGCACCAGGGACCGCCGGCCGCAGCATGACGGGCAAAGCGGGCGCGGCGCTGGCCCCCAGCCTGCCCGGTAAAGCTAAGCCCGACGGCGCGGCCGCCGCCGCCGCCGCCGCCGCCCCCGCCGCCCCGCCGCCGCCGCCGCCTCCGCCGCCCCCCGCGGCGGGGGCCAAGCCCAGCTCCGGGCCCACCCCTCCCCGCTGCACCGGCTTCGGCATCCAGGAGATCCTGGGTTTGAACAAGGAGCCGCCGTCGCACCCTCGGGCCGCCCTGGACTCGCTGCCCGCCGGGCACCTGCTGGCGGCCCGCTCCGTGCTCAGCCCCGCCGGCGTGGGCGGCGTGGGCATGGGGCTGCTGGGGGCCGGCGGCATCCCCGGCTTCTACACCCAGCCCACTTTCCTGGAGGTGCTCTCCGACCCCCAGAGCGTCCACCTGCAGCCGCTGGCCCGGGCCCCCGGGCAGCTGGACAGCAGCCAGACGGCCAGCTCAGGTAGGCACGTCCCCGGCCCCCGGGGACCCCGCCGCGCCCCGCCAGCGCCGCCGACCGCCCCCGGCACCCGGCGCCCCGGCGGGAGGCCCGCTGCGCGGCGGCGGGAAGGCGATTTCGTTTCGGTCCCGAGGAGGAAGAGGAGGGGAAGGGCGGGCGGGCGGGACCGTATGCCTCCCCCCGCCGTCCTGGGCCGCGGCCGCGGTGTGATGGCGCGGCCGGGGGCGCCCGGCCCGGGGGTGCGCGGAGCCCCGGCGGAGCGGCCCCTCCGCGGCCCCGGCGGCCCCAACTCGTTGCCGGGGAATTAAGGGCCGCTCGGCATCCCTTTCCTAGACGGCGGCAGCCGCCCGCGACCCTGCCTGCGGGCCCCGCTCTCAGGCCGCCTCGGGTCCCCCCCGCAGCGGCAGGCAGCAGCGCCCGGCCCCGGCCGCGGCCCCCGGGACAACCCCCAGCCTCCTCCCGGGAGCGGCCGGCGCCGTCTGACGCGGTGCCGGGCCCGGGCGGTGCCCGCCGCCCCCGCCCGCACCACGGCCCGCGGGGCAGCGCGGCGCCGGGGCCGGGCGGGTGGCGGGGTGCCGGGGGCAGGAGCGGGGCCGGAGCGCGGGGCCAGCCCCGGCAGCCGCGGGGCACAACGGCGCGCATCGAAATGCGGGTCCCGGTTCCCTCCTTCGGCTGCTCCTTCGGGGCGAAGGCGGCGCCGCCCTGCCCTTAACACCCCCCCGGCCGGGCACCCCTGGGGAGCGGGGGGGGGGGGGGCCGCGGACAGACACCGTCTCTTCCCGGGATTTTTTTTCTTTTTTTTTTTTTTTTCTTTCTTTTTTTTTTTTTTTTTTTTTTTTTTTCTGGTAGCTCCATGAGCATCAATTTTTCCCTCCCCGCTCCGGTGTTTCTGCGGGGAAGTCCGGGATCCCCGGGCTGGGGCAGGCGGCCGCAGGTGCCCGGCCGCGGGGAGGGGGCTGCAGCTCCCCCATTTTCCTACGGTTTTGTTGTGCTTGCCGGGCTCTGCATTTTAGCAGCGAGACAACAGCAGCCCCAGCAAACGACTCCGGGGGGAGAGAGGGGAGAGCGAGAGCCCGGTCCCGGCCCGGAGCCTTCCCTGGCGGGGGCGGATCGCCCCGAGCCGCCCGGACCGGGACCGGGACCGGGACCGGGACCGGCGCCGGGAGCAGCGCTGGGGCCGGCACGGGCTGGAGGAAGCGGCCGGCGGCACGGCCCCGTCCGCGGCGCGATCGCAACGAAACCTTCGGCCGGAGCCGCCGGAGGGAGCGGAGCCGACGGGGCCGGTCCTGCCCGGGGGTCCCCGGCGGGGAGGGAGCCCCGGCCCACGGCCGCTGCCTGTCTCTCCGCAGATTCCGAGGATGTCTCCTCCAGCGACCGGAAAATGTCCAAATCCTCCCTAAACCAGAGCAAGAAACGAAAGAAGAGGCGGCACAGGTAAGCCAGCGGCCGCCACCCCGCCGGCTCCCGCCGCCCCCCTCCCCAGGGCACCGGCAGCGCAGACCCCGCTGCCACGGCGGGCCCGCCCCGCTCCGGCCCGGAGCGAAATACCCCTCCCGGCAGCGGCCGCCGGAGAGCCCCGGCGCCCTTGCGGCTTCTCTCCCGGGCCCTTTCCTTTTTTCCTTCCCCCTGTCCAAAATCGGACTTGGGGACTTTAGGGAGAGAGGGGATCGGCCACAGGTGTCATTTGATTTAATTTTTCTGGCTCCGGATCCACCGATGCCGAGCCGCAAGCCCGAGCAGCCTGTGAGCGTTTGGGTGGGATGTGGATCGCTGGTGTTCAGGGGGAAAAAAAAAATCATCAACCTCTCCAAAATCATCAAAAACGTCCCCTGCTTCGCACGTAGCCATCTTAATACTGGCTGTCAGCAAGAGAGAATTTCTATCAATGATTTAAATATTGTCTTGCCTGTAAATAAATGTTTTGCCAATAGATTAAATAGTTGGGAATCGGCCACAGCCTGCAGAAAAGCTGAAGAAGGCTAGAGAATTGGTTAAAGAAATGGAGATCCACTCTGGGAGATCCGGAGGGGATTTGGTTTCCCCTCGGGAACGGTCAGGGTAATAGACCTTGCCTGACTTCTCCCACAGTTAAAATGGAGTTGGATCGTCTGCGCCTTATAAACAGAAACGAAAATCCCGTGCTGGGTTCTGGCATTGCTGTGGCCAGAGAGTGAGGACAAAGGAAGGCCAGACACCATCCACAGAGGGTGATTTAGGAATAATTAAATCAATCCTGCCACGATGCAGGAAGGGTGGATTAAAAGATGCCCCAGTGAAAGCTTAGCAGGATGCGGGGTGGAAAGAGACCGACTATCCCAGGAGACGTCCTGCTATGCGTGCAACAGGAGGCTTGGTCTGGAGGGCTCATCCCAAAGCCAGGATCCCTCGCCAGGCAAATTCTCCCAGTTGGGGTGCTCTGGAGTAAATACGGGTTTGTTTTCTTTGTGGACTGGACAGGGCTGGGTGAAAACACAGCAGGGGCTGGTGTCCAGGTCATGGTCTGGATGGGAGAGAGGAAATGAAATTCAGATTTGTTTTATTTTCAGTTCTAGACAGAAACAGACCTGCAACGTTTAGCTGTAGTTGTATATTCTGTACTAAATGATTAAGACCTCTAGTTGTACCAAGAAAGGGCTGGGAGATCACAAGCCAATAGTCTGCAAATAGCTGCAGAATAGAAACACCAAAAGGGATGGTGGATTGTGTATTGCAAAAGGGACAGGGGCTACCCAGGGATGAGAGCTAAAAGGGGAAAACTTCAGCTGAATGTCAGGCAAAACCCTCCCGTCAGTGAGCCTTGCTGGGCTTCGGCACTCTTGTCAGGAGGGTGGAGGGGAATTCTTGAAATCTAAACCGGATCAAAATTGCAATAATTTTTCCTGGGGTCCCAGAGAGAGAAAAATACACAAGTTAATGTGCGTCTGTTGTCCCTAGAGTTCACAGATTTGTCAGAGCTGAAGGAAAACTGTTTGAAAAGCGAATGGATTTCGGAGTGAATTTAAAAAAGGGGTTTTGATTGCAGGCAGGTCCCTTGCATTTGCATGCTGCTTTTGTTAGTAATGTTATCGATCTGGTGGAATCCTTTCGATTCTGAATAGCAGAGGATATTTCTGAGATTTTCTGTTTATGCTCTCTGGAATTGCAGGTCTTTTCTGAAATTTGGATTTTTTTTAGAAAAATATTTCTTTTTTTCCCTTTTTCCTTCCCCCTTCTGGGAGCTACATGCTTCCTAGTTGGATAGTATATTTATACATTTACCTTGAACAAATGCCGCAATTCGTTGATAGGGTTTTTTTTTGCCATTGGAGTGTTGTTAGTTTTTATAAAAAATTGCATTTTGTGTAGGGGGAGGCGGGGGCCGGTGGAGGGGGGGAGTTTTAACCCTCGGGGGAGTGGAAGTGGTCCGAGACCTCTCATCCATCCCCTGGAGAAGGGCTTTCATCCGTCTCGGCTTTCCAGCTGCTGATTTTTCAATCTGGTTGTCCCGAGCTGAGAACTGGCTGCGCAGAGGCAGGTTGGGCTGCTGCCCGCCCAGGGCGGTCCAGGAGGATTTCCAGAGGATAATGGGGTAATGCAAACTGGCAGGGAGCAGCTAATGGGATATCGGAGTGGAAGCAACCAGAGTAAAGGCAGAGGAAGGGAGCTGGCACTGGCTCTTGTGGGGAAGGACTGGTGAAAAGCAGCGGGGAGCAGAATGGTTAAAACCTTTGGAGGATTCAGCTGAGGATGGAGGATCGGGGCTCCAGGGGAGGATTATTTACTCATGGAGATTGAAGAGGCTAAGGACCAGCAGCTGGAGAAGGGCTCAGCACCCCTCCAGACGGGGTGCTGAGGGGATGCTGCTTTATCTCAGCGTGACTATCAAAGGGTTAAGAAACCTCTGGATGCAAGAGGAGGAGTGGGAGGTGGTTTTAAGCCAGGCCAGGGGTAGGTGCGCTGTTGTAGGGGGGGTGAGGGATAAGGACCCCCAGGATCTCCAGGATCCTTGTAAGGATCCCCCAGGATCCTTACAAGAGGCAGCAGAGTCCGAGATGTGAGAACAGCTGCCATCGCTGCTGGTTGCCGGTGCTCACTGCTGGGGAGGGACTGTCTCCAGAGGCAAGTCTCTGAAAGGGAAGGTGATTTGTAACTGTTTAAAGCGCTGTCTTCTGGCATTTTCTGGTTCTCCTTTCACCCTGGCACCTGACCTTTTGTGCACAGAAGCACAGGAGATGAGGGAAAGCTGTGCCTTAGCAGGTTACCCAGGTTTCTCTAGCTTCTGTGTCCGTTTCTCTGACTCTTCATCATCTTTGCTTCTGCTTCTTCTGTTTTTTGATCAAAGAGTTTTACTTCCCTCAGGACAATCTTCACATCCTACCAACTGGAGGAGCTGGAAAAGGCCTTCAATGAGGCCCACTATCCTGACGTATATGCTAGAGAGATGTTGGCCATGAAAACAGAGTTGCCAGAAGACAGGATACAGGTAATCATATCTCTCAGAACCCCTTATCCTGCTCCTCTCAGCCATGTTCATCCCTCCCTGAAGAAAAGGTAGCGGCATGGGAAGGCTGACGTTGCTCTGAATAAACCTCCCCAGGCTGTCCACTCCCCTGCTCTCAAAGGGCAGGCAGCCAGATCAGCTGTTGCTGGCAGATTTGTATTTGGTGTTTGTGTGCTGTACATGGTGTGTGGTACTGGTGATTTGGGGGGGCATGTAACAGAGGGAGTCCTAAATCATTGAAGGGAAGCTGGTGTGCAAGGAAAGACCGCAGCGTTTCAAGATCTTAGTGGTACAGGCAAGAAGAGAGCCTCCTGGAGAACGGGTCTGGGTGGGCAGTGTGGAAGGGAAAGAGCTCATCTCTGCTCTTTTGGGCACAGGAGGATGCACAGGGATGTCATAGGCAGCTAGTACTGCTGTGGTTAGGACTGCACCATGGGAATGATGGGTGAGTCCCAGTGAGGTGTTTGTACCATCTCTGCACATTCACTGCATTTGCCTCCTCGAGTGAAGCTTCCCTGAAAGTTTCTGGGGATAATTTTTTGTTAATGATTTTTAATGTTTGGGGTTTAATTGCATGCCAGTCCTGTCGTGCGACTGTGAGGTGGTAGAATGAGGATGTGTGGGGTATTGCCACTGTGTGGTGAATCCTCCGGTGGTAAGAGCAGTCTGAGCCGCAGGGCTGTGCCAGCACCAGCCTTTGGCGTGCACGGCAGCCAGTATGCAAGCAATCATTACAGCCCAAAAAGCTGGAGAAGACTTAGAGCGGCTGTGTACAGCGTGGGAGGCGCAATGTGCCTGGACAGATCAAACATGATGTTCACAAGGGTGGACTCCAGCAGCTTCTGCTGCCTCTCTCCTCCCCATGCCCCGCTCCCGCCAGGTTGCTCCATGAGGCACAGGGCTGTAATCGCCAAGCCTTGAACACATTTTTGCTGGTGCAGGTGATGTTTCTTGGCTGGCTGGGGGTTAAACTGGCCTGGTCCCCTGCACAGTGGCAGTGGCTGACCTCTGTGGCTGGTGCATAGCAGTTTCTACGAGAGGCATTGGCCTGACTGCCACGTGGTGTTGGGAGGGTCCTGGTTTCCCTGGTTCCTCCTTCTGCTCAGTCCCTCCTGCGTGCCCAGCACCCGTTGATCTGTTCCTTCAGCCTGTGTTCTTTTTTTTACTAAAGAGGCTGCCCAGGAGGCTGCTCCCTCTTGGGTTTGGAAGGTAGCTCAGAGGGCATTTAGCAAGATAACGTGGATGCTGGGAGCTGCTGAGGCAAGACCCTGTGCAGGGACGGGGATATCCTCCCAAACAAAAGGGCAGCCCTTTTTCCCTCAGTCCTGAGCCACCCTCACCACCCTCATTCTTGTGCTCAATCAAGAGTGACATTTTTATAAAAGAAAGTTGGGCTTCTTATCCTGTTGTGCTGGCAGGGCTCCTGCTGACCTAACAGCTTGTAGATAGCCTGCATGCTGACAGGATTTTCACTGGTCTTCAAAATAATAGCCCATCATCTGAAATCCTACCTGATGCATTAGGATTTTGCTCTGAGCAACAGGCCCTGATGCTTTGCCTCTAGAGAGTGAGATGGATGGAAGGTCACTTCTCCACTTGTGACCCTGTAGGACATCAAGTCAAGAGAGGAGAGAGCTGTTGGGAGTTTAGTGTTGCCTGCACCCACCATCTGATGCTGGGCTGGGAAGAAGTTCCTTTGATTTCCCATAAAGGGCCTTTTCAAGTAAGAGGTTCATCTAGTGACACGGTATATGTTGAACTGCAGAGGCACCATTTCTCTGGCCAGAGCTGAGGGCCTTCACTACACATGAGGTGGAGGAGATGTTATGGCAGACAGCACAGAGCTGGACACTGCATGTACTGCTTCAGCATCTGGAGCATGCTTCTAGTGCTGAGTCTCAGCGTTTTGTCTGATTTGGGAGTGAAATAGTGGCTAACGTGTGTTAGCTGTCACTGACTTGCTGCCAGCATGTCATTCTGCAGCTGTCTAAGGAACTACTATCTACTCTTCTGTACTGCAGAGTTTTTAAACCTAGGAGTGCTCCTTACTGTGACCCTTCTGCCCTAGAGATCAGGTTAAACTTGGACAGCAGAAGCACCCCATGGTGTGGCTGTTCTGAATATCAGGTTTTGCTAATGGCACATGTATTCCAGGAGAAGTGTTTGTGAGTAACTTTTTTGCTTATCCTGAAAGGGGAAATGATGAGAAACAGCAGAATTTCTGTGGTATCTGTTGTGTGTGAGCATGAGCACCCTGCCAGGGTGAGCATCAAGGTCACATAGGAGTCTGGAGCACCACTGATCTTTCCAGTGGGTCGGGTCAGCACCTGCTTGTCCCTTACCACATCTTCTATGAAGTTTCCTTGTCCATACTTTTTTGTGTGTCGCAAGCTGTGACAAGATGATTCCCAGCCTTGGTCATACTTCTTGATATTTCGCCTCATGTTCCTTTTCAACTTCAGCCCCTTTTGTATGACCCTAATTCTTTCTCCCTTGTTATGATGTTCACACTCTTTAAATAAATCTAAGCTATTTCTTCTAGCTGTCACTTCTGGTTTTCTTCATTGCTTAAGCAAGCTGTGAAGATCTTTTCTTAAATCATTCTTCATAAATCACATGCTAGTCTCTTAATCATGTGGTTGTTCTTCTGTGAAGCCCATCCTGCCTGTCAGTCTTCCTGGAGATAAGGGACCACACGCCTACAGCTGCACACTGGGTGTGTTCACACCAGTTCAGCTGGACTTCTGAGTCCTTGCAGAAGCAGCCTTGCATTAGCACTGGTCTACTTGCCTCCATATTTATTTCTTTCTGTTTATCTAATTCAGTCACTTCAGGGTTTTTTAGACAGATTTTTTTTATCCTCAGGATTTTCCCTTCAGTGTTCTGGGTTTCGTTTGGCACTTTTTTAACTTCGGCTAACAAGCATAATACAGCCCAACCTGCTCTGGCACTGGCAAGAAGTGGATGTTAAAGAAGAGTATGAGAGCAGGACATCTGTCTAGTGATACTTACTGAGTACTTTGACAGCCTCCTGGGATTTTGAACACATGTAAATATCTTAATATCCCTCAGCAAGACGTTCTGCAGTAGAACTGCAAAAGTGAAGTAAATCTTGCTTTGAATCTATTAGCATCATTTAATGCCCCTTGAAAAAGACAGCTGACAATTAATCTTTATTCCTTTCTTCATAATATTTATAATTTCACATAATTGTATTTTTTTTCCTTGCATGAGTTTCTATCTGGTCAAGGGAGCTGTATATTTTTACATTTTCATTGTAGCTTGCAGTTCCTCCCATTGTTCAATATCGTTCTCTCCCTCTTGTAGGTCATTAATGAAAGTGTTTTCTAAGATTGTTGTGAGCATCACATACTGTGGACTTTCACAGCATTTCATGTGGGTTCCCACTGGATCCACACCTAAGAGTGATATCTACCCCTTATTTTCATTCATGGAATTATTTCTCAGGAGGTAGTAGTCAAAGAGAAAGTAAATCACCTATGAAATTCAATATGAAAGTGAAATTCAAAGAGTACAATTGAGAGAATGATATATAGGAACTGCTTGCATGTAAAACCTTCAGCAGAACACTACAAATAGCCATCAGAGGCCAAGAAAGTTATTGGTTTGAGAGAACATTGAATTCAGGAAAAAATATTCAAATCCTCCATTTAAAGAGAAGATGAATGTCTATTTTTTTTTCAAGGCAGCACTCTTTCACATTGTGTGCATCTTCCTTCTGTATTGAGCTGGCTGCTCCTGGAAGGAACACGAGCATCCTCCCATTGGGCAACGTGGGAAAAGAATTAATTTTCCTAATGAGACACTTTGCACAAGTCAGACCAGATGTCACTGTGGCCACTTGGCGAGATACTTGAAAAAGACTACGTTAAGTAATGTATTTGAAAGACTATTCAGAAGAGTTGAAGTGCTGCTATTACAATAAACCCAGACTGTTCTGTAAAATCCAGGTGAGGTAAGTAGGTTCCTGTGGGGAAGTATATCCTTAATAGACAACTTGAAGTACTCAAAATGGCCTCAAGCTGACAAGTATTCTGACACCTGGCTTAAATCAGTGTGTTTCTCGTAACATATACTCTTAGGTGTAATGTGTAGATTTTAGATAAGTTATACCTGTTGAATTTATTAGTATGTGACAGTTCCAGGCTTTAAAGACCCAGTATCTACAATATTAAAGCTCAGTAACAGTTTGATTTGGGATTATTGAAATCACTGTGTATGTTTGTCATTACAGTATGTCTCTTACTGATCAAACAAATTGACTAATCAGTTCAGTATTTTCAAAAAATAAGATCCTGACTGCCATTGTGGGGACACTAGATTCACCTTTTAAGGGAACTAATCAATTAAAAAAGAGAATAAAAGTGTTAAAAATTGTCAGTTCTTGTTTTTAAATGATTGTATGGTAATTACATGCATGAAGAATTTTGGGACAAATAAAATTGCTTATGTAAGCAAAAGGAACCCCAAGGAGATGCTGGTGCTATATGTGAGAAGTGGGGATAGTCTGTGTATCCAGCAAGCTTTGTCAGGCAGCTAAGAGGTACATTTTGGCTAAAAACAAAACAAAGCCAACTAAAAGTCTAATTGAATATGTATTGTTTTAGCTGCTATCAGATTAACACATTTCAGTAACACTGTGTGGCCAGTTCAGGAGTCGAATGGGGATGGAGGAATTGGGAGGGGTGGTCATTTGGAGGGAAGCATTTGTACCAAGATTATTTTTCCAGAACAAGATGCTTACCTTGCTTCAGTTTTGCATAAATGTTCTGTATTTAGAGGTGAACGTAATTTGGAAAGCCCTGAGGAACCTGTATTGCACTGAGCAGGAGCTCAGGAGTGAACCTGCAGGGTCCCCTCAGGAACCGTGATAGAAAGTATGAAGGAAAAAATTGGCTTTATGCAGCTTTAGCAGCCCTGGCTTCTCCCGCTCCTGTCAGCTTTTCTTGCTTGCTGCAGAGTGAATTGTAGTCCTAATCCCATGGTGTAAGTGTGGAATGGGGATGATTGCTCCATGCAGTGGCTGATCTTACCTGAACCTGTGCCTGGAATGGCCGCCAAGGGATTTCCTAGTGCTGCAGAAAGTAGTGGTGGTGTTGGTTTTTTTAAGCTTATGCTTGTCACTGTTACTCTCAATAAGAAGTGAGGACCTGTCTATTCTAGCTAAAACTTTGGGTGACTCTCACACCTGGGAGAAAGGGCAGCACGAGGCACAGTGCCAGCGACTTCCCACCTCTATCTCTATATAGCATGTTCGTGGAGATCATGTTACTGGAGGGAAGTTACCAGAGTGATTAGTGTGGTTGGAGGTAGATTACCAAGGTGATGGAGAAGCTGAAAGTATTGCTGCTGTCTGAGCCAACCATTTCAATATCTTAATTTTTTAAGAACCCTGCAAGAAGTTAATCGTGAAATAGAGCTGAGCAGCTAGTGCTGGCTACCTTTGCCAATAATTCCTGAGCACTGGGGCAAGCCACAGCAGTATGATACCAGATAAGTGTCATTAACTTCCCCTATGCTTTTAGAAATGTAGGAAGTGTACAAGTGAGAGTAATAAAACTAATCAAACTTACTGGCTTGATGAGAATATTGTTATGAGTGTTTCTCATGGCGTATGGTGCATCTCTGCCTCCATGTCTTTAATTGGTATGTGAGGAGTTCATCCACTTTGCTGCCTCTTCAATAACGTGCTTGTTTAGTTGATCTAAATTCATATTAATTTCCATTTTTCAATTAAGAGTTATTTAATTTGGCCCTTTCTGTAATGGAGTGTTTTCATTACCCTTTATCTATGGCCTGTTTTCAGTCCATGTGCTAGAACTTTGTTTACAAGTTAATTACCAGAGCTGCAGACAGAGGGGCTGGGTGATGGGCAAGAGCTGGGGCCCCAGCAAGCCTTCCCAAAGGGATTACTGTCTGAAAAGTCTTACACTGCACGCCTTTGGACAGAGGGAAAAAATGTGGCAGGAGACAGGAAGGAAAATGGAGGGCCGAACATCTCTTCAGCTTACTGTGAAGTGGGGACTCTCCTGCTCATTGCTAGACCATGCAGGTTACCTGCCCAGCTTGTGGGATTTACCCTGCTACAGCTGGGGCTGTAGGTGCAGTTTAAAAGGTGTTTTTTAGTGCAGAGATGGAGGTATAGAGTTATGAATATTTTGTATACCCAGGTACTGCTTTATCCCTCTATGTTCAGTCCCTGAGTTGCTTCAGCCACTGACCAATTTTCTAAATGGGTCAAGAAGACAAATAAAACCAAACTTGACTGTCCTTGGCTTCTGCTTTGTTTCTTGCAAGATGTTTGCGGCTGTCACAGCATGTCCCCATGAGGGACAGTGTGGTTTTGGTGTGCTCCTCCACAGTATCGGGAGGGAAATGGGGCTTTGCAGTGACAGCTCCTTCCTTTGTTCTCTCCATGGTTTGGGGAGACCATCGCTGAGGGTCAGATACCTTCAAGTGTTGGGGCACTCAAGCTCCCCGCGAGAGGAAAGACAGGCAGGCAACAAAATAATGCCATAGCCCACTGCTGGGGAGTGCCTTGTCAAGGACTTTCCCCATTGTGGCCAGGACAACGAGGAATGGCTCTGCAGGCTTAATGCCAGGCTGTGACGACTCAGACTGTCTTCCCCTCATTTATCCCCCTGTTTTCTTAACAACAGTAGTTTAAGGGTAACACTTCTCTGAGTTAGCCTAGGCACTGTGGTTCCTTGATCACTTAAGCTATTCTGGAAATGCTACCCTAAATCTGTGTGCTGGGAACGCTTGCATTCGCTCCTTTTAACGATGAACTTTCTTTTCTCTCCCCTGATACTGCTGCAGTTTTCTACAACTGATTTTTTAAAAAATAATTGGTCAGCCCAGCAAGTTCAATAGTTAATTCCCTTCCAGCCTTAGGATACCTGACAGAGGGACCAGCTGAGTGTTGTGTGTTCAGTTTTTCCTTTAATGACCCTTCATCATAAAGTTTTCCTCCTTTTCTGATTTTGAATAGAGATTTTTTTAACAGTTCAATAACACAGGCACTTTAGAGACACGGTTAATTTACTCTCCCCTTTATTTCTTAATGGATCTATTTTTCTCTGTACTGTTTATCTTTTACCCTGATAGATCTCAATAAGTTCTTCTCATTCTTCTCTGGCAGCACGAACCTCCTCTGCCTTTTCATTGTCCTTCTTTGTGGGTGTTCTGTGAGCCGGGTTTTACACAGGCCTCTGCAGAAATATAAAATAATACTACCATCTCCCTCATGCACCAAGCTGTTGAGAAGTCTAGTCCTCAACAGACTTACAGGTGAGCCTGTTCTCCCTACGTGCGAAGCTGGCAGGTCCTTCTGTGGAGCAGAAAAGAGAAACTGAGTTGGAAAACAAACTGTTGCTACAATATCCTACAGCAAAGGTGGCTTCCAGAGACCACCTTCATCAGAGGCTGTGAGAAAGCATTCGGCGCTCTTCTGTCTACTCTGAGCAGCACAGCCCTAAGAGCAGCAACAGATGCTCAGTTTAGCACCTGCCTGGTGTGAGAAGCACGGTTTTCTCCCCACTTTCTGTTTCAGTGGGTTTCTGTTAGGCTCCCGACTGAGTAAAGGCAGAGCTGAAACTTTGGCTGGTAGTTATTAGAGCTTTCAGCTGCAGCTTTCTTTCCAAACTCATAGCAAGGGAATGCAAGTGAAGCATTGCTTATACCTGGCCACCTTCCTGTGACTTGTATAAGGGCCCATGGCACGCACGGTGCGTATTCATAAACATGGGGATTATGTCCCCTTCGTGGTCTAGAAGCAACCTACTGACTGACTCCTGCCCGGCTGCTGGAGCCAACCTGCTACAATGTGGATAAGCAGCAGCACTTTGCAGGCTGGGTTAGCCCATACCAGTGGTGTTCAGCCAGGCCAGTGCAGCCAGGCTGCGCACCCATGCCTCTGGGAAGCTCTGGCTCACCTGCAGCTGTGGGGTCTGCAGGGTATGCCACTGGGGGAAATACCTTCTCATCCATGCTACCCTTTCCTCTCTAAAGGCACTGCTTGGCTTACCCAGAGGGAGGCTGAACTGTGAGCGTTGTTGGGAAACAAACCCGTGGAAGGATCTAGCCAACCCATCCATGTAAATGTACGTGATGAGTATGTGTGCTGGTCGCTCCTCTTAGCCAGACGTGCCAGCGATGTCCATTCCAAGATAATTTGTTTTATGTCCATCAGGTATTTCTGTTACCTCTAGGTCCCTTTGCATCTTTGGCTTCACTGCCATCCTTCCAACTCAGAGTCTCCCATGACTGTCACTACAGCACCCCACCATTTGTTAGTTGATTGGATCAACTTGTTGAACTTACATGATGACCATGACTGAGATCAAGGCTTCAGTGGCTAAGTGACAACTGAAAGAGGGTCCCTGCCTGGGAGATCTTAGCTTGGGTGGGCTAAGGATACAGGATACCTGGGAATGTCCTGGTGAGCTCAGATGTGCTGCCCTGGTGCGAGCAGTGTCCACGAGCATGTTGTGCGTCACCAGATCTGCAGGTCACACCATTAGCTGTGCTGTGCACTAGCCCTAGCTGACAATGTTGGCTGCAGGCATCAGTGGCACAGCAGCAGCCAGTGCCTGGAGCATGAGTCTTCTGCAGCTGTAAGGTGTCGTATGAAAACTCCTGGAGTCATGAATTAACCAAAGAAGGTTAAGGGTACAGAGAGCTGAGGAACATTAGACCCAGGAGTGGACACATGGTAGGAGTAGAGTGCTGAAGGGCCACCCCAGTGCAGCCAACATAACTGCCAGTCCTGACCTCTTGGGTGGTGGTCAGGGGACAGACTGCTATTCTGGCCTGCTCTTTGGCTCTGGTGGTCCTCCTCCTTCCCCAGATTCAAGAGAGCCCAGTGAAGGATTTGCTGAGGTTGAGTGATTAGGTACGTCTTACTGCATAAGTCAAGGAATTGGAAACACCGTCCTTACCATGTGTCTTCCTAAGGGAAGATTGTAAAGGACTGCAGCTTTCTCCTTTTGATGCTCAGTCCAAGCTGCTGCATGGAAACTTCCTACAACATGTTACAACATTTTACAATACATAATACATTTCCGTAGATATCTTCCAGCTAATGCTTCAACGCACCAAGAATTCCCGTGCATTGGTGAGCCTGCACTGTAGCCTTCAAAGGGGACTTTGTGGGCTGTCCCCGTGCACCCAGGGATGGTCTTGAGCCTTATCTTGGGAAATGGTGGGCAACAGGTAGTGCTGCAGACACCATCTCCTGCTGGGGCACAGCCTCTGGCTCCTGCGTTTTTTTGTAGAGAAGGCCAGAGTGCATCTTTGCCGTTCTCTCTGTGTGTACTGATAAACGAAAGGGCAACATGCAGCTGCGTCTGGCATGCAAGGGACAGCCCCAGAGCATAGGCAACGCTCCACAGCCTTTGAGGAAGGCTGGCATCCTAAGCTCTGATTTTGGTGCCCATTGAAAGGCATCACGAAGGGGATGTTACATTTCTCCTCTGACTGCCCTGACTCACCTTGCTTTAACATGAAGGTGATAATATGGTTTGTCCCCGCTTGTTCACAGAGTGCATTGCATATGGATGTTTATGAAGACCGATGCTAAGGTTTCCTCTGTGCCAGAGGACCTGCAGAACAGTGTTAGAGAGGGAAAAGGAGGCAAAATGAAGTTCTACAGGCAGGATAGCAGCTTGGTTAATTGAGCCAGGCATTGTGAGCACTCAAAGGATGGATGTGCAGTATCACCCTTTGTGATGATGACAAATGTCTCCCTGGGTTTGTGTGGACTAGGATGATGGGAACAATCTTGCCAGCTTTTCTGTGACTATCACGCACCCACAACCCTGATGTTTTTCCTGTTTTTCAATCGACATGTTAGGAAAAGAGGAATTTGGGTGTTTATCTGCCATGTCCCAGCATCTGGCAGACTATATGGGGCTGTAGCTCCAGCTGAGCTGCTGGTCAGCTGGCATCATGGTCTGACCATGATGAAGTCAATGTCTCAGGGATGCTTTTGCTGTGCAGATGTGTTGCACAGATCAACTGTGTGCTGAACCACCGATCTCGCTATACCTATCATGCACATCGTGTGCACACTTGTTTTATTTTGGGAAGATGGGAGCCCTGCACCTGATGAAGTTCTCCACTTTTTGAAGGTAACAACAAGTGAGAAAACATGTCACCACATGAGGTGGCAAGGCCAGGTGAAAACCCCAGATTGGCCAAGGGGACAGAGTTTAAGACATGTTCCCTGGTCGAGAGGGGTTTTACAGCTGTGGCTACGTAAGTCAGATAAATTGCAACAAGTAGCTGTACTTGGCTCACATAGTGCTTTTAAGAGCAGGATTCAGAGGCAGGCCTCGCCTGCAGGATGGGTGGCATGGTAGTAGCATGTACATTTTTGCTGGGTGCCATATTGAGCCCATATTCAAAGTATCCCCTGTGCTAGTTTAGCTTAGAGGAGACCCAGGCTTGGATGAACCATCATGTCTTTGCTCGAGAGGGATGAGTACCATCTCACAGCTCATCTCGGTACGTCTGGTTGGACCTGTTAGCTGAGTAGGTCAGACACGACTCGAGCTATTACCAGGAAGGGCTCTTGCCATGCTGTGTATGAGAATTGCTCTTTCTAATGTGAGCTCAGAAAGCTCTTTGCCAGTGTTTAGTAAGAGGAGGGATGATGAGTCCTGCGATCAGCCATGCAGCCCATGTGCAATCTTTACTGCTCTCATTTAACTTCATACCCACTTTACACCAGCCATAGAAAGTGATGCCACTATAAATGGTGCCAATAATTTTGACATTACATTTGAAAAGACAGCAATAAACCGTTTCCAGGCATACACAAGTGGTGCAGTCTCTACCAGCAGCCTGGGGACAGGAAGCTTTCCTGGGGTGATTGCTACAGAGGAGGTGTTTGGGGAAGCCCCAGGACCTGGTCAGACCCCACACTCCTGTGGCAATTCATTATAAAGCTCCAGGGCCCCTGAGTGCAGACGGGGACATGCTCCGAGGAAGATAGGAGGCTTTTCTTTGCAGTGCTAACATCCTCAGACTGAACCCAGCCAGGGCCACTGGCCCTGTCCCATACTAAGATGAGGACATTGCTATTTTTTCAGAGGAAGTTTTTGTTTTGACTACTCTCATTGTAGAGTCTTGGGTTGGGAAGGAAGAAGGTAGAAAGGCAGATGTGTGGTTGTAAGGGGGAACTGAATGTTGAGATGGCAGCAGGGCCCTGGGCGTGGAGGTGAGCTGGAGGTGTTCTCTGGTCTGCAGCTGGACCCACCAAAGGGCTTCAGTTGGGGAAGTGGCAGGTATGCCACTGGGCATGATTTTAGGAGCAGCGTTCTGCTGTGAGAGGGATAACAGGTTTTTCTAGTCCAGGACAGGGGAAACCAGTATGCAGGCAGAGGTGTGAAGAGCTTGCACTGAGAAACAGAGCTTCTCTGTGCCAGTGCTTTGCTGTGCATACAGTGAGGTGACAGGATCTGTCCAGAGCAGTGCGGTGGGGAAAGGAACATAAGCAACTACAGCGTGTTGGTGTAGATGCCTGGATGTTTCCCATGGCAGTAAATGCCACAGAGGGAAGAAATCTGGTGGATGAATGTGAGAAGTTCAGCTTCTGCACAGTTCAGCCCGAGAGGGCTGGATCCCTGGGAGAAGAGTGTGGTGCTGGATGGACATGAGTGTGTTGGGTCAGAAAGCCATTAGCACCATCACATCAGGGACCATGACAGCAGATTACAACCCAAGGCAGTGTCACAGGAGAAGTCCAGAAAGCTCCCAGGCTGCCTGGCCGGGCAGCACAGGGTTTCTCTGCTGTGTTCTCACTTGAAGAGCTCAGTATCAGAAATGGCTTCTTTGCAGGGATCATACAGAGTGACAGTTCAGCTGCCTGAAGCTGAAGGTTTGCACCACGGGAATTGTCAGAGAGCAAAGAAGATACACCTGTTAGTCCATGGGCAGGGGAGATAGTCTCAGGGTTGCTGCTGAGTGGACTTGGGATTTTGTCCCTTGACTTATTGCTGGTTTGCCAACAGCTGTGTGCAAAGGCATGTGCTGGTGGGGCAAGTGCTGGTGTGTCTATGTGTCTGTGCATGTGTGGACGTGCATTTGCTTGTGGCCATCTAGTGGACATTTCAGCATGCACTGCTTTGGGCTGGGACCATCTTGTGCTCCATAAAGCTTGTTACTTGAAAGGCCCCTGTTGAAATGTTATGTCAAAGGCAGTATGTGAGATTTAGTGAAGCAAAAATTCCCCATTATCTAGCTTGGAATCTTCCTTTAAGAGATGAGGAATGCTTGGGCAGGGAAAATAACATTTGTTTATTAGAAAGATAAAAAAGGCCACTACCAATTCTCCTGTCTGTGTGCCCCAGCTTGGAAAGTAGCAGCCAAGAAAATGAGTGTAACCAGTGAAAATTTTAGGTTGAAACAATACAGAAACGATACACAGTAACACCCTAGGATGCCTTAAAAGATCCCTTTGCTAATTCAGATTCCTGGCTCATGGCCAACCTCGGGGAGATTTCTCTCTTTAGCAGACAATGTTTCAGGAGCTGATTAGGTAAACAAACTAACTAATATGATGAATGCGGATAACAAGGACACATTGAGTCTCACATCCCTTTGCAAAATGAGAGATTCCTCCTACTACAATTTGCTCTTCTGCATCATCAATAATCCGAAGAAGTATCGGTCATCATTTGTGATTCAGAGGAGCAAACTGGCAAGAATAACCTTGCCAGTTTTGACTCCAAAACACTGCAACCTTGTGGTCGAGCACAGTGCCTCAACTTTTACTGGTTTGGGCAGCAGGCACTGAGGGTGAGAATTGGACGATGATTAAGGTTAGAAACATCCCCATCTATAAGGCTTTGGAATACTGATTTTGATGAGGGGGCCTCAGAAGAACAGGCATATGGAATGAGGATCCAGGAGATGGCACTGAAGGTGCTGGCGTTTGCTGCTATCTTGGTTCATAGGCTGTGGCTGCTCTTGGAGGAGCCAGTGTCAATGTGATGTGCCCAGCGGGGTTAGAGTGTGATGCTCAGCTCTGACCAAATGATAGGGATTGAGTCATGGGCAGATCCTCTCTGAGCGAGGTGTTATGTTACCACCCTCAATTTGCCAGCTGCATATTGAGAGCAGGTTTTGCAAGGTGACAGGTTTTGGTCTTGCAGCTTTTCTATGCCTAGAGGACCAAAACCCATGGTTATAGAAGAGCCTGCAGTTTCTGCAGGCTGTGCAGGCATACCTGAGTTGCAGCATGCAGTGTGCAGTGAGCATCATATCCTGCTGCCAGTGGATGGAGGGTGTCTGGCAGCCTTGTCAGAGGCATGCTTTGGCTGCTGCCCCCAGCTCGGCACGGCAATGACCACCACGGATCCAGCCCTTGGTGTGCCAAGGGTGGCACTTGTAGAGCCTGAGGAGCAGACCAGAAGAGGGCTTTGGACTGCTAAACAGCAAATATGCATGCATGGGCTGAACTTAGATGCTAACACATCTCTGGTGGATAGCAAGACAAACCTGTCCTCTTTACTCTGTTGTCCATTTTTTGAGGATAGGGTTCCTGGAACAGGCTTCCTATGTTTCACAGAGGGTGCTTGTGTGATAATAAAAAGCTGTAGATCATCTTAAGATGTAGCACATTGGTCCAAAAGACACCTCCTGCGCATCAGATTGTGATAGCTTTGCACACACATCTGACGTGTTTCAGTCTAAAATTACTCGGGGGTTTTCACCACTGCTTGTGAAGTGTGGAAGCACAAACACAATCTTTTCATCGTATCCTGAGGGGCTGTGCAATGGAGAACCAGATGAAAGCAAGTGAGAAGGAAGGTGCATGGTACACAGCCACTTCAATAAAGTATTTCACAAAGCTGAGCCGATCCATATAATGCGAAGGGGCAAGAGGAAACATGGACAAACCTAAATATTGCTTGAAGCAGACTGAATGTTACAGAGCCAGAGGAAGTTGTAGAGTAGATATCTCCAAGCAAAAACAACAAGCAGCCAAAAAAGACACGGAATACCATAACCACAAGTAAATGTAAGTGTAAGGGTGAAACCCTCTTCAGGAAAAATGAGGTGGCAATAGTAAATAACTGCCTGTTTGGAAGTTGTAGCCGATGTACCAACACCGCTGAAAATACCTCAGAATTACTAAAACTGGTGCGTAATTCAGCTCAGAATCAAAGCACAAGAAAATTTTGGTAACACATAAAAAAATTTGAAGAAAGCAATGAGATCTCCTCCCAGAAGAAAGTCCCACTGATGGAGCCATCTAAATGAGGGCAAAATCCTGAGAATGGACCATGGGGAATAATTCTGCTGATCTGAAATGACATGGGGATTGCCAGTGCTGGAGCTCTTCCCTCCGTGCTCCTTGGGATGGGCTTGTGGCAGAGGTGCTGGGCTGGAGTCTGATCCCAGCAATATTCAGTACTGAGCACCATTGGTTTCACTCAACTTCATGCCTGAAATGAAGATACGGCTCCTGGTATTGAAGCAAGGTGGTCAGTCCTCCTGATTTCTGTTCTGCTAGAAATTCTCGGATTTCAAACTTTCCTTTTTCCTAGTCAAAACTAGGAGGAAATTCCCATCAAATGACAAAAATTAGTTTGGGAAGTCTCAGAATGATCTTACTGAGGTGTTCCCGTCATCTTGATTTTCCCATTTGGCTTTAAAGCATAGATTTTGCATGTCTTAGGTGGCCGAGATTAAAATACAGCATTCAGAAGAAAGTCATAGATAATTTTGATTACACTTCCACTGGCCGGAAGCAGTTTTTCCTGTGCGATTGAATCAGCATTTTTTGATTGAAAATTTTCCACCAGCTCTAGTCAAAATTGGACTGCCAGCTGGCAAAGTTTCTGCTGGCTCTGGCATTTGCGTGGCCCTGCCACAGGAAAGAGGATGCTCCAAGGCAGCAGGTTTAGTGGCAGTGGGCAGTGCTGGGGCAGGCTGAGACCTGGCCAGGGAGAAGGCCAGGGGAGCATGAGGCATGGGGGAAGATGTTTGGGGCATCAAGGCAGGAGCAAGGGGAAAGGGAGAGGTGGTTGAAAGCATTAGTGAAGAGGCACCTGGATAAAAGAGGATTGAGGAGAGTTTAAAAAGTTGCCCACTTGGTACTTGATGGAAAAACCTATTCCTGGCTGAGATCCCAGGTGTGGCAACTGGTGACAAAAACAGCTGTGCAGAGCCCACCCCTGCAAGCTGCTCTGGGTACCTGGAAAGGTATCACTGCAGCCCCAAACCAAGGCAGATTTGCAGGCGCCGGCCCTTGGGTTGTGCAGGAATTTCTCCCTGAAGCCAAGGGAGATAGAGGAGCTCTGCGGTGAGGGACGTAACTGTACTGGTTTATCCAGGGCAGAACAGGCAGGATCCCTCTCCTAACCCTGGTGGGTCAAGCTGCCCCCTCACAGCATGGAGATGTTGGGGGTGGCTGCCCCACCACCCCGGTCTGGTGCATTTGCAGCCATCCATGGTCCAGGGGTTACATGTCCGCAGTATGGAAGTGTAAATCAGACTGTTTATCATGCAGAGGAGGTGATGTGTAGTGAAGCAGGCTGGCTGTAAAATCCCCTCTGACATGCACAGAGTGTCTTCTGCTGGGAGAAGCTGGGATCACAGCCACTGGGACCACCACCCCACCCACCCTGCAGAGCTGTCTGCGGGGCCAGGCTGGCCAGGCTCCCAGAAACAACCAAGGTTGGCTGTCACCAGCACTAGCAAGCCACCTGCCTACCCTGCAGCTCTGTCCCCATAAGGTTTCGGTGCTGGGCAGTTCCCCTCTGCACAGGTGGAAGAGGTGAGCTTGCCTTGCCAGCTGAGAGCAGGATATCACTCTGCAGTATCAGTTTCGTGGTCCCTACAGCAGAGCTGGGGGTGTGCCCCAGTCCCCCAGTGCTCCCCACTGCAGCCTGAGCTCCCCCACGGCTACGGGCGCTGGGGACAAGAGAGGGTTAAGCTGTCAGCTCTGTAATGTTAAACAGGTGTCAAAGGCACCTCCATATATCTGCAGATTGAAATCAAATTCTTTGCAGTATAAAAAGATAAATTACCCAGGCGATTCCCGCCTCATCCCACTCATCAGGCCAGCGCCAGACGGCAAGCAATTTTTTTTTTTAATGTGCTAACGACCTAATCAAGCAATCAAGTCGGAGAAGATTGCGGAGTGACCCCGAGCATCCATCTGCCAGTGAGACCCCGCCATTCATTTCCATTCTGCCGTGTACTTTCCGGGAAAGGGAGGGGAAAAAAAAGAAAAGAAAAAAAAATCCTAAACAAATTAACACCCAATTTTCTGTGAGTCTAATTAGTTAAATGAGGAGGTGTTTGGGGTGTCCGTGGGGAGGGAGGGGCTGCCTCTCGGAGAGGGGCCTGGTAACTCCATGGCATTAATTAGCGCAGGTCAATGGCGTGGTTCCCTGGGGACCAGCTGCTTTAATTTCCCGTGATATTTCAGTGCCTGAGGCCCATCGATTCAAACTGAAATTAACTTATTTTTCAATCAGGCCTGGGCTGCCCCTGGGGCTGACTCTTCCTTTGCCTCCTTCTGAATAGACCTCGAGCAATTTTTCATCTAAAGCTGATGCCTCTGCTCGGCAGAAAGGGAGGGGAGCCGGGGAGGGAGGAGGACGAGGGAGACAAGAGGAATGGAAATCAGAGAGAGAGCGCTAATAGATTTCTGCGAGCATACCCCCCCATCGCCACCCGCCTCTCTACTCGCTGCCCCCCAGGTCACAGCTCAGAGATTATTCTGCCAATTTTCTGAGAAGATGAGGGGCTTTTCAAACTGGGAATTCAGGGCGAAGCACACAGATCAGCTTCCCCCTTCTCCCGCCTTTCCCGAGCATCCGCCCCCATCCCAGCCCTCCCTGCAGGCACCGCTGCCCACAGCCCCATGCTGCATCTCAGACACCCAGTAAATAATGAAAGAAAATCCCAGGCATGAGAGCCAAAGCCGCTAGAAGAAGGCGCTGCGATGGCAAATTAATTACATCCTGCGGAGAGGTATGGGACCTGCTCTCAAGCTTGGCCCTTGCCGCTCCTGTAAGGGAGAGAGGGAGAGTTACCTTGGCGGCTGCTGCATGGGGAAGAGGTCGCAGTGCTTTCGGGATGAGCATCCACACATCTGCCTTCATCCCACTGCACGAGCATATGTGTGTTCCCATGCGGGAAGGGGACCAACACACCTTCTCTCCCCAAAAACCCCATGTCCTGCCTTGTCGCCCGCCCCAGGTTTGGTTCCAGAACCGCCGAGCCAAATGGCGGAAGAGGGAGAAGTGCTGGGGC
The DNA here is from genome assembly GCF_929443795.1 of Astur gentilis. Classification (NCBI taxonomy): domain Eukaryota; kingdom Metazoa; phylum Chordata; class Aves; order Accipitriformes; family Accipitridae; genus Astur; species Astur gentilis. The sequence continues at coordinate 3,956,792 of NC_064901.1, read as the reverse complement.
AGGAGCAGCGTGATGGCTGAGTACGGGCTCTACGGTGCCATGGTGCGTCACTCCATCCCACTGCCTGAGTCTATCCTCAAGTCTGCCAAGGATGGCATCATGGAGTCCTGCGCTCCTTGGCTCCTGGGTAAGAGAGCAGCTGCCTTCGTGAGGGATGGCAAGTGGGTCGAGATGAAGTGGGGGGATGCGAGGAAGAAATCGGAGCCATGTCAAAAACACGGGTGGAGGGCAGCAGGGTGAGGTCCCCCCGCCCTGCCGCCCTCCACCTCCCCATCCCCCAACAGCCATTGTCAATAGAGTCTCACCACTCATCCCAAATCCCTGCTGGTCCTTGGATCCTGACCTGCAGTTTCTGGCTGGGGCAGGAATTTGCCCCCCATGCTCAGGCTGGTGTTAGCCTTTGACTCCCGTGGCATGAGCATCCCTCATGCCCAGCCCTGGAGCAGGGATTCCCACCCTTGCCCAAGGCAGGAGGTCATCCCAGTCTGACTCTCCCAGCCCCATGATGCTGTGTGGGGTGCCGGGACCCCCAAATGTACTCTCCTTGCCCCAAATCCCAGGGGGAACACACTGCTGCCTCCTCCTGCTCTTGGTACCTGGGGGAGCTGCATTTCTGCCTGGTTTCGCTTGGTTTTCTGTGCAGACACGGAGGTGGCAGCTACCCTGCCACACTCCTGCTCTTTGCTTCCCACTTTCTGACCTTTCAGGCTGGTTCTGCCCCAAAACTAGTGTCTGGCATCTTGATGACGGGCTGTCCTGTCCTTCTATCTGTGTGAAACTGCTAGAGGCAGAGGGGAGGGTTGTGTGAGGAGCAGGTTGATACAGAAATAGGCAATGGGGGATCTCCTTGCCCAGCCTTGGTGAAGCTCAGGCAACTGTGCTGCTGTCTGAGACTCTCATCCGCACGCGAGGACAAGTTAGCTTTAGGTTCACACAGAGAAATGAAGGGGAAAGTAATTACAGACCTTTGGGAGCAGCCCTGAGGGGCCACAGATGCTGGGCTGCCCCAGCAGGCAGCTGCCTTGCCTGGGCTGCCCTTGCGCGGGGGCCAGAGCGAGCGGCTCGCCGTGACTGCTGCATGAAGCGAGGGTTTCTGCTTTTCCTTAATTCTGGCCTCTCTTTATCTTTGCTGTTTTCAGTTCAAGATGGCTTTCCCATGCCCAGGCGCTTTTCTAAACCCGAATACCAACAATTCTTTTTAGGGATGCACAAAAAGTCTCTGGAGGCAGCGGCTGAGGCGGGGAGGAAGACAGAGGTGGAGCGCCAGGCCCTGCCCAAGCTTGACAAGGGTGACAAGGAAGAGAGGGGCCCGGATCCCAAAACCACCATTTCCCAGGAGGAACTGAGAGAAAACAGCATTGCCGCCCTCAGGGCCAAAGCTCAGGAGCACAGCACCAAAGTCCTGGGGACCATCGCCGGGGACACCCCGGCCCCAGGCAGGAAGCTGGAGACAGGGGAGGAGGCGGCGGTGGCGGAGGATGAGAGACAGACGGAGAAGTTGAACTCATCGCAGAAGGAGGAGAAGCTGATCTAGGGGGGGGAAGAGGTGGTGGAAGCCAGCCCCAAAAGACACTGTGTCCTCTGGGGGACGCGTTCCCCCTTGGACTGCCAGGTCCCCACAGCCGCCCCTACCCAGGGAGCGGGGCCTTGGTCTCTGAGTTTGGGGCTACCTGGCAGGGGTGCACCCCGCCTGCTCCCCTTGAGCATACCCCTGGCCTTCGCTCCTCTGCCCCGCCGGGCCTTCCTCACCCCCCCCCTTCCTTTTGGGGGACCGGGAAGTGTCTCATCATCATCGGCACCGGAGAGGACACCGAGGCTCTGGGTCCCTCCAGCTTCACGACCAGCTCTGGGGCTCTCTCCTCCTGCTCCAGCCCCAGACCCTATCTGCCATCTTGGAGCGAGCCTATCCCCTGCCGCCATGCCCCTCCTTGGTGCACGTCTCCCCCCAGTGCTGCCCGGGCCTCCTCCCTTGGCACCCTGTCCCGCCATGCTCCAGGCAGACCCTCCATCTTCCCCTGGCCATCATCTCTGCCTCTGGCCCAGGCCACAGCAGGACAAGCCCGTGGCAGTGTTTGCATGAAATGGCGACTCTCTGTCCAGGGTGGTTTGCACCTTCCAGCCGTCTCTCCCTGCCCAGCGCTGGGGCCTGCTGGGAAGGGGCTGCAGCTTTAGAGCGGTTGAGTTTTGCCTCCGTTTGGCAGGGAGAGGCAGGTTTAGCCGATGGATGCGACACCCTGGTCCCACCTGGCACCTTGAGGTGACCCCAGCCCATGTTTCTGGCTCCCGCAGGGCTGGCCACCACAGCCAGGCCTGACTCTGCCCCAAATGCCAAAGCCCTGCACCCCTGCAGAGGGGCCCAGCAGTGAATTTATTTACTGAATACATTATTCCAGGCGAGACAACATCTGCCTAATGTATTTATTGAATTAAATTTTTCCAGCTCTCCCTCTGTGTGTTAAAGGGAAAGACAGCCATGCACATCCACCCCAATACACCCTGTAACGTGTACATACATCTCCCAGCTGGCCCCACATGAGCACACACAGACCCACACAGCCAAACCCACTCCATGATACCATCACCTTCCCATCCCGGTAAGGCGCTGTTCCCCCCCCCAAAAGCCGTAGGACAGTGACTTCCAGGTGACCCTTTCTGTCCTGCTTTCAGCTGTGAGCACCCTTTCCCCAGAGCTACTGTTTTTCTTCTGTCAAAGGTTAAGCCCCGCCATCCAGCCCCTGTTTGTCTTTGTCCCCCGGTCGTTTGACGTGTTAGATGATAGCCCATGGTGTGTAAATAATGTATATACAGTGAGAAAAGAATTCAGTATTGAGGTGTTTGAGATATGGAGCTGTAACAACTTCTAGTCATCCAGCATCTGTGATTTATGTGCCATTTTCTGTAAAGATATGAACAAGAATAAAACTAAACGGGAATACTATGTATGAGTCTGGTCACTGATGTTCAAGGAGGGTGAATTCAGCCAAAGCTGGGAGGGGGTTGGGCATCAGACTGTAGCCAGAGGGAGGTGGGAGCTCCAAAGCAGCATGGAGAGATGTCTGCACCTTCCTCCCCACCCAGGCATGGGGAAGACAGGGCTTGGGTGCTGCTCTCCCTTTGTGGTGAAAGACAAAGCTGAAAGGGGTGTGCTTGTACATGGGGCAGAAGTTAGGTGTCATGGCATACAACTGGTCAGAGAACAAGTCACTTCGGCATCCAGAACATCTCTGGTGCGTTGGGCCACTCCATATCATATGCACCCTGACGTTAGAGAGCCAGGCAGACCTTTGGGCAGGCTCAGTCTCTCTGCCAGGAGCCGGCTGCAGGGCCCAGCTGGCCTGAGGAGCAGATGTGGCAGCCAGACGCTGCAACTGCAGGGGAGCTTGTTGAGAGGGAAGGGCACCAACAGATATTTCCAGCAAGGCGAACCCCGATTTGAGAGTAGCAGGAGCCCATACTGAGCTATCAGAGAAGGAGCTGAGATTTGCCTGCCCTGCTGAGGGCATCTGGCAATGGTCTGATGGAAAAACCTCGTGTCTTACGGGGGAAAAAGGCTGAGGCACAGCAGTTGTGCATAAGAAATGAGAGACTTTGCTTGTGGAACAATGACACTGCTTGGGCTTGACTTTGCGGAGGGCCTGTAGGCCCACAGGACTACATTTCCCTGGGGGGGCGGATAGAGCCCTTGTACTCGGCTAGCTCTGGGAACAGCTCTGATACAAACCAGGTGTGTGGTCTGGGATGAGTGCACCTGCCATCAAGTAGTGCCTGTCTCCCATACTGGTGTTCAGCCTGTTCACCAAACATATCAGCCCTGCAGACCATGACTGGTGTTGCACTACGAAGAGCATGGAGATCTACTAACCGTCTCATCTCTGCTGTTGATCCTATTGGTGTGCCTGGCTGAGAACAGCCCTGCTTGCAGGCAGAACCTTTTTCTGCTCTTCTTTTGTGTCTGCTAGGAAGGGAGGGGAACCTGGTCAATGAAATTAAGGAAACCTCCAAGCTCTGCCTTAAAAAACAGTACCTGTATAGGGCCTGAAGTAAAGGAAGGCAGAAAAAAAGCTGTTTGGAGGCAGGAACACAGCTTAGCTCTCCTACAGTGAGTGGTGGGAGGTCTTGGCATGTGGAGATGGGCTGCAGTGTTTCACGCCAAACCACCATGCCCTGCTCCACCATGGCCTCATCGAGTGCTCCCAGTCCACCCTGTGGTACAGACTTGTCTGAAGTGTCTGGGAGGAGGCAGAAAGCCCAGCTCAGCTTGCTGGAGGGGACAACTCTGATAGCTGCCCAGCAGTGAGGTGGGGTGGGATGCAATATCCCCTTCCTGCAGCAGACAGCCGCAGGAGAAAAACCTTCCCTGGCCCACCAAAGACAGCACAGCCTAGTGCTCTGCAGGGAATGGGCCTTAATTTGGGGAAGGGGATGGTCCCATGATAGCATGGAGGGGACCCTAACTTTTACAGGTGAGCTGCCCCAGTCTGCTTTCATGGCCAGCAGAGGACCAGGGGGCTGTGGGGGGCGGGCGGGGGAGGGGGAGTGAGGAGCAAGGGGATAGGTATGAGTAGAGGGAGGTGGGAGGCAGGTGAGTGGGGGCGAAGCAGAGGGTTCTGGGAGCACAGCACAGTCCCAGGAGAGCATTGAGCAGGAGTGGGCTGGTAGATCCTGGCCTGGGCACCTTGGCCCCGTGGGGAGCCCAGGCACCCGCTGAACCTGGCTCCCATTCAAGAGCAGCTGTCAGGACTCAGATTAGCATGAAGGTTATTTTCAGTCAAATATTTCTACAGCCCACCCCTTTCTCCTCCCTTAAAGGGATTGAATTTCTTTTTCCATGTAGAGCTCTGGAAGAGAGGAGGAGAGGAACGAGGCGGAGGAGAAGGGGTGCCCGGGCTCCCTGTGCGGCAGAGCTGCTTTTTGTCCAGTCAGCCCAGGGCGACTTAGCCCCAGCTCCCACAGGGGCCCGTCTTGCCCAGGTCAGGTGTCCCGAGCATCTGCAAGGGCTCCAGCCATCCACCTCGTCAGTGAGAGTCAGGCACCCTGCAATGATGGCCAGGCTGCTGGCTAGGGCTTGCTGCCCCAAAGCTCTTCCTCAGCGTCCCATATGCCCCCCTGGGTCAGTGACTGCCAGAGCCTGGAGCAACGGGCCTCTCACCGCCTACATGCCCGAAGCCGCCGCCTTTCACAAACCCAAGGACCACCAAGGCTTGTACGAGGTGTCAGTGGAGCAGGGGGATGCCTTCTGGGGAGCACTAGGGAGGAGCCGGCTCACCTGGATCACCCCCTTCCACTCTGTCCAGGACTGTGACCTGCACCAGGGCAGGGTCTCCTGGTTCCTGGGTGGGCAGCTGAATGTGTCAGGTAAGGAGGGGGGCGGGCATGGGAGCCCACCAAGTGCCTGCAGGTGCCTCTCTGTGAAGGGCTTTGGCCCTGGGAGCAGATTGGAGGAGCACCGAGTTAAATGGTTGGTGTGAGGAGGATTCCCAAAAGGTCCAGTTGGTCCTGCAGTGGCTGTAATGTAAGGATGTGGCTGGTCCTAAGAGAGCGGCTGGGTCTCACTGGAGGGGCTGCAGCTGGATCGGGGTGTGCTGGGAGCCAGGCAGCTCCCCCTCAGCCTCTGTGGATCCCACAGCAGTGCAGCAGCTCCATTCTGTAGGACCACATGCAACAGCACCAAACCCAGTGCATTCAGCAGGCAATGTTGCACTAGGTTATCCCTGCCCAGAGAAGGCAGTATGTATCTACAGAAAGCAAAATACAGGAGCAATGAGCGGTACTGGAAGTCCCCACAGCTGTGGGAAGCTCTTCTTCTGTGGGCTAGGGCTACTGCCTTAGCGGGGCTACCAGGGCAAGACATAGGGGCTGGTGACACTGGGTCCTGGTCACAGTGCTCTTGATTCCGGTGTTCAAAATCTGAGACAGACCTCTCAGAAATCAGGTCTTATGTAGTCCATTTGGGCAGGACAGCAGGAGGTATTTGCCTTTGGGATTTGAGATCTTATTGTTCCCCCTTTCACGTGTGTTTCTTCCTCTCCGGAAAACTACAAATGCTCAGGAGAAAAAGGCATTTTGGTATGCAAACGAGGGCTGCTGCATCATCCCATGGCCTCAGTAGCAGGTTTAAGGAAAACACAGAGTGAAACAAGGCTTCTGAGGAAACTGCAGCTGCCAGCAATGCGGTAAACTTTTCTCAGAAGAATTACAGCCAAAGCCTCAGCCAACCATGTCCCTGGAAGGCCAGAGGCTGTGCACTCCTGGCCCTGGTTCTCTTCCACCTTGGACAAATGCACCCTGCAGACTTCCTGCACAGAGCTTTGCTTCATCCTAGGTTTGTTATTTAGGAGCACCACCACTAAAAACCTGCCCTACTCCACCCCAGAGGCAGCTGCAAGGCAGTGCTGGGTGGAATGATGGCTGAGTTGATGTTTGCCAGACCCTCTAAGGGCACTGGGCATGTGACCTCCAAAGGGACTTCAGGCAGTTTCTGCTCTGGACTGCGTTAGGTTGCAATTAAGGGGGAAGGTGACAGTGGGGATTGGTAGGTATTAGAGTGGTAAAGGACTTGGGATGGTGCTTGTGATCTGTTGGCTGGTATCCACAAAGGTTTTTTCAGTGGATGCACAAGGCTAATGCTAAGAACACTCACACACAGCCCTGACTGTTCTGAAAATGGGACTGCCAGTGCTGGCTTTATGGGAATTAGGAGGTACTGAGGGTTGCTCTGGCAATGAGACTGGGTTGTCTTTTCCAGTGAATTGTCTGGACCGACATGTCCATGTAGCCCCAGACAAAGTGGCCTTAATCTGGGAGAAGGATGAACCAGGAGAGGAGGTGCGGGTCACGTACAGGTCAGTACTTACCTCTGAGTGTATGGGAGATGTATTGCAGCATGCATGAACATTGCACAGGGCTGATCTGCTGATGTGTATCATGTGAGGGGGTACAGCATCCCTTCACATAGATAGATCAACAGTATGGTGGCTGTTAGCTTGCCTGGGCTGATCTGAGTCTTCAGCCTACCTCCTGATTAACCCTCTGGGGCCCAAGGTGTCCCTACCCATCTGGGGACAGAGATGTAAGCCGCTTGTGGCAGCACTGCAATGCTTGTAGGGAAGACCACATGGGAAAGTCACACATGTGCCTTCCCAGAAAGGTTCCTGGTGTCTAAACTTGCAGGTAAATGGTCTGCAAGAGAGGCCAGATTCACAGCCACATGTGTGTTGGGAAGTCCCATGCTCATCTGCATGTCAGCAATGCTACTGGGTTTGACTCTCTGGGGCGACTGCCTGTCCAGCCCTGCTAGGTTGGTCTGGAGCCCCCCACCTTCCAGTTCAATTTGCCTGCTCTCCGAGTCCCCCCTACAGAATCCACTTAAATCCCTCTGCACACAGAACAAGTCCCTGTGTGCTTTCTGGCTCCAGACTTCACACGACAAACACGACCATCCACCACTTCCAATCTCTCTGCACGGAGAGCTCTTCCATGAAATGAGTCACTGACAGCCAAGCCATGGTTTCTGGAAGGGATACTTCTCAGGAGAGGCATTGTTTTGCTCTCTGCTTTCTTACAGCTGTTGTTCTCTCTGGTGGGCCCAAGCTGTGGAGGACTTGACCTTCCCAGCTTTAGCAAAGCATGGGGCCCTTTTTTCATGGGGGAAGACATCTATCTAACTCCTCATGTGTAGCTTCCAGCCTTGCAGGGTAGTGTGTCGCTCCAGTTGTACAGGCTGATAAGAAATGTGCAGGCTGCCATTGGGAAAGTCAGCTGAGGTGGTGTGGGCTTGCTGAGCCAGAGGAATTGCCAGTGGCCATTTCTGGCCCAATGGCTTGCTCCTGATGCTGGCCAGTGAGGGTGTCAAGCTCTGTACAGAGGCCATTCTGTTTTATTTTTTCTGTAAATAACAGTCCATGTTAGTGACTGTCTTCTCCTTTCCTTCCCACTGACATTTTACAGCTCTCCCATGGACTTCCAGTGTGGGGGGGTTAGGGTGCGTAGGGATGTAAGCTGCATACCTGTGACTCTGAGGCCCCACAACTTTATGCACACAGGTAAGATCTGCAAGAAAGTCTCTAACTGTGCCATTGCTTCTTTGGGCAGGGAACTGCTGGAGCTGACGTGCCGCCTGGGAAACACCTTGAAACGGCAAGGGGTGAAACGGGGTGACAGGGTTACAATCTACATGCCCCCATGCCCGCTGGCAGTGGCTAGCATGCTGGCCTGTGCCCGCATTGGGGCTGTGCACGCTGTGGTGTTCGCCGGGTTCAGTGCAGAGTCCCTAGCAGACAGGATCCAGGATGGTAAGAGCCAGTGGGTAACAGGAACATGTGCTTCCCTTGGGGGACAGTGCTGAGCTTGTTAGTTTGGCAGCTGGGGGCTCAGGGTTGTGCTGCTGGCAAAGGTTTTCTGAGTAAGACTCCCTGGGCTAACTGAGGGTGTACTGCCATGTTGTATGGCCATGGAGCAGGGATTAGCACCCCAGGAAATGGCACGGGCTCACTAACACCACATGAGATGGACTGGTTCTCTCCTTCATCCAAGGGACTGAAGAGCTGGGATACAGCATATCCTCTGAGGGGATGCAATACAGGCAGGAATGAATGGGAAAAAAAGATGCAAAGCTGCTGTTTTTGCTAAATGGAGGACATGAGTAACAGGGGCTGGGAGACAGAGGGAGAGGTGCAGGGTTATGGTAGAGCCAAAGTGCTGTGTGACTGATGGAGAGGGGCAGAGCTGCTTATGTGGCTCTTCTGCATTCTGCAGCCCAGTCAGAGACAGTGATCACAGTGAACCAGGGCCTGAGAGGTGGCAAGGTTATTGAGCTAAAGAAGACAGTGGACCAGGCTGTGAAGCAGTGCCCAGGAGTGAAACGGATTCTGGTTTCCATGAGGACTGACAGCAAGGTTCCCATGACAGCCCTGGACGTGCTGCTGGAGGAGGTGAGAGGCTGTCCAGTGATACTGCTGCTTCCCCTGAGCAATGTGGCCACTCTGGGAGCAGGGACAGGGGGTGGAGAGAGGGTGCTGGCTGGCCATGACAGTTTTGCTGGCATTGACATGATGTGGGGACATTGTCCTGCAGCAGCAGTGGCAGCTGGAGCTGCATATGAGTTCAGGACAGTCCCAGGAGCTGTCAGGATGGGTAACGGGTGACTTCTCGCAGCAGCAGCCCTGTACTGTCAGGGGCAGGCAGTGCAAACCAGGGCTCGTAGCAGAGTGGAGCAGGGGCTAGAAACACCCCAGACATGGGCTGACATGTTCTGAGCCCAGCCTTGGACTGCCACTGCACTTTCACACATGGCTCTGCTGGTGGACCTGGCACCCTCTGTGAGCGCCGGCAGCTTGTGTGCGAGGAAGCAGGCAGTGAAGTTGTGTGCCCGTTATTTGTGGCACACAGGATGGCCAAGCCGCCAGCACGGAGCACTTTTTCTGAAGAGGTAAGCCCCTGCCGTGCATTTCTCTTAGCTCCCTGGAGCTGCACAGAGGTCTCCTTGCCTCTGCCCATCCCATCTGCAAGCAATTCGTGCTAGAAAGGCTTCCTGGAAGGCTTCTGTGCTGGTCAGAGCAGCAGCAGCTTAAAAATAGCTGTCTCTTACTCAGCAGGTCTGCTCTGGCTGAGTAAAGTGTTTGCTAGCTCAGCAAGGCGAAAGAGAGTTCAGGCTGGTGAGCAAAGGGGGGGGAGGTGCAGAGGCAGGGAGGATGGCACTGGGGGAGCAGGGTAGCGCAGGTGCTCAGAGGGAGGCTCAGGGGAGAGGTGCTCGAGCGGGTGTAGGGACAACACAGGGAAGCCTGTGAGACCCCAAGAGAGAACTGCTGTGCTCTGTCCTGCAGGAGATGATGAAGGAGGATGCGTGCTGTGAGCCTGCTGCCATGGACAGTGAAGACATGTTGTTCCTTCTCTACACATCAGGCAGTACTGGCAAACCCAAGGGTCTGGTTCATTCCCAGGCTGGTTACTTGCTGTTTGCTGCTCTTACACACAAGGTAATGGATCCCAGCCACAGGGTGCTCATGAGCTAGCAGTTCATAGGGAGTGCAGGGAATAGACGTACTGCCTTGTTGCACCATGAGCTCATCCTTATCTAGAGCAAAGTCTCTGGGAAGCCCTCCTAGGGCATCAGCCCAGTAAAGCACATCGGCCTACAGGTAGTGGGGAAGAGCAACACATGCTCTGGAGCAGGGCTTCCCAAACACGTAGGCCTCTGAGCTACCTTCTTGGCTTTCTTCTTTCACTGCCTTATCTTAGACTGAATCATTGGATGGGATGCTCAGCCTTGCAAGGGTAATTTTGTATTACTGGGTGAGGAGGAAGAAGCCCATTTGCTCCTAAAACCTCTGGCTTGCTACATGTAACTACCACAACTCTGGTGGGAGATCACAGGCAGTGCTTCTGGGAGGGGCACATTTGAGGGTATCTGTAAAAGCTGGTGAGTGCCCTCAAGTCAAAGGGTCTATACCTGAAGAGTGTGGGTCATCTTTGGGAAGAGGAAAGCCTTTAACCCCTAGCATGCCAAAAGCAAACAACTTTTATCCAGAGCTTGATAAAAGGGCACTGAGCACAGCATGGAGCTGCACTTGGCTGCAGGAATGGTTACAAGGAACATTTCCTAAGACATTATATAGGGTCCTCTGGAAGAGGGAGTTCTTCTCTGAACAGTCCCTTAGTTTTAGGTCTGGCTCTCCCTGTGTGTGACTGAAGTTCCAGTAGTGCCTCAGACCACACACCCTATGATATAGCAAGCTAAGCGCTGGCTGGGTCTTCTCTGTCAGCCATGAGTGCTGGAGGCCAGACCTCCTGGGGTGTGTGCAGGGAAGCCCTTGGTTTTCCTGTGAGCTAAGCTGTCTGTACAGCTGCGTCCAGCATGATAAGTGACCCTCTCGAGACCATCAGAGATGGTTTGCGAGAGGCAGAGCTGCCATCCCAGAATGGTAATGCAGGGAGTGAGCAGCATGTGGCCATGTTAGCCCTCAGGAGCACTGGAAACTGCGGCACAGGGCTGGCATACTCAGATCTCTCAGCTGGATGGGGCAGACCGCTGCTACCATAATTCACCACTCGGTTAAAAAGAGACAGAGCAAGCAGGGGAAGTTTCCATTACGAGCACCCTGGAGCACTTTAAGGCCCTGGAGTCCCCAGCTGGCAGCCTCCAGACAGGGAGCTGCAGGAAGAGACAGGAAGGTCCTAAACAGCAGATGCCAGAGTGGAAGGCGAGAAGTGATGGGCTAGTGGGATACCGGCCCCTGGGGAGCTTTCCCGGTGCTGAGTAAGGAAATGAAGGAGAGTGCTTGAGGAAGCTGGATGTGTTGCTGCCTGTCTGCTGGCACTCAGTTCTACCCTGCACAGGGCAGGCTCGTTCCCTCATGCTCCAGCCTTGCAGCAAAGGGTCTCCTGAGGAATAAATGGGGCAGCGGGAAGAAGAGCTTGTTCTGCTTTCTGCCTGCCTGCAGGTGCAGGGCTGTGCTCACCCAGCTGAGGCAGAGAAGTGCCAACTCCTGCGGGCAAGCTGGGGCAACTGGGCCGAGGCATCTCACAGTCCATCTGCTTGCTGCCTCAGTGCTCCTACGCTGGACTCCTTGCTGAGCTCAGGGTTTTCCTGAGTCCTTACTGTGTATTTGGAGCCCAGCAGCACCTGGGAGTGGCTCATGGAGTCCTTCACTGCATTGCCCTTGCTTACAACTCCTCTCCTTCCATGTGGTCATGTAGGTGTGGAGGGAGGGACCATCCTCACCCTGAAAGTTCTCCTGTTTTGATGTGACAGGATACTTGGATCAACCTTGTCCAGATACCAGCAGAAGGAAGGAAAGGCTGTAGCTCTCTCCTTTGGAAAAGAGCAAATTTGGCTGTGGTGTTGTTTGGTTTTTTTAAAAATGTCTCTCTCTCCTCCCACACCTTCATAAAGCACCTGACATTTTATTTTTTTCTGATAATGTTTTAAAAAACTCCTTGCGGGAAGAAGGTGTACCTGCAGGGGTGGTGGGAAAACGGAAGGATACCATAACGTTAGGGTGGAGAAAGGAGAAAGGGTACGCTGCTCCCGGTTGTCCCCCTTGCCGGGAGGGCAGGCCCAGGCTATACCCCTCACTGCCTCTCCTCCCTTGTGCAGTACGTGTTCAACTACCAGGACAGGGATATCTTTGGCTGCGTGGCAGACATCGGCTGGATCACAGGGCACACTTATGTGGTCTACGGCCCCCTCTGCAATGGTGGCACCACAGTCCTTTTTGAGAGCACTCCCATCCATCCTAACCCTGGTGAGTGAGAAGGTGTCGCGGGAGCTGGGATATGCCACAGCCACCCTGCGAGACCCACAGCAGGCAGGGAGCTGAAGGCTTGATGCCAGGACACATGCAGCAATGGTTTTGCTGCCACAGAAGCAGACTGTGGACTGTGCCCAGCAGACAGCTGCGACGGCAAGAGTCTTTTCCTCTGGTTAGGAAGCCACTGCTGCTTCTCCAGGGGTGAAGCTGTTTCTCCCCATCCCTCCCTGCAGCATAGAGAGTAGCAGAGCTAGCTGATGTGGAGGAAAAGGGGCCACTGCTGCTCCTGGGCTGCTTTAGTCCTTCCCAGTGTGGGATTAGCTTGGCTGAGGGTCCAGGCACTGCTCTCATCTCCTCTCCCTCCATCTTGGTCTCGGGCTGGGAGGATCTGTGTGGATGGTTACTGGCCCTGTTTCCATTCCAGGCCGCTACTGGGAAACAGTGGAGAGGTTAAAAATTAACCAGTTTTACGGAGCACCCACTGCCATCCGCCTTCTCCTGAGATATGGCGATGAATGGGTGAAGAAATATGACCGCTCTTCTCTCAAAGTGCTCGGCTCAGGTAACTGCTAGTGGCATGGGCTGGAGCAGCAAATCCTTGGGCATCAGGTTGTGCCTCTTCCCACAAATGCTAAGAGCAGCAGCACATGAGAGTGGAAAGTCAGGAGCCTGCGCTATTTGGGGGTGGCTCTGTGAGCAGACCCTGGGAAGCTGTGTCTTTGACCTGCTCTTTCAGCTTTGTCCCTTTGTCTTTCCCCTTGCAGTGGGGGAACCCATCAACAAGGAGGCCTGGGAGTGGTACTTCCACGTGGTTGGTGAGACACGGTGCCCAGTAGTGGACACATGGTGGCAAACTGGTGAGATGCGTACGACCCCTCATTCCAGCTTCTGCTCTCCCAGGCTTTAGGAATGACCCGCTGCTTTGTTGGCCAAGTGGGAACGGTTGTTACTGACACTCTTGTAGGAGCAATGCCATAAGGGGCCATAGGCACCAAAACATGAGAGAGAAAAATGGCCTTTAAAGCTAACCCAGAGAAACATGGGGGAACGGATGGCAGGGAGCAGATCTCTGCTGAGCTACATGAGCAAGATCATCCTTCTGCAAAGAGCCTTACTTCCCCAGCTCTCTGGCAAACCAGCCCCGGCCTGTGGTCCAGCAGGGTGCAGTGAGGGCCAGGGCAAGGGCTGTTGGCCAAGCAATGCTACCTGGCTTTTCTCTTGTCACTGACTTTGATGAGCATTACAGTGTCTTTTGCTTTAGAAACAGGAGGCATCTGTATCTCACCCCGTCCTTCTAACCCTGGAGCGAAAATCCTTCCAGGCATGGCTATGAGACCCTTTTTTGGGATCAGCCCCTCCCTCCTGGATGACAAGGTACATTTATAACCTGCAGCCTGGGCACTGGCTTGGCCCGCTTTTCCCCAAGCGCTTGCAGTATGTACTTGCTGATGGGAGCGGAGGTCTGTAACCACATCTTTCCTGCTCACCTCTGCTAGATGGTAACCTTCTTTACTGGAAGGGAATTAACAGTGAAGCTGTTCTTCCAACTAGTGCAGAAGTTGAATTTTTTTTTGCTAGCTTCCTCTGTCCTGACAAAACAGGCTGTGCTTGGGCTCCCTGGCACATGTCTTTCCAAGGTGAGGGAGCTAGGCAGGGCCAGCCAGCCTCCCTAGAAGGTCCCAGTGTCCCACCATGGTAGTCAGCTAGTTGCAGATATCTGCTGGGAGACACCGAGCCTGTCCCATTGTAGTCGGGGGCACAGGACTCTCCCCACTGCCTTCCCTGACATTTCCATCACAGGGTCATTAAATAGGCAATGACTAAACATCCCAAGTATCCTCAGTCATGGTTACTAAAATGTTAACTATTTTACAGGGAAACGTCCTTCTGGAAAATAACATTTCTGGAGCCCTTTGCATCTCACAAGCCTGGCCAGGTATGGCACGAACCATTTACAATGACCACAAGAGATTTCTGGAAACCTATCTGACTCCTTATCCAGGTAAGGAAAACAGAAAAAAAGGCAGGTTACAGCAGAGGTGTTTAGTTGGGTACAGTTGGGTCTGCTTGATGGTTTTCTGCATGGGGGCAGGACTCAGGAGAGCTGGTACTGCTACTTCGTTCTTCCACAGGCCCTCCCGTGGCATTGAGGCCCTTCATCTCCCCATGCCTGATACCTCAGCACTGCCCTGGGAATGAGTCTCTCTCACCAACCTTCCCCATTGGATCACATGTGGTTTTAGGGCAATGGATTTGTACTTCTGCCCCCAGTCCCCTTGAGCACAGAGAGGCCTTTTGGTGCAAATCCTGTCAGCTTCTGTCGCTCATCCAGAGTTACTGAGCAAGCCCAAGACTGTGTGTCTTGAAGGAAAGGGGAGAACCTGCAGGACCACGCGCACCTGCACTGAAACAAAGTGCTCCGAGCTTGTGGTGATGAGGCAGGCCGGGCATTAGCCAGCGCACTGCAGAATGAGGGAAGGAGCCCCATGACAGAGCAGGTACCAACAGAGGCAGAAGACTAACAAGGAAAGTAGGCACCTTCACCCAGAGCAGTTGAGGAAGAAGCGGAGTATGTGAGCCCTGGTGCCAAACGAGAGGAGAAGGGGGTGAGGGGAGAGTGCAGCTGGCAAGCAGCTGACATGCTCACTGCAACAAGTGACCGTGGCACGGTTCTGGCCACTGCAGGGTTTTTCTTCACCGGGGATGGTGTGTATCGTACCAGTGAGGGCTACTACCAGCTGACAGGACGGCTGGACGACATCATTAACATCAGCGGACATCGGCTGGGCACTGCAGAGGTGGAGGATATTGTGGTAAGTGGTGTGGGTGGGAGGTAAAGCCATCCAAGGGGACAGTGAAGGCACACTGGTGGTGCTCAGGGAAGTCTCTTTGAAATACCTGGACAGAAACATGCTGCTGCTGTAGCAGCAGGGAACAGTGTTGGACCTACAGCCTGACTGTGGGAACAACTGCCCGCCCTCTCCCTTGCCATTCTGCAGCAAGGGAGGGACAAAGCCTGATAAGGTTGATGCTGTAAGTGGGTGAATCCCAAAGCAGCAGCCAGGCTTGTTAAGGAGGAGCATCCACAGGCCAGTAGATTGTGGGACCTGATGGAGCAACCTGGAGGCACAGAACAGTGTCTAGAAGGTACAAGCCTAAAGCAGCCAGAGGCAGGGGGGAAGACTTGTGTTTGCAGACAGACCTGCTGAGGCAAGAAGGAAAAAGGGCAGAGGGCATATGAGGCCCTTCCTCATCCCTTCACGTTACTGTGGGCTGCAGCAGCCAAGCCAGGTCAGGGCAGCTTCCAGGTGGCAGCCAGCCTGCTGAAAGCACTGAGCCAAACCCCAGTCCTGTTCTCTTCCAGAATCACCATGTGGCAGTGGCAGAGTCTGCTGTCATCGGCTACCCACATGAGATCAAGGGAGAAGGTAAGACGCTTTCCTGCCACTGAAACATCTCTCATGGGGCTATTGCACTGCAGTGGGAAGTGGCACTGCCACACCCACCCCTGGCAGCAATGCCATGGCAACGCCATACAGCATGTTTGTGGGGATCTTGACACAGCCATCACAACCTACATAAGACCAGCTGGGCTTTGCATAAGGTGCCAGCAGTAGCACCATGGCAAAAGCACTTACAGCTCAGGCTCAGAGCATCCCCGGAGGCTACCAGCAAAGAGGGACCTCTCCTGGCACTAGGTCCAGGTAGGCTCTTGGAAGCATGCTGTGCACAGTGCTCAGTAACCTGGTGGTCCTTCTGCCAGGAGCCTACGTGTTTGTTGTGCTGAAGAAGGACAGTGGCTACACGCAGGAGACTCTCACTGCTGAGCTACGGGAGTTGATTTCAAAGAAGATTGCCAAGTATGCAGCTCCAGAGTACGTTCAGGTAACACGTGAAGCATAGTCCAACACCCACCCTAGCAGTCTGGCCAACTCCTTTCCCTCAGCCTTAGCTCTGCTCTTCCCTGTCATAGGTCACACACCGGCTGCCCAAGACACGCTCAGGGAAGATTATGCGTCGGGTGCTAAGGAAAATCGTGGAGGACAAGGCCACTGAGCTTGGGGACCTAACCACCCTGGACAACCATGAAGCTGTGCAGCAGATAATAGAGGGACACAAGCTCCTGGTGGAGGGGTGGAAGAGCTGCTAGCTTGGCTCTGCCAGCAGCTACCTCCTGCTCCTCCACTGCAAAACTGGGGCCACATTCAGAAATGTCACCAAACAACTGGTGGCCAGGAAGTGCTCAGAGACCGTACCTCCACTGCAGTCTCAAAGTGACCCCTCTGCAACACAGAGATCCTCAAAACCTCTGTCTCTACACACCTATGAGAGGCACAGGAGACAACATGACTCATCACAGGCAGAACAGCAAAGGGAGGTGAGCTTCATTTCCTCCCCTAAAAGCAGAGGGCCAAAAGACCTCCTTGGCATTCCTTGTGCTTTGCAGTAGCTGTGAAGGTAGCAGCAGGGCAGGATGCCCAGCCCTGGATAGGTATATTACTCCTCCCCCTGCTCTGCTCTCCAGCAGTAGTCTAGTCCAGGACCATTGCCAATATACAAGCATCTCCTCCAAAGAAAACCCCAGAAGGAAAAGATGCAGCAGTCTGGTTAACAAATACTGACTCTTCTCCATGAAAATCTTTGGAAAACAGGCCGCAGATTTTAATACAGAAATGTTCCTTTGACCTGTAACCCTGTGTCATAAGGAGAGCAGAGACATGCCCCTTTTCTGTGCCAGCATTCTCTTCCCCTTACAGTGTATCCCTTGCCTCCTGCTGGGGAGCACAACCCTCAACAGAGCCACAGGTACAGAAGTCTGTTCTGCAGAGCTGTGCATCAAAGAGACAGAGGTCGCAGCAAGGCACAGAGGGCAGAACAGGAGGCTGCATCCTAGCCTTGCACCACTGCATCCTGGACAAGTGGAGGTTTCTCTCACCATTGCTTCTACAAGCCCCATAAGCAGCATCTTCTCTTTGGGCAGCCTAGCAGCTCAGCCCTTTCCCCCATGAGAGGGAGGGAGGCAGGAGAAGGGGGTGAGAGAAGGATGGCATAGATGTATCTGCTCCTGGCAGAACCCCACACCATGAGTTCAGACTTGGCTCTGTGTCCATCAGCAAAATCCAGAACTGGTCTTGCACTGGATGAATCCCTTGTTGACAGCTGCTGGCTCGGCAGCTCCATGTCTACTATTCAGAGCTCTCCCACGTGTGTACAGGTTCTGCGGCTGACCAGACAAGGGCATGTTTTTCAGCATCCTTCCCCCACTGGGAGCCGCTTCACCTTCTCGCGCTGAGTGAGCTCCCATCTTCCCTCCCCATGAAGTTTCAAAATCCAGCTGTGGAACTGCAATTCAATAACACAATGACTGAGGGATGTTTCTATGAGGGTATGTCCTCCCACCGTGAGGCCTGCCGACCTCAGTCACTCCCCTCTACTCACCAGGGCCCCTCTCTACCTCCCCCTTCCTGCCACCACCAGGCAGGCGTGGAGCTCTGCCTCCATGTCTCACCTTTTCCAGGCTGGCCCTGTGTCCAACGCTAATCAGCGTCATGCCCAGCTGAAGGCACACACGATACAGTTCATGCTCCACCTCTTCTGTGAGGGCGCTGGTGGCTTCATCTAGCACTAAGAGAAAAGTCATGAGCACCACAAATCCCCTCCCAACCAGTCATCACCCCCCACTAGGCAAGAGAGCAGCAACTGCAGAGAACATTTCACATATTAACCTGAGTTCACCAAGAGCATCTGGAGAAGCCCAAGGATTCTGACTTTCCTGTGGTATAGCTGGTGTCAGTCAACTTGGGAAAGCTGCCCTTCCCCACAAGCCCTTGAATCCACCCAAGCAGCGCCATTCACCTCATTCCTCTCCCTCAACAGCTGCCAGCCATTGCCTCGTCCTCACCGTTGTGAAAGCCAAGATGCAACCATCTCAAGGCAGGCCGTATGCAAGAGCACCAGGCTGAAGCAGCAGCCTGTGCACCCCTCCAGCCCAGATCTCACCTGGAGCATCCAGGATGGCCTGAGGCACCTTCCTGTCAGTTAAGGGTAAATACTACAGATCTGGAGCAGATAAATTTAATTTGTTTTACATCACGTCTACAGCTTTTAGTTTGCAATCCACAGGTTCCTTCTGCCCAGACAGCACCGAAACACGCTGCAGGCTTCAGGGGAAGAGAGGTACTTAGATGTGGCTACATGCTACCGACACTGGCTCTGTTCACCCACACCCACCCTGGCCCTCATGACAAGTCGTCCAACAGCCCCCGCCAGTCCCCAGCAGTCACTAGCAATCTATGTATGCAAAGGAATTAGCCCCATCTGCTAACGGAAGCTGCTTCTGTGATCTCTCAGGACTGTTTCTTCCACTACTCCTTCTCTTCTTTTGCTGCGTTACAGCTAAATTTCCCACATTCCATTCAGAACCCTGCAGAGGTTCATGAGCTTCAGATATGGCAGCTGACGCCATGCTCCCTAGCATGCACACTTCTTTACATGGCAACCAGTGAGCATGCCGAGAGGGGGCTTCTTCAGGTGCCATCGGACCTGGACCAAGAATATTAATCACTAATTCCCCAAGAAGAGAATGTTTTATATACAGCCTCTTGATTCACCACCCTCCACACAGATAATGAAATGTTTTCACTCTGAATCCTCTGTGTGCTATGCTGGTAAAATAACGATGAAGACGCAGCATGTTCCTAGCAAAGAAGGGATTTCATAAGCTCTCTCTGTACCAGCTTCTCTTTACACCAAAGGTCTTTCCCACCCTCCCCTCCTTTTCCGTTGCAGTCACTCACTCACCCGCATATTTTGGCTGGAGGTAGAAGAGGCGTGCAAACGAGAGCCTCTGCATCTCCCCTGGGGACAGGATATCATACCTGCAGCAGGGTTGAGATTCAAAATCTCCCTCAATAAAAAGAGCTCGTTTGCCGAAGAGCTTATGGTTGCTGATATTGGATACCTCAACAAGCAACTGTCCCCGTGTCACCCCTGCGTCCCCCTCCATGCTGGGACTGGCTCTGCACCCCTATGCACAGTCAGGTGCCTGCAGAGCAGCATGGCTGGTGATGACATTGATACTTGGGGCATGAAGGCTTTGCCCCTTTATACTGCCCACCTCCTACATGACACAGCTGGACACAGATATTCCTAAGTCCAGCAGCAATGTGCATCTGCTTAGAAGTGTTCCCCACCTGGAGGGATCACCCAAATTCACGCAGACAGCAAGCTCCCTTACCAGTTCCAGTCCACGTGCTTGTCCAGTCCTCCAGCCCTTGCCAGCAAATCAGTCTGCAGAGAGCACGGCAGACTTGTAAACACAGCCCCCAACCCTGTCAGCCCATGGCCCTGAGCGTAACCACCCCCTTCCTGCTACTCTCTCTTTTCCCACTTGAGCTGAAGTTGCTCTGTATCCCTCCTCCTCTGCCTGTCCCATGGACAGTCCTGCTCCCAGCTGCAGACAATGTCCCTGCATGTGTCCCACACAGAGTCATGCTGTTCTGCCACAAAACCTCATCCCTTCTTCCCTCGCTGGCAGCACCAGCAAAGAAGGCAGCAGCACTACCAGGGACTCACCAGCCCAGCCAGCTCCAGGAATCGCACAATTCTCTCATCATCTGCAGACCCTAGGGGAGAAAGCAGTAAAGCATAAGCAGAGGCAATATGTGCTGAGGCCACAGCTGCAAGGAGTCGGTGGGGCAGGAAGGATGGATTGGAGGATATCCTGACATCCAGTGTAGCTGACTCAACCACTTAACTATATCAGGTCCTCAGCTTTGGCACAGAGAGCTCCCAAAGAGTGACCTTCCTTAAAAATGTTAACCATGCCTGTGAGCAGCATGCCAGGATGTAGCTGGGCTCCACAGATACACCTGAGACTTGGCTCAGTCCATGGTCACAGACGGACACAGCCAGAACACAAGGATCCAGGCTTCAATTGCCAAGGCCCTGCCCACCAGCTGCTCTCTTATGGCTGACTGCCCACTGTACGCTGCAGGTGGTGGAGTCATGGGAGCAAGGCTCTGGTAACAGCCAGCAAAAGGATCCTATGCGGGATGGAAAAACCTCAGGGTGAACCAGATGTGGAACAGAACATACACTTGAGCTGGTACAGTCAGCAGCTATGGAAGCTGAGCAGAAGGGCTGTGCATCAGCCATGGACCTCTCTGAAGCTGCTGAAGAGCCACAACAGTAGCTGACGGCTGCAGTTGCTCTCTGCAAGACTCTGACTCCCAGGTGTTTGAAAGCAGCACGTAACACCGCTTTACTCAGACAGAAACTTAAACCTGGACATCTCCAAGCTGCAGCAGACCACATGTGGTCTCACTTGGGAAAAGGGCAGGGGAGAGAAAGGATCCATGTAGTCTGACCTTGACAGCATACAAGGCCCTGGGATATCATTTGAAAAAGAGGAAGAGTGAAAGATGGAGGTGGATGGAAAATGAGATGAAGGCAAACATAGCTTGCCCAAAGGCAGGTTGTACCAGACAGATCAGATGTATCCCAACAGCAAGGTGCCTCAACACGTACCACATGTCTAGCACAACATGCAGAGCGTGGCCAGCTTGTCCTCATTGCATCAAGAGAATATGTTCTTATCCAGAGAATATGTTCCCTCCCTACACTAAGGTAAATCTTCCAGGGAAAAGCAGAGGGCAACCAAAGCGAAATGGATGAATGCTCCTGAAGGGGCATGGTAGGGAAGAAGCTGCACTATGTATGGGACAGGGAGTTGACACTGCTGGGTTGGCTAATTGCTCTAATGAATTTCCATTAAAATACCTGAAACTGGATAGATCTCCTTCAGGGGATAGATCACCTGTTTAACAGAGCAAAAGAAGCCATGTCAGAGGGAGCTGGACACAGTCCATCAGAGACGCAATGGCGGTGGCATGAACTCAGTTATGAGGGAAGGAGCAGTGACAGGCATCCTCCCTCTTGCAGGCCTTTCTGCAGCACACAGGTTTGCAGGGCACAGCTGGGAGCAGAACTGGGGACAGAGCAGAGGCAGCCCCTGGGCTCACCTGCTCACGCAGGCTTCCATCAGTGAAGAAGGGCCGCTGCGGCAGGAACACCACTCCCCGAGGGCCAAAGCAGGTCAGCATCTTGATGCTCCCTACACAGAGACACACTCATGCCAAGCCTGCAGTGCCAGCCAACAGTTACCCCCCACCCCCCCCGCCCCCGTGCAGCCCTGCCCCAGGAAGTAGCCAATAAATTCCAGAAAAGGTGTATTTGCAACACAGAGCAAAGCAATGAGAGGCAGAGCAGAGTATGCAATAGAGATGGGTGGCTCCAATGCATCAGTGACACATTCACCATTACAAGGTGGCACTGGCCTTACAACCCCACAGAGCCACCTTCCAAACGCAGGGCAGCCCTGGTTGAGAAAGAGAAGGCTGCAGTGAGCAGCAGTCCTTACCCTGCGTGCTCTCCCAGAGTCCCCCAAGGACCCTCAGGAGAGACGTCTTCCCTGTGCCAGTGTTCCCCACAATCATCACACTGTTTCCTTGTGAGATCTTGAGGCTCAAGTCCTTGATGAGCAGCTTGCCAGAGGATGGCACCGAGAGCGTCATTCGCTCCAGAAGGAAAGCTGTGTCCCTTGGCACTGGGTCCTCCCCAGAATGGCTGCTGGGCCACCACCAAGACAAAGGAGGAGAGATCTGGGGGTAAGCGATCATGCTGAGACCTCCTGTGCCTCTGTGACACCAGCCTTGCCCCATGCACCCCGGGAATGACAAATCACAGTAAGCACTGCCCGCTCCACCAACCGCACGCAACAGGCTGTGACACCAAGGGCCACCTACACCCCATGACAGCCCCACACTCTGGCACGTAAGCTGCAAGCCAGCCAGTTGCTGAGAGGAGACTCACCCATCCAAATCCCAGCTGGCTTTGGCTTCTGAGTAGCTGTTATTTTTTTTTCTGCCAAGGCTCAACAAGGTCTCCTGTAGTTCACCAATCCTAGACAAACAAGAGGTTGAATGAATGCCAGGGACAACTCCAGCAGCCTCCTCACAATATCTAAACTTGTCTATGCTTGCTCACAAGCAATTGTTTCTTATTTAGCACAGACCTGGGCAGATTCTTGTCCCGCATTTCCCTTTCCTGCAGAGACCTGCCCACAGAGCTCACCTGTGCGTGTAGCCAGCTACATCGGTCACAGTGCTGGAGAGATCTATGAGCTGGCTGAAGCAGCCAATAAGGTAGATGGAAACAAAGGCATTCTGGGGAGAAATCACACACCAGAGGAAGGGTCAGCGCTGAGCTGGGGCACTGCCCCTTCCTCCACGGCTGCAAGGAGGCAGCCAAGGACTCCAGACATTTGGCCACGTCAGCAGTCCCAGCAAGATGAAGGAGGCTTGGAGAAGTCACCCAGGGTGGTGGGAGTGAAGGAGAAGATGACCATGTTTGGATAGAGCAAGGCTTCCCTGCTCAGTATAGCAGTTTTTGCCAGGTGGACACATCTCCTGCCACCCAGGGATGGTGTCTGCAGAGTGCCTGCTGGCCAGCCCAGGGCCCAGCATGCTCACCCTAAGTCATGCAGATGCATGCCACCAGCCCTGCCCCAGCACCGTACATGGTTCAGAGCAGGGTGTCTCAGTCTGCAGTGCCCACTTAGCTATTTTTAGCTCTGCATTCTCTGTCACAAGCCAGTTTTGAGTATCTGGGAACAAGTCAGGTCAGGAAGGCAAACGCAAGCCAGCTCAGCCTCACAGGTGGCCAGGGCTCACCACGTGCAGCAGCCCAGGGCATAACCTGGACCTGCAGCACTGTGCAGACCCAATCCCCACCCATACTGCTGAAAGCCAGAGGCTTTCTGACCCCCTGGTTTTTTTTAGACACAGAGGTCTGAGCTAGGAAAGGCTTACGTAGATGTGTCCTTGACAGATCTCACCCCCAAGTTAATCACACACCAACTGGCTCCAAGCTCCCATTTCCATGCCACCATGGGCAGGGACATTCTAAGCTGAAGGTCAATTGCTGCAGGTTATCCAGCCTCAGTGCCACCAATCCCACATGCAACCTCCATCTTCAGTGCCCGCACACCCTCCACAATGGGGTCTGGGAGATCACCTTTAGCTCACCTTGCTGACAAGGGCGCTGAGCTCTGTTGGACTCAGGTCACCGTAGACCCCAGAAAAGATGGGAATGGCAATGATCACATAGCTCAGGATGCTGCCCAGGTAGTCAAAGGTGTTGATCCCGACTTGTCAGAAGCACATTGAGAGAAGACAGTGAGTTAGGGTGAGAACCTCCGTCCCAGCCAGGCTCAAGTGCAGCCCATGAGCCCAGCCAGAGGAAGACCCTTGGTCTTGCCTCAGCCCTTCACAATGCACCAGAGCAGAACCACCTGTTTCACATGACAGCACAAGCACCACAGTGAAAATTCATTTCCCAAGCAAAGAGCACTTTGGGGCAGGCCCCAGAGCAGAGAAACATCATCCAGACACACAGCTCAGGAACCACAATGGGGCAAAAGCCACTTTGTCTGCTTGTTTCTACTCTGCAGGGGCCTGGATAACTCACAGGAAACAGGAGGAAGGGCAAAAAGGAAGCTCTGGGGCACGATGGTTGGCTGTGAAGTCTGTCTTGAAGCACAGGAGAGGCAGAAAGACTTAAGACCCCAAACTCCCACAGATACAGCTGTGTTCAGGGCTCTCCCTCCCTTTAAGCTGCTCAGAAGATCATTATGCTGGTGAGATGAGGAAGAGCTGTCTTGATAGCGGTCATTTAATGCCCAAACCTGAACCAGAGACAAAGTCAGAAGGGAGATTTTTCCAGGGACAACTATGCTCAAGGGACAGGCTCTATAGGAAAGAAGTTTCCACAGCTCCCAACCACATATACAGAGTCTTCTCCTTCCCCAAAGCTCCAGTCCTTCCCTCTCTTTTTGGCCATTAAACACCTGCCCCATAAAAAGCACAGTTTTCTGCAGATTCCCCTTTTGGGGTCTGCATTCTCTGACTTTGCTGGGTCCTCCACAACTTTGCTCTCCGAGGCTTTTTCACAACAGGATTCCCATTTAGGACTGCAGGAGGCACCCTCTGTTCACCCTCAGGGCTTTCACACCCCAGCAAGAGGCAAGAGAGGAAAACCTAGCACTGCTGTTTTATCAGGAGGGTTCCCAAGCCTGCGGACCACTGCAACGGAGCTACCACATGCCCCACTTCACACCCCAAACTCCCCACTCACTGTAGAGCCACAGCTCCTTCCCTATCAGCTCCCTCTGGGTCTGCAGCAGGCTCTGCAGCCTCCGGTCCGTGCGCATGTGCTCCACTCGCCCGGCCCTGTAAAATAAGATTGCAACATGCCACAGACATCCCGCGAGCACCACAATGAGGTCAAAGCATGGGCTTTAGGAACGAGGCTTGCAAAGCATCTGGTACCTTAGCCTCCAAGCAACAAGCTCTTGGTTGAGCAGGAACTGAATAGCCAAGAGCGCCTTCCTGAAGAGCTTCACCAAGAAACTCTGGCAGCAACAAACAACCCTGCAAATCTCCCCCAGAGCCCGTGGATGCTGCTGTTGCACACAGGAGAAGGTGAGGCAAGGCCAGACGCTGTCAGTGAGGCCTCAGCCTGGAACAATGCACACCCAGGGTCACACACGCTTTCCAAGCAGAGCCTGGTCAGAAGAGAGGGACGGCACTGCTACACAGCTGGAGCCAGGAAGGAGAGGGCAGGGTTGAGTCCAGAAGGGACAGCAAGGCAACACCACCTGCATGGCCAGCAGCCCCAGTCCACCTCTTCCCGTTCCCCACCCCGGAGGAGTGGGACACAGACATGCCCCGGCCAGTGCAGCCCCCAGTGCGGGTGACCCCAGCCCCACAGGCCCGCCCTTTCCTAAGGCTATCTCCGCGGGCGCCAGGGGGTCGCCCACCACCTGAGCTAGCAGCGATGCTCCCATGGCCAGGCTGAGGCAGCAGCAAGGAGGCACATCTCGGCTCTAAACCACCACCTTCAGCAAGCATGGCAGCTTCTGCTCCTTCGCAAGGGCTGGCCTGCCCTCAGGTGGCAAAATGCAGACAGAGCTCCACATCTCACTCCAGGCTCCCACCTGCCACAGCAGCTATTCCCCCTGCCACCCAACACACGCTTGTGCCCAGCACACACACCCACACTCCCACTACGGTCCATGCAAGGGGGAAGTCACTAGGGCCAGAGCAGATAGGGCCAGGAGCTGCACAAAAAAAAATACAAATTAGGATTTTTGAAGAGTCAGTTCTAAAGATTCTTGGTTCTTAGAAAAACACATTTTCTTTCTCAAAAATACATCCAGTTAGACTGCAGTTTGGCATTACTGCCTTACAGCCCATTTCAGGTAACCACTGAGCTGCAGTCTTTGCTGCTGAGTATTTGGAAAGGACAAAACCTTGGACACAATGGGTTAAAAGCGAGGAAGGCACTGGCAACCAGAGCTATTACTTCTTTTGCAGACGGATAGATTGCTGTAACGGTTTCAGCTTTTCCTCCCATTCAGTTCACTTTTAAAGCAAGTTTGCCAAAGGCTTAGAAACACAGAAAGAAGTAAAAAGGTGACAGTGCTCAGGTTTTGTTTCTTCTTTTACCAAAACGATCATTAGGCAGGTGCAAGAGGACAAGATCTAACTAACAGCTTCTACAAGCTACAGAAGTCTGGCAATCAAAACCAGCCACTTGCCACGTGTTCCTCCTCTTGCAGAATTCTAGGAATGCAACCTTTTAAAAAATTCCTTTATTTTTAATTAAGATTCATACCATGAAAATGCCTGGGTTTGTTCAATTCAATTAAATTCTAGCTTCCCACCAAGTGAAGCTTTTCTATATAATGAACTGTACTGAAGTTAATACACTCCATTTTCTGGTGTAATAATTCACTTTCCATTTTCTACTTAGTAATAGAATAAAAAACTTCAAAATTGTGAGGAGAAGTACTGCAGCTTAATGAAGGGCACATAATTAGACTATCTTCTCCATTAAGAAAAATTATCATCAACCAATAAGAATCAACCAGTCCACAAAGAAATAACTCAAACTTGCCTATACAAACCAAGACTGATTTCAGTTATTTAAATCAGAGTTTCATGCCTGTCAATATAAATATTTATGGAATTGGTTATTTTGAATCAAACCACTTTGGGGACAGCACCACAACACTTGAAGTGCTCAGTCATTACAGCATGAAGGAACCAAATACAGATCACAAGCAGGGAAGACCAGAGACAGGACAGCTGCTGCTTGCTTAAATTCCTGGAAGAAGTGTGATTTCACAACATGCAGGGCTATGGCAGACACTTGACAAGAGAGGAGCACTGACCTCCTCCCACCACCAGGCACCCCAGCACAAGCTACAGTAAAATCGGGGCCCTTTTTCTGGGTTCTAGCCATTTCTGTGAAACACCTTAAAGGCTCCAAGCAGCAGCTCAACAGACTTCAGGGCATCACTAAGAGGGGAGGTGCTGCCAGGCTCCCAACTGTGCGCTCAGCTCTGGGGTAAGCAACACTAAGCAAACTCACAGAGCAGCAGTACAGTGTTGAGAGAGTCAGGGCACAGACTGACCTAGAGGAGCAACAGAGGTAAGGAGACCAGGCAACAGCTAGCACACCCACAGAAGACATGCAGGTTAGCAGCAGCAGGATGGGGCCAGAAGCAACCTGCAACAAGTCCCTGGGGGAACATCCTGACAAGATGCAATGAGACTTTGAGCAATCTTTCAGGTAAGGACCTGGCAAAACATCAGAAATGGTCTCTAAGCCAGCACCGAATCTGTATCAGGCCTCTGGGGATGTCAGAAGGGAGGCAGAGAAAAAATAGTTGTCTCCAGCTGCTGTGGAGTATTTCTGCAGATGATGTGCAGAATGCAAAGGAGAACAGAGCATCAAAGTTGTATGATACTTCAGCGCGACAGGGGGGACAGAAAGCTCCGGCTGCAGCAACAGGACTTGGACTCCTCTGCGATACATGAATATAACAAGGATCCCCTGAGCTGGGAAGATTCTTACAAGGACGTAAAGAAATGAATGCTACTAACCTGTAGAAAGCAGCTGGTTCCGCATTGACACGAATCTGCATGTGCTTGAACCTGCACAACCCAAAGAAACATCATCAGTATTGTGCACAAATGCCCAGCGAATTATGTAGCCAACATCCTTGCTAAAGGAAACTTGTCTTGCATCTGACAGAGCACCGATATGAGGCATCTCTTGACAGAAATACTCTATAAGCTCAAAAAGGCACCAGAGACCAAGGCTTAGCACAAGATGACATAATTCTGGGCCAGCTCAGTGGTGCATCAGTTTGGTATCCTGTTCTCTGTGCACATCTTCTCAGCCCTTGGGCCTCCCGTTTGCTAGCCCAGCATCTCTACCATACAGAATCACCACAGCCAACTGCCCTGGTCTGGGCTCCCTCTGCCACACCAGCTTCTGCTGCTGTCCCTGGATGCCCTGAGCCCCAGGGAAAGCTGCAAAGCTGCCTGCCACACACCCAGCCAACCCTGCAGGGGAAGGGGAGGGGACGAGTTACAGAGCATATGAAAAGACTGTGCTGTTTTGGGCACTTCATAAAGGTGGTGATGAAGCAGAAACCTGATTTCTGTCAGTAGATGCAGTTCACTGAACTTGCATCTGCACCAAAGGAAGCTCCATGCACAGTTTTCTTGAAAACATCCAATGCCCTAGCAGAGGCACCAGCAACAGCAATGACCAGGCAAGCAGCCTGGAGACTGAACCAGGATACTGAAGGAAAGGCACTGCCTGCCATGACACAGGGCAGTGAAAGGGGTGGGGGCGGCTCAGTACACGGACTTTGGGGCAGCACTGTGCAGATAGGTTTCTCTGACTGTGGGCAAAGTCACAGACAAGAGAAGTAGCTGCATACATAGCACTAAGCAGGGACAAAAATGCAGCTTTCGCAGGAGCTGCCAAGAGGCAGTGAAAACACTGCCTTGCTGGGACTCACCTGAAATCCCCCTCCAGTTTTTCCTGCTGCACAAGTTTAGACACAATTGGGCTCATCAATACCTTGTTGACAATTGTCCCAATGATGAAATACCCAAAGATGCTCACCGGGCCTAGCCAGCCTGTGCTACAGAGGAGAAGGAGAGGTCAGCTAATAATCCAAGCAAAAGTACACCCTAGTACCCTTGGACTCAAGCAGTCAGAGCCCTCAACTGTCACCTCTCTTGGCTTTCACAGAGGTCTGGGGGCCAGCATGGCACACTCCAGCATCCCCAAGGCAGAACTCCCTTTGGACTGCAGAGACCGCTCACCCACATGTACAAGAGTTCCTCTGATGAGTTGTAACATGGGTGCCAGGCTTCAAAAAAGAGCATAAGAGGTGTGAAAGCAGGGCCCGGATGGGTCCTTACCTGTGGAAGCACTGGTACGTGTAGTAGGCCAGCGTGAAGGGCGAGATGATGAGTTTGCTGGCCATGGAGCTGAGCTGCCTGCAGAACCTCTCCACATCCTGGCTGATACGCTGGTCCCTGCTCAACACAAAGAGCCATTGATGCTGTTAAAGCCCAGGAGCAAGAACCAGTACTAACTCCATAACAGAGTACAAGCCAGGCTGTTTCATTGCCTGAACTTAGAACAGGGTTCAAGTGAACAACCCTGCCTGGGAGGGACCTGCAGCTGTGACTCCTGTTCCCCCATAGAAGACAATTTCCATGGCCCAGGAGGACCCACCCAAGGGCCTTCCCAGCACCCAGGAAGAACAGCTCCTTCTGTTACTTTCACCCTATTCCTTGTATTAACCCCTTGTTCCACATGCAACATTGCTCAACTCTGTGCTAAAGGTCTCTGCATCCTTGCCCTTTACTCCTCTCCTGGACCCACCCCTGTATTACCAAAAACTACTGACTCTCCCCCAAACCTTCAGTACTTGTGCTGCATCTCAGGCGCCAGAGCCACAAGGACTGGCTAGGGCACAGGCCAGGCCTTCACCAGCTGTTGGACATTTGCAAAGACTTCCATCAAAGCCAACCCTTCCACAGTAGCTGGTCCGTTTGCTCTGCATGGAGCGCGCTCCAGTCCCTTTGCTGCAAGGAAGAAAGTGCTTCCACCCACCTCCATCCCACAAGAGCAGGCAGCAGTGCACCCCATCGGCAGCAGGCACATGGGTGACAGACCCTCAAGTCCCATCTGTCCCACTGCTGAGCAGGAGTTGCATCTGGGGTAACTAGAAAGGATTTCAGCATAGTTGCTCCCTTGGCACCTCATCTGTCCAGAACACGTGGATGAGGGCTTCAGTCTGATGCTCTAAGCACAGGTGGAAAGGCCACAACTGTGAATGCTAGAGTCCAGAATGAAGAGCAAGGCTGGACTCCCGCTTAGCCATCAGTGCAGATACAACCACAGGGACATTCATTTCTCAACTCTTTTTACAGTCCTGGAACAGCAATGGATTTAATTTTGGGGCAGCTCTCACCCTGACTGACCTTACAGTCATAATTTTTCCTTTTCCTCAGACTGTAATTGTTCCCATAAAGTTATAATTTAAGTCATACTATAGACTCATGGCAGGATATTGCTTTTTATGAGCTATTAAGCAACATGTAATGATAACACATAAACATCAACTCAAATGCCCTGCTAGGAGCTGCAAGTGTTTGTATGCCACTCATAACCCACTCTTCATTCCTTCTAGATGGATGACACCATGCATCTAACACTCAGTTTGTTTTGCACTGCATAATGGAGGTCACTTCGTCGCTCTAGTTCATTCTCTAAGTACCCGGTGCAGGGAAAAAATTCTTACCAAGGAACTGCAAGACAAAGAAAATATTTGTAGTGGCACCAAAAAAGACACTGAACAATAAGATTGGATGTTTGAGCAGAAGCAAGGTGGTGATGAAAAATACTCTGCAGCAATCCCACACATTTGGTCTGCTGAGGTCAGGAGAGCTGGCTCTATCACTGCAGAGCAGACCGACCCAGTTATCTCATGCATTTCACTGCACAATGTGAACACACTCCCTGGTTAAAAATAAACCTGAGCAGGATAATCAATGTGGAGAGGGGCCTCTGTCCTCCCCTTCCCCACCCCACCCCCACCAAAGGAAAAGACAGGCATGCAGAAGCTTCTAGCCGTGGCCAATGTGCTACACTGCCTGGGAAGCATTGCATGCCTTGGTGACAGGCATGGCTTTTTAACCTCTCCTTGCAACTCCATACAACTGCAAAACACTATCAGAAATGAACATTTAACTAGGGTGGGAGTAACCCCATCAGCGGCTGGCAAGTGCATCAACATCATGAAGCTGCGATTTCACGTTTGGCAGTAGGGCTGTTTGACCCAAGCTAAGTCCTCTCCTTGCTTGCTGCACCCCTGGTGCACAGCTGATTGCTCTTACTCAGGCTGTCTCCTAGCACTAGGCCAGCAGAAGCAGCCAGGGAACACATCTGGCTGAAAAATGATACAGACAAAAAAAAAAACATCTGAGATACCCAGCACGATTCCCAGCCACACAAACCACCACACGGTGCAACAAAGAGGCAAGGACAGGCAGCCAGGAACACTGGGCAGCAGAAGCACGGCAGCTGCTTCAGTTCCTTGAGGTCACCACTATGGGCAACAGTTAGGAGTCCTTGTGAGTCAGCCATTTCTCACAGGGACCTCAGGCCTGGTCTCCTCTGGTACCATCAATGTGTGACCAGAAGTGTCCCCTCCAAAGGAGGGGAGCTTAGGGTCTCAAAACAACTGTATAAAGCCACATAATTTGGAAGAAGTTACCCCCTGGTTTCTAGTTTTTCAGCAAGTATTTAATAACAACTTCTTTAAATTCTGGAGGGGAAAAAAGCCTCTACCTCTCACATGATATCCAATGTAGGATCTTTAATACTTCAAAGTGAATAACTACAACAGCAGTGTCCAGCAAGGACAGGCTGGAAGGCCAGGGTCAGCACGCAGTTGTGAGGAAGGCAGGCGTTCAACCTTCGCTGCACAGCCTGGGTTAGATCAGCAGCTCTGCAGTAAGCATGACAGTGCACAAAGCAAACTGGAAGGGGATCTCGAGGTGGGCTGAGATAAGCAAGGAGGGACTGAACGCTCCTCCTTCTCTCATATTTCAAGTCACCTCTGATATTTCCTTCCTAGGAACAGGAAAGGGGAAAGGTGGCCCTCATACAGTGCAAAACAAAGCCCTTCCTGGATGTAGCTCCCATGGGTTATCGAAACCACTAAAAACCCAACTAAAAAAACTGCGTTCAGCTGGAGGCTCTGGTGGTTGAAGTTCAAACAGAACAACAGGGACTGTCCTAACACACTGGCTGCGTGAAGGCAGGGAGAGGCGGTGCTCTTCGATTCCAGCCAGGCCCTTTGCAACCTCACACTGAGTGTCAAGGGTTGAGTCTGCAGATGGCATGTTTTATAGCAGCACTAGTTCCCTGTTCTGCTGGGCCTCCATTTGCCTTGCAACAGAAACATCCTACTCCTAAAACCATCTCATGACCAGCAGTCATGGGAGATCCCAGCAACAGGCACCACCTCCCACCCAGGGCAGAAAAGGCTATTTGTGCCGAGATGGTAAATGCTTCTAGGGCTCAAGCCCCTACCCAGAGAGACAGAGAAGTCAGGAAAAGGTGCAGAGCAGCCCAGAAGAAGCCAAGCAAGAGGCTGAGAGAAGCCACAAGCAGCCTACGGGTTATCGATGTCCTCGCGCAGCACGTGCAGGCTGTAGTAGACCTGGCCTTGGAAGTAGCAGCTGTGGAGGTATTCAGTGAGGGATTTCCTCCAGCTCACGTACATCATGTTGCAGATAAATTGGTCGAAGCTCTTTAGCTGGAATGAGGGCAAGGAGACAGACGGGAAAAGATGAGCGAGAAGAACAAGCATTTCCCCAAATGAAATAAAAACTAACAGTTCGTACCAGCGATCTGTCCCACAGGCAGCTACCTAACGGGGCAAGGGCAGACCTCGATCCTTCGGCACCAGGATCACGCCGGGGGCCAGGGGCAGCCTTCCCTTTCCCTCCCAAGACACGGGAGCCTCTGGCCTGCCTTACCGTGGAGTTCGCTACGATCAGAGTCAGGGCAACGGCAGTCAGCGTTTTGAACCCGGAGAAGTCCTTGCTCCCCAGGACCTCATAGTACCGGCTGGGGATGATGCCGACCTGGTAAATAACCAGCTGCTCTGGAGGAGAGAGGCAAGCGCGGGCGGGACATGAAGGCCAGCGGTGGCACGGCAAAAGGCGGGGGGGAGCACGGGGGAACGGGGACCAGACGCGGGGTGCGGCCCCCCCTCCCCACTCCCCAGGCTCACCCAGCAAGGCGACGCCGAGCAGCGTCAGGAACATCAGGGAGCTGGGCGAGGGCCAGCCGGGGAAGAGCACGGCCTGCAGCCGCAGGAAGCGCCGCAGGAACAGCCCGTCCAGCCGGGGGCCAGGTCTGCAACGGAGGAAGACGCGGGGGCCGGCACTCAGCTCTCGGGGGTGCCCACCTCCCCTCCGACCCGCCGAGGCACCCCCGAGCCCGGCCCCCCTCCTCACCGGCCGCCGGCCCCGGCTCCACCCGCCCCGGCGCTGCCTCCCGCCATCTGCACCCGGCCGGACACGGGCGGGCGAGGCCCCGGCCCGGCCCCGCCCCCGCGGGCGCTACGGCATGAATATTCATCACCTCGCCTCGCCGTCCATCAGCCCCGCGGCCCCCAGCCCCCGGGCAGGGGCGCCCGCCGCCGCGCCCCCCAAACGCTTCCGGGTGCGGCGTCACCACAGAGATCCCGCCTCGCCCGCAGGCGACCGAGCGGCAGCGCCCCCTGGCGAGGCGCCGCGCTGCCCGCGGGACACAGCGCCCCCTGGCGGCGCCGGGCGGAGGAGGCGGGGAGCGGCCGGCCCCGTGGCCTACCCACGCAGCCGCGGGGTCCGGCGGGAGCTCCCGGGGCCGCGGGCCGTGCTCGCGTCCCTCGTCGCCTCCTCGCCGCCTGCCTGCCTGCCTGCCTGCTTGCACAGCCGGCCCGCTGGCTGAGCTGTGGCGCGGTGTCCCAGCCGCCCGCGCTGGGCACCAGCCGGGGCAGAGGCCCAGAGGCCGTGGCTTGGCAGGGCCGCGGCTGCCGGGCAGGCTCCAGGGCCGAGCCGTGTCTCGACTGCCACAGGCTGCAAGGCCGGAGAAACAGGGCACTGCCGCCCCTTCTCCTGAGGAAGGAGCTGGACAAGGGCGAGCCGCTCCTTCTGGGGACCCCAGAGGCTGAGGGACGGTCCCTGTGGGCAGCAGGCATTGCCCGCTTGTCACAGGGGATGTGGGAAAGAAGGAGCAGGGCTGAGCCTGGCACGTTTGGGTCATTTTGGGGCGGGCAGTGAAGTTTCGGGTTGCTTCAAAAGGACGCGCGACTTGTGGTGGCCGCTGTCAGCGGGGGATTTCTCAAGCCGGGATCTCGGTATAAGGCAGCGACCCCCGGTGTGACGGTGAATGGTAGTGTATGCTCCCCGCTGTCCTGCGCCAACGGAGCGGGGCAGTGCGAAACTGCGGGCGGGGGGAGGGAGGGACTTCGAGAAAGCAGCAGTGGGCTGTGTCCATGAATTCACCCTCTCTGGCTTCTCAGTAATCCCAAGTTTAATACAGAAACCAACTATTTTTTCTCCAGATTCAGGTAGTCGCCCGAACTCTGGGTTATGAAATGTTTCAGCACAAGTAAATTTCTGGACAAGTCTGATGATAAGAGGTGAGGGATCCTACGAGCTGGAGTCCCTTCCTTCCTTGTGCGTCTCTCACGCCTACCGTCCTGTCGATACCGTTTCTTCTGCAGAGCTTCTGCACATACCCTGTGGGTCCCTCTTCTCATACACCAGCTAGCTTTGTTCTCTTGGCAGTTTCTTGCCTCCCAGCCCTCTTTGTCTTCCTTCATCCTCATCTGCCTAGTCTTTGCTCTGCTGCTACCTGCTCGGGGGTTCAGGCACTTCAAAACACAAAATCAGAATATATGTGCTCAGGGATGAAAAAAGATGCATCAGTCTGTTTTCTCAGCAAACGGACCTGTCCCTAAGCAGTGTCCCTTTCTCCTTGCCCTCATCTCCCTTCTCTCAGCTCTTTTACTGCTGGAATTCACAATGCTATCAGTCATACCTAAAGGTTAAGCTCCAGAGGGCAGAGATCAGCCCTCTGAAAACCTGACCTCAGCGATGACTAATTTTTATGTTAAAAGGATCGGGTTTTTTCTCAGCTGTTGCATCAGACCTGGGTGACGGTTGCTCCTAGGCAGTCACATCCTTTCACAATGCAGTATTGCAGCTGTGGCAATTGTGTGTGTCACCTTGTCAGTAGTTACCGGGACTGAACTGACTCCTTTGCTCCCTCGCCCACCTTATGATGAGGGGATATTCCTCCCCTTCCCTCCCCTTCCCTGCTGATGAAATGGCTTCCCAGCACCAAGGGAGTCAGGGGATCTGACACAGAGATGAGATGGCCACAACTGTCTGTCCCAAACCCTTCCTCCTACCTCCTCCTCCTCCCTGCCCTTTGTCCTGTCCCTGTCACCCCACGACCACCACCTGATAAAGCACATGCTGTGAGCTCGCTTTAGTGAATCAGCTCCAGGATTGTTCCTGGGACCCCTCCTAAGGCAGCCAAGATCAAGAACAAAAGAGAAGTGCCTTCTCGGTGCCTCTCCATCCCCCCGCCGAGGCTGTGCCCTAGACACTCAGAGCTGCTCTCAGCACAGAAACATTTACATCTTTTACAGCACTCCGGCTCTACTTCTCACGTTTCTCCCCGGCAAACACCATGGCCATTTCAGAGTGTGCCTGGGGGCAGGGCTTGGGAAAGGACTGGGGAATCACAACTTGAGCAGGGTTGTATAGCTCTGTTTACACTGCAGGGCCATATCTCAGCTCCCTGACTAGCTACAGACCCAAGAGAAACCCCCTCCGCATTGCTAACCATCACTAAACAGTCTGCCTTGGATCCAGGGAAGGGAGAGACGGGCATGGCTTGCCAAGTCCTGGGCTCCCTGTGGCAGTGCAAGTTAATTCCTTGTGGTGTTTAACCCCAGCCCCATCTGCTCCTGCTTGCTAGGTGTGAAACATCCCATCCCCCGTCCTCCCCTGCCTGCTGTCTGATGCATTTTCCCCCTGGCCGGGACCGATGGGGGAAGCCCCCGTCCAGATCCTCCCGCACCCCCGGCCTCCCAGCCCCTGTCTCCCGGCGGTCCCCACTGCCCCTCTGTGCTGCCACTTCCCTCCAGTCCCTCTCTGCCTGCTGGCCTGTAGCTGGGATGTAGGGAGCAGCCTCACAAACCCATCTTTCAGTGCCTTTGGGGGGCAAGTGGCCCTGGGTGCTCTCTGAAACAAGCAGCAGCTGCCGTGACCACCAAAAGAAACACAAGACTGCAGCCTTGACTCTGCAGCTTGATTTCCCTCAGGTTTCCCATCCCAGGTCTCTCTTAATGCTACTGGGTTTGTGTGACGTTGCATAATGAAGCACTGCCAGAAGAATATCACCTTCCCGGGCTTTCCAAAACAATCTGCCGTTTCCTGCCCGTGTTTCCAGTCTCCAGCCTCTTTGTATGTGCCCATCCTCACCGGAGCTTGCAGCTTCTTCGATTTGGGATCATCTGCAAGCTTTAGCCCTCTCTCTGATCGTTAGTAAGGAAGGGGTAATGGAGACTCTCATTCTGAGTTTCAGCTCTGTCTGTATTAGGGTATGAACTAAAGCAACTCGTTTTCAGCTGGATCAGCAACCTGAACTGACTGAGTCCCCCAGACTCCTGTGCCACCCCAAAGCAGAGGGTGGGAATGGAGAACCGAGGGGGAGCGAACAGCAGAGGCCAGGCTCAGCATGGCTTAAACCTCCATGGAGCCGCACCACTGGCTCCTGCTGTGATATCTTAATGATTCTGCCTTTTCCTCCTCCATGCTCTGTGCCTTAATTAGCCTTTCCCCCTCCTGTGGGCCAAACTGCTCTGCTTTCTTTTCAATCCTCCTTCCTCGTGCTTTGCCTCTAACAGTGTCTTTCTACTGTACACTTCAAAGGCTTTGCTCGCTGCATCTCCCCTGTGCTGGCATCGGCTGGTAACACCCCAAAGCAGGCCAGGTCTGCCAATGAACTCACTCACAGTCGTTGAAATGGCTTCAGGCCCTTTGGATATGGGCAAGAAGCAGGCATGGGGGAGGAGGGGTGGAAGGATTTTCACCATTTCACCTCTGAGAAGAGTTATTACTAACACAGGAAAAGCGAGGGGGAAAGCAGCCCCCTCCTCCACCCACCCTCCCCAGTGGAGAGCCTGCTGAGGGCAGAGTGCTTTTATGTGCAAGTGGGAGGGAAGGAGAGTGTTAGGGCTTTAGAGGGAAACGCTTTGATCTTGACTTTGAATCTCCTGCAGTTCCAGGCTCTCCCCCACCCTTCCCACCTACAGCCAGGACCCCAGGATGTGGCCAAGACTCCAGGTCCTCGCCCGGTGCTGTGGTACTGTGCTTGGTGCTTCATGTTTAATTCCCTCCTGTGTGCCCGGGAGCCTCGGGGACCAAGGGCACAGTGCCGGCACCAAGTTCAAATCTTCCCTCCCATCTCACAAAGCGGGAAGGAAGAGGGAGCCCAGCTGGACAGAAGCCAGAAGGGAAAAGAGCCTTGTGCCAGGCAGAGGAGAATTAGAGGTGGGACCTACTGTCAGGGTTTGCTACCCCAGGGCAGGGGACAGGCAGGCCTGGCTCTTCTGTGCACTCTTGGTGCATTAGACTGGTCAGTCCTGAACATCACCCAGAAGATGAACTGGGTGGCAGCCACCATTAGGAGAGGAACAGGATACTCTGGGTGACTCTCAGGCGGCAGCACTGAGATCCCCTGGTCCTACAAGGAGGGATCTTAAGTCAGAGAGAGGAGAACAGCAATGGGGACCCTGGGTGTTCTCTACGGGATAGGAAGGAGGCAGCACTGAGGGGTGCCGGAGGAAGGGGAACGACACCGAGCTCTGAGTCACTGCAGAGGAAGAGGACGACAGGTTATGGGAGAGCCTTAGGGGCCTCTGGTCTCTTGTCCAAGATGGGACCTAATGCCCAGGCCAGCTCCCAGCTTCCCTTAGGAGATGAAACTCCTGGCTGGGCCTTGCTGCCAAGCTGTCCTAAAGTTCAGGCCACATTCTTCTGCCCTCTGTGCTATCCCTCTGTCCTGAGTCACACAGCTGAAGTCATCCCTGTTAACTGCTCTCGCTCGCTGAGGTTGATGCACTTGGATGTCCCTGCCCGCCAGTTCTCACTTCAGCACCGGTAAATAGATTTTGGTCCTTGCATCATCTCTGATAATTCAATCACTCCAGTGCCGTTGCTCCTGGCTGAAAACTCCTTATAGTTTGTCACTCTCCCTCTCGGTGTGATGTGAGCAGAACTGAACAAAATCGTAATTGTCTGTCTGCTGGCACCCAGCATCATCCCAGGGCATGCACAGACATGAGGGTGCCTCACTGCAGAGCCCAGCAGAGCCCAGTAGTCTGTCTATCTGAGCATCCCTTTAAGGGCTCCAGCACAGGCGCGAGGTAGCGGGTTCAGAGATGGTTTCAGGGCTGGGAATGAGAAGTACCAGACAATGTGAACCCCAAACGAGGACTTCTGTCATTCAGTTTGAACAAGTTACCATGAAAATTGGGGCAGACTCCATGTTTTCCAGGTCCCTGTTGGGCACAGTTACACCAGAACCACTTGCCCTTCCTTCTCCCTAAAACTGGTGGGCAGACTGCAGCTGCAGCAACCCTATTTCTGTTGCCACCTCAGGCTGCAAGCTCTGCTCTTTCCTTGTGGAGCAATGCCAGACACAGGGGAGAAACCCAGCCAAGACAGCAGATGCTTAGGACCCTCCTGGAAGCCCCTGTGCCCTCAGTCCTGCCAGCCCCTCAGCACTCCCAGCTCTCCCAACTTCCCAGAAGGAAGATTCTGACTCTGCAGTTCTCTGGAGGGAGAAAGAGGGAAAAAACAGAAGCCAGGACACCAGTAATGGCTTTGAGGGGATGGACATGTCAATTTAGCCCATTTAGGTCAACCTGTTCCAATTCCAGAGGTGGTTTTGGCAACTGGTCCATAGTCTGACCTGCCCCGAATGGCATTTGGCTGCCTCAAGTGCTTCAGCCGTATCCCATCCTATCTGAATGGTCTCCTCTGGTCCAGGCATGGACAGTGCTGCAGTGGGTAGGGTGGTCTGACTCCCTCCACTCCTGGAGGTCCCCTAGGTGGGAGTGGAGGTGGGACTGGGGAGCTTTCCTGCTGGGTGGGATAACCGAGTATTTGAATCTTGTCCCTACGTGTGGCAGTGTCAGGACTGTCACATTCCAGTGATAGAGCCAGAGGAAGCCTTACCTTATA
Source organism: Astur gentilis (assembly GCF_929443795.1). Classification (NCBI taxonomy): domain Eukaryota; kingdom Metazoa; phylum Chordata; class Aves; order Accipitriformes; family Accipitridae; genus Astur; species Astur gentilis. Next base: position 3,918,286 of record NC_064901.1, on the reverse strand, counting down.
CAAGAACCCAGCACAAAGTCCTTGGGACACCCTTCCTCATCAGGTTCAAACCAATGAGAATTTTATCTGCTGAACACGGAGGTTGCTCTTGACCTGAGAGAAGACTCTATGCCCAAACTTGGAGCAGTAAAGCCTGTCTTCCAGCATGGCTGGAAACACGGTGCTCTGAGACCCATGCGCAGCTGGACATCTCTGCGTCTTTGCTCTGGGACTCGTCTGAGAGCGGATGGGCTGCAGCAGGCAGGTTAAAGCACAACAGGCAGAAAAGCTTCTAGCAGCCAGAGCTAAACTGCAAAGGTCTCCACGGCCTACTGTCATGCTGAAGCATCCTGCATTAAATCAGGGATCTCTCTGGTCCCCCACCAAACTCTTCCAAGGAACAGAAAAATGCTAACTACTTGTTTATATGCTGGAAGCCGGTGTGTGCAGTCATCTGCATAACAGAACTGCCCAGGCTGTCTCTTTGTGTGTTTTCCAGCTCCTATGTTAATCACTGACCCTGCTGACTCCGGCATTTACCAGTGTCTCACTGCCCTGTGAGCACCGCTTTGCATTTGCAACCAAAGAAGTTAAAAGGATGAAGGATGAGAAGGGGAGCTCAGCAGCTGTGTATATGAACACCAGCCTGCCAGGGAAAAGATCCAGGACTGGCCAGGTTAATAGCAAGAGTGGAGCTGGCTTTGGAGATAGGAAGATTGCTTGAGGAGGGAAAAAGCTCACCAGGGGATGGTTTAGGTCTCTCTTCCTTGCGCTGTAGCTTTTCTGTGTCCAGTGAGAGCGAAGTGACCCCTGTGAGCACTGAACGCCAGGGTTCAGTGTCAGCTGGGGTGGTGGCTCCTAGCTGAGGCTAGGAGGACTCACAAGCAGCCAGTCCACAGCTTCCAGGGAGCCCATTCCTCCTGTCAAACACTCCTTGCCCGGCCTCCCCCTGCACTCCTGGGCTCAGATGTGAGACAAGAGAAGTAAGAAAAAATGCTCTGGGGTATGTGCTTCTGGGGGAGGTAGGACACACGGCAGCAAAGGTGTGCCTTGATGGGTGCTGCGATGCTTGCTCCTGGACTAACGTGGAAGGGAGGGCAGCAGGAGAGGGAGCTGGGCACACTTCCCCTGTTCGAAAGGTCCGTGTTTAGTTTTCTTCCTGAATTGCACAAGAATCCCATATGTGGTGTTTCCACAAGCCCTTCTACCCTCTCGTTGCCAAACGCTGCAGCAGAAACGAGCGCCACAGTGGGGTTCTCCACGGGTGGTGGCATGCAGGGAAGGAAGCCCTTGCTGTTTCTGACATCAGGAGTTACTTTGTGCCCCTCACTGGGTGGGGGGGGTTGTGGCCGGTCTCGGGCTGATCCCCGAGGGTAGGCTGAGGAGAGGAAACCAGATGCTGCTTGCAACCGGAGCTACACAACACAGGGGACATGAAGCCCTGAGACCAGTTGGTGAAGAGCCCAACTCTGCCCTGTTGACCAAGCTGTGCCCCCTGTCATTAGAAAGTACCCAGCCTTCACACCCAAGAGCAGATGGGCTCCTCAGGGACCCGCTTTGGGGTGGTGTAGCTTGGGATGAGGCAGGTCCTGGAGGAAGCTCTAGGGGTTCTGGACTTGTGAAGAGGACGCAGGGTGGAGCTGGTGTTGGCAGCTTAGCGGTGCCGGAGTGAGGTGCCTGGCGCACGGGCTGTTTGCACAGCCTCACGTGATGCCCGAGGGACGGGATGAACCCATTGTGTGAGCGGGAATTAAGGAGGGGGACCTCGGCCCTGAGATTAGGCTGGGGAGGCAGTGGGGCAGCGATAGTGGCGCGGAAGGCTGCTCCAGCGAGGGCCCAGGCATGGGCAGGCAGACGCAAGCCTGTCCAGGAGGCTTCCTAGAGCCGAGGGCAGGGAAAAGGCTGCCGTCGTTTGGGTGCCTCCCACAGATAAACGGGAAGGTTTTGAAGGGCAGGGAAGGTTTTGAAGGGCAGCACCGCTGAGCTTCGACAGCCCCGCGAGCACAGGGGTCCCACCAGCCTTGCCTTGCCGGGGGAAGGACGGGCACCGCTTGCGGGGGGGAGAGGAAAGGGTAACTATCTCCTAGCCAGCAGCACGGAGGGAGGACCACGGCCTCGGCAGGAGCTGGCGGGGACGGGGGGCAGAGACGCACGCACGGGCTGTGCCAACCCCGGGGGCTGCAGTGACACCCACTCGGGACCTGCCTGCTCCCCGTGCAGGCACTCGGCTCCCAGCCGGCAGCCCCAGCGGGCTCCGTGGTCTACCGCGCGGCTGCAGGGCACGGGGCAGGAGGATGCTGCGGGACGGGCAGGGTGCCGGGGAGCACCGGGGCGCAGCGGGGCAGGGCGGCGGCGGCGGCGGCGGGCCCTTTAAGCGCGGCGGCGGCGGGACAATGGCCATTATCACTTTAGCTTTGGAAGTGACCCCCGGCCCGCTCCGCTTTCATCTGGGCCGGGGCCGCGGGGATGGCCCGCTTCCTGCCGGGGGAGGGGAGGGAGGGGGCAGGCGGGGAGGGGCGGCCCGGCCCGGCCCGGCTCGGCCCGGCGCCGCACGCGGCCGCCCGCTCCCCAGGGTCACTGCGGGGCTGGCACCGGGGCGGCGGCGGCGGCAGCGGGTCCGCGCCGCTTCCTGCCGCCGCCCTTAAAGGTGCGGGGCGGCTCAGGGCGCGGGTGGGGCGCGACCCGACCCGTGGAGCCAGGTGAGTGCGGAGCCGGGCCGGGCGCCGTCGGGGCTGCGGCTCCCCGCCATCCCTCCTAACCCTGACCCCGCGGGCTGCCCCGCCGCGGCGTGCACCTTCGCCCGGCGGGCGGGCGCCGTGCCCTGGGTCCCGGCTCGGCGGCTGCCCGGGCACCGGCGGCCTCTCCCCCGCCCCGGGGCTGTCCGTCCCTTTGTCTCCCGGGCGAGGGGAGCGGCCGCCCGTGCTCCCACCCGGGGCGCAGGGCCGTCCCCGTGTCGGGGGCGGCCGCGCGGAGCCGCCTCCGCCGCGTTCGGGAGAGGCGGGGGCGGCCGCGGGGGCGGCCGCGGGTGCGCGCTCACGGGTGGACGGGGCTGGAGGCGGCTGTCAGGCGCGGCTTGCACTCGAGCAGTCGGTGCCCCTGCCCGAGGAGACGGCTGAAACCAGGCTTAGCTGCAGCGCTTTGGCCTAGGTTAAGGCGGGTCCGTGGCTTTTCTCTCACCAGGCGAGTGTTGCCCCGTTTCTGGGCTTCGGTGGAGGTGTGGGTGTTGACAGACGGAGCAGGCTTCTCCCGTTGCTAGTGCTGCTCACCCACCAGAACCCCCCTCCCTGGGATTTCTCCTGTGGTGGTATTTCTAGGGTAGATAGCTCCTTGAGGTTACCATCTCTGTTGTGCGGTTACGGTGGTTCAAACCTCCTCCTCTCAAACGGGAGCCTTTACTGCTGGGATGGCCTGAGCCCGCAGCTGGGGCTGGGAGGTGAGCCACCTAACCCAGCTGGGCTGGGGTGCCTGGACACCCCTGCCCCTGCAAGGCACTGGCGGTCCTGGGCAGCCAGGGCGGCAGGGGCTGCGGTCTCCTGGATTCCTGCTGGCGGGAGTGTTTTTGGGGCTGGCTCGGGGAACTTGCACTACTGGATGCCACCAGCCCATCAGTTTAGGTGAAGGAACGTGATCTGCAAGTGCTTGCTTATCTGTTACAATGCAAAAGCAGCCAGGTTAGGTAAAGCCTCCTTTATCAGTGGTGAAAAGCTCCCTTGGCCGACTCGGTGCTGAGGCAGTTTGGGGAGCACTTGCCTGTCGTGTTCAGCTGGCTTTGCTGGGGGGGTGTGTGGAAAAATGTTCCCTTTGCAGTAGGTCCTCTGTGTTGAGAACTGCTAGGTTTGATCTGGCTGAGTTCTGCTTCTGGCTTACCTGAGCCCCTCTCCACCCTGCCCTGGGAGCTCATCTGTGCCGCTTTAGCTGTGGGTTTTGCCTTAGGATTGCTTTTGAGGTCCTGTTGCTCTGGGCAGCAGGAGCTGGCAGTGACATTGAAGCTGTGGGGTTAACGCTGAAGGAAAGGATTAAATCCTGTGCCCTTCAGCTCTCCTTCTCGCCCTCCCTCTCCCCACAGGCTATAAGGGGATGGGAACTGCCAACCAGGCCATAAAGACCAGGATGGTTGCTGAAGTTCCCTAGCCTGTGTCAGCTCCTTACCCCCTCAAGGGGAAAAGCTTGTCTTGCCTTTCCTGGCTCTGCTGTCCAGGAGGTTGCTGCTGCAATGGTTTGGCAGGCCACGGAGAAGGAGGACTTGGGCTTTGCCAGCCCTGCAGCTCTCCTGAGGGATGCCTTTGCTTCAGCTCTTTTGCGTGTATGTTGTTCACCACAGGCTTAGTCAAAATTTCTCTAAACTTATATAAATTTCTACAAACTTCCAGGAGAAAAACAATACAGACCTGACCCAAAGGGACAACCACATACTTGCTCGGGCCAGGATTTTAGGACAAGTTTATCTCCCCTGCTTCACAGCTGCGTGCATTCTCCTGCATTGTCTCTGATACCCGATGATCCACAGCTGTGGGAGCAGCTGTAAGATAGGGCCCTGGCCCCTGACCTGCAGGAGACCGTGGAGGAGCTTGGAGCAGGGGAGGGGAGTCGAGTTGAGTCGATTTGGTGACTAGCTGTGGCCTGATTAAAGGCAAGGGGCAGCAGCAGCAGCATGGAGGCTCCCTGCAGTGAAGTAGCTGGGATGCAGCTGTGTGATTCTGTGGCACCTCATTTCGTTTGCTGTTTGGTCATGGCCAGGGGCCATGGATGCTGCAAGCAATAATAACCTTATCTGCAGCAGTGCGCAGAGCTGAGAATTAGGAGAGGTCAGGCAGGATGTCTGCTTTACTGCAGAGCTGCTGGTTTTCCTGCCTGGCTCTGCTGTTTCCCCATCTCCCTACAGAGCTGGGAGTGATACCTGTGAAGTGTTGTGAGAAAGTGGACTCTGGCTGAGATGTGAATTGAGTAGATTGTGAAGTGATGCCCTACATGTTGGGGGTGGCATGTGAGTGACCCTTAGGAGAAAATGGAGGAGATTGGGTTCCCTGGTTGAGTGAAGTGTTGTGGTCCCTGGAAGAAAACTAGCTCGGGAGGGAGAGACTGGGCTGGCTTGGGGTGAGGGGCCTGAGCTGGCTGGTAGCAAAAAAGTGTGGAAGAGGGTTGCGCTGATGGAACTGGATCATGGGGTAAGGACCGTGCAATCGTCAGCAAAGCTCCTGGAGTTTTGGGGGCAGAGTCACAGAGCTGTCAAAAAGCTGACAAAGCCGGGGATGCAGATCTGACCCTTTGGGTTGCCTGAGTGGGAACTGGCATGTGAAGGGAGAGAGGACAGGACTGGGATGGGCTCAGGCAGGGAAGAGGGTTCCATACAGCCTCTGAACTACCCACCCAGCGCTTTTGGGTTGCCTCTTGCCTGACCTAGAAGCGCTCCTTTTGTGGCTTCTCCTTGGCTGGTGGTATGTGTCTGCTGAGCAGCAAGTGACATCTAGTGTCAGCTCAGGAAGCAGTAACCGTGGTTTGGGCTGGCTCTGGCTCTGCTTCCCATCTCAGGTTTTGTGACCGCAGCTTTTGGCGCATGCAATGGGTGCAGCTGCAGTGCCCTGCTCTGAGGGAGGGGGCAAGCTCCTTGCCCCTTCTTCTGTTGGGCTTGAACACCTTGAGCCAGGTCCCTCCACAACCCCACGCAGTGTTGCTCTGTCACAGGTCCCTTCTTGCAGAGTCGACGAGCATTTCCCCTTTGAGGCACTGTTCTCCCTGGGTGCTGGTAGTGGGGTGGTAAAATGAAAGGGGTGGAGTTACTGGTGGGAGAGATGGGTGTAGGGGTGAGGCTGGGTGCAAAGCCAAGCACACAGGGGGTGGAGATGACTTGGCCTCCCACCCGGATGGATGTAATCACTCCTTAGTTTCACCTAGACAAATGTCTCTGGAGCCTGTGTGCCATGTGTACTGCCCACAGGAGGTCACTGGAGAGCAAGCTGAGCCCATGTCCCTGTCCCAGGTCTGCCTGTGGGGATCCAGGCTTCCTCCTTTGTCCTCGAGAGTGTGGGTGGAGGGGTGAGCAGTGGCCTTTCCTGTACCCTTTTCCCCCATCCTGTCCTTTGGGGAAGAGCTGGACCTGGATGCCTGGCCCCTGGCAGTCTGGAGCATGCACAGTCTTCATCTCCAGTGACTTCTTTCTTTTTGCCATCCTTCAGGATGATTCAGCGGCACCAGCTGGTTCAGTCTGTGCTGCAGGAGCTGCAGGAGGCCACCGAATGCTTTGGTCTGGAGGGCCTCACCAGTGCTGCACTGGAGGCAGAGAGGACCCTGTCATCTTTCTCCCTGCCTGGCTATTGTGGGAGACAGTTCCAAGAGGAGCTGGAAGTTGACCGGGTAGCCAGGAGCCTCTATCCTGAGGATGCCCCAAGTAACATGCTGCCTCTGGTTTGCAAAGGTGAGGGGAACCGCCTCTTTGAGGCTGCCAGCGTGCTGCTCTGGGGCAACCCCAGCCTCAGCCTGGAGCTGCAGGTGCGTACAGTTGTGGAGATGCTGCTGCACAAACAATACTACTTGAATGGCATGATCGACTCCAAGGTGATGCTACAGGCTGCCCGCTATTCCCTCTGCACTGAGGAGACCCCTGAGATGACAAGCCTCCCCATGGCTATCCTGGAGGCCATCTTCGATGCTGATATCAAAGCTACCTGTTTTCCTGGCACCTTTGCCAACATGTGGCACGTCTATGCTCTTGCCTCAGTACTGCAGTGTAACATCTACTCCATCTACCCCATGAGCAACTTGAAGATCCGGCCCTATTTCAATCGGCTCATCCGGCCCAGGAAGTGTGGCCCGCGAACCTCCACGCTCCACATCATGTGGTCAGGGCAGCAGCTCTCCCGGCAGGTCTTCAAAGCGCAATACTTTGTGGCCGTGGTTGGCCTGGAGGAGCTAGAACCCACAATGCCTTTGCCAGAGCCTCCTGTCCAGCCCATGAAGACCCTTGAGCTGCTGAACAGTGACCCCCAGCTGACCTACTCCAACCTACGTGACCGGTACAGCATTACCAAGAGCACCTTCTACCGTTGGAAGCGCCAGTCTCGTGAACACCGGCAGAAAGCGGCTGCCAGGTTTGCAGCTAAACACTTCCTCCAGTCCTGCTTTCAGGAGGGCAATATAATCCCCCTCCAGCACTTCCGACAAATGTTTCCAGAAATCTCCCGATCCACATACTATGCCTGGAAGCATGAGATGCAGAGCATGGTCAATGGTGATGCCTCTGCTCTGGCTGAGGCCCACAGGTTGCAGGAGCTTCACAGGGATGTCCCAAAAAAGGCTGATGTGAATGAGCCAGCAAATTCAGGGGGGAGCTTAAGATCCCCAAGTCCTTCCCTAGACCCCATCCAAGCAGGAATCTTCATGCAAGGAGCCAAATCCTACCTGGAGAAATGCATTTCCATGAACACTCTGGTGCCTTACAGGTGCTTCAAGCGCAGCTTCCCTGGCATCTCCAGGTCCACTTACTACAACTGGCGAAGAAAAGCCATCAAGGAGAACCCCAACTTCAAACCCCCCCAGTCTCCCTTGGATAGCCAGAAACCTCTAGCGATAAGCAAGCCGTTCCTGCAGTTGAAGCCAAGCAGCGTGCCTGTTAGGAAGAGGCTGAACGGAGACCGGCCAGCACCCAGGAGTCTCCTGCAGCTCAAGCCCTCTCTGTGCTGGAGAAAGCAGCTGCGAGACATGGCCAAGAGGCAGGTCCAGCAATGGCAACTGCCATTCTGCAAGTACCGTGTGCGCTACCTGTCTCTCTCCTCCACAGCCTACTGGTTTTGGAAGGGCAGTGGCCGGGCCCTCGGGCAGCATCGCCTGCCCTGGACCAGCTCCAGCCGGCCGTTGAACCGGGCACCTTCCCTGGCACCTCTGAGGGTGGAGCCAGGCCTCAAGCCTCAGTGCCACACGGAGGCAGCCACCAAGCAGCTAAACAAGCTGGTGCCAGCTACACCATACAATGCCACCATTTCGGGCTATGCCATGTCAGAGAGAGCCAACAGCCGGATGTTTGTGATGGATGTGATTGCCACTGCCCAGTTCAAGGCACAGGCCAAGCTGTTCCTGCAGCAGCGCTTCGAGTCGAAGACCTTCCCTACCTACAAGGAGTTCAGTGCCCGCTTTCCACTCACGGCACGTTCCACTTACTACATGTGGAAGCGTGCTCTGCATGATGGGCTGACGCTTGTGGATGCCTGAGCACCAGTTGCCAGCTGGCTTGGCCACAGCTCCTCTGCTGACGTGCCCTTTGGCTCTCTGGTGGGGTGCCTGGGCTGGGGCCCTGCTCTAACATTTGTTCTGGTTTGGTTTTGTTTTGTTCCTAGTCTCTGGTTTTCTTTTTGGTCTGGTTCAATCAGGTGTGGGAGCGTCTGTGCAGTGCCTGTTCCCAGAGACGGGAGGAGTGGAAGGAGAAGGCACTGAGCTGCCCCAAAGGGGATAAGCCAGGGGGTTGTCCTCTGTGCTCGGAGGGTGAGCAAGTGAGGGAGTACCATGCCAGTGTCACTGGATGCTGCTGGGCCTCTTGGGATGGAGGATGTGAAGGTCTCTCTGCCCCAGGCACTTGCTTGAATGAGTAATGTGGAGGTGCAGGATGGGCATGGAGGTGCCCAGCATCCCCTTGGTGAGCAGAGCAGTGCTGGCTCAGCTGTGGGTGAGGAGGGGCTTGGGGAGTGCTCAGCTTTATGGGAGGAAGGAGCATCTTTGATCTGGGTTCTGCCCAGCTAAGGAGAACACAAGCTTTGCTTGGGGTCAGCACTGATGCCATCTTGGCTTTCTGGCTCTTAATACCTGCCTCTGGCTACCCTGATCTTCCCTAGACGGAGCAGAGGCTGGTGGAGGAGGAGACGTGTTTGTGTCCCCATTGTAGTCTGTCTGCTGGGAATGCTAAGCTCTGAGCCGGTGTCCTTTGCAGGCTCTGGAGAAGCTGTCCCTGACCTTTCTGGTCTTGTAGCCATAACCTTTCACGCAATCCTTTACTCTCTCACAGCTGGCAGCTGCCTTACTTTCCTAGGGTCTCTCTTTCCTGGTGCTTGGGAGAAGGCAGAGAGACCAAACCTTGTGTGCCCAGTGTCTCTGTGTCCCCTGTGCTGTGCTGCAAGCTGAATGCAATGTGGATGTCTTCTTGCAGCAAGCCTAGATGCATGTATCTCACTTGTAAGAAACCAAAGCAATAAAGACTCTTCCACTTCTAGTTCTCTGCAGTTTCTTACTCTTGCTTGTGTGATTTCTGGGCAAGGCTTTCCCCTCCATGTCTGCTTCTAAAACGGGCTTGTGTGTGCAGGCTCTCCCTGCCCACAGCAATCCCTGCTCCTGTGAAGGTCCTTTTCTGCTTCCTGGGACCTGGTGGGGACCATCTGCTCAGTGGTGCTCTGGAGGCCTGGCAGGAGCTGTGCGCTCCCTGGCAAGAGGCCAGGACTTGCCTCGAAGATGGACGCAAGGCTGGGGACACTGCAGTGGGCACAGCTCTGTGTGTCGGCAGGGATGTGGTAGCAATGTCCGAGATGTCAGCAAGCGGTCCTGCCCTGAAGTGGTGGTGCTGTACTGGGAGGCTGAAAACAGCTGTTTGTACCTCTGCTTTGCCAGCATCTTGGGGTACAGGGCTTTGAGGGTCCCTGCCTGCCCAGGCTCTGCTGGGGGTCTCAAAAAATACTTGTCTCCTTCAGTGTGTGAGCTCCCCTGTGGTGTCTGCCAGCATGGCTGTGCAGGACTGAGCTGTAGGGCATCTGGGGCTGGCTGCTACTACTGCAATACCTGCTCTTATTTCCCACAAAGCTGCTGGGAGTCAGAGCACCCTGCAACTGTGAGGGGAGAGCCTCTTCAGCCCTGCACCTACAATATCAGCCCCTGAGGCTGGGTCTAACAGCAGGGCTGAGTCCTGCCTTTTTTTACCCTCAGGCCTTTGCAGGGGGATAGGGAACTTCAGTGACCTTGTTAGGAGATGCAATCACACTCTGCCCAGCCTTGCTTGCAAATAACTTATTTTTCTTTCTTTGATGTGTCTGGGACCTCTCAGTCCTTACTGTAGCCCAGTCCTGCTCCAGATGCCATCTAGCTTCCTTGATCACCACCCTCTTGGGGGGTTGGGGGGGGGGGGGGTGGAACCTGTGCTAGAAAGCCCTGCTGAGCTTTCCTGGGCATCAACCTGCTCGAGAAAGGGGGGCTCAAGGTCATCCTGTGGCACCCTTGAGCCTGAGCTATGTGGTGGGGCAGCCCTGGAGGAGTGGTGCTCAGCCAGTGGGGCATCTCTTCAGGTACCACTTAGCTCCATGTCCTTGGTGCCAGTGGGTTTTCACCACCACCCATGCTCACCAGTGTACCCTGCATTGGTCCCAGAGGAGGGGATCTGGGGCAGCGGATGCCCTGGGGAGGGAGGCACATGGGAAGCCAGGAGCTGCTGAGTAGTGCTGTGTGCTGCTGCAGAGAGTCCTGGGCACCCAGGCTCTGTGTGTCAGGAAGTAATTGGAGTAATTAGCTGCCAGTGACTTCTTACCAGTGAACTCCTCCGAGAGAGTAAGCTGGTAATTACTCCAGAATGATTACCCGTGTCTCCAAACTGCCAGAGACTGGAGATAGTTGCTTTTGGCTGCAGCAGTGGCCGTGAAGGTGGATGCGAGAACCCCAAGGCGTGCCCTTCCTCAGCTGAGCGGAGGGAAGGATCAGGGAGGGTGTGTTTCCTGACCGTGGGTGCTAACACAGTCCCCATTTGGGTGGCCCTGGGCCTGGGGCAGACTGTGCCCAGCAGCAGGGCAGTGGCTGGGGCATCCTTTGGTATGGCACAGCACGGTGAGTGGCTGCCAGCTGCTGCTGGGGGTAGATGGGCATCAGGAGAGCCTGGGGGACCCTCTGTGGTGGGAGGGACCTGGTGCTCTGCAGGGTGGAGGGATGGCTTCTCCTGCTTCCCATCACCTAACTCTCCCTGAACTGTGAGTGTTGTGTGCCTCACAGTGAGGTGTGGTTGCAGGATGAATCTCTCCTGGGTGCTGGCCTTGGGCTCTCTTCCCCCATCCTCCACCACCCCCTTGCAAGACATTGTTGAGGAACCTGGGTGAAGAGATCCAGGTGTGATGGTTCTTCTGCCCTTAGCTGTATGCCTGGGTGGGGCGTGGTGGGAAAATAATACTCATCCCTCTGATGGGTTTTACAAGTGCCCTTAAGTTTCTCCCTCCTGTGCGTTGATGGCAGCAGGATCATGGTGGGTCTCTGCCAGTTGGCACCACCTAAGTGGTGGGTGCTTGTTATTTACTGATGCAGTTTGTGGCTGAGCAGACTTTAAGGGGGGGGGGGGGGTGTGTGAAATGCAGCACTTGATTCATACCTGTCATGCTGCTCTCACATTGAGCTGGTGGTGGGAGATGGATTTGAGGTGGCCTCAGCTGCTCCACACTGCACTGCCAGGCACCTGCCAATACATCTCTCCCTTTGCATACGTGGAGTGATGTTTAGCTCAGGGGTCACCCGAACTCCCTCAGAGGTGGATGCTTAAAAGAACTGACCCCAGCAAAGATGGAAATTAAAAGGTAAGTGAAATGCAGAGGCTAGGGGGCTGCAAAGCCCATGGGGAGCAGCTCCCTGCTTACCTGCAATTTAGGGCTCTGCTCCACCACTAATGCACCCCATTTCCATCTGCGGTAGGGGGGTTGCAGGTGCAGGAGGTGGGCAATGCAGCGCAGCAGAGCCTGCCTGGTCACTGTGCCGTGGGACTAGTTGACTATGCCCAAGCAAAGCTTTGGGGCACTTAGCTGGTATGTGTTAGCTCAAGCACCGCTTTGCTTCCAGATTTTGCACAGGCATCTGGTTTGTGGGTGCAAAGAGCAATAGTGTTGGTCTTAAAAGCATCTCAAGGTCATGAAAGGGCTGGGATTTGCAAGATAGCTCCTGTGCTTTGCTGGGATCATCAGAGTGGAGATGTAGCAGCAGCAGGAGGACAGAAAAGTCAGTGCCACCATTCAAAACTGCTCCTGAGCTGACAAGCCCATTCATTATCAAGAATATCTATGTGGGGACAGAAGGAAAGAAGATGAGGAGAAAAAGGAAAAAAGGGATCTTTTGGATCAGTCCCCTGCGTAATTGCCTCCATAGGTCTGGGCTACAAGCAACTAGAGCTGCTGAGCCAACCCAGCTGTTGAGACGAGAGTCTTTTTCTTCCTGCGCCCCCAGGGTATTTGTGGGGAGCCATCTGCCTCTGTCCTGGCAGGTTACACCAGCCATGGCCAGGTACCCGTTCCCCATTCTCCTACCATGCTTTCTGCCTCCTTCCCGTTAAAACCCATCTGTCACATGCTGTGGCTGGAAATGTCTCCCGGAGCCCAGCTGTGGCCCACCGCTGCCCTGCCGTTGTCCTTCATGCATATTTTTGCTGAACCGATTTGCCCTGTAGATCTTTAGGTCAGATTTGCCTTTTTCATGCTGCAGCGATGGCTCAGGCCTTTCCCTGCTGGCCGAGGAGCTCCCTGCCTGCTGCAGCAATTCCTACTGGCAATCCCATATCGCATCTCCCTGCATTTCATCCCATCTCCACCCATCCGGCCTTCAAGGTAACCCAGTTCCTTCACTCTTCTTCTGTATTTCCAAACTCTCCTGATTTTGTTTCGTTAGCAAATGGCAGCAAGGCACCCCTCCTTCCTATGCCAACTTGCTAGTGAAAATATGGAAGATCAATCCTCATAGAGATCCTCAAGGATTTTGCCCTCCAGCCCAACAGATCTCCTAAAATATTAATAACCTGTTAATACACGTCTTAGCTTTCTTGAACCAGCCCCCACCTGACAACTGTTGATATGGCATCATCCCAGTGGTTTGGCCTCGGTCCAGAAGCAGCATTCCCTGCCTTTCCTCTTCTAGAAAACAAGTGAGCTGATGTGTAATGCTAATTTAGCATTAGTCAACATCTGGAAAATGCAAGAGTTTTGAAGAAAATACTCAGATATGAAAGCACTTCAGGAAGGAAAAAATTCTATCTTTCTAGCCTAATACTGTCAAGAGTTTACTGCCTGTGCCTAGACTTTGATATATTACTTTGAGGGTAGCATTTTGGCAGATATTGCATTTATTTGCATTTCATTTCTCCTTCCTTGGCTTCCTCCTTTGCCCCTCTCCCCATCCCTGCTCCATCACTTCAGTAACCACAGCACTGGGGGAAGGTGGGAGAGCTGTGGCAGGACAGACACCTCCTGCCAAACTCAGACGCTTGAGAATAAAGTAACATCTTCCTAGCACTTCTCCCGCAGCATGAGTCTGGGCAGGGGGCAGGCAGGGAGCCTGCTTGTACAGCAGGAAGGATGGTGCTGGCTCTGGATCCCTTGCCCGTGGGGCTTTCCCTCAGCTCTCCATGCCGGGACAAGGCAGCCACCCCTTTGTGGGGCACTTGCAGAGCTGAGTGACCCCAGAGGTAGGGTGGCCTTCTTCTTTTCCATGCCATTACAGCTTGTGAGGGGTTAACCCCTGATAACCAGATTTCACAAGCCTGTTACACACTTGAATCACAGATGATACAGATGACATTAAGCACCATGCTTCAGGCAGGGGCATAGTTAAAACCATAGATTTTGTTGGCCATTTGTTGGCCTGTGGAGCTCTGTAACACTTGTCCACCCATCTGTGAAGACACGGAGATGTTGCAGGCAGCCTTTTCCTGGTGTGCAGACAGAGCTGTGCTGCTGTGGCTGACACCAGCATGCATGAAGGTGTAGCGCAGGTGAAGCATCCTTTGACTGTGAACCACAAAGCTGCCAGTCCAACTTCACAGATGAGGCTGAGAGTTTGCTTGCCAGAGGCGATGGTGTTGCTGTAACGAACGCCAACTTTGCGAGACACTGGGTTTGGTCCGGCCTGACCTTTTGATTAAGCAACAAGATTGGTTTAAAAATTAAGCCAGCAAACACTGAACGGATTAAAATCCAGTTAAGCACCGTGTCTCCAAAAGTAAAGAGAAACTCCCTGTGGAGCAGGGGTATTTCTGCTGGGAAGCCTCCAAAAGGCTCCCAAGGATGGGAGTGAGCTGAGCACAGCCAGAAAAGCTCCTGAGCACAAATGGGGGCAGGAGGGTTGTGTTGTCTGTGTCCAGCACTGGACCGGCCGCTGCAGGACACGATGGCATTTTTGGAAGTATTGTGGAAAAGCTCGGATGAACCAGGGAGCTCCGGAGAAGAGCAGCAGTGGGGAAGAAGACCCATACGGGAAGAGAGCCCAGCAGGTCAGCCTCTTCAAGGCCACAAAGATGACACTGCGGGGAAGGGGAGCTGGGCAGACCCTGGTGGCAGCAGGGTGGAGGGCTGGCAGCAGAAAGGAGCCCCGCGCATGTAGGACTGAAGCACCGTGTTTTCGGCATCAGTGGAAGTCAGCCATGTGAGCTGCTTCCCGAAGGTCCAGGGGTGGCTTCTTCTTTTGCTTGCTGAGAAAAGGAGGTGGAAAAATCCTGGCCATGCGGAGTGTGGTGGGGTGGGGCGAGAAGAGAGGCTCTTCCACAGCTGCCCCCACCTCGTCCCGCTCTCTGGCACGGATGGAGAGGCAGCACCAGCTCCCCTGCTCGGGGGAGCTTGGCCAGAGGGGAGCTTCTGCACATTTGGGGTGGGGGAACACAGACCCCATCTGGCCTAGGAGCTAACAAGTCAGGTGCTTCTGGCACTTGTTAGTCTTGAGTGTCCAAAGCTGCCACAGTATCACTTGTGAGGATATTTAAATTGCATCTTTAAGATACACCTTCTAAAGGGCAGCCCAGGCACCAACTACAGCAAAACTGAGGTCAGCTTAAAGGAGCAGCACATCCTCAAACATCCCTGCACCTGGACGCCATGGGGACATGGAGGGAGACAGTGGGGAGGGCGCCATGCAGGGGGACAGATGGGCAGTGGAGGGCGAGGCTAACACTCTCCAGTGCATCACCCTCACTAACCCAACCTCTCCCATGTGTCACAGCAAGCTCCATGGCTCGCAGTGGGCCATGGGGACAGCATCTGCCTTGTCCCCACCTAGCATTCTGTCCCCTCTCAGCACCACTTGTCCTCCTGCCCCATGGGGACAGCTCAGCCCCCCCAGTGTGTTCCTGCACGTGTGGCTACTGGAGGCTGTGGAAGAGGGAGCTGGTGCCTGCGTCTGCGGGGAGAGGAGAGGTAATGAGCCTCCTGATTTCACAGCAGCTGATGCCTAAGTGATGGCTCTTAATTGGCTTCTCTCTGCAGAAATTCTCTCCCGCCAGCCCCAAGAGAGATGGCATTGCCAGAGGCTGTGCCTTCCCGCACTCTCTCTGCTGCAGGCTGGTTTTGGGGATCAAAGGGGAAAGGATAAGCCAGGTGAAGAGATGCACTGCTAAGTGCTTTTTAAAAATTGTTTTGGGCAGGAATAGAAAATCTGCCCTGTCTTAGATAACTGGCTATTTTCTTACTGGATTACTGTGAAGGGGAAACACTGACTGTGCCATTAAGTGAGGCGAAGGACTTACTCTGCTTTTACTTCCATGTGTCTCTTTTCTCATAGCTTCTGGAGGGTACTATGAGGGTGGTGAGGCACTGGAACAGGTTGCCCAGAGAAGCTGTGGATGCCCCATCCCTGGAAGTGTTCAAGACCAGGTTGGATGGGGCTTGGAGCAACCTGGTCTAGTGGAAGGTGTTCCTGCCTTCAGGCAGAGGGGTTGGAACTAGCTGGTCCCTTCAAACCCAAACCATTCTATGACAGATGGGGGGAGAATCGAGGCATTTCTGCCCCACCAGCACTGGTTACAATCCTACCCTGCTAACAGGCACTTGCTCAGAGAGCAGGCAGTGGCTTTGCCTCTGCAAGGGGCTGCATCCTCCCAGGTAGATGAAGGAGCACAGCACAAAGGACATGCTGCAACCCACACCAGTCGTTTTCATATCACCCACCTTGCGGATGACCCTGAGGAGAGGCAGGTTGGCTGGGATGATGTGAGAGGACCAGTGCCCCAGTAGATCCCTTCAGCCCAGGACAGAGTCCCGCAGGGGTCCTGTGTCCCCCATAAACCACATCAGTTTCTTTTCCCTTCTCTGTCCTCTCGCCTCATCCCTGTGGGAAGAGGAGCGAGATCCAGCATGGCCTGATCCCTGCATCCCTCGTCACGACTCTCCAGCCTGTGAGACTCTCTGTCTGCAGCCCACGACCTCGTTTTGGCATGTCACAGCACTCAATGAGGGGTGAGAGGTGCAAGTGGAGCTAGGGGAAGCAGGTGGAGGCTCAGATGCACTGGTTGCTCAGATCAGTGGCCAAGGTGCCAGTGCTTTTTTCCTTGGCAGCTTTCTCCCTGGCTGCGTCCCAGAAGGGGGCAATATTCAAAGGGCAGCCCTGCCCTTGTCACGGGCTCCATCTGCCCCATCCTTAGCTGCTTCTGAAGAGAAATGCCTGCTGGGAAGTGCTTATCTTGGTGTTGCGGACATTACAAAAGGAGCCCAAGCTGGAAGCTGACATGTTTTCCACTGCTGCGAAAAGAAACCGAAGCCCGGTGCACCTCAGACAGCACTGCCCTGAGCTCCTGGCTGAGCGAGGAGCATCTCCAGGGCAGGGGAGGGATGGAGGGGATGTTCAGCCAGCTGCAGGGAGCAGGGCTGGTTCTGTCCCCAAGGTCTTCTCCTCACAGTGGGAGGGCATCTGGGACACCTGGTGATGACACTTCTCACAATCCAAAAGCCACCCAGCATGTGAGACGAGAGAGGGGTATCCAGGCATGGGCCTGGGGAGAGAGGGCAGGGGATGTGCTTTCTGGTGACTTTCTGTGTCTGTTTCTTGGTGTCACTGGCTTAGAACGAGGGCTGGGGGTGCTGGTGGGGCCACGGGGCTGGGGCAAGGGCATTTGGGGAGCAGTGGGCAGGAGGGCAATGGGACAGGGTTGCTGGGGCCAGGGACTTGTGGGACCATGCCTGTGCTGGGGATGCCAGACAGCACCTGCATTTACAGGGACAGGCACCTGCAGCCCACTGGCGGGGAGCTCAGTTGCAAATAGTTGTCCTAATTTATGGATAATTACTTATTCATGAATGGAGAACGGGGGCTTGTTCTGGTATATCATAAGATCCTTAAGCACCTCTTGTGCTTATTTTTTAGAAAACTCTGGGGTCTGGGGAAAGACAGCAGGTTGCTGTGTACACCCTTGTAAGACATCACTATTTAACCACCACTCTGCCCCCCCCCGGCTCAGACAACCCCAAATCCTCCCTCGCCAGCCAGCAGGAGTCCTGCTCCACCACTGACCCTCTGCATGGGCGCAGACCATCTCTGCACTCCCTCCCCTTCGCATCACCTCCGACAGCTGCGACGTGCCCTGCCCCCCCTTCTCCTTTCTGGGATAGACATGTTGCCAGAATTCGAGGCCATTCCTCCTTTGTTCCAGATTTCTGAGTATCCCCTGTGGGATCAGGACCACTACAGAGCTCTGCCATGAGTCTGGGCGTCCCAGGTGGGAGAGCAACCCCTCCCCTGGGAGGACAGGAGGGAGGGGGCAAAGAGTCTCCTCTTCCACACCCACTGGTAGGGTTTAGTTTAACATTTATTTTTTTTTTTAAGCTCAATCAAATTTCTGAGCTTGCATCTTCACTGGCTGCTGTGCCTTGTTGCCTTTCTGCTTCCTTCCCTTCTGCTCGGGCGGCTGCAGCAGACGCTGTGAGTCTATAATAAGTTATTCAGCAGCAGTCTACATGATGGTCCTCGGATTTCAATTTCCACATGTTTCCCTTCAGGCTGTTTCCAACTAATTTCTCCATTTGCATAATTCCCCCCTTAGGGATGCTCTGGCACAGCCCCTTCCCCCCTCCTTTGACAAGATCATCAGAGATTCAGGCTATTAGCGGAAAACACTTTAATTCTGTTGGCCCTTTAGCCCTGTCCTTCCCCGTGTGTCTCCAATTAAAAAAAGACAAAGAGGTGGGTTGGGGTGCAGGAGGCCGGGGTGCCATGGGGAGTGGGCTAGGGGCTGCTGGCCCCCCACCCAGGGCAGCCCCTGGAGGGAACCAACGGGCAGAATTACAAATTCACAGCAAACACAGTTTCTCATTACCGATTCTGGTCCAGCAGCCCCGATGGTTTTGTCTGGACCAGAATCAGCAGGTAGCCCCCCCCCCCCATCCCTGCCCCCGGCTGGGGATGCTTGAGGGGGAGAGGCGGGGAGGGGTTTAGCTGGGATGACACTGAGCTGGGGGGGGTGTGGTGGGTCTGGTCGCCCCTGCTGCATGGGCATCCATGGACGTCCCCTTTCCTGAAATTGGGCTCCTGTCCTGCTCAGTTATTTGGAGGGACGGATGCCCAAGAAGGCTGAGCACGTGGAGGAGAGGGGAACAAAAACCATCCCTCAGCTGCTGGGCGAGGGTGAACCTCATCTTTCCTCTCTAAGCCACCTCATGCCTTCTGGACACCCCAGTCCTTCCCTGCAAATTTGGTCTCTTTCTGTCCACCATCAGAAGCAAGACCTGCTTATTCCCTCCTGATGTTCATATTCTTCTGCCCCTCTTCAAGCACATTTTATATTATGCTTCTACTACACACAGAGCAGCGTGAACATAAACGATGCTCCAGTCTCTCTTTCCCCCCTTAATACTTGTCCATCAACACATGGCAAAAAGCATACATCACCATCCCGCTCCCAGCACTAGCTGCTCGCTGTGATCTACATTGCAGTACATCTCCCTCTTGAGTTGCCCAGACACCAGCTGGATTATAACTTCTTTCGGGAACTGCATAAATCCCTCCAGGTTTAAGTGAGCTCAGCACTCCTGCAAAGCTCACCTCTTCCCTAGCCAGCTCCATGTCCTTATAAACAGTCTTTTTTCCTGCTTTTTTTTATTTATTAGCTCTTTCATGTTATAAAACGTAATGGGAACTTTCAGACCAGCTTCTGAACAGGTCTCTGATGTGCTCCTCTCTTTCATGGCTCAAGTACAACATCAATTGCAGACATTAACATGCTTCTCTAGAATGAAATGTACATTTGAATGGCACCCAGCTCAAGGAACATGCTGTGCCTCTTGGAGAGCTGGCTGCAGCCCACCCAGAAACCCTGGTGAGGGGGTGGTGGATGCCCAGAGTCTGCCTGCAGCCCCCTGCGCATGGGGGAAGGAGGCGGCAGGGGAGCCATGGCCAGGGCAAGGGACAGTCAAGGTGGTTGCTGGGGAGGGGGGTGAAGCAGGGCCTTTTAACGCCAGCCCTTTGGGGCAGTCATTTCCTTCACACCCACCTCTGACAATATACAAATTAGCAAAGGTAAGGTGTGAGTGGGGATGCATGGGATTTCCTTGTCAGCAGGGCCTGTGGATGGATGGAGATACCCCTCTCCAAGGCATGAGAAGTGTGTCGGGGTCACCCCTGTGTCTCAGGCACCCTCCAAGTCTTCCCCCTCTCTGGATCTCATCCCCTGGCAAACAGCACTCCCACCCCAGGCTCTGTGTTTCACGTCAGCCTTTTCTTTCCATCCCTCTTTGTGTGCGAGGCCCTGACCTAGTGCCGAGAGTGGAGTCCTTCAGGACCCCACCCATCCCAGGTCACTTCTTGGGTAGAAATTGCCATTACAAGTATTTTCAGGGCCCAGCACTGTGGGAGACCAACCTTATGGGGACTCCTACTTGCAATTATCATGACAGTCATTATTAACACAGAGAACACCTTGTTGTCTTTGCCAGCTTGCTCTAACTGGAGTTAGATGGGAGTGATGGTGTGCAACCACCAGCCAGTCTTCCTCCTTGTTTTTTGCCTGGGATGGGCCAGCGACTGGGATGTCCCCTGGATCAGGGGTCTGTCTGCAGAGGGATGTGGAGAGCATGCCCTTTGGTCATGTCCATGCTGCAGTTGTCCTCCTGCTTTGCTGCAGCTGAGGGGCCAGGTGCCACCCCGTGACACTGAAATGAGAATGTTGTCCCCATCATGGGAGTCTGGAGACCTCAGTAGGACCCCAGCCTCCCGGGGCCATTCCCCAGTGCCATATCCCCTCTTCTCCCTGTGTGCCCCCTTCATGGGACAAGCATGGGCACCAGCGGTGCATCTCCTGGCTGTGGGGCTGGGAGGGAAAACAGTGGCCCTGGAGCAGGGGTGGTGGCACCAGCCCAGCAGCAGCACGCAGCATCTCTCCTGCATGTCGTCCAGCAGGCAAATGTGCTCCTCCTGGTCCTAGCAGCCAAGCCGGTGCCCAATTCCCTGCTGTCGGATGGTGGCACTCCACAGCCTCGGGGAAAATGGGAGTCTACTGTTTGTCTGAAAGGGGAAAGAGCCTGCGCAGGGCATCCAAGCCGGGGTCATGCCGTGCAAACAGCCCTTGCAGGCACTGGCGCCCTGTGCTCCGCAGGAAAGCTCAGTCCCAGGAGGGCCACGGCCAGGGCGGCACTGATATGTGGGTGGCAGCTATACGTGGCCCCCTTTGGAGAGATAAGCAATTAGCGCTACCACCACCCCGACGTACACTCCTGTGCCGATGGTTATGGAGAGCGCAGCGAGGAAGAGAGCTCGGCGAGAAGCTGAACTGGCCAGATGGAAATCTCCTTTGGAGACAGCCTTGCTGGTCTGGAAGGAGAAGAAATGCTCATTGGTCACAGCAGTACCAACCTGGCCTTTTAGCCTGTGTGCAGTCATTTCACTACTGAGTCAGCCCCCCTTCCCTGGCTGGTGCATCTCATGAAGGCTGGGGACAGACAGCAAGGCGTCCATCAGTCCGCTGGACCCTTGGAAGACCAGGCAAACGATCAGTGCGTGGGATGACGGCTGTGTGGTACTGACTAGATACCAATATACCCTATACAGACATATAATGCGTACTGCTTAGTCTCAGGGAGCTGAATCCAGACAGCATGGCCTGTTGGTCTGGCTCTGCGCCACTTGATTTGGCCTGCATGGGTTTTTCAGATGAAGCCCATTTGCTATAGAAGTGCTGATGGAGCCAGCAGTGGAGACAGATGTGGGTGTTGGCTCTCCGGGCTGGCAACTTCCAGCTTCCCTGAGTGCTCAGGGCGCATTCAGCGCTACTCTTGGTATTACCTACTATTTGTGTTCAAGTTGCCATGTGGAGATCAGGGCACTCACTGTGCACAGACACTGAATAAAAAGATGGTCCTTGCCTCAGTGAGTGAACGGAAGTGGTAGTTATAGCAAATGGAGCTAAATATAAATTGCACAAAGTATATCATCATGTGGAGAGTGCACCGTGCTACCCTGCACCATGTGGAAAAATGTGAAATCGGCCCCTCCTCAGGGTCCTAATCAGTTAAAGCTTCCCCTGCCTCTCACCACCTCTGTGCCAGGTACTCATGTTATATACTTTTCCATTTCTGTTTCTATCTTCTTGATTTAACTTCTTAATGCCTCCCCCCTATCTATTCTTGGTACAGCAGCATCTGTGCAAATGTAGAGTAAATCCCCTGGCTCTGCATGCATTATTCTGGGTCAACAGTAGTGGAAGTGAGCCCAGGCTCTGGGCTAAGCCCTCAAGAAGGCAGCAGCTCCTCTGAGCTGGTGCAGTCCGAGGGCCACCACCCTCTCCAGCGTCTGCCAGCCTGGCGTTGGCTCACACAGCTTAGCCAATGCATGGCAGGAACAAGTGCAATAGAGGAGCTCTAGTGTGATACGGAGACCAGGCTCCTCTTTGCGCCCAGGCTCCAGAGCAGCCTGACTCCCGGGGCGCGAGCTGCCTCGGACTGGGTCATGGTGTAGGACCTCCGCCCTACTGGAGAATGGGAGGGCAGGTGGGAAAATGCCATTTTCCTGAGCCTGGCTGGAGGGTGAGAACCTGGGCAAGGGGCCAAGGGGAGCCCCAGTTCCCTAAATAACGCCCAAAAGACCCAAAGGAAAAGCCTGACCTCCAGTAACCTGCACAAGCGCTGGAGGGCTTGCAACCCCACAGCAGTCGTGGACACATCCAGAAGCTAGGAGCACCCTTTGCCTCAGCCCTCAGGGGTCTGGGCATGGCACAGAGATGAGCCTTAGAGCCAGAAGGGTACCCGGTCCCCTCCAGCGCTGCTGTGGCTTGCAGTACCCTTGCTCCAGCACTCAGTGCATGCAGGCAAGCAAAGGGATTTCTTACCCCTTGGGAGAAGTAGAAGGCAGCAATCCCCAGGGGCCAGAAGCAGCACAGCATGGAGAAAAGGGCTAAGCCCAGGTGGTCCCGGGGGGGAAGCATCAGGAAATGATCCTCACTTTCGCTGTCACTGGAGGAGTCGCTCTGCAAAACCAGATGGATTCAGCACATGCCCACCTCCCCCGTGCCGCCCTGCAGGCTGCATCCCAGCCCCTCTCCTCCCAGCTCCTGCTCTCTCCTGGCCCCGTCACATATTCTCATATGTTTCCCACCTGCAAATTCAAGGAATGAGTTTCAAAAATATTTTAGCCTCCTCAGCCTGGTTTGATCAGAAAAAATGTAGCTCAGCAAATTCAGGAGTGGAGTGGATTCTCGGCTCCCTGCCAGAGCAAATGCTGAGCTCGCTTGCTGGGGGTCTGGGATTTCCCTGGGAGATAGATAGTCTTAAACTGAAATATCTTCAGCTTTGGCAGAACTGGCTGTTTGTCAGCTTAAACAAACTTAAACAAAGTGCCTTATCCCCATTAGGGACTAGGAGATCGATATCCTGCTAAACTAATTTAGCAAGTGAGGGAAAGCGGTTGAATTGGAGCCTCCATCACAGGGGTGACGTGTCCTGTCCCCTTAGTGAGCGCATTGCTCAGAGCAGCTGCGGTCAGCCCTTCTGCCTTTGGGCACCTCTTGGCCAGCCACAGACCGGCCTGGAAGTGACGTGTCTCAGTGGCGAAGGCACACAGAGGTGGAGATGCCCCTGCTGCCATCTGAAAAGGCCACGCCACTGGCACCGAAAGCAGCAGAGCTGTGCTGGGTCATCAGACATCAGCTCCAGCAGGCTCCGGGGACTCGCTCCCACTTCTTAAGGTCCTGGGTGATGTTCCCAGCCTCTGTGCTGCCGCTCGAGCTGTGGTGGGGCACAGAGTGCAGCATGAGCCTGCTTTGCCAGCTCTCATTCTTCCTTTGCAGGATTCATCCTGTCTTTATATCTAAAGCTTTCTCTCGGCTGCTGCCATCAGGCCTGTGAATTTTGCTGTTATACAAAGATTGCTATTTCCCCTTAGTTCGAGTGCCACAGTGGCGGCAGGCTGCCCTTGTCAAAGGGTCCCCATATGCCAAGGGTCCTGCAGAGATGGCCCCACCTCACCTTTGCTCCATGCAGCCAGGCTGCCCTCAGGGAAGCTGACCTCCTTCTGAGGTCTGCAGTGAGGAAAAGGGAGCAGAAATGATAAGGAGGAAGAAGAAATATTGGGTGCACAGGGAGAGGCAGGAGATCGTAGGGTCTGGGGGGAAGCTCTGGGGAAAGAAGGGAGAATAAATGACCAAGGATTTGGGCTGATGGCCAGAGTTACCAGGGGAGGAGTTTGGTGCCATCCCACCTGGCAAAGCTCACCTCGTACTCCTGGAGCTCCTCTTCCTCCACCTCATAGGACACAGTTTGGATGCGGATGTCGCTCTCTACCAGGCAGGACCCTTGCGCCTCATGCCCATCGGGACCTTCGGATGGAGCCTCTTTGCTTTCCATAAAAGTGGTCTCGCAGCTTTCTGTCTTGCTGTCCTTGGCCTTGAGAGCAGTCTCATCCTTTACAAGGATGAAATTGGGGCCGTACAAGGCTTCAACGGCCAGCTGCAGGGAACTGGCATCCAGCAGCTGGTGAGTCCTGGCACCGCCAGTGTTTTGGAAGATGTAGGAATACAGTTTCCCTTGGCAGCGATGACTGGGGTAGTCCTGGCTGTGATGCTGGTGGTAAGAATAGCTGCTGCGAAGGTGCCCGTTGGCCTTGGCCAAGAGTGGGTTTTGGAGCTCACGCACGCTCTCCATGCTGCTGGCAGTGGAGGGGAGTGATCCTGCGGGAGCAGAGAGTGGGAGGGAGGAGGCTGTTATTTCAGCAAGGCGAGGGAGCAGAAAAGCCTCTCGCCCATGCAGAGCTGATGTCAAGATGAGGCTAGTGGGAACAGAAAGATGTGGCAATGCTGGAGAAGCAAGAGCCCTCCCCACCTCTCCACAGCTTGAATGCTATCTCGGCAAACTGAGCATCTCTTCATCTCTCCCCAGCTGGTAGTAAGATAAGGATGCAGCCCTGCAACGAGATGATCTGATTCAGGCTGGATTAAGATGAGGATTTGCTGTATCTATAATGCATCTTGAGATGGCCACGTGCAGCCTGACAGGAAAGGACCTACTGCATCTTTTCTGCTGGCTCATAATGTGTGCTGCGACAAAGCCTAACAGACAGCACAGAAGTAGATAAGAGGCTGACAGCCACTTGAGGGGCCTCCCTGACTTCCCAAAGCGGAGAGTTGCATGGTGAATTACAGCCCTCCAGGCATTACACATGCACCTAACTGGCTTTCAGGTACATGGGAGGTTTTCTAGGGCTCCTCCAAGGCTGAGCTGGGGGCTGGAGCAAAAGCAGTGAGCCATCGAGGGAAGCCAGGAGGCTGCTGTGAGGACATAGAGGTGGTGTTTAGGCTAGGATTCGGAGTGTTGGATGCTCAGCCAGCCAGGTGGAGGAATGAGGAATGGAGGGATATAGAGGTTAAAGAGGAGACCCCATGGGGTTTGGTCCACATTGAAATTACAATTTAAGTAAACGACCCATCACATCAGAGCTCTGTTTAAACCAGCTGCACCCCTGGGTACAGGACAGCTGTGCAGCCCTGGCTCCGGGCCACCGGCTTCAGAAAATGCCAAGTCCAAATGGGATCCTCAGCTACAAATGCCAACACGGGTTTCTTCCTCAGGGAAATTCACACACACACACACCCCCCCTTCCTCCATTTCAGTGTGCTGAAACCTTGTGCTGCTTTTTTTTTATTATTCATGAAAATTTCTGAGATGAAATATTTCAACCCCTTTTCTTCAGAGGAGCGTTTGCTATTTTGGCTTCCCAACCCACCTTGGCACAAAGAAAATGTGTAGTGAAATATCAGCATTCCCCAGGAGAGAGAAACAATTACTTTGTGCTCCTCAGTACCCGAGCCCTGTGTTTTACAGCCACTTTCTAGCACGTTCCCAGCTCCTAGACCTTGCCACCTTATTGCCTTGCAACCCCAAATGTTCCTGTCCTCCCTAGAGACCTCCATCACTGACTCCTCTGCAGGACACTGTGTAGCAGAGGCATGCTTCCGCCTGCTATAGGGTTCCCCAAGGTGTGCTAGGCTTTCTGATAGAAGGCACATCACCTTGGCTTTAAATCTGTCCTCAAGAAGAAAATATAAATAAAGAAGTTGGAGTTGAAGACTCCAGAGAGTGAAAAGCCCAAGTGGTCCCATCCCCTTGGCCATATCCTACCATACTGCACAGGTTTGAGTGCCGTACCTGGTTTTAAACAGCCCTGTCAATGGGCTTTGTTTTGGCAGCAGTCGTCACATTTTGGAAAGCTGCTCAGGAAAATGGAGCCATTCAAAAGCACTCTCGCGCTGCTAAAACTCTGCACGTTTTGGTGAATGCCCTCCACTTCTCCCTCCCCAAAACCATTCTCTGCTTTCTGCAGTCTCCCACTTTACTAATAAAGCCTGTAATGGCTTATGCGGCAGATGGCCATTAAGTATTTTCAAAATATTTAAGCGAGATGCATATTTGTAGCACAGACGGTTTTATTTCCCGCACAGAGAAGCTCAAAGCTTCATCCCAGTTTTCAGGCAAGGAAAGCATGAACCTCTTCTTTGCTTACCTCAACATGCAAATTAGATTTCAAATAAAATGTCTTGCTTTTTAATGAAACAGTAAGGAAAGACCAGTCACTGAGTGTCATTTGAGAGCAGCAGCCCAAGCAGGAGCAGAAGCCCAGCTCTAGCAAGAGAAAGTTGACAGTTTTGGTAGGGCATCCACGCCTCATCTCAAGAAAAGTTTCTGGCAGCAAGCTAGGGTAGGGAAGGATGGGATATTGCGGGGAGCTGCCGGAGGGAGCAGGGTCCAAATGCACTGAGAAATGCCAGCAGACAGACTGTGGGCAGGCTGCCGGCCATCAGGCAGCGGGTGCTGCCGGCATGGAGGTTTGCTGCTCTGCTCACTTCAGGTCTTGAGCAGCGGGTTAGAGGAGCGGGAGAGCTGCGTGGCAAAGCCATGTTTCACAGCAGCAAGCACTGGGAAACACTCAGAGCATAAGGAGAGGAAGAAGGGAAAGGAGATGGGAGGAATTGGAAACCTAAAAGGCAGCTAGGGAGGCAGCAGGCATAACAGACCAGGGTGGGAAGAGGGTGTCGATGCAGCTGAACTGCTGCTGGACATAGACTCTGCTGACTTTGGGCATCCCAAAGGATGCTAAAGGGGCCAGCTGGTGGCAGATGGCTGGCTGACCTGGGCGGGGGGGAAGAGGAAAGGAGGGCTTGCAGGTAGCATATATCCCAGGGTGAACACACCTTGGAAGAGTAACAGTGTGGGTAGCAAAAGAAGCAGCAGGAAAATACTGCTGAAACATGGGGAAGTCTCTGCGAATGTGAGCTGGGCAGGGCTGAAGGCTTTGTCCCAGGGGAGCAGGGAGAGCCCAAACCTCTCTGGTCCCTCAGACTGCCCTGGAGCTGTCCTTAGAGCAGGGCCAGGACCATGGAGGCTGCTGCACTGCACGAAGTGTGGACAGGGCAGGGCTACAGCTAGAAGATTTTAGTCCATGCTAGTCTTGTACTCTCTGGGATTATAAAAGCTTTACCTGTACTAAACTCTGTTTTCCTGCTGCCTTCCACTCTCAGGAGTTGGGGAGGATGCTTTCCCCGGGAGCAGGATAGGGCAATATCAGGGCCGCAGGGATGAGGGGAAAAGTGCAGAAGGAGATCTCACTGCGCTTCTCATAAATAGGCAAAGGGACCACCAAGTGCAGCCCTAGCACCAGGTCTGAGCA
The DNA here is from genome assembly GCF_929443795.1 of Astur gentilis. Taxonomy (NCBI): domain Eukaryota; kingdom Metazoa; phylum Chordata; class Aves; order Accipitriformes; family Accipitridae; genus Astur; species Astur gentilis. The sequence continues at coordinate 3,891,475 of NC_064901.1, read as the reverse complement.
TTTTTCAGCAGTGGGGAGGGGATGCCGAGGGCCAGCATCACAGCTTGCCTATGGCAGTGTGCTCAGCCCTGCTGGAAAGCAGCCAGGCTGGAGCCTCCCTCTCTGAGAGCTGATGTGAAGAGTCCCAGTGCTGGAGGTGTTAGAGGTGCTTCCCACTCCTTAGTCACCAAGATCACTGCATCACCTAGAGACCGCGCCTGTGTGCACAAGCATGCATGCTTGCGTGCGCCAAACGGTCTGGTTTTGCAGGTGGAGATTAGGGCCGTCAAACCTCTAGAGATGATATTAGAGAGGGAATGGCAGGGATGGTGAAGACCAGCCCCACGCGCATACGCGCAGGGAAGGACAGAGCCAAACCAGCCCTGCCATCGTCCCCAAACCCCATTTGGATTATCTGGATCCTATAGTGAATTTAGCCACACAGGGACTTAATAAAGTAAGCGTGGTAATAAAGTAAGCGTGGTAATAAAGTAAGCGTGGTAATAACCAGGCCTAGGGGAAGAAGAATGAAACCAGCAGGTAAAAGCAAGGAAGCTGTAAAAGACAAAATTGGCAAAGAGTGGCCATTCTCTGTCCTCATTACCAGCATGAATGGATAGCATGCATATCCATCAGCTCCACGGGGCTAGTCTGGGCAGTACTGGCAGCAGGTAACTGCGGCAAGATGCTGTTAAGTGCACAGGGAGGATGTACACATACAAGTGTACATGCACAATGTGAGCCCAGGGGAGGGCACACCTGGGAGGAGGCAGACTCCAGTGCCCTGATTGAGCTGGACTATTGCTGCAGCCCTACCGCCAAGACTAACAGCTGCTGCCTCCCCCACTGCATGGCTGGTCCTGTAACCACCCGGTGGGGCACGGCCCCCCACTGTCCCCAAGCTGCTTGCAGCGGTCCCCAGCAGAGTGGGAAAGGCACAACTATGTTGTGTACTCTCAGCTTCTCAAGAGGAGTACTGGCTAAAAGGAGCCAAAATAAGGCATGAAAATAAAGAGGTAGCAAATTTAGCTTCGTGCTTCACAGATCTCACCTCCACACCACATCCCCTGGGGCAGTTCAGGTCCCCCTCAGGACCATCCTGAGTGTTTTCAGCCCACGTGAGAGGTGCTGAGGTTACTGGCCACCTCCGCCAGCAGCACAGCCCTCAGAGAGACCCTCAGCACAGATGCTGGCTATGATAAGCCCAGCTAATGATGAATTAAGTAGCTGTTCCAGGAATCAATCATCATTTAATTGCCCTGTCAAGCAAATACTCTGCCTTGCTTCCCAGGCTCATTAGCAGGTGGCGACTGCGTTGCATGTCCCCAGACTCCTGAGTGAGAGGGTTGGCCCATCCTGGCTAAAGGCTTTCCAATTCAGGACAGCACCCCGGGAAGCCTGTGCCCTTGGGGAGTGGTGCCCCACTGCCCTGCCGTGCCCTGGCTGGCCTGAGGGCAGAGGACAGTGCAAATGCCTGTTTCTGACCTGGCTGATGGAAGCAGCATCACAGCCAGGTACAGCTGCCATAACCCCGGGGCAGAGGTGGGCCAGCTCCTGATGGAGCAGAAAAGCACAGATGTGGCTAGCACCCTTCCCAGAGCCCAGGCCCTCCTGGAAGCTCTCAGGAGGTGCTTTGGGGCTTCTAGGCAGAGGCTTAAGTCCTGCCAGGGCACAGTACCTCTACCTCTGTGCATCCAAGTTTGCGATTCTGCCCAAGAGAAAACCAGCTCACAAAGGCTGCTGAGAAGCAAGGGCAGAGCATCACAGGGAGGCAAGTTGGCATTTTGGAGAGGGAATATGGGAAAGAAAGAAGGGCTGTGAGGACTTGTGGACAACGGCAGGGACGGACCAAGCCCTCCCTCAGCCCTAGGAGGCCGCACAGCAGCGTGGATACCTGCTACATCCCAGCCCTGAGCCCTGCAGGGTGAAGCACAGCTCAAGGGGAGAAGGAAGTGCTTTCATCATCCCTGCAGACACGGCTGCTGAAAGCGGTCACGCTCCGGCCAACATTCAAGCCCTCCTGCGGGTGCTTGTCTCCACACCACTGCTCCTGCCTCGGGTGTAGCACCAGTGTGCAGAATGGGGGCTGTTCATCCCTGGGGTGTAACGAAGCCTTCACCAGTCCTGGGAAACGTTGCTGTGGCAGGAGGAGGTGGCAGGGGGGTGGTGTGGGGGAGGCAGCTCTTGGTGTGGGGCAGGAGAGGAGGGTGGTGGGGCATGACAGCCCTGATGGGGCCGGCAGAGGTGGTACCCAGAGAAGCAAAGGGGTACGGTAGGGACAGCAGTGGGAAGGGAAATGGTGGGCAAGAGGCACGGGGCAGGGGAAGCAAAGCGACGTCTGAGCCAGGCAGAGAGGTGGGCCCCGGCTGCCGGGATGGAGAAGAAAGGGATTGTGGAGCTGCTGGAGGGGAAAGAGTTGGTGAGGACCAGGAAGGAAGGAAGGAGGTGACAGAGTCCGTGGACGTGGATTAGAGGGAGGATAGCTGAGGTGTTCGTGATTCATCTAATTCACAACTTTGCTGCAGCTGGTTTGACAGAGCTGGAAAGGAGCGAATAAAGCGCTTGTTCTGATCTCCTGACAGGTATAGCCAGTGCCTCGGCAATGGGCTCCTGGCTCCAACAGAGACTAAATTGCTCTGAGAATTGGGATGCGATGGGCTGCTTTTCAAGGTTCGCAAGTCAAATTGGGCAATTTCCAGGTGGAAATCGAGTCTTTATTCTCCCTGGTAAAAATGTTTCTCTGCAGCAGTGTTTCGACCCAGCTGTGCTCAGAGCTAAGGCGTTGCTCCTAATGGTAAGAAACAGCAAATCCATCCCCGGGGCTGGCAGGGGAGAGCCGGGCTCCTTTCTGGAGGAGCCGTACCAGGGGCTCTGCAGGGCTGGGGGCTCTCCCACCGCCCCGTCCCCAGCCCCGGTGCCAGCGAGCCCGACACCCCGTCCGTGAGCATCAGCAGGGGAGCAGCGTGAGCTCCGTCGCCTCGAAACACGGGGAAGACGCGCTCGAAACACTCCCCCTCAAACCGGGACTGCCCGCAAACAGGCTGCGCCCCGCCGCTCTGGCACCACGGGGCTGCGGGGCCGGCAGGGCGCCCGTGGCCCGCTGCCACCGTGTTCCCCACCCCCGGCCGGGGACCCCCCAGCCCGGGGCACCCGCCCCCGGCAGGGCCCGGCACTTGGAGAGGTGGCCGCTAGATGTCCCAGGCACTCCACGCAGCGCCGGCTGCCGCCCCGGCCGCCGCACCGCCCCGGGGCCGCGGAGAGCGGGGCGGGGAGGGGGGGACGACGGACACGCACCCACCCGGCCGCTCCCCCCACCCCCGGCCCCCGCCTGCCTGTCCCGGCCGAGCATCCCACAGCACCGCGGGGCCGGGACGGCGCCCGCATGCAAAGCCTGGGCCTAGCGCCTGTACGCCCAGATCGTTGGGCGCTGCTAGGCCGCCTCAACACCCCGCGGCTGGCGTCGGCCTCGCTGGCGTGAGCCCCAGCACCCGCCCGGAGTCGGAGCTCACCGGCTCGGATGCGGCCGCGGGAGGTGGCCCGCTGGGATGCGGCCCGTTGGGATGCGGCCCGCTGGGATGCGGCCCGCTGGGATGCGGCCCGCTGGGATGCGGCCCTCTGTGCCCCTCGTGCAAGGGAGAGCGGGAAAGGGCTCACCGGGCTGGCGAGGGGGGCAGGAGGAAGCACGGAGCGTGGTGGTAATAAAACACCCGGTCGTGTGGGCGGCTAGGTGTATTATTAGCAGGTTTGGACTCTCTCAGCGCCCTGTTTTTAGCTGGAGACACAAACAAGTAAATAAGGCAGCTGTCAGGAGTCTCTGCAGACTGTCCTGGGTGCGGGTCTCCCGGGTGTGTGGGATCAGGGAGGAGAGGGGGCAACAGGGGGGCTGCTCCTGGGGGCTGCCCCGGTGCTGGAGGGCAGCGGGGCGGCCAGCTTGAGGCGCAGCAGGGCAGGTGACCGGCCGGCAGCGTTGTGCCGGGGAAGTGGGCTGGGGCAGGATCGGGGATGGACAAGTTCTGGAGGTGCCAAGGGCCACGCTGGGGCAGTCCTCCCAGCCTCGGGGTGCTCCTGCTGGATTTGCACCCAAACAATCTTCAGCCCTGCAGCGCCCTCAACAAGCCCCAGCGCCGGGCTTTAAAGGGGCACATGATGCCAGCCAAAACTGATTGATAGCTCTCACTGGAGGCTTCTTCACATGCTTGTTTGGGGACCCAGCAGGGTTGCTTGGAGGCAGTGGAGGTCAGGGCGATGACTCCCACGAGGGGAGGCTGCTGGGGCTGTTGCTCAGCGTCTCCAGCCCTTTGAGGCATCAGCCGACAAGGACACCTTGGGAGGCTGTCGGGCTCTGACTGCTCGTCTCGGCCACAAAATGCCAGCCCAGGGTCAGGCGAGAGTGACTTCCCCTGCCTGCTGCAGCATCCAAATCACTGGCCTGGGAAAACATGAGCTCAGCCTGGGTCCAGGCTTCAGCCTCCTCTTCCTCAGCTCAGAATCACCCTAAGGAAATACCCTAAGGCTGCTGTCTGGAGATAAGGGCATTGGCACCCTACCCTCAATGTAGAAAGCCTACTTAGAAAGGTCCGTGCCTGTAGAGCTATTGGGAGCCAAATTCACGGACCCCCAGGCTCCAGGAAGCACAAATGTTTCCAGCACAGAGGCAGCCCTGACACTTGCCGAGACCAGGCTCCTTGCCTGGGGTGCCCAAAGGGACACCAAGCATCACACAGGAGAGCTCACAGAGGTCTCCCAAGATGTGTTTATTGCCAGGACGTTCTCGCTGCTGCTGGAAGATGCACAGAAACTCGTGCTTGCGGATTATCATTTTGCTCATGGCTGATTTTCCTATGCTAATGGTTACAGTCTTCAATTTCACATCAGGTTTTCTCCATCGCTATTTATACCCAGTATTGAACTGAACATGGTGGGTATCCTAGATGGGTCTGTGCTCTTCTCCCAGCTTGCCCTATTTCATCCATACTCCTTGCTCCAGTCCCATCATCTCCACTTCAAGGCTCTTCTGCCTGCAAAGTCTCACAGGCCATTGCCCCTTCATGGCTGCTGCTGCCCTGCGACCCCGTACCCCATCCTCCCCACTGCTCCCTCCCCACAGACCACTCTGCTGCCTGGTCCTGTGTCACAGGGTGAGCATCACCCTCAGGGAGCAGTGAGACCCTGTGCTGGAGCTCCCCTCCAGGACCAGCTCTGCGCCTCTCAGCCCGCCAGCCCAGCCTGCCCCAGGGCCAGACCCGGGGTCTGCACCCCAAGGATGCCCTCCCTGCCACAGCCTGTCACCCACCACAAAAGTGATCTGGCTTTTTGCCAGGTAGGAGACCCGCAACGGCTGAGAGCCAAGATGGGGACAGGGACATAGCACATGGTTGGCAGCAGGCGTCGGGGGGACAGAGAGATGTCCTCCCCTTCGCAGCTGTGGCTTGCTGATAGAGCAGCTTAGCCACAGCACCTATCTCCATCCTCGCATCTCTCTGCAAATCACCCTCCTATCAATCGAAGCTGGCAATGTAAAGCGTCTGTTAAGGACTGCTCATTTGTCTCTGTTTAAAACATATCCGTACTCAAATGATTCATAACCACCCTGAAGGCTAGCGCATGCTGGCACCCTCCTTTCCCCACCGTCCTGTTTATTTTATCCACCGTCTGCCTGCCTGCAGCTCAGGGCTATTTCCACATTGCTTACTGTGGCCCGATTCTCCTGGGGATTCACTGGGCTCTTCTACAGTTCAGATGTTTAATTCATTTGCCAATGATCTGTTCTCTCTTTAAAAATGAAGTTATTCTGTGGAGATGACACCTTTCTAGCTTACTTTTCCAAAGCCTAAGTTTCCAAACATAGCCTGTATGTATCAGCAGTAAGCTGATCTCCTGGTCCAGCAAATAAGTGGATCGCTTTCTTCCCACTCTGGCCAATGTCTGCAGACTCAGACAAACTTCAAGGTGTTAAATTATTACCCAGGTCAATAGGTGCAATCCAAAACAAATGCTGAGCCCCTCTTTCATATTTGTTATTGCCAAAGAAATTGAATCCTCAGGTAGACATGTGCCCTCATTCCCAGGGGGACAGGAGTGTGCAGAGGATGGTGCTATATTTTCTTACATATTGTATGGAAAGAGATGCCACAAAATGATGTCACATTTTCTTTTCCATGGCCCTGTCAAGTCCCAACCATGCCTTGCTGAGGGACCCTTTGGGTTGCTTCTGCCTTCGCTGTATGGATGCTTTCCCTCTCTTCCTGGCCCGTTTCTCTTTCCTGCCCACATCACCACTGGACCCAGATCAGCCCTCCCTGGGACAGGGCTCAGGCTGCTGCTTGCACCCATCCGGAGGCATAGCACATGGCAGGAGGTGGCTCTGCTTTGGGCGAGCAGCACCAGTGGTCCCGCGCAGGCTGAGCAAGGACATCCCACTCACGGTGTTTCCCTCCCAGTGTGTCTGTGCTGCTGTGACGAGCCCCAGCACCCTCCGTCTCACCCTGCCCTGCCACCTTGGGGGCCGCAGGGAGATGGGAGGATTTGCAGAGAAACCTTCACCCAGCTCAGGAGCAGCACCAGCGTGGCTGCCACAAGTGGCATCATGTCTCTGAGCCGGCACACACATGCCCCAGGCCAATTTTTCATGCCAGCAGTTGAGTTTCCAGATATAGAGCTTGGGGACAAATCCTGTGACCGACCCTGGTTTTCAAATGATACCTGAAGTGTTCGTTTAAGTGAGGCAGCCAAAAAACACTGGGCACGAGTGGAGCCTTCCCTTCCAGGCTGAGCAAAGCATTTGGGCTGGTTTGCTGCCTTTTTCACTTGACAGAGAAGCAGCAACAGAAAGACAATTTGGAGGAAATCTATAATGGACTTTTTTTTTTTCCCCCTCTCGAATGCTGTGGTTTGGCGCTCCAGCTGGAAAAGTCAATCATTTGCCCATCTCTAATTCTACAGATAGAGAAATACTGGCTGAAGACCTTGCCTGAAATTACCCCCTGAAAGCAGCAGAAGACCTGCATCCTGCAAGCGGTGCCTGCCAGCATCCGGCTTGGGTACAGGGCTTTAGAACATAGAAAAGAGACAAAGTTTGCCTGATTCAGAGACCATGGGAGCCGGAAAACAATGCCAAGCATGGATATTAAATGGAGGGAGGGTGATGAAGGCTTAAGAGAGACTTGGGGAAGGGACACAGTTGTATCAGTGCCCGGGGTCTAACACTGATGGGGACAGGGTGGCACCAGGGGCACCCAGCAGGGAGAGCGGGGGGCAGGAAGGGCTGAGCTTCAGGCTGCCTGGTGAGATCAAGGGTGCTCCTGGGAAGCTGCAAGCACATCCCATCCCATGCAGAGGGGCCGTGAAAGGGGCAGCCAAACCACAAGGGGCTGAAGTGCCCACGTTCGTGTCAGGGGGCCATTCCCTACAGCCCCCAGGCTGCTCTGCCACAGGCTGCTGGGCCGGGCAGGACTGGCCCCTTTGGGGCTTGCTCCAGTTAGATTGCAGGTGGCAGAGGGGGATTTTAATGGGCAAGTTTTTGCCAAGCGCTTGGTCCACAAGTGATGGCGATGTCTGCAGGCTGGGCCGAGGGCAGTGAGGGGTTGGGTACCATGCAAAAGCAGGGATCTCCTGTACAAATTCACTGTGCTGGAGCTGAAGCAAATTACTCATTCTTTAATAATGGTGTTTATTACCTGCCTCTGATGGTGGCTGGGGGAGCCGAAGTGAAGTGGATTCAGCTCCCCAAAGCTTTAGCTCTGCCAGCCATTTTCATGACACAAGAAACTTTTGCCGGAGAAATGCAGTCGCTATATTTTGGCTTGGGTAATTCCTTCTCCTGACAGCCTACAAAGTAACCAGCAATTATCCCCCAGAGACCAAGGCTTTTTTTTTTCCTTGTGCGTTGCAGGCAGGCTCAGACCCCACTCCTCTGGTTATCCCTGGTGTTTACATAGTGCTACCTTCCTCCTGGGAAAAAGGTTTCTACTGGTGGCAGACCCCGAGCTCATGAAAAGGGAATTTATTTTTTTCAGAAGCAAAGCAGGCAGCCCGGTAAAGTGGGTTTGGGGAGAGCAGCACAGCTATTGTGAAACCCGCAGCAGCTTCGGCGAAGGAATTATAAACAGGCACTGGGCAGAGACAGAAAGCACTGCCCTTTGAAACTCCTGAACGTTCGGCTCTCCCCCCAGACACAAGCCGGGAGGGCGTCCGCAGGACTACAGGGAGACGGTGCTGTTCAGGGCAGTCGGTTCCTTGGCACGATTCACGCCGCTGGCAATAGCCCCCTCGACCGAAGTCCCCGGACCATTCCCCTGCCCGGGTCCATCCCAAGGATGCGCACCCGGGGTGGCCGGCGGCGGGGTGGCTCCCGCCGGCTGCTGAAGCTCTTCAGCGGAAGGAAAACAACCCCCAAACTTCAGCCGGCGGCTGAGGTGCCTCCCAGGGAGGGAGCCCCCGATGGCCGCCTGGGTCCAAGGAGCCACTGCAGTTGCTCTGACCTATCCGGCCTCCGAAACTTTTGCCGAAACGCTTGCATCTGGCCCACCCCAGAGCCTCCGATCAGGTAATTTTGTCCCGGTTTCTCCAGGCTGCAGCCTTTCGTCTTTACAGCCCCCGACACGTTTTCTGCCCCCGCCCCGGGGCCAACCCGAGCTTGGCGCCGCGCTGGCTTCCCCCGGGGACCAGCTGCCGCCCCGCGGGAACGGCCCGGGGACGAGCGCCCGGACCCCCCAGCAGAGCCACCCGCCCGCCTCCGAGCCGGGGATGCCCCCGGATCATCCCGGAGCGGAGCGCGGGTCCTTACCTGCGTGTCGAGGAAGGGCTCACCCGCCAACTCGGAGCGGCGGCGGCAGGCGCGGAGCGGCGGCGGCGGGCATGGCCGTGGCCGGCGGCGGCTCTCGGCGGCGGGGCACGCCGCGGCACAGCCGCCCGGGTGGGCGCCCGGCGGCCCTGCGGCGGGCCCGGCCGCGGGCTGCCGGGGAGCGGCGGGGAGCGGCGCGGCGGAGCCCCAGCCGGCGCCGGGGTGTGCGGCAGCGCACCAGGCTCCGCACGGGGCTGTGCAGCAGCGGCGAAGCCCTCTAGCCGCAGTGAAGCCGTACTTCACGTTCGCGTCCAGAGACCCCGCGCCCGCTCGCTGCCTCCCCTCGCTCTGGCACGCTGGCTCTGCTGCCACCGGCTCCTAAGGCTCGCTAATGAGAGCTGTGCGTCGCCGCCGCTCCCCGGCGCCCGACATGGTTTCTTCTCCCGCTGGTTTAGGTCACAAGGCGGAAACTCTCTCCTTTCTCTTCTGCTCCCTGCGCTGCCCGGGGCACAGCCCTTCCCGCTCCCCCAGCCAGGGGAAGACCCAGCGCCGGCAAGCAGAGTTTGAAGGAAAAGGGTCGGTGAGATTTCTTCCCGCCGGAGCCCGTGCCGAGGGGGCAGGCAGCCCGGCCTGGGTGCTGCATCCCAGGGGCAGGCAGCCCGCTTGCTGGCTCGGCCAGGTATTTTTCTGCCCTGCTCCGTGAGGGCGCGGGTGCGATGTTGATTTGCCTCACACGCACCCGGGCATCGCTCCCGTTAGTGGACTTAATCCGGATTTGCACCAGCACAGCGGGAGTCGACACCGCAACCCCCGCAGTCCATCCTTCCTGCACTCCCCCCCCCCCCCACCCCAGCCCAGGTAATGCCCCGGGGAGCCCGTGCTGCTCCCCCACACTCCGGCAGCTCCCCAGGTCCTGCACTGTCTCCCCGCTTGCTCCTAACCTCCCCAAGTGCCCCCCCCAGCAGCTCCCCCAGCTCAGGAGCACCCAGCACGGGGATGACTGCGAGCAGATACACACAGGGCTGAAGCCTGGTCCAGGCAGGGGGACCTGCTGAGCGCGGGCAGAGAGCTGCCTGCCTTTGCCCATCCCCGGTGCTGCTCTTCCAGGAGCAGACCTTGCCGGGCAGACCCAGGTGTGACCCACAGCCACCCGTGCCCACCATCCACACTACTCAGCAGTCACCCCTCGCAGCCCGCAGCCCTCAGGACCACGCTGTGGCTTCTCAGCACAGCACACGTTTCTGGAGGTCCAGGCTGGTCTCCAACACCTCCCAGCTTCTTCCAGGTGCTGAACTGATGGGTGACGGGTTATGTGCCAGGGCAGGCCAGTCCTGAGGTCCCATTCCCGGAGGGGCTGGGGCTCTGGCTAGGAGAGGAGGTGGCAGGGCAGCCTCCCCTCTGCTCTGGCTCCCAGAGGGGTGCACATCTTTCCAGTAGCAGCAGTGAGATCCTTTTGCAAAACCAAAGGTGCTGGATTATGTGGGCTAATGATGGACCAAAGCACCTGCCTTCCCCAAAGAACCAGTGACAGCTGGCCACCTTTCCCTCCCTGGGGGGGATCTGCGTGTCCCGCTGGTGGCATCCCCCAGCGGGATGTGATGTGAGCCCAAAATGCCAGCCCCAGGCTGGAGGCCTCAGCTGGGAGGCTGTCTTCCAGGATGTCAGCCGGAGCACGGAGCTGCTGCTATGAACAGAGTGATCCCCAGGGAAAAGGTGTCCCTGTTGGCCAGACCCAGCCAGCAAAGTTTAAGAGGGGGTCTGAGAAGGCAATAGTCCATCCCCATGTCCCTAGGGAGTGGGACAGACAGGAAAGGGCTTGCGAGGCAGCAAAGGATGTTTGGCATCTCCATCATCTGAGGTCTGTCGGTCCAGGTTAGAGGCATCCTTTGGAAATGACCTCAGCACGTGACGCTCTGCCTTGGGGCAGAGGGTCGGAGTAGACAACTTGTAGTGGCTCCTTCCGCTCCAGTGACTCCAACTCAGCCAAACTGCCAGCAGGTGTGGAGCAAAGCCCTGGCCATGCCCAGGGTGTTTGCAAGCAGGGCCCAGGTCCCCAGTCCTATGTAGGTGTGGGGTGAGCTGCAGCCCTGTGAGGAAGCAGGGGATGCTTACTGTTGCATGGCTGGGAACAAGGAGGTTTCGTGGCAATCGCCTTCCCCGGGTGAAAGTCCCCATAAGGGTCCTGTTCGTGTCCCTGGGAGACCGTGGGGATGTGGTCAGCTGGAGTGCAGCCTGCCACTGGCTGCCCACTTTCCCGGTCCTGTTGTTTGCCTCAGTTATCAAACCCTGTGCAGCCCTGTCCAGCCAGCATGTGCTAATTAAAGCCAAACAAAGAGGGCCTCATCACACACAGATAGCCTTTTGGCAAGGCTGGAGGGGCTGTGGAGGTGAAGGGAAGTGAGAAGTGGGCTTGAAACCCCTTCTCTCTGTGCCATGGGGGAGCCTGAAATTAAAACTCGGTTGTTGGATGAAGCATCTTCACCCATGGCTTGCCAAGGCCCAGAGAGCTGCCTTGGCTTTATGCCATGCCAAGGTGCCAAGCCACCCGGCAGAAGGTGAGTGGGCAAGCAGGGAGAATGGCTGACAGAGGCAGCACTGCCGCCACGGTATGCGTGGTCACCTCGGCCACAGCTGCTCCTGCTCCTGCACAGTCCCTGTCGGCCACTTTTGTCAGCCTGGGGTGGCTGCTCCATCCTTCACCAGGGCCACACACATCACTGGATTCACACGCAGGCACTGCGATTGCCCGGCGGGGTGGGGGATTAGCCCTTACCAACTTTTATATATACGCTGCTTAGCGGCAGAGCTGCATTACTCCTGCTTTAACGAAGATAAGGCGACATTAGCATCCCAAATCAAAGTTTCTCCAACCTCGGGCAGCTCTGAGAGAAATGTATGCGTGCACAGATATTATATGTACGTGCTAGTGCTTATGGAGGTATGGCGAAAACCAGCCTAAGCAATTTGGTTTGGGGCTTTGCTTTTATAACTGCAGCCATTCAGTCCAGATTAGACAGGGACAGTGTCTCTGGGAGGTGACACGAGGCAAAAGGGCTGTGTGACCTAGAAGAGACAGTCAGAGATGAACTACCTCCGGGGCGCTGAGGATAAGCTGCCAGTCGGAAACTTTCCTGCCCAGAGAAGGAAAAGGGACAGGCTCCGAAGGGAGTGCAGCAAAATGCACAAGAGCCTCCCACTCCACTGAAACTTCTTGTTGTATTTATGCATCTGCTGGGATGAATGAAAGGAAAATGGATATCGAAATGGCCCTTTGCTCTCAGCTGGAAGAGAGACCTCTGGCAAGAGCCCATCCAGCAGAAGGAAATGAGATCTCATTACATTAAATATTAGCTGAGGCACTATCACATTGGACTTGTTATACCAGCTAAATGATTCCCCTCTTCAAAAAATAATTAGAAAAAATGTTGCCACAGACATAAAATATGTGAGGAAAAGGCTGTGCTTGTGTTTCAGGGCTGCCTCGCATGGGAAGGTGGGGTTTTGTTTTTGATTATGTTCTCGCAAACATTAAAACCACCCTGCCAATATGTCCTGAGCTTCACATGCTTCATCTAACTACAGACATAGCAACAGATAAATATGCCACGACAAATTTGGTAACATTACTTTATTGACAGCCAAAAAAACCCCAGATCACTCGAGACTGAAAGCCTGAATTCCTGCCAAACAGTTGCAAGCAGAGAGCTGAGATGAAAGATTTCGTACCAGAAAGGGACAGAAACTACTGAAACTCCCAATAACTGGAAGGCCTCTGTGAAGGTGAGGACTCAGCTGCAGAGCATCCTCAAAGAAGCAGAAACAGAAAGCAGAGACATGATGTAAGGGGAAAAAAATCACACCTGAGACGACTGGACATTGCCTCTCAGGCGGCTGCATCAGTGGGACTAGAGGACATTAGGCAGGACCTGCTCAGCAGGGGCACTCGGTGCCCCTTGCGCCAGTAAATAAGTGAGGGGATTTGAAGTACCTATTTATGATGACTGGAGGGACCACTGAACAGATTAAAGTTATATTTGCAGCTATTAAAAATGATCAGATTAGTGAAATCTAGAGGTGAGAGAGAAGCTTCAGAGGGATCAGCCAAAGCTAATTAATTGGGCAGCGTGATGGGAGAGGAAATTAAGCATGGACAAGGAGAAGGTAAAGCATATTGGAAGGAACAACTTCAACGCTTCATAATCACTAGTGATTTCTAAATTAACTGGAAGCATGAAGGGGAAAAAAAAAAGATGTGGGTGTATCTGTGGACAATAGAGTGAAAACCATCTGGTTAATGTACAGTGGTGAGGAAAAAAAAGCCCCCACATGCTGTCAGATTGCTTTCATAGAGGGATACAGAAAATAATAAAAATATTACAGTACCGTGTTGGTAGTGACTCAGCTGTTACGGATAAGTTGAGGTTTTTCAATTAAAAGACAGATTCAGATCATTTGTTGTGAAAAATACAGTTAAAAAAAAAAAAGAAGTCTTCTGTAAAAGTGAAGTGCCAAGCCCTGGAGCGCAGCATGAACTTTTTAAGCATTTAGGAGGAAATCTGCCTGTTTAGGAGGCAGCAATAAGCAAGGTGTAAGCTGCAGGTCCCTTACAAAACATAGCACCCAGCATCAGATTTTGTCATGCCTTTGATATGATTAGCACCTGATAACACAGATGTCTTCAATTTCCTGCGTAGTTAAAGCTCCTGAGAAGCCTGTGTCTGTGATATATTTGAATAGCATCCTTCTGGGATTAGTGTCATTTTCTTCCCTCTCAGTAAATGTTGGCTTCTGAGGAGGCTGAACACTAAAACGCTTTAGTGCAGAAAAATCCAGAGGGAAATCCCTTCTTACCCCCGCCTTGCCCCCCATCGCCCACAACCCTGAGACTGCCTTGTGTGGCCATGCCGAAGCAGATCCCTCTTCTTCCTAGCCCTTGTCAGCAGTGCTGGAGCAGTATTCAGGCTGCCCAGTGCCGGGCACTTTTCTTCGGCTGACGATGAATGGGGGAAGGCAGGTGCCTTTGGAAAGCTGTTCAGAGCATCAGAATTCTGCGGTAATTGAGCTCTCGGTTGATGTGCTGTGAAGACCCATTCAGTGGGACCTTTTTCTTGGTTCAGCTAGGGAGCCTTGTTGGTTGCCTGAAGTATGTGACAGCATGTCCGGCTCCTCACGGCGTAGTAAACTCCAGTCTCTTGGTTGCCCATCCCACTGGGGATGACAGGACATGGAGGTCGTTATGGAAAAGGGCAAGTCCCCATGAGAGCAAGAGTCTTCCATGAATTCCAAATGTCCCCTTCAGAGCTGTGGCTCCTGGACCAGAAGCAGCTGAGGTGTAGGCTGGGTGAACGGCAGAGCGGTGTGGGATGTACAAGGATGTGAAGGGGGGCAAGGAGGGAGAAGGGGGTGGTGTGTATGGGTGCATGCACATCACGTAGGGGATGTGTTCAGGCAAATAGCTGACATCTGGAGGACAAGCGGGATAGGAAAGGGAACCCTGTGTGCTGTCTAGCTGCTTTGCATTGCTCTGGCAAAGCAAAGCAGCTCTAAACCCAGAATAGCTGGTCCATATGCTTTGGCTGCTTTCTCCTGCAGCCAGAGCCTTGTGGTAAATCTGGCTATGAAACACAACAGTCTCTTTAAAAAACAAAGCTGAGCTGGTGGGACTACCTGTCTACCATGGATAACCTTGGTATGGTCCTTCCAGCCTGATGTGCTGTGATTCTGCAACCATGTAGTGTTTGGATGGTGTCACTGAATGTCAGAGCTGAGATTGGTGTTGAAGGTGAAACTCCAGGTTATGAAGTAAATCAAGGGGAAAAAGCCACACAACCCCAAACCTATATTCCCATGTAGTCTGTACCAAAAAAAGCTCAGTGAACTTCAGCTGTAAAAAATGTAGATGTATCTGGGCCAGGGCAGAATGCTTGAGACCTGTCTGTGCACTTCTGCATCCTATTATGTTGAATTTAGGGCACAAACTGAAGACTTCGCTGTGACATAATTCTTCCCAAGAATAGAAGTCTGTGACACTTGCTTGCCTGGCAAACCTTGCCCAGCTCCAATCAGGATGGAAGTGAGGTCAATGGCTGATGGACGTGATTCAGCCTTCCTGCTACCAGCGCTGGTTCTGCTGCTGGTACAGACTGCAGCCACTAGTCCCCAGGGCCTTGGAGGGCAAGGATTGAGCCACGTTTTGAGAGGAGATGACAGAGAGTGAATTCCCCATGTCCCACAGCTGGCTTTGAGCCAACAGGGTTCAATCCTGTAATCCCACGAGGGCCTGATCTGCAATGCTTGACTTCCTCAAAGGTTCATCTGCTTCCTTTCCTGTTCCCTCTCATTTTTCAGGATTGTCCTACTCTGCCCAAAAAGGCCGTGTCAAGTGAGGGTGTGTCGCAGCCTGTGCACATGGGGACACGGGCAGCCACAGTGGCTGGGGGCTCTCAGGCTGCCTCCATGCCACGATGTGGCTGCGAAGGGTTTAAGTCCAACACCAGCAAAGACAGCAACTACCTGCAGCGGCAGTCACCTGCTTGAAAGCAGGTCCCCCACTGACTAATTGCTGAATAAAGCATCTTTAGAGGCTAGCAGACTGAGCCCTGGGGACCTCTTCACTCAGCTATTGGCAGGAGGCAAAGTCTCTGGAAACAAAGCTTTACAAGGCTGCCGAAGCCCGAGATGAAAGGCAGGCGGCAGGGTTAAGAAGAAGATATCAAGGCTCATCCGTGTAAGCACCGCATTTGTGCTCGGCCCCTTGCTGGCTGAGAGGAGGGACAGTGGTGGGTTGCATCCCCGTCTGCAGGATCCTGCAGCCACCTGCAGACCCTCCAGCATCCCCTTGCTCTCTCCCGAGGGCTTCTGCTCGGCTCGCGGGCAGCTGTGTCCATGGGGCAACCTCCACTTCACAGCTGGGATGGGGAGTGGGCTTTGCACTGGGGGAGCCTCCCGTTGCAAACCCCTGTGCACACAGACCTTGGGGCTTTTCCTTTTTTCCTCCCTCCTGGTATTAAGCCTCTGGGAAACTGGTTGTGAGCATTTTAAGGAAATTCAGCTTGGGAAACAGGAACAGAAGGGCTTTGCCCCCCAGACACTTAAAAAAATATTGAAATTCACTTGAATAAGCAAAAAAATGGCTGAACTGTCATGCATGAGGCACATGAATCATCTTCGGGGAGGAAAGTGATCCTGGCGATATCTGGGCTTGAAGTAACAGTAGTTAACATTATAATGACTCATACCACGTATGCGTCACATCGTTTTTCATTAGGAGCAGCATTCTGGTGTCCTGTGACTAACTGAAAGCTGGAATTGTGGTCCTAAAGCCTTGGGCCAGGGACTTGTCTCGCCCATATGCTCTGGCTGAGTGCCAAAGGCATTATCAGCTGTCAAATATTGAATAATAATAATAATAATTCTCAGATCAAACAGTTTATTCAAATGACAAAATGAGATGGGTTTTGGAGCTGCCATCCCCAGGGAGTGCCATGGTTTTAATAGGGACAAAATGGATAAATTGAGGGCAGGCACCTCCAGAGAGGCCCTTCTTCTGCTCTCAGCTCATTAATGTCAAACTAGGCTCTGCAGTCCATTTCTGATCTTCAGACAAGGTCAAAATTTCCATTTTTGTCTCTCCACAGAAAGACCTTGGATTCCTTTTCAGTAACCCAATGGCCCCCTCAGCATCCTCCCAACAAATCTTTTGATCTGTGTAAATCCCTGCTAGCAAGCCACGGATGTCAGCTCCTGCAGCCTGAATCACTCAATCAGCATCACCCAGGCCGGCCTGTGTCCCACCAAGCCTCTTGGTTTGCCCATACTTGACAGGGACCGGGGTTGGCACTGACCCTTCACCCTGCAAAACAGGGGGCTGGAGGCTGGAGGAGTTTGGGGTGACACAGGTGGAGGGGCAATGGCGGGCAAGAGATGCAATACAAGGATGGATGTGTCAGGGAGGGAGAAATGCAGGGGAAGTCAGGGAATGAATTAGCAGCAACTGACTGAGGACAACTTCAATTTTTTTGAGAGCAGCAGCTGCAGCTTTTGTGGGCTCAGAACATTGTACCTGGCCAGGGGAGGTGGCAAGGCTCTGGGATGATGCCACCTCCCCTGGCCAGGCCAGCCTTCACCAGCATCTAAGGCTTGCTGCTGCCCTGTAAGCTTGGTCAGGCTATTCTGGGGTTTGCTTTCAGTCTGCTGGTGGGGGATGGAGGGCAGTGAACCCACCCAAGGCAGTGCGCCCACCCAAGGCAGTGCTCATGCACTATTGCCTCTGCTCCGATGACAAAATGCTCAGATTATATAAAAAATTGATGAGTGGCAGAAGGAAATTGCCAGGAAATGGGAGGTGAAGGTGAGGAGATCCCCAGAAACAACCTATCATAGGGAAAAATAGGAGAGACGTGGCTCTGGGATGCCAGCCAAGGATGTCCTGAGCTGCCAGGGGGATGGTTTCAGGCTCCTACGCCACAGCTATTTTCTGGTGGTAGCATAACTCTGCTTCCCAGAGGAACACCGCAGGCTTTGGGGCACAATCGATGTTACTTGTTGGCCATGGTTGCCTTGTTTCGATGCTGGTAGAGCTACTGCACCCATTTGGGGCTAGAGCACTCCATGGGGGATTGCAATGAGCAGTCCCTAAAGCGACCGCTGGAGCCTGCAGAAGGTCACAGGCTGGGTACCACAAGAGGTTGTACAAACACCGCTGCGTGGCTGGGAAACACCCCTCCTGTTCAGACCTGCCTTGTGATAAGGGTCTGGAGAGCTTGGTCCATGAGATGGGTGGGAAGCCCTGGTGCGGAACAGTGGCAGATGTGCTTAAGGCAAGAGTGACTTCCGACCGACATCTGTGGAGTCTCATGTTCTCAGGGCAATGGCTCCTCCAGGCTCTGGGCCCTGCTAAAGCTTGTGCCATCAGCTTAAAGCCGCTCTTCATAACCAAATTATCCTTCAGCAAAATGACAGCCTTAGACCTGGGTGTGAGCAGAGTAGCTGAGGGATATGCTGGAGTTACCGTATCAAGCTGCAGGAAGAGAAAAAACACAATCTGGAAGATATCTGTGGTGCTAAAACCACTTTACCCCCCTCCTAACTGAATAATACAGACCAGCCAAACAGATTTTTATCAAACTTTGCAAAATATACCACCTATGGGCCCAAGGAAGCATGAGAAAAATGCATCTCAAAGGGTAGTATTTGTACAGAAAGTGATGAACTACCAAAAATAAGTGCTTATAATTGCAGCTCCCTGTTGATCATTGCAGCAGGACAAGGACAGTGCTCTCCACGCTGAAGAGCAAGCCCTATCATGGGTGGCACTGATGCACCATCTGAAATCCATAGCAGGCCAATAATCATTCACATCAGCTGCTGAAATACCTTACAGTGGCTAGATTAACAGGAGGAAGAGTCTTGCAAACCTTGGGAGGCGAGGCTGCCTGGAGATACAGACAAAAATACAATAGCAGTGGGGTTCAGAGGGAAAACAGCGGTCGTATAAATTGCCCATTCAGCTTTGCCTCTCTAACCCCAGGACAACCCCTGAGCTGGACCTGTGACAAGGACAGCATCTGCAACCATTTTGGTACCCACTGACTCAGACTAGCTCCGAGGTACTTTCACAAGCAGGTGGGCCATGGTGGGGAGCTTTAATGTAAGGAGAAGTAGCCAATATATTTGGGTTTTTTGTGGATGCTTGGCTGTAACAACCAACTGTGCATGAAGACTGTGCAGCTGCTTGTTTTTTATTTGGGTCCCTTCTCAGGGTTATAGATTTAGCTGTACCAATAACTGCCTCAACCTCAGACTGGAGATATTTATAAACAGGAAAGTATTTCAAGTGTTGAGTGTGCCAGGCTATGACATAAATGGTAATAGTTTGGAGGGACTGTGCCATAATCAATTGACTTAAGACACTGTTATCTGTGAGACAGTTAAAGATCCAAACTCAAAAGCAAATTTCTAAAAAGGTGAGAATACAAAATAAAAAATGTTTTACAAGACCCTCTGGCTCTCCAAAAGCCATCAATGTATTTCTAACACAGCATGTCAAACCCATCAGCACAAATAGCATCGTGGCTTTCCTGAAGGGGCCTGCCTGCCTGCCCTTTTCCTCCAACTCCTTACATCGGCCAGGAGGGACCTGCACATGCAGCCCTGTGGGCTCAGGGCCACAGCTCTGGGCCTGAACAGGTAAGGCCTGAAGACCAAAATGACCACGTGGCTTCCCAAGTAGCTTCTGGATTGAGGTGTCCCAGCCAGGGTCACCTCATAGCAGCACGTCCAGGACATGTGGTTGGTTGGACCTTGTTCCCAACTGCAGCATCTCTCAGCTGTATGAAGGTCCCGTATTTTTAAAAACAAGCTACTGCTCCAGACGGATGCGACAACTTTGCGAAGTTGCTCTCACCAGGCTCTTCACAGCCAGATATCACTCCCCTGCACTGCATGCCACAGCAGCGTGCTTTCGAAGTGTGGGGGTGCTGCAGCAGCTCTGCCAGCCCTGGAAACTGGGGGGGGGGGGGGTACCAAAGAGCATTCTGTTTGTTTTCCCCCAGTTGCACAACTTGCCCAGGCTTTACCCTGATTTACTGCACCCTCTGATGACCTTGCAAGAGCAGTAAACACCCACATGGCCATTTGGTTCAATTATTGTAATTCCCTCTCCACAGGTCTTCTCCATCATGCCTTGCAGGTTGTTCTGGAACCAGCAACACGCTGACTTGCTGGTTGGAGCTGCATTTATCGTGTATCTTCACTTCAGCTGCCTTTAAAGCACTGAATTGACCGACTTTGCCTCACCAGTGCTTAAAGCCTTCACCAATGTTTATTGTGGATGTCCTAAAGTCCTGTTCTCCATCCACACAGGAACTGCCTGTCAAATCTTCTTGTCAAACCTCTGTCCTCACCTTAGCCTACTCTGTTCCTTCAGCAGTGCTACTATGGAGCAAAAAGGTCTGGGCCTGGAAGGTGCTGCACCATTAGTATTATTCTTGTTTCTCACCTGGCTGCAATGTGGACTTCAGTAAAAAACATTTTCTAACAGCGGACATGCCAGTGACAGGCAACACGCTGGCAGCAGGTATCGCATGGACATGAAAGAGGGAAATGTGGGGTGCATACCTAGGATGCTGCAAATAATGGCACAAAGCCAGCCGCAGGAGCAGTGCCTTCAGGAGACCTTGGAGCTAAAGTGGTTGGGAGATCAGGAAGGTCAATCAGAAGCTAAGTAGAAAAGAGAGGAAGGATAAAGTTAGGGAGATGAGGATGAGAAGATTAAACCTGATTCAAGAAGAAGCCAACAGAGAGAAAGACATTGATGCCACATCGTGGCGACAGAAGCAGGTGCCCTTGGGCATGGGCTGAAGGAGGCAGGGATAAAGGACATGGCTTTGACCAGCGCCTGGGTTAGAACTAGTGTTGTCCATGCAGTGGAGCAAGCCAGACCCTAGGGAAGCCAGGCACGACAGATCGAGTAGTCTTGGACATGGGCTGGGTGTGCAGGGCAAGGGATGGAGGCTGGATGAAGGTGCCCATACGAGCTTCAAACTTGGGTCACAGGGAAAGGACCATCACGGGAACAATGTCTCTCCGCTGGTACGGTAGGTTTTTAGCATTCTCCTCGCCATTCCTTTTTTCCCTCCTGCTCTGCACCAACTTCCTTTAATTTGCTCATTAAAGGGAGCTGGGTTATTACAACAAATTGTGGCATTTTCTCTTTAAACCTGTGAAAAAGCTAGAGCCCTGAAATTGCCCTGAACACTAATGGGTACAATCCTGGCTCAACCGCATTATTGGCAAGCTTCTCACTGACTCCTGCAGAGCCAAGATTTCACCTCAGATGGAGGCTATCTTTCAATTAAAGGTATTACTCTTAATATTCATTAAAATTCTGTTTAATCCAGGCTCTACAAGGGGCAAACCCTGAAATTCATTAAGAGTTGTATAAAAAGCCAGCACGAAGGACCACAGTCAGGAAAAGTGCCTCATTGCAGAGGCTGAGGAATGCCACCAATTTAAGGCCAGGCCCAAGAAGTGGGACAACCTGGTGCTGGAGCCCACTGGGAACACAAGCTTCCAGGGTGTGAGGGGCTGTGGAGCTGGTGGGGCCCCCTCCAGGTCCCTGTGGTTTCGCTCCCGTAGCTCCTCACTGTTTCAGAGGGTCCCAGTGCTGAGGTAGAGAAGGGCAGGCGGAGGCAGCATGGAGCTACAGCTGCTGTGAAGTGCCTTGCTTCACCCTCTCTCCTTCCTCAGCCTCCTTCATGTACCCACCCAGGCATGGCCTCGCTCTTGTCTGCGAGTGCTTCCCGCACCTGCCGTCCCCAGCAGCTCAGCCCACAGCCGTGCTGCAGTCGCAGGGCAGTCTGGTCCCCATGACCCTGCAGGATGATCCTTGCCGTCCCAGCCTATTTTGTGTCCATCCACCATCCCCTGAAGCCTCTCCCCAGAAAAGAGTCTGAGGAGTGCAGCCATCAGTGGGGAGCAGCTGCCGCCTGTCCTGCACGGGGGGAGAAGCCCACAGCTCCGATCAGCTGGGGGTCCGGTGGTGATCATCCACCCTTCACTGCTTTTAGAGGCTGGGGGTGCAAAGGAGAAAATGCTCTGTGCATGTGAGGAGCTACCCCAGCCCCTTACCAGCTGTGGGGGCTGTCACAGGTGTCCCTCCCGAGGACCTCAGCTGCATCCCTGACACCGGGATATCACAGCATCTGCCTGGGGAGCTGGGCTGGGGCTCAGCTTCCTGACACCCCTCCAGGCTGGAAGCACCCCAAAGACTGGATTCAGCTTGCAGGTTGCCAGTGGACATCACTGCCTGTGTGAGAGGAGGATGAGGGCAGGAGGTGAACATGGGAGCCATCCTGGGTGGCTGCTGCCCACCTTCCTCCAGCACGCTGCCTGGCTTCAGACAGTGCGCTAAGCAGCCGTATGCAACTCCTTCCCCTTCGCGGCACTTTGGCCTCTGCTTGCGTGCAGGAGGGCATCCAAGATGCCCCAAGTCATCCAGAGGCCACCATATTCCTGAAGAAAACCAGCCCCAGTTCTGCGTTTCAGCCAATGAGACCGTTCCTCCCCACCACAACCTGCGCTTCACTGCACACTTGTGCAAAGCCCCACAGGCTGCATCTGATGGGCTTCAAAACCCACTCTCACCGAGCCATTGAGAGAACACCCCATGAAGTTGCCCAAAGGGTTGCAGTTACCTGCCTGGAGATGCAGCCCCTTCTGGCAGCGAGCAGGCAGCTGGCAGGGAGAGCCGGTGCTCGCAGCCCTGACGTTAGCAGCTGGGATAAAAAACCTGCGGGTTGCTGAAAGGAGAAAATGGCTCAGAGGCTGGAAGAGAGAGAAATGAAATGGAAGAAGCTGGCCAGGTGAACTCTGCGAGGACCACGCCACACCGCAGCAGGTGAGGCGGGTGCTTCTGCAGGCTGAAGGCTGGGATCAATTCACAGGATTGGAGACACTCGGCCAAAAAACTAATGAATCACCTCGGCTGGGGAGCTGAACCCCAGGTACCATAGTATTTTCTGACCCTCAAATGTGAAACAAAGTGCCTTGGGTCTGTCCTTTAGGTCACTTTAATTTCAGTGCAGGTATCTAAGATTCTCTGCCTGTATTTGCAGATGCTGTGATTGTGTATGCGTTTTCATGAGGCTTATATAAATAAAAAATATTCTTCATCAAATAAGTATCAGTGCATTTTTCACAGGCTGCAGCTTTAGGTGGTTGCTCGACCTCTGTGAGAAGCCCTGCTCTACCATGTTAGACAAACAATTTTCTCTGTCCCTTGTGTTTCTCTGCATCTGTTAATTCCTTTATTTTTATTTCTAAAACTGTCCCAGGCTGGATGACTCCTAAATCCCTGTCCTCTCTCTGCATTTTGCAACCCAGATTTAACCCTACAAGCACCACTGCTGCCTGAAGCCAGAAGGCAGGCTGCCAACGGCCCCCGCTGCCTCTCCTCCCAAACATCAGCTACCTTTCCCAGCCGTGAAATATTGCTGGATGAAATACATTAGGTTCCCTTGATCAATAATCCATCAGTAGTCCTGAGCACCAGGGAAGCAGCCAGCTTCCGCCTCTTCCAGCTAATTCCCGGAGAACTGTTCTCCTGTCTCCCCTGTTGCCCTGCCAGATCCTTTTTCTCTCCAGCCCTCCCTTGTCCCTCTGTTGTTTCCAAAGTCTGGCACTGTTCTTCCTTGTCCTTGTTCTATTTCCCTAAACTGTGCCCATATTTCTTCTACTTCTTGCTCTCTACCTTTTCTCGCTTTCTTCTTCCAGCCTCTCCCCTCTGCTTCCTCCTTACTTCTATCTCTTGGTAAATTGTATACTGTCATTTACAACTGTAATGATGATGAAAGACCTGAGATGTGGAAATAGCAGGCACCAGTTCCCTCCCTGCCCCTTCCCTCCTCCCCTCACACCCCAGGCATATTTCATTTTTCCAGCTCTCCTGCAGCCAGAGCAGCGGAGCTCCAGCCTGCCGGGGGAGCATCCGCATCATGCCAGCAGATGCAAAAGTGATGAAGGATGGCAGAAAGGGCCAGCTCCCCCGGCTAAGCTCCTTCGGGGAGCCGTGATGTTACAGCTGGAGCAAGGTGAGGGCTGGCTCTCAGAGTGCTTTCCACCCAGCCATCGCCAAGTGCTCTGCGGTGATAGGCAAATCGCTTTATCTCTGTGACACAGATGGAGAAGCTGAAACAAATCACTGGGCTCTGTAATGAGTGAGAGGGACACAAGCAGAGTGCCCCCCCTTTACGCTTTGAAGGAAAACATCACTGAAGGGGACTGGCCTCAGGCACCAACCATAGCTGAGCTTGACTCTCCTGGTGGGAGCAGTAACATCTTTTCACTGCAGATCTGGAGTCTGAGGTGTAAAATTCAGCCCAAAGTTTGACGCTCCTCCGCGTCCAGCCTGCTGTTGAGGTGGCAGGGGACTGAGTTGCAGGGAGCACGTGCAGAAGCTGGACCTCGGCCGCAGCACACAGCATGCCAGGGAAGGCTGAGGGGAGCAGCCCTTTAGCGGGGAAGCCAACAGAGCAGACAAACACGGTGGTGGATATGACCATGGCATGGCGAAGACCATGAGAGACAGGCATAGCCCACATAGCCCCACACAGGAACCCCCACCTTCACCTTACCCAGACCCCAGGGAACAGGTACATTTATTGGAAGTTGATCCAAGCAGCCCCTGGACAAACCCAGCCCAGCATCTCACCTTGGCCATGGCTACAGGTCAGGCCCCACAGAGCCACCAGCCCTGCTCCTGCTCATTCTGTTTGTCCTCGCTTTAAAGGAGTGGTTTTTACTTGTCTCTCCTTTCAAATGGTTTTTACCTGTCTCTCCTCTTGAAATACGTGTGCCTGTTCCTACATTGCATGTGTCATTCTTGATGATCTCACTAAATCAAAGCAGGTAGCCAACTGTTGGCTGAACATTAGCCGTGCTGGAGATGCTTTTCCAGTGGTATAAGCTGTTTCGATAAGATAATGAGAAATTAGTCAAGCGTTCACGAACAGATGCTCTTCATTCTGAAGAACACAGAGCTTACTTCATTGTTTGAACAAATCTTTCTACTAAGCCGCTGGTAGCTGCTAAGGTGCTGATTTGATGTGACGCTTACCATTCATCTTCATAACAGTTTCCAAGTCGGGCTCTACAAACTGAGGTCTGCTGTCACCCATGCACTCTTTTGGCTGAGTCAGAGGCACCTCCCAGTGAGTGCCTTCAGTGGTTGGAAAGGAAACTTCTTGAGCTGGTCCAGGAGGCCACCACATTCCTCATTTCAATGCCTTCCCACCACTCCTCCTGCAATGCCATCTGGCCACTGCGTGCAAGACCCACAAAGCCAGTGGTCACTGTTGTGTTGGCTCTGAGGAGCACATAGGCCATTCCTGTTTTCTTTCCTCTCTGGAAAGCACATGCAGCTCTCTGCAAGGCTGCAGTGTGACATGCATACAGTGGGTCATCTTCATGGCAGTGGCCCAAGGGTGTGGAGACCCTATCAAGGACGGACACCTAGACCCAACATCTCTGGCTATCTCCAGTAATGGAGTGAGCAATTCAGTATCTTCTCAAGAGGGGCAATTCAAAAAAGCAGGTCACTGCTGGCTCTGGTATGGTTTCAGTCAGCCTTGTCCTGGTCTTTGTACGGAGGGATGAAATAGTGGAAAACTTCCAAGACGTTTTTTTTGTATTTCAGGAATCCCTGTGAAAAAAGACTGTATTCCAAAACAACTTGCTTTTCTGGAATGAGAGCAAACACTGGAGTTTGGTGGCTCAGTGGCTTCATTCATAAGGATCAAATTCTCTATAAAAAGTTGATAAATTGATACTTGTGTTTGTCAATCCAAAAGCTACAGCTCTTCACATGGGGTCTGGCTGCACACAGGCTCTCAGGACCCTTATTTTATATCTGGCAGGTTCTAGCGGTTTATTAACACATTTACTCTTGTCCAGTCTCTTGCTCAAAGCTTTATACATCAAGGGCGACACCACCACGGTACAGACCCATGCTGCTGGCTCCCTGGGCTCTCATTCCTAGGCTCAGCACAGCTGCGTGCTGCTGAAATTCTGACCACTTGCAGAGAAGCAGAGCACACCAATGTATAAAAAAGAGGTTATTCTCCTGGATTTACAGGCTCTCCAAAATCTCTACAGCTCTTATGCAACCTTTTTTTTTTTTTTTTTTTTTTGTACAAGCATGCAGAATGTATGAACCTATAACCCAACCCATTCTTCTCCTTCAAGGTTGCACACCCAAAGCTCTAGTTATTCAGCCACACTTGTCTTCCTGGGGTGCTGTATTTATTCCTGGTTGTCTTCTGACTATCAAAACAGATTTGGGTGTGAACTCAGTGATGGGCATCATGGGGCGCAGGAAACAATTATAAGGAGCAGAAATAGCCTACATACACAGCGGGAACAGCTCTCTGATTCAGAGCCCTTATTATAGATCAGAGCCCGGAAGATTCAAAGTCCGTATAGACCATCAGAGACTGTGTGGTCTCTGAGTTTCCTCTGAAACATGCCTTGTCAAGTAGAAAAAGATATGTCTGTCATATAATACAATTTATTTAACCCTTGCCAGCCTGGGGTGGACCAGTGTAGTAGAAAGAGGGGTGTCTGAAGCTGGGGCTGGGTTAAAGCAGGGCACACTAGCCCAGAGATTTTTACATCTGGATTCTGCAGCAGCAACAGATGACTTGATTAGGATTGGTGATGGAGCTCCAGGGATGATTGGACTAATTGCCTCTCAGCCCTGAAAACGCATCCTCAGCCATTTTCAGAAAATTAAGTTCTGTGTCCATAGGCATCTTCTCACTCACTGATTTCCCTTGTACACTGGTGAAACAGCCTTAATACGCAAAGGGGTTCAATCAGGTAGGACACAACATACTCTGAAAGTCGTTTCTGATCAAAGCCATTGCCCTTCCAAAAGCAGAACCACCCTGAATCCTTGGGAACCCCCTGATGCTGTGAAAATATAGGATACCAGGTTGCTCTTACTGCACTGATTCCCCCCCCTGGCTCAGCAGTGCAGGAGGCAGGGGGGTGCTTTCTTCACCTGCTTTTCTGATTCTGTCTCTACCCTCAGTGCAGGAGCCATCCTTTCCTGAGACCACTTCCTTGGGGCATGCAGAAGCATTCCCTGAATCTGCTTTCTGATGCACGGTTTGCACCAAACCCGGTGCTTCGTGACCAGCCATCATGGTCACTGAAGAAGCAGTGCCTCCTCTGCACTCCCGCTAGAGGACATTGATGTTTGTTGTTTCCTCTCTGCTTGTGGCCGTCAGAGACTTGCACACCTCACTGCCCCAGCCCAGCAGCTCATCAATGCCATGATACGTTTGTGAGGCCCATCAAAGCCGTGGGATTAGGGCCTTCACAAGCCACCAGCTTTCTGCTGAATGCTCCCCCAACTTCGCTGACAAATCTGCAGCAGCAATGACCCAATTTTGTTTCTCTCTGCCATTCAACCTTAGAGAAGAGTGTGGGATTTATTATGCTGGGACTTGTGCTCCTAAGCGTGAGGACGTTGCTGTTATCAGCAGTTGACAGGCCATCAAGAAAACATTGCTGTCAAAGTGACAAGCCAGTGGTTAGCATCTCCCCAAACCCCTGTTTTTGTGTAAACAGCAGGAGGAGTGCAACTCCCAGTCATGAAAACGGGCTCTCCAGGGCCTGAGGGGGAATCATTCCCACACCCCCTGCCCAGGTCAGAACCCGGGTCCCAGCCCTGCAGCATCACTGCTGGAGGACGGCAGTTTCTGAGATGGCTGCTGTGCACTGCCGCAGGTGGGAGGAAGCCCTGGCCACCTCACCAAAGACTTATTTTTTTGGTGAGGGGTAAAGATAGTCAGTGTGGTGTGGCTGTCCACCACGTCTGCACCCTATTTTTTGCAAGAACGTGTATTAGGTTTGAATAACCTCTAAGCATGGCAGAGAGGACTTGGTATGGAGCATCAGGCCCATGGCTTCCTAATCTGGGCACTACCTGGGAGTGGCTACTACCCAGAGGTCACAACCTTTTTTTTTTTTTTTTTTATTAAAGCAAATTCTTTCTCATTAAACCTCCTTCTTTAAAATTTAGGACCACAATTCTCAGCATGCTGTTTTCCCTGATGATGTGGATGCTCTTAGACTGTGGCCTTGATTCCTTCGGATGAGGATGCCCCTGCCAGCGGCAGCCAAGAGGCCATCCCACACGCGGCGCTGCCAGGCTGACAAACGGGAGGTCACCCGCAGTTATTTTGTGAAGCAATCCACATGCATTATTTAGAGCAAAACCCAGAGTGACGCCTCCCTTGTGTGCTCTTGAGCTGGGCTGGTCTAAAATGCAATTGTTTGAAATGTCATGTCAGGAGGACCTTTACCAGCAAGTGCTGTGTGCAAAAAAGAGACATTTTGGAATCATGTATGTGGTTTAGCTCTTTTTAGGGGCTGGTCTCTCAGGGGAGCAGGCTGTCTCCACCACTTTGTGTCTGTTTTCCATGGGCCAAGCCAGTTCACAGCTGTTTGGTTACTTTTGATAACGTATATGGGGTTTCTGTCTGAAATGAAGCCAGTGCAAGGTGTGCTTCCCTTTGCATTTAAAGTGCTTTTCCACCAGGGGAACTGGCCTAAGGTTTCAAGGTGTTGAATCACTCCCTTTCGTTCACAGGTGTTTTTACTCTAATAATGTATCACGAAGCAATGAAAAAAGAAAAAAAGGAGGAGAAAAAAAATGCTGAAATCCATCTCATGACTTAGCCATGGCCAGATATTAAAGACAGGTTTTAGCACCTTATTCCCTCCTCCCGGAAAATCCTTCATCCCTGTGAGGTGTTTTGGTGAAGTGCCCAGCGGTATTAAAAGACAAGGATGATGCATGACCCTGGGTCCAAATGAGCACCCCTTGTTGAAATTTCATCAGATAAAATCAGAAGCCACCTATTCCCCAAAATTAGATTTTCTACAGCCCGTCGTTTCCATCCAGGCAGTGTCATCAGTGTTAGGCAGGACACAGCATAAACTCAGCTCTGCTGTAGGCAGGCAGGGGGTGAGCAGGAGCCTGCCTCTTTAATGGGGAAAGAAACCAAATTAATCCCCTTCAAACTCAAAGCCTACTGTCAGAGGAAGGCTGAGAGGTCAGCGAGGAACTGCTCTACATAGTTACATTTTTATTGTATTTATTTCCCCGCTGCTCAGTCAGAGGATTCAAGAGCAAATCCACTTTACAGCTAACATTTAAATAAAGAAAACCTTTTAGAAAATGGTGGGAACCAGTATCACCACAGCAGAAGTCTGCATCGCCCAGCTTTGCTTTTCCCAGAAACAAGGCTGCCTTTCGAAGGTGGTCTGCTGGTGTTCGCTCTCCTGGTTCCTGAGTGTGATGGGTATTAAATTGAGGTTTCTCTGCTGGGGCCAGCTCCAGGTCACTGCTGAGCATCCTGTAGGTCATTGCCGATCATCCTGCCAGAGCTGCTGGTCCAGGGCAGAGTTCCTACCCACCTGCCTTATTTCAAGAGAGCAAAGATGCTGGATTTTCCCCCAAAACCATTCATGAAACCTCAGTCGGAAAGGAAAGACTCCACATTTCATTCAAAGTCAGGAATTCAGAAGATTAGAGAAAAAAATAGTCAATTGCTATTTCTATCAATTAGACAGAGATCAACTTTTTCTGCCCTACATGAACAGGCTTCTCTTTCTTCCCCTGCTAATGCAGAAGCCTGCAAATTCCTGTCTGAAAATGGTTTCCCATAACTGGTGACTGTATGCATGTTAACTGCTGCATTGCATTGAATTATTTTGCATTTTTTATTGTCATTATTAAAAGGTTGGGGAAAAATTGAGCTGTCATCTCACGAAGCCAAGGCTCGACTTTTACATTCCCAGTGTTTTAGTTGCTCAACTTCTCAGGCAACTGCACAGACCTGGTGATGGCAGCACAGAGTCCGATGGCTCAGAAAGGATAGCAGAACTAGCAGGGGCTGTTTCCCTCGCTTCATCTGAACCTTCTTTTTCTGCCACTGCTGTGGCGGTCTGTGAAGGTGCTTGCCATAGGAGCTGCTGTCGCAGGGGATGTCCCTGGTTTCCAGCCTGCTACAGCCTCCACCACCATGTGCTTGGAAACTCAGAGTTTGCCAGTAAAAGCTGAGGCTGGTGCCTGCTCCCCCCCACCCAACAGAGGGGCTTCGGTTGCCGTTTTAACCATTTGGGTCCAGTGGGGTGCTGGGAAAGATCCAGGAGACTGCAGGGAGCACTGGCACACTTCACCTGCTGTCCGGGACATGCATGGCGCTGCACGGCATACCAGCCCCAGGAGTTGACCCCGTAAGGGCTAGAGAAGCTGGGGAGCAGGGCCCAGGAGTGGCTTTGGCAGAGCCACTGGGACAGGGGAGCCCTGGCTGGGGGGAGCAAGGCAGGGGATTAGGGGGAATGGGGGGGTTCCAGGGAAGCATGGCAGCGAGTGAGCAACAAGGTGCGAGGGGAAGGGAAGCAAAACATGATTGGGGCTGCCCTGAGCAGCAAAGGAGCACCCAAGTCCCTGGTGGATGATGGCGCTGTCCCTGACCCTGTCTTTAGCCCCACTGCTGTGGGAGCCTGAGTTCTGGGTAACCCTCCTGGGGAGCTTGCTCAGCCTGCAGAGGAGTCCGAAGAAAGGAGTCCTTACTCCCTCCTGGCTGGTGCCTTGGGGTACAGGGACAGCTACAGGGGTAATGGCAGGGGGCTGCAGCCATTGCAGCACCCAGTAAATTGATGCGAGGACTGCTCCTCAGCGTGGCTGCAAGCAGGATGATGCAGGGAGGACTCTTCAGGGATGACTCCGTTTGTCTCATTTTTCTCTCTCTTTTGTTACCTTGCCTTGTCGCTTCTTCTTCAAGAGCTCTTCCTCTGGCTCATCTCCCTTTTTTCCTTTCTATAGGACTCCTGTGTCTCTTCTCCCACCTTCTGGTCCCATCTTTCTTCCTCTTCCTCTGCCACCTCCCTTGCCTCTGTGCCCCTGTCCCCATCTGGAGCTTCCAGATGCCCACATATCAATGCCACATGTGGCCAGGCCAACTTTTCTGATCTTCCCTCACACTTAACCACACCAGTGCTGACTTCGAAGGGACAAGGAAGAGGAGAGGTGGATAGCTGCCTTGCTGGGAATAGAGAAAATCTGGAGCTGGGTGATCCAGGCATCAGATGCTGTTGGACAGGGCTCAGTTCTGACCCAGGATGGGAAAGCTGCTTCATTGCCACTGTTTTTGCTGTCTCTGTTGGGTTGGCTTCCATGGTCTCAGCTGAGTGCTTGCTCGAGGTGGTCCCCAGGCTCTGAGGCTGAGCACAGGCTTCCCCTTGGAGGTGGATGGGTCTCCTCTGGACAGGTCTTCAAGGACAGCTCTGCTGGCCTTAAAGACAGACCAATGTTGGACAGAGAACCTGTTATCTCCGCTCTGCAAGTGCAGAGCAGAGTGTCTGCAGCTTGCAGTGCCCCCACACCGGGCCAAAGTGGGGGACCACTCTGCGGCCACAAAGGGGGGGTTCCTGGACATGACCTTGGTGGGCAGCAAGCTGCAAAGGTCCTGCTTACCAGCCTGACCCCCACAGCACCCCACCCAAGCCCCCTTCCAGGTCGTGCCGGCAGGGAGAACACGTGCTTTGGCATGTTCTTGGCTGGTCCTGTGTGGAGTGCTGGGTTGAAGGTGCCCAGCAGAGCAGGGCCCCGCCGCTGCCAGCACACTGCTGACTGTACGAGTTCCTGCAGCTGGCCTGGCCAGCCCCCTCACTCGCGCTTATTGGAAAAAATAATTGGATGGATTGAAGTGCAGTACCGTTTTACTTAACAGATAAGAAATTTCATATCTGCCCTGATTAGGGGCCAAAAGATATGAGCTCACTCCAGAGCCAGCAACAGAGGCAATTTCATTTCACTTCTGCTGACATGGGAAGAAGTTTGAGGGGCTGAGCACTGCTGTGGTTTGCTGCATTAATGTCACTGCAAGGGGGGACCTGCCTGCTCCCAACAGGCATGGGGATGCTCTGAGGAGCTCGGCCAGGGAGGTGTCGTGCCCCCAGCGAGCCCCATGCATTGCCTGAGCACAGCTGGCTGGCATCTGGCAGCGAGCACAGTGTGGGGGGTCGGGGCAGCGGAGGATGCTCATCTTCCCACTCAGCCCCTTGAGGGCAGGGGTGTCCTGAGCCCTTGCTGCCTATGCCAGTGGTACCTGGCACCTCACCGCCTCTGCTCCTTCATTGCAGGTGCAAACCACCCAGACTGGTAAAGAAAATCAGAGTCAAGCTGAATCCATCATGGCACATGGGTCTGTTTAAACTGGCAACAGCTTGGCTGTCACCTTGTGTCGGGTGTAGCACAGCAGTAATGTCTTCGGTGCTTCATCTTGGCATGACAAAAGGTCTTCACTAGACGTAATGTCTAAATCTCTCAGGACCGAGGTCCCCACTGGTCCCCCCTGCTTTCTGACTGTCCTGCCATCACAGGGCCATGTGGAATGGGCTGTGTCACAGCACAGCCAGCTCTTGCAGATGGGCCAGGACACAAACCCATGTCACCGCAGAGACACATGTGCTTGAGCATCTCTGTCCTCAGCAGTGGTTGGAGGTACCCAGTAAGTCTGAGTACTCACCAAGGTAGCCAGGATGTCCCCCACTTCCCAAAGAGGCCAGCTGGCGAGGAAAGAAGAGTCCTGGCAGCCGACAGGGCAAAGCTCAAATAGGGAAAATTTGGGCAGCTCTCCAACTCTGCAACCAAAGCTGGAGCAGATAAGCGTGCAGGTGTGAAAAGGAGGCATGAAGAGGAGGACCTTTGCCTGTGCTTAGACTGAAACCAGTAAAGTTATTAATTGCCATCAGCGTGATGAGCCAGAGTGGGATGCTACACTGTGCTGAGAGAAATGCCATCTGAGGTTGAGGCGGCCGTGTCAGGAGAAGATAT
This sequence comes from Astur gentilis, assembly GCF_929443795.1. Lineage (NCBI taxonomy): Eukaryota > Metazoa > Chordata > Aves > Accipitriformes > Accipitridae > Astur > Astur gentilis. Next base: position 3,859,301 of record NC_064901.1, on the reverse strand, counting down.
AAATAACAGCGGGTATGAAGTTGCTCCTTGAACACAGGGTCCTCAGTGTGCAAAAAGCCAGGGGACAGGGTGGGAGGAGACACGTGGGGCACTGAGGACTGGCCACTGGTTCCCTGATGGCACGAACACTTGGCACACAGACAGTGCTGTCAGCCCTCACAACTTCATTCCTAAGCTCATGGTGTTTGACACCCCTCCTTGGGCCTCAGTGTCTACAGGCATGTTTCATATATTTTTCATATATTTTAATGTATTTTTCAGTATTTTCAAAATAAACATAATTTCCCGCCTGTCGGAGCGTAAGCTAGGACTGTGCGACTGAGGGGCGTTGGTAGTGCTGCATCCTTCATCATGGGCAATCCTCATGAAGGAAAGGGCAGCAGTTTGGCTAAGGTGGTGAGTCCTTAGGATCTGGGAGCATCTGCAACGAGGCCAGCAGCAGGTGGCGAAGAGCAGCAGGTTCACATGGTGCTGTTTCTAGGCTTGTGAAATGCCTAAAAACACCATCAGTCCCTAATGGATCCACAAAATGGAAGAGATTGAGCATTCTTCACATACTGAAAGGCTTTTGGGGAGTCGAGTGCCCCCTCACACAACCCTATGCAAGGCATAGGGCAGAGATTAACCTGGGATGGAGGGTCGTGTGGTGATAAATGTCCTCCTGCCATCAGCCAGGACCAGGCACTGGTGTTCATGGGAGGAAGCCAGGGAGATTTCACCTCCCTTACAAAACTGATGTTAAGTTTTTAAATCAATAGCTTCACCTTCTAAAATGTTCCAGAAGAGCCTGTAACGATTTTTAATCTATTCTAAATGTCAGAACAAACAGCGTTTTCTTCCGAAAGGCTTTGCAGGCAGCAGTGCTGGGAGCCAGACGGGCACTGAGTACAGCTGCTCTGCCTCTCCATCCCTCTGCTCCAGGTTATACAGCTGCCACGGCACCCACTTCGTACCGATCCGTGGTCCTCGGCTGTTGCAAGAAGCCTTGGTCCAGGCTGCAGGCAGGAACCAGCTTTATTTCTTGGGCTATTTTCTATTAAAGCAGGAATAACTACAGAGAGAAGACCTGTGCCCCAGGATGAAGCTTTATCGTTATTTCTTGCTGCTACATATGGCTTAGTTTGGAGCAGCCAGGCCCTGGGGGACGGTTCAGCCCCCAAGAAGGGGAGGGTGTTAATCCTGAAACCTGCTTCGACTTAAGGATAAAGTCCCTGGCAGCTGTCAGGGCTGAGAGGTCCTCAGGGCTCACATCGTGCTCCCACTGCCTTCCTGCAGCCACTGGTTTGGGAGCACTGGTGTCAAGCCTGTTGCAGTGAGACGAGGCATTCCCAGGAGCAAGCTGCTTCAGAGGAGATGCTTTCAGCAGTCCTCTGGTCCCTCTGGGGATTTGCAGACAGCTCGAGTCACATCTGCTGCTTGCTTTTTTCTCTCTTACCTTTGCAGATGCATTTTCCTCACACTTCCTCCACCGAGCCCCTCCTTCCCTCCTCCAGGCTGTGGGAGCAGAAGTGGTGAAGATGGGAAAATGCTGAATTCATGGAAATAGGTCAGACTCTCAGGTGTCCTGGTGTGCCAGAACAGGTTATTAACATGGGCAAGCATTAAGCTGTTTAAGCCATAAAATGATGCAGAGGGTCTTGCCTGGCACTGGCTTTGGTCACCCTCCCGCCTCAAGGGTGTACCTTGTCAACATCTGCTTTATTGAGCTCGAAACAAGCCCAGACAGCCCAGTCCTGCCTAGCATGCGCAATTGTGACATCCACCCCCAACACATGCCCTTAGCCTCTCTAACCTGCCGGGCACCTGGGGTGGGAATTGGGGAAAGAGGTGTAGGCAGCCAAAGCCCTACCGCAGCTGGTGCCTGGCACAGAAGTGCTGCGTGAGACCAGAGGTCTCAGCGTACAATGGTATGCTGCATTGTAAATGGTAATTTCCTCTTGACATCTAATCTTGCTGCTGAAAAGCATGTACACTTCTCAATAGGCCAGGCAGGGATACAGTATTCTGGGCCTGGGCCTGCTCCTCTCCCTCCGATCAGGAAATCATGCACTCATGCTCTCCAAGAATCCCCTTTTGGGAACATCGTTATGCCAGAAACCTCCATGTTTCTCTTTCCCATGCTGAGTGAGCCACTGAAGGATGGCTTTGGCTTATTTATAGTTCCTTTCCCCACCATCACACACTAAAAATGATCAGGGCCCCAGTTTTTACCCCTGCAGCAGAGCCATGGCTTGAGCCAAAGGCAGGAGCAGGCACATCGACCTGCAGGTACCTGTGCCATCCTTCCCACCGTGGGCACAGAGGTGCTGGCAGGAGCCGGGTTGCCGTGAGACCCTAAGGCAGCCACGCAGAGCTGCCCTGGGCACGGCCAGGACCTGCCCAGCCTGTGCCGAGCGTACCCATGCAGCTTGACTCCCCAGGCAATTTTCTGGGGCCTGCCCAGCACTGCCGCACCTCGGATGCCTGTGTTGTGCCCAGGAGGAGGGTATGAAACAGGTTTGGCATGTGCCAAGCTTGCCTCAAAATGCAATTTTCAGGACACCAAACTTTTCAGCCACATTTGTTAGCAAGTTTTGTCTGAAAATGTACAGGATAATTTTTTCCTGAAAATGTCAAAACATTTTGTTTAGACATTTTCTAAATAAGGTAGCTTGGTTTTCTTTCAACTTGACAGTTCCATCTCAAAGCTGACCTATCTTTTAAATTTATTTTTTTTCTAATGCTAAATAATGTGAAACATTTGGGATTCAAATTGACATTTTTATTTTATTTTCTTAAAGTCCCCCCCAGGTTTTCCATTTGGTTTGAAGGAGCAGGTCTCCTCCTTCCTCCTGCCTGTGTGAGGAGGGGTGGGGATGGTTAGCAGATGATGAAATTCACTCTCACCATGCTACCGAGGCTATAGGGAACTCTCCCACGACTCTCTTCTTGCTGGGGCACTGCCTTGGATACCTATAGTCCCCTCCATCACCTGACCCCCATCTCCCACCCTGGGGTTTTACTGCAGTGCTCCATTCCCCCATCCTGGGAATAAAAATCATAGAATCATAGAATCATTTAGGTTGGAAAAGACCTTCAGGATCATCGAGTCCAACCATCAACCATGCTGCTTTCAAGGCTGCCTCTACCTCTCTGGCCCCCACAACATGTTTTTCATTAAAGCCAAAGATTAATTTCTGATGACTTAATTGACTGACAGTGCACCAAGGGTGGGAAAATGGAGCAGTTTGTGGGAGGAGAGGACACAAAATCAGGGGTGGCATCTGTTCGGTATCAGTAACCCCTGCTAGAGCCGGGGGGGGGGGGGCCTGGCTCTGGGGTGCACACAGACCCCCAAAACCTGCCCTGCAGAGACCCTGGGGGCCACACACTCCCATTGCACCCTCATGCCCTGGCCTGGCTGGGGGTGAACTGGGACAGCCCGGGTGCTGCTACCTCCATCAGGAGCATCAGGATGTTCCTTTTCTCATCCCACCCCACCGCTGGCCCAGGATAGGGAGAAACCTTCATTTCCCTCCATTGGCTTCCCTGCTGCAGCTGACACCACTGATTGCTATGGAAACCTGGGGGGATGTGGAGCAGGGGGATGCTGCCAGGCCGGAGGGCTCCCACAGCAGGAAGGGGTCCTGCAGGAGGAGGTGTGATGTGGCGAGGCTGGGCACCTCTGCTGGGGTGAGCCCAGGACCAAGCCCCTGCACGGAGGCAGAGGACAAGCACTGGCTCACCCTCCCTATCCCACTGACAACCCACTGGCTTCGAGGTGCTAGTTATTGCCTACAGAGGATCCTGCGCTTTTCCTCTCTCCATCTCTGCATCAGTCATGACAGAAGCTTGCAGCAGAAAAGCACCTCCCTCGCCAGCTGGGGACTGTTGCCAGATTTTGGCTCCACCAGCCTTTCTTCCCCCAGCAATGTACAGAGGTTTTTCTTATACATGCAGCTCAAAGGCTCTTCTGTTTCACTTTCTTGTGAGGACTATCAAAGTGCTTGCAGACTTTTTTTTCTTTCTTTTTTTTTCTTCTTTTAATGTTTAGCAGCTTTTAAGAGGGGTCCCAGCACAGGCAAGAGGCTCTCATCAGGCACAGGTTCTGCCTCCCCCTCTGAGCAGCAGAAAGGCAGCAGAGAGAGAAAGTCTCTTAATTAGCAAGCCAGTGTCCCCCTTCCTTTCTCTCCCTGCCCAAGCCCCAGCAAAAGGCCACGAGCATCCATCTGGGGCACAAAATCAGCTTCTGATGACAGTACCTCCCTTGGCTAGGCACATACATCTCCTGGCAGCCACATGAAACTTTGAGGAAAACACATTAAAAACTTTCTTCTGCAAAGACACCAAATCGGCTTTATCTACCCTAGGTATGTTTGTAGCCCTCTTTCCTCTTAGTATCTCTTAGTTGTTAATGCAGGCAGACTCCTGCTGCGGCAAGCGTTCTTATCTTGGTATTACAGATCATGAGGTGACACGAGCAAAGGTTGTGAGCAAGCCAGCGATGTTAAGATGAGGTTATCTGTGTAGGCAGGCTCTGAAACAGGGCAATAGCACGGCCTGTACTGGGATCATCAGCCAGAAACATATCGGAGAGGCACACACATAGGGAGTATTAGGCTTTTAAGGACGTCCAGGTTATGTTTCCTTCCTCTCTTCCCCCACTCTCTTTCGCCTGGGGTAAATTCATACAGAGAATATCCTTTCCATTGCTGCTGGCTCTGCCTGTGATGCACACGTGAAGCTGCTTGGGAACAAAATACCCAGCTCTGCAGTGGCTCTGCTAATAAAATGGACCCCTGGGGAACCTGCCATCCCGAGGTACTGGCTGGGCTGCACAGACCTGAGATGGGAAGAGGAGGCTGGTGCTCAGATCGGACCTGAGAGGCTTTAGTAAGGCAGCAGATGACTCACCGTGCTGCCTGAGGCAGGGAAGAAGCCGGCACAAGCCCAAGGGACAGACAAGTGCTGTCTGCAGGCCTCTCCGGGGAGAGGTACAATGGCCCTCACAACAGTTTGGGAGAGGAGGAAGCCAGAAAGGGAGCTGCTCCCTGGCACTCGCATCCCATTTTTATTCAAAAAGGTGGGTATCGTTTTGACTCTTCCCTGAATCCTGGCTTTGATGTGACAACCTGCACAGGGAGGTACAAAAGAGAGGAGGGAGATCTAGAAAATGCTTCGTGCCTGAGCCAGGGTTTAGTTAGACTCCTATAATTAACGACTGTGGCTCTCCTAAGAAAGATCCCAGATGCTTTGCTCTGCAGCCTGCTCTATCAATTTTTCTCTCATGCAACTGACACGCACCAAAACTCATTCCTTTGAGGAAGGGAATGAGTATGTATAAATCAAATGCATCTGGAAAACATGAGCAGGAGGGGAGGGGGCAAAGGGAGCACAGACTCCAAAGGAAGCGACACAGCTTACCATCCCTGTGAGGATGCAGTCAGGTTCCCCTGGGCCAAAGAAGCTTGCAGGGTCATGTGTAGCAAGCCCTTCATCCTGAGCATTAGGTGAGGAGCTCAGGCAGTGAGTGAGACCTCTCTGTGCCCAGCATAGCATCCATACTATACAAGGTGTGCCCTCATTTTGTCTTGAGATAAACAACTATCTCAATAAGCTGTCCTGCTGAACTACTTTGTGTTTGAACTAGCCCCAGGGGACCTAGGACTCCCCTTTCCCCGCCAAGCCCCATTCTTTAAGAAGCCCTCCCAACCTGACACTTCTAGCAGTCTCATCTGCCCTGTAAAATTATCGCATCCAGCATGGATTGAGAGGACATCAACCTGCAACACCCAGCATATTGTAGAAGCGTACATCCTCAAGCAGCAGAAGTCTGGTCCTCAACTCCTTACAACAGGAGCCTTTACTCATTCAGACAATTAGCCCATGCTCCTAAGCATATAACACATTGACCAAGGCTCTCTGTGTACCCTTGCTTTATGGAACTGGTGCCTTTTCTCTAGGCCAGCAGGGCTCAGCCCTTGAAAAGCAGGTAATTTTCCAGTCCTTTGTCAGGTCTGGTTTTCATCTCTGAAACTTTAGCACTTTCTGTTTGCTGAAGGTCCTGCCCCACAAGCTGTTGCCATCCAAAGTTCAGTCAGCATCAAAGCAGAGCAGGTCAGTGGCTTCATGGATCTGGCATCCCCACGGCTGTATCTCAGGGGGACGGCTGCCCAGTGGGCACGGGCACATACTCTGCTCAGCCCCTGAATCCCCTTGGGTCTAGCTGCCTATTTTTGTTCCTCCATCCCATTCACTTTTTCCTACATGAACTACACCCCATCCCTTCACCAGTTCTTGTCTTCTCAGAGGCTCCCAGGTCTCACCAGGTTCTTTTGCCTCTTACTATACGTGGACAGCTGTAAGTGCCCTCCCACCTTCTGACAGCCACATCCATCCACAAACCTGTGCTTCTGCAGCGGAGCTGGGGGAGGCTCAGCAAATACCTCCTGTTGCCTTCCACCCCTGAGCATCTGTCTGGGCTATTCCCTCTTCTCCCATACCAGCCTGTTTTGTCTTCACTCTCTCACAGAGCTTCATTTGATTTGCAGACACAATTTTCTCCCATGTAATTCAGCTCTGCCCTGTGAATTGGCTCTTCACTGATACATTTTTGCTTAGCTCGAAGAGGATTAAGTAACTTCTTTCACCACGGCAGTCCTATTTCTGGCCTATGCTTGTTATCTGGGAACATAGGACAGTAGCAGCAGGGGGAAGCGTTTTATTAAGAGGCCAAGGGATCTGCCACACAGTCCCATTGCTTCCCTGCTCCCCACTAAGCTTTTGCAGGCGCTGGTAGATAAGTTCTGCTAACAATAGCATCGCCCCTTTATTTCTGCCCTTGTCACCAAAGGCAGCTACCGAATTCTTTTTTCCAAACGCTATTAGCTCTTCCCTGAAAAGTTTCTATATTTAACATGAATCTTCCAGGTCTGAAGTTTGTAGCAGGCATGTGTGGGTAGGCGAGGAAGCAAAGGGAAGCCTGTCACACAGCCTGCAGGATGTGCTGCCCAGAGCATCCTCGCCTGGACACAGCACAGGATGCTGGCAAAGAGAATTGACCCTGTGTGCCAAGAAGCTGAACAAGGGGCTGTGTCACTCCCTCAGTCAGTGCCTGCTCAGCTGCTACGGACATGAAGGGAAGAGCCTAAAGCCACCCTGTGGCTGTGCAGCTTTGCAAGCCACAGGAGCAGGGATATGACCAAGCCCACAGGCAAACCTCCTTACAGTTCTAGCCCACGGCACAAGCCTGCCAGCCCACAGCGGTCCTCAGCAGGAAGAGCTCAGGCTGTCCCTGCTCTCACACTGCCATGCAGCAGGACAGCTCCCCACAGCAGCCGGAGGGTAGCCATCACTTCACACACGAGCACATGCAGCAAACCTTCCTCCATACCCTCTGCCACAGCACCTCATGGAGCCAAGCCAGCCAGGTCCAGCACCAGCAGCACATCCACCAGCAAACTTCTGCCCATGCAAACTTACAGTTTGTCCCACTGCTCAGCACCTCAGCTCAGGGAGAACGTCCCCACATTTCAGAGACCATTCTCGGTGTCTTCCAAGGAATAGCTCCCAACCAAACCCTGGCAGCGTGTCCAGGCAGTAATTCTTCCAGGGTGAAATCCTGCAAGTTCAGCCATGTACAGGGCTCTCTGGTCTTTGTTCTCCCCTTGATGAGAACCCAGGCTGATTGTGACAGCTCTTTGTCATGTGCAATCAGCACTGTGGTAGACTACAGCAAGGAAGAGTTGTGCTTGAGCAGCACCTGCCTCACCTGGCTGACCTGTTCTGAAGACTGCATCTGCCTCCATGTAACTCCTAAGCAGACAGAGCTTTATCATCCTCTGCTTCAGCACCTATGAAAGGCTAGTGGGGCAGAAGTGGCAGGAGAGCTCTACCACATCCTCTCCATGGATGACTCTATTGCATCAGGCTAGCACAGTGCAAGACAAGCTTTTTCCCCCTCAGTAACCAAGATTAGACCATGAATAAGAGGAATTAGCTAAAGGTCAAGCCAGCTAGAACAAGAATAATGAACACAGGCTTAAAGAACAGCTGTGTGCAATTGCTCAAAGTACAGCAAATTCTATCCTTTTTTTGACTCAGTGGCTGGGGAAGGCAGAGATGTTAGCAGTAGCCAAGAGCAATTCTGGCTGGGGGACTGCAAGACCCGTCATACAGCAAACACCTGGTTTCTCTGCCCTACACCCCGAGTCACACATAAAACAGACAAGCATCACCTTTGATCCCTCTCTCTGATGGGTGTGACCTCCTGGAGCAGTCCATGCTGCCCCCCTTGCAATAAGTCCATGCTTGCCTCCCTTGTTCCTGAAGTTAATGTGATGTGCCCTGGTGCCTCCAGTCAAAGCAGACAAATGCCACTCCTGAGAGCCTTAGACCCCATAATTAACCCTTGTCCCTTTGGACCAAAAGGAGCTGGGACACATTGACTTTCAGAACCTGTTGGAAAGTTCAGTTAACTTCAAGGACCTTTTCTGGGAGCATTAGTTGAGGAAACAAAGAGCTCAGAGAAGAGCTGGAACATTGTCATCAAATTGTTCTGAATGTCTCTATTTTTAGAAGGGTGAAAGAGAGGAGCTGAAGACAATACCTTGGAGCCCCAGCACACGGGATGGCGGCAGTAGTCACAGGCCTCTCTCAGCCCGAAGCCTGAGTCAGAGGAGGAAAGGGGGTGGTGATGATGATGGTGGTAGCATCTTTCTCTTCCTTTTTTTTTTTTATTTTTTTAAGAGATGAAGTTCCATTTTCACCACCCCACCCCCATGGTCAGAAAATGAGACCCACAGATAGAGCTGAAGATAATGGCAGGTTGCCATGGAAATGTGCATTTAGTCTCACTGTTACCATGGCAACTGAAAGACATACCATTCTGTTCCTCTGAAGGATGCCAAAGGTAAATGAGCACTGATTAAAACAGGGGCACAAACTTGGGCTCTAATCAACCACAAAGACTAGGGCCATAAACTCTATTGCTCAAGCAGGAAATACTAAGAGCCATACAAATGCTGGGAAGGCCAGAGGCAGGAAGCACTCTGCACAGACTGCTCCCCACAGGGCAAGGAATCACAGCCTTGGAGTAATGGCCCATCTTGCTGTCATTCAGCTGCCTCACCACAGCGTTTCTATCCACAGCTGGATGCTAAACCCACCGCAACTCCATGATCTACTGAGCTGTTTCCTAAGCAGGTATCTGCACAGATCAAAGCCAGTTGCATCCTAATCCTGGAAACCATGCAGAGCAAACATATTCCTCAGAACCCAGCAAGATCCAAACTGCACCATCAATCCTATACCTAGCCCCTAAGGGTGTTTGGTTCAAGGATTCAACCTCTTAAAAAAAAAAAGGCGGGGGGGGGGGGGGGCAATAAAAAGATTACCCAAATGGAAGAATTTGATAAAATACAGGTGGGTGCAGTTTATTCTCACCAATGCTCAGTCTGCTTGAATTGTGGTTCTTTTTCTAGGCTGCATGACAGTCATATCAAACACACCATTACGGAACATTATCCATTTATCTGCTGCCAGTCTCTCCAGCAGCTACAGCCCATTCCAGAGGAGCATGGTGAACGCTGGACAAGAGCTTCAGCTGGTGTGGCAAAGTCAAAAAGGTCAACATCCTATCACACCCTCTGCTAATGAACCAGACTGCTGTGTTTGCTAGTGGAGAAGGTGTGTGGTTCGGTCCTCAAGCATGTGCTGTAGCAGCTCATCCTGGAAATGCAGCACACTTGCTCTGAACTCAATAAAGTCCTCTGGCCAGTCCCAGCTAACTGTGTGAGTAGTGGGGTTTATACTGCTCTTTTTTTTACTGATACAAAAGCATTCGCCTTCACAGTGTGGGACACAGACAAGAGAAACCTTCTTTCATGCACTTTTGCCTTCCTGTAACTGCCTCCTCCACCATTCAACCATTCAGTGATTCCTCTCCCAGGTGCTGGATTCAGGCAAGCCCTAAGGTCGCAGGAAATTACACTGGGGGGAGGGGGAGCAGAAGCCCTGGTGGGTGTCATCTGGGGGGTACTGGCTCCTCAGCCCTAGCTGTCTTCCTGATTCACCCAACAGCTCTGTACAGACGTACAATTTCACAAGGGAAAGGACTGAGCTTAGGGAAATTTTGCAGATAAAAATTTGGGGGTCAGAGGGCCAGTTGTTCTGCTAACGTCTACCCCAGGCTGGCCCTCAGTCTTATAAGAGCCACTCACCCCCAAACACTCTTTGTAGCAAGTAGTACCACACAGAAGCCCAGCAAGGCGAGCACGGCATTCTCATACGTATCCCTAAACCACGAGAAAAGAGACATGACAAAAATCTGCCATTTCTCTACCACTGCCTGGCTTGAAGCCTGGAAGAGGGACCCACAGTTAATAGGCGATGGTAGATACCTAATTTGAAGAACAGAGCCAGTCACAGGCTGAGGATGTGCTGGTTGTCTACTAACAAGTCCCTGCAGAGCTCCAACAAGCCGTCGCGAAAGTAAGGATTTCTATTTCATCCTCTTCTACCCGCCTGTCAGTGACACTGATGATTGTGCCCTTTTCCCTTGAAGTTTCGTCTTAACGTAGGTTGCCATAAATATCTTTCTTGATCCTTGATTCCTTGTCAGGTGGGTGAACTGAGAGAATCCTCCTTCTTCATGTGGGAGCAGAGAAAGAATTTCCACTGCAGTTTCTCATTTGCCATGAAGCGAAGGCGGCACCTCCAGCTCCGTACTCCTGCTTTTTCTCCGTGGTTCAGTGCAAGGGCTCCCACCTATCCCCACACTGCAGGCCCCTCACAGGCATGCCTTGCCAGTCCCTCACAGGCCAGGCAGAACCACATCTCCTGTCTAATCTTCTGCACCCTTCTTTTGGCACTGCTGGTCTTACCCCACAGCCTACAGTGTGGTGCCATTTTTGCCCCCTAAGGCTATTCAGTGTACAAACCTTGACAGGTGGTGGTTTTTTTCTTCCATAAGAGCCAGGAGCTAGCCTTTTCTGCCTACACAGCCAAAATTCACCAACGTCGCCTTCACCACCCTCTGCTAACAGGACCCCCTTTGCTGACTTGCTAATGTGGACAGAAGTGTTCAATGTCTGATGTACAGACAGACTTTTTTAAGAGTCAGGAGGACTCTGGAGGTGACAGACAGCCCTTTGCACCCATTCCCTCCTGGGAACTGGAAGACTAATAGCTTTGGCCAGTAGATCACAGCTGCTCCCAGGAAGCAGGACTAGGAGGCCAAGAGCAACATGTACAGCTGGAACCTCTCCAGCTCCTAGCAGTTTCTCTGATCTAGAGACCACACTGCTGCAATACCAGATGAACTCAGCTTGCCTCCAAAACAGGCAGCTGCAAAGAAACTTTCGCTCTTGCCTAGGCCCTGCATGGAGCAGATCCAACCTCATCCCAGACAGAAGTCAAAATGCCTGTGTATGTTCAGCACAGCAACACCCAAGTAGTAAGGGGTCCACCTAGTGCAGTTAGAGCAGTACTGCCAGAACCGCAGGCAGAGCAAGCCACACATGCAAGCTTCCCCATCAGCCCAGCAATGCTGCTGGTGGCACTGGTGGGGACCCTAAGCCTCATCCTCTGTATAGTTAGTCCCTGGGAGGGAGAGGCAGATTCTCTGAAAGGGGTGGCACTGCACTCCACTCCAGCACTTGCTTGATTTACTTCATCAGTGTAGTATGAGTGAGGGCAGGTGGAACCTGGCTAGGTTGAACAGAGACAGCGTATTTACATTTACTAAGAAAAGTAATTCAAGATGAAGGCTGCATGCCTACAGGGGCTGAAGGCAGGCTTTAGTTTAGGGGAAAAAACCACCTTGGTAGCTACTGGTTTGCTACCTCCCCAGCACTACTCCTGCACTTTTAATTCCCATGAAAGATCCTGAAAGAGACTTAACCAAGGTCAGACTGTGTGAAATGGATCAAGAACAGATCTGTACTTCCTGGTTCAGAAAGCAATTCCTCCCACCAACTTTCATTGCTCAGTTATCCCAGCTGAAAGAAAAGGAGTTTATCTAATGTTTTCTACCTACACAAGCTTGTAGGTCTTACACTTTTCAAAGGCAGTTCTGGATGACATCACATTCAAGACCTGGGAGCATAAGGGTAGGGCCAAAACATCCTGCAAGGGTTTAGACAAGTCTTTTAATCACATCCTTTTCCTCCCCTTTAAAAAAATGGGACAGTGCTACATTCAGCTCCCTCTGATAGCAACATAACTCGGTAGAACTTGTTGACTGCAGGAAACGGAAATGCAAAGGGCTAAACAAAAAGAGCTGCTGCTCCAAATCCCATCCATATTCCCCATGTGACAGTCAGAGCAGATCACACACAAACTCCCGTAACTTCTACGGATGAAACTAAAACTAGTTATCAACCTTCTGAATGCTAGAAATCAATAGGCAAATCAGTGCTGTACATATGCACTGCTGATTAGTTTAGAAAGGCATTTGGGAAGCTTAACAACAAAAGTGCCTGTGGCACAGAGTCTTAAAAAGCTCATGGTTTGCCATAAGCAGTTTCCTTGAGACCAAAGTCATGCAGTGTTCCCACACTCATGTGAAAGACTCAAGTCTTAGACAATTTGGTTATGATCAGATAAAACATAAGAAAGGGAACAAAAATAGCTTCCCCATCTCTCCTTTCACCCAGAAGCAGGTGAATCACTTTGATTTAAAAGACATCTAGTGGTAGATAAAAAACTACAGAAAACAACTAATCAGAAGGATGTTGTTCTGGAAACTTCGAGATTTCCCATTCTATGGGAGTTTCAGAAAGGAAAGGAGCTATTTCATTCTTTCATCAAACCAGGCAAAAGTTAGACAGAGATTAAACAGTGAAGCAAGTTATGGAAAAGATTCTCAGACAACTAAGTCAAAAGGACTTGAGGACCCTTAAGCAGTACTTCAGATCTTCCTCTGCCTGTGTCACCCGAACTTCCCTTCCTGCTGGCACAGGAAGGCAGCAGACACACTATGAAACCCAAGAGTTTGTATGACCTAAAATTCCAAGCCAGGTTTAGGAACAGCCTAAAATGGCACTGGGGGATGGATGGCTGTGTATTTTATTTTTATATATATACACAAGCTTTTTTTTTTTTTTTTTAAAAGAAAAGAAATAAGCTACTAATTCTTCCTACCTCAATTTTTTTTAGTTTCACTTACTCTAAACAAGTAAACACTTTCATCCCAGGGACTGACAGCAAAACCACTGTAGGTTCCTGGGACCAAGAGAAGCCTGCTGGGTAAGAGAACAGTGAAATATCTGGAAAAGCCCACTGTGAGTTGGGAAGTGGAGAGTCAACAATACTGGGAGGTATATAGGAGAAAAAGAGTTCGAGTCCCGTTCAGCTGGAAGACAAGGAATAAGCAACAGTAGCCTGAAAGAACCCAGATTCTACCCGTCTGAGAATGCATGAGCAATACCAATCAAACACTTTCTTTTACTAGGAACTTTCAATAAACACACACACATATATACAGCCTTCTCTTGCAGAGACAAGCAGTTAAGTGGTTCCATATTCAGGACAGGGTAGGCAAGTCAGCACCACCTGGCCAGTGGTTCACAAGGCGCTGAAGATGTTCCCGTGTGCGTGCTCACAGCTACTTCATGTTTCTGAAGGGAAGGCCAACAAGTCTTTCAGATAGGCTCAGTGCAGACACACACACAGCTGGAGTCATATGTAACAGCTGTGTTACAGGATAAGGGAGATGAGAGGGAGCAGCTAGGAAAACAACAAGCAAAAACCCTCTGAAGACTGCCAGGAAGTCTCTGCAGACAGTGTCCATCCATGGGAAGTCCAGTCAGAATTTGACAGAGAAGGAAGTCCCACATGAGCAACCCTTCTCTGCCTGGGGGTTGCTCACCACCTGGAAGGAGCTGCGAATCAGCTCCTGGCTGAAGTCCACCATGGAACCTTTGACAAAGGCCAGGCTGTCCACATCCACGACCACACGGGCACCACCTTGTTCAAACACCCTGCAGAAAAGCAGCATATTTAACCATTAACTGTGCTGCAGACCCAACAGAGAAGCACTGCGTGAGCACTTTCCTTATCTCACAGGCTTCCTCCCTTCAACGCAAGGTACTGTCACATCACACACCCCCTTCTCATCACCTTTGCAAAGAACAGTCACACCTGACCACCACCACTACACCCCTTTGCCCTTGCCTGTCATCAGGATTGATAACTGTGTCCAAGGAAAACTTGTACTGGAATCCAGAGCAGCCACCTCCTTCCACCTGCAGCCTGAGAAACTCTGAGCCTTCTGTAATCTCCAGCAGCCTCTGCAAAGGAGGAAAGAATTAAAAGACCTGCTGAACAAACTGGCAAACACTCAAACGCCTCCCCTATGTGCCCACAGCAGAGCAGGCAGCTTGGAAATCCCTCCAAGAGGCACCCGAGCTGCCTCCCGAGGTCCCTACCTTCACGCAGCTCTCGCTGAGGAAGACCTGTCCCTCGCTGGGGTCACTCTCCGTCGGACCCGGCTGGGAGAAGGACGATGCCCACCGCAGCGGGGGGCCAACCGCATAGGCAGGGCGCGGCAGGGGCCTCGGCAGCGCTCGTCCTCTGCGCAGCGGAGCGGGACACCAGCTGTCTCAGGGAGAGGGGAGGAAAGGAGCAGCCTCAGAGGGGTCCCCGCCACCGGGCGGCGCGACCGGCCCCGGCCCCCGCCACCCCCTGCCGCACAGCGGGGAGACTCGGCGCCCTACCCGAGGGGACCGAGCGGGCCCGCCGCGGAGCGGTACCTCCTCAGCCGGCCGCCCAACGCCAACTTCCACCAGCCCCTCAGAGCCCCCGGCGCCGCCATACTGCCCCCGACGCCCGCCTCAGCGCCCCGCCCCCGCCCGCCCATTGGCTGCCCGCCGCCGCCGCTTCCGGCGAGGGCCGCCATGGCGCCCGCCGAGGCGGAAGTGCTGAGCCGGTGGAGTTGCTAGGGGCAACGCGCTGCCCGCCCCGCCGGGCGGGCCCGGCCGGCGCGGTGCGTCCCCGGCAAAGGCACGGAGCCGCCGTTAGTCCTTGGGGGTGTTTGCTTTCACAAGCGGTGACGCTCACGCAGGGAAATAAGCAGTAACAAGCCAGTAAAGAGCAATGCAATAAATAAGGCAGCGCTCTCTAGCAGAGCGTGTTTGTCCTGGAATTAGCTGTGAGGGTTATTTAGCCCGAACAGAACCCAGAGACCCCGAGGGGGATCAAGGAGCCGCCGCGGGGGGAGTTAGGCGAGCAGGGGAGCAAACGCAGGGCCCGACTGAAGGGGTTTTGGGGTTTTTCCCCGGTCCTGGCTTTTCTGGTTTGCTCTCCTTTACCAGGCAGGGGCTTAGCTCAGACACCCCGCGGGGGGATTAGTGCTCAGCCTCCCGCGCTCCCCCACCGTCCCTCCCGTCCCCTCCGCTCCTGGCTTCCCCCCTGCCGGAGCCGGGCCCCCGGCAGCCCGGCCGGCCCTGCCCTGTAGCCGCCTGAGGGACGTTTCCTTCGGCGGTTTCACCTCCTCCCCATCATCTGCCGTGTGACAGCGGTCTGGCCGGTCGCTCACGGATGCGCCCACGGTTAAGGGTCTTAATCTCTTTCTTGCTCATGTGCTTCTGGGGGAGGAATCCTGTTCCTCGCCCCCGGCCAGGCCTGTGGAGAGTCACACAGTGGGATGGCGGAGGGAAACCAGTCATCCCAGCGGGAGAGGGTGACTGAACGTCAGGGGACCCTGTGACGGTTTGCTTTCTCACCCGTCCTGCTCCAAGCAAGGCGATGATGCTTTTGCAACCACGTGCTTTTGCTTATTTGTCCCACCCTGAGCATGTGAATAAAGACTTGTTTGAGCTGTTTACTCTTGCTTGCTCTTGGGTGAACTCTGACGACGTTAGGATAAAGCCAGGAAAGTATCAAAGGCAGAGTCCGGGGGGGAGGGGGGGAAGGCTGGTATCAATGTAGGTACCTGCAGTGGCTGATGAATCTCCATCAGAACACTTAATGTTTTTAAAAACATATTGGGGTGTTTCTCCAGTTATTATCAATGTGGCATCCCAAAAGCAGACAAATCCGAAGGAGCAAATCAAGAACTCTGGGAGAAAAGGCGGGGGATCGTGCCTGCTTTCCATACAGCAGCAGCTTTCCTTCTCTCTCCTGCAGGGTGTATTAGACCGATCCTACTGTATTTCCTTGTCTTGTGACTGTAGTCACTGTCAGCGCCTTTTGGAGAATGGATATAGCCCCAGAAAACAGACACTCTTACTTTCTAATTGCCTTCATTTTTACCAGTGTTAAGTGTCCGAAGTGTGACAAGTACCTTCAAGGCACTTCGGGATGTTGCTCAGATCATTACTGCAGACTGAAAGAATGAGAAAGCCATCTGGCCTTACTCAGAGTTAATTTAATCTAATTAATAATCCATTATGCTGATGAGTGACTCAGGTGCTGGGGGCAAATTTTTTGAGCAGCTAGGAGAGGTGGGTGTAACTAAGGAGAACAGCTATTTCTTTGTACCTCTTTCTTACTGTTGGGCTGGTTTTTGCTTCTGCTAGCTGCGTATTATGGTGGTGTTTTTCTCTCACCCAGAGTTATAGTCCAGGTTTTCTTCCTTCCTGGGCTGTGATTTTGTTGGTCATCTTGTTCCTGACAGCTTAGTGTAACCTGGTGTTAAGTTTGGTTGTGTTTTGTTTTCCCCTTCTTATTCTGGTCTGGGGTATCTGGGTTTGGGGAGTTCCTTTAGCTCTCTTTAAGCACACTGTATTGAACAGATTTGTCTGTGAGCTGAATTCTCTAGGTATTTTTCTCTACTCTTCTCTGCAATGTGTATGCTTAAATCACCTTTTATCTGTTTTGGTGGAAGGCTGAACTTGTTTCAGTGCTTCAGAAACCGGTGATAATAAAGCCTCTGGTGTGGTGTTGAATCCAAGAGCGGATTGTGATGCATTTTGATGTGAATTCTGACAGTCTGTAGCAAAAGGAGCATGTTCTGGCTGAAAGAATGGTAAAATTGATTAGTCTCTGTATGTGGATTTTCTTGAGAACCTGACTTCTGTATTCACTGCTGCTGTAGTGCCTGCAGGTGCATCTGTTTACTGAGCTGCAAGTGCAATGCTGTTAGAGGGATTTGGATTCATTGGGTGTAGGTAGCTCATAAAGTGGAACCTTAGACTTTTTCCTCATGTAATAGAGTTGGTTGGATTACAGAAATGAAGAACTTGAGTATCAGTCTTGCTGGAAAGAATTTATCGGTTGGCTTTCTTAGCCTTTTCCCCTAATGTTTCTGCACCTTAGCACAGGCTCCCTGAGATGTCGGTAATCTGGGAGGAGCCCTGTCTGCAAAATAATGAGACCAGCCTAAAGCTGAATCAAGTCTTTCTGGAGTATTTGGGGCTCCAAGGTGACCTGGAGGCCCATGTCCTGTATCAGATGTTGAAAGGGGCATGTGCCTAAAAGCAAGGTCTGTTTGGCCTATAATGCTTATGCTGCCCTGGGCAATCAAAGCTTTAGTGCTGTTATTGCAAAACTGGCATGATGGTAATGCATGATACCAGCTAAAAACCTTGGGCAGAAGGTTTCTGCTTCTTTCTGTGTAAAGGCCTTGGCTGTAATTTTACAAACTTATGCTTCTTAGGCTTTTTATTAATCCAGGTCTGGGGGGGAATAGATGTGTTAATTTTGATCCTAGATTCAATGATTCTTAGTTCAAAGCCTTTGAAATACATGTAGAGTTGTATGTGCGTAGTCACTGCTACTGTGCAAAAGCATCTGTGAAGAGAAGATATCTGTTGAGCCGTTTCACAGGGAGGCTTCCCGATTTAATGCATTGTGGAATTTGCTCCCAAGCATGACAGTGCTTATCCTGTGAATGTGTGACAGCAGTTTATGGTGTTGCTCTGACCCTACTGCACTTCTGTTCCCTGCAGTCAGATAGGCGGCTTTGCTTACCATCTGTAAGACTTGAAGGATGGGGAGAAGAAAAGCCTTTCTAAGGGCATGAGTTCCCATGTGCAAGGAAAAGACTTTATCTGGGTCGGTTATGAAGTGTGCTAGGTGGACTTAAATATACGGTTTAGTCTCAGCAGGGTCTTTGGGGTTTTTTGAGGCCTCTACAAACCGAATGCTTACTTGGAATCCTTTAAAAAAAAAAAAAGCACCCCACACCCCTTTCTGAAGGAAGGGATCCCTTTTCTTCTGAAGAGCTAAACTGCTCAGCAGAGACACATGAGAGCAAGTCCTGCTCAGTCCTGCTAACACCTCTGGGGTTTCTGGTGTGACACCCTTTCTGGAGAGCCTGAGCAAAGCGTGGGGGTTTCACCTCTGAGTCACTTGGCAGCGCAGCTGAAGCTGAGTAGGCAGACACCTCACTGGGACAGAGGTCTGAAGGGGGGAAGCTGTGTCAGCTCTGTTCCTACCAAATCAGCACTCGTGTGCCTTTCTCTCCATTGTGTTCCTGACATGACCCCAGTAAGGGTAACACTTGCTACCATGCGAAATTGGTGAACAGCTGTCAACTTTAGCTTGGGTCAAATGCTTTCTGAAGTGTTTTAATTGTCCCCTGGTTTGTCTCACATCCACAGCATAAAGCCCTGGGAGTCTCCGGTGTTTCACAAGTTTGAGAAGCAGCGCTAACTTGTACGCAGTCTCTGCACGGCAGCAGCCGTGCCAATTACTTCGTAGATGTAACTCTCGGCACTCGCGTTGCACGGGCAGCTTTGAACGTGCAGAACATGATGTATGGAGTTAAGTAACAAGTAAGGCCATAGGCCGGTCTACTACGCTAGCTTCTTCATGTTTATTTTTTCCCCTCTCAGCAGAGGCAGTGAAAGAGCTTCCCAGCCCATCGCACTGGCTGTACGCGAGCGTGTCCTCCAGCCGCTGCCCTTTAGCACTGAATGCGCCAGTACAGCCCAGGAGTGGGGATTTCCAGGCTGTCTGTCTGTCCAAGCGCTGTAGTTCCATCACAGTACACCCCCCACCCCCCCGTCCTCTCCTCTCCTGTAGCGGAGGAGCCACGGCGGTGTATCCGCTGCCCTTTTCCAGGCTGCAGCCTCGGCCACCGCACCGGGGGCGGCACTGGAGCGCGGTCCAGCCTCACCCAGCTCCACGGAAACCTCCCGGGGGGGGGGGGGGGGGGGCGGGGCGCGGTGGCCCCGGCCGACCCCCCGCCCCCGGCCCGGCCCCGCGGGCGGGGCGCGCCCCAGCTGACCGGCGGGCGGGGCCGCCGCGCTCATGTGACCCCGCGGAGGAGCCGCCGCCGCCGTTCACGCTGCTGCCGCCGCAGCCGCCGCCGCCATGGTGCCGTCCCCGCTCGCCTTGCTGCTGGCGCTGGGCGCCGCCGCCACCGCCCTGGCTGAGCCCCTCCGCTTCGTCGACTGCGGTGAGTGGCTCCGGCCGGCCGCGGGGCGAGGGGGCGGTCAGCAGGCGGAGAAGGCCCGGTAAGCCCGGCTCTTCCTTGCAGGTTCCAAAGACGGCAGCATCCAAGAGGTGAACGTGAGCCCCTGCCCCACGCAGCCCTGCCTGCTCCACAAGGGGACATCCTACAGCATCAACGTCACCTTCGCCAGCAGTAAGTATCGCTTCCCCAGCTGGGGTGCCGGGGGGCGGCGATCGCCTCTGTCCCGCTGCTTGGAGAGGAGTGGTGAAGGGTGGCCGGAGAGGGGTCTGGGTGGGAAGAAGTGGCCGGGGAGGAAGAGTGTCCC
This sequence comes from Astur gentilis, assembly GCF_929443795.1. Lineage (NCBI taxonomy): Eukaryota > Metazoa > Chordata > Aves > Accipitriformes > Accipitridae > Astur > Astur gentilis. The sequence goes on along the minus strand of NC_064901.1, from coordinate 3,839,655 downwards.
TTAGTCGCGTTCTTGCAGCCTTCAGGGTACGTGGAGGGGAGGGTGTAAGGTAGAAATGTGTTCCCTGCTCCGGTGCCACACTCGTGCTTCTCCGTGTTCTGCAGAGATCGAGAGCCAGGGCAGCAAAGCGAGGGTGTATGGTGAGATGCTGCATGTGGACATACCCTTTCCCATTCCTGAGCCTGACGGATGCAAGTCCGGGATCCAGTGCCCCATTCAGAAGGGCCATTCCTACAGCTACCTGAATAAACTCCCTGTGAAGACCGAGTACCCCAGTGTAAGTAAGCAGGCAGCTGGTCTGCTCCTCAGAGCTACCATCATTCCTGGGACAGTCCCACCACCTGCCTTTAAGGAAGGACACCTTGTCCTGTGGAGGGGAGGGAAGAGGTTAGAAGACTCCTCAGACTATCTGGTAGCACTTCTGCTGTGAGTATGACCCTGTCTCAACTTCCCACTTTGGGACAGACCCAGCAGAGGAAGCAGCCCGGCTCCAGCTGTTGAGAAGTGGCTTCAGCTGTCCAAGTATGCCTCCTTACAAAGCCTGCTGCATTCAGCCAAATGCTCCCAAACTGGGGGTGCTCGATTCCAGGGTGTAGTTCAGCTGGGAGGCTGCAGGGTGTTTCCATTCTGCTTATTCAGAGTGGAGATCCAAGTGCAGTGTCTGGAGGTCTCCTGTGTCACGCAACAGAACTCTCCATCCATGTAAGATACTCCAGGAGTCACTGCATGAGCATGGCTCACCTACTGCCGTGGGGGCGATGCCCTAGCGCTATCCGCTTTGTGCAGAACTCCCAGGACCTCCTTGGTCCACACAAGTGACAACTCCCCTCCCTATGTCCTTGCCTTAAAGTCTCCTGAACACTCTATTTCCCTCTGCTCTTCTCTCTTTTTCAGATTAAACTGATTGTGAAGTGGGAGCTGGTTGATGACCAGGACCAGATGTTGTTCTGCTGGAAGATACCAGTGCAGATCACCAGCTGAGGAGCCCTGACATTAGTAGGGCTTGGGGAGGGGAAAAACAGAAGACAACACAGGCCAAATTATTTTATATAATAAGCATTTCTTACTGCTTCCTTCAGAGCTCTGCAGCCTCTGAGCAGCCAGTACTGTGTTCCTGCACGGTCAGCCACAGGCAGAGGGCTCTTACTCTGTTTAGAGTCCCCTGGGGTGTTCTCACAGCAGCTCAAGGGGGAGGAGTGACTGAGCATCATCCTCCACCTGCTCTGTGGAGGTGCTTTAGTTGATTGAAATGGAGCCGTCTGTCCTCACAAAGGAATTTCTCTGCGATGAACCTGGCTAGTGTCTGAGCTGCTAACTGGTAACCCCTTCAGTGCCTCTTGTAGAATGCTGGCTGCATCCACCCTCCTGCACTTCTGCTCTGTCGCAATCAGGATGCCCCTGGGACTTGCATTTGCCATCCATGCAGCTGAAGGAGAGGGAAGGAGGGGAGACTCCCTGAGCTGGCAGCCTGCTCTGTCCTGGGCCCCTACTCAAGCTGGCAGGACTGCAGCTGGGAAAACTTCCTTTTTGTGGATGCAAAGCCAAATGGCATTTGATGTCTCTGCAGGGATGATTCTTTCTCTAACCAATGGTTTGCACTACTACTAATTTGGAGCTGCTGGGAGCTCCTGAACCTCTTTTTATAACTTTCCTTTTAATAAAGGCTAGACAAAATCTGCTTGTGTTGTCTTCTGTGAGTGGAGAGGAGCAGGAGGAAAAGCAGAGTGGTAGGCATCTAGTTGGGGGTGGGCTGGTCTTACTTCTCAGCTGAAGGCATGGATGGAGGTGGTTGCTGGCCTGACTGTAGGTGACCTGCAAACGGCCAGCCATATCTGCTCCTGGCTGCCAGGGTGTCCAGTTGGTGATGTCTGGCTGTGCTCCTGCCTTGCTGGCCCTGTGCCGGCCTGAAATTGTGCAAAGGCTCCCTGAGGAGGTGGTGGTGTATAACATGGCCTTGCTTGCTGCAGCACAGGTAAAGCCATTTCTAGTGAGGGCTCTGGGGCTGGAAAAGCAGCTCCCAGACCTGCCCAAGAACCAACTGCAGAAACCTACATGCTCTTATGCATAAAGCGCAGCCCCCTTGTGTGTGAACAGTTACAACTGCTGTGCTGTCTGTGGGGGCTGAAGTTGGCTCCTGGGACAGGCACTGGGCTGGGGAGATAAGCAAGTATTTGGCCTGGCAAGGGTCTCTGCTCAGGAGCAGGAGGAGGCTGGGTGCCAGTGTGAGAGAGGTAAGAATTGGCTTACGAGAGTGGGGTGGCATTGCCAGGCTGGACCCACAGGGAGGATGTGGCTCATGTCCCCTGGCAGAGGCAAAACTAGCACAGTTCGGATCAGCCCCAGTGTCTTGAGCCACAGAGGCCCAAAATAAATGTTTTATTTAACAACATGAGAGAAGTTTCCAGCAGACTCGGTTAAAAATAAAGGTCACCAACAGCTTTACAGAAAGGAAGCTGGACCTGCCTTCCCCTCTCACTGCCCAGCCGGTGTGGGGCATGAAGGCAAAGTGCAGGGCTGAGGAATGCACCTGGGCTGGCTGCAGGGAGAGCTGGCCCTGGAGCCCCTCCGGCCTCTCCCCTGCACCCCGAGGTTAGACAGTAGCTTTAGAAAGCTGGGGTTGACACCCCCCCCCCCCCCCCCCCCCAAAGCTCTGGCCTAGGGGCTGGATGCTTCACAAGAAGCTGGCCAGCACCCATGGTGTGGGTGAGGCTTGTCGCTAGGTCAGTGCAGCAGTGGTGGGGAGATGAAGCCCCCTTCTTGGCAGGGCAAGAGGGGGACGCTGGGGCTGTGTGGCAGGGGAAGGTGTCATGTGAGCCTCCACAGCACGGGGTGATGTGCCGGGTGCTGGCGTCCAGGGTGGACTCTGCTGCGGCAGGGGCTGGCAGGGTGGAGGGGGGTGCAGAGGCTGGGAGCTCAGCCCTGGCCTGTACAGAGAGGTGGTGGGGAAGTTGTGCGCTTCGGAGGGGAAGAAGCGAAGAGCCTCGAAGCACCCGCAGCCCCGGGGGGCCTTTCTCCATGCTCCCAGGTCCCGGGTGCCAGAGCCACGCACTGGACGGGGGCACCCTCACTGCCGCTCCCCTAGAGCTACGCTGCTGCTGGGCTCTGGGCTGTTTGGGGCACGCAGTGGTGGGGCTGGGCGAGGGCCACATAGCCCGGTGAGCAGTGGCAGCGGTAGGAGCCCTCAGTGTTTTCACAGGTGCCACCCCGGCACAGGGGCTCAGGGCCGCCCACCTCCTCGCACTCGTTGATGTCTGCAAGGAGAAGGATGGGGGTGAGCCAGTGGCAGAGTGAGCAGTCCCAGCCTGCAGCCAAGATCTCCTTGTGCCCCTGCCACTCCCTCCCAGCCCTCCCCCACAGGTGCCCTATGTCCCTCCCCTCCAGGGTGCCCACCGTGGCCCCACCAGCCTCCCACACCCCTCAGCACATCCACAGAGCCCCCTCAGTCCCCAAGGGTGACATCCCCAGCATTTGGCATCGCCCAGCACAGGAAGGAGCACCCCCGCACCCCCAGCAGTGCACGCCGGATAAGGGCCCCCCCATGCTCTGCAGCTGGTGACACCCTCGGGTTAGCAGTTTCATGCTAATAAGTTGTGCTAGCATAAGATCTGGGAGAAAGGCCACCTTCAGCCTTGGAAAACACCCTTTCCTGATCTGACAAGGCCAAGAAGGCAGATGATGGTGGCCCTGAGAGGCTGATTATCACCTCCAGGACCAGAACACAGAGGGACCTCACACTGCACAAACAAGGGCTTGTTTTATTAACCTGCAAACTGTGCCAAAGGGCTCACTTAGCTGGCTCGCCGCTGGGCTACAGCATGTATGCGAGCCCTACAGCGGCCACCCCACTGCGACGAGTCTGCTCTGCTAAATGCACTTCCCTGGACAAGTCTGCCCAAGCTACCCCAACTTGTGGTGGGGCCACCAGCTAGGCAGAGCATCGCTGTGCACCCCAGAGTCCTTGTTTGCACCCACAGGACCTCCAGAGCCCAAATCCTCACCTGCCAAGGCAGGTCCAAGCCCTCTGACCACAAACTCCAGCCTCAACCACCCCCCAGATCAGCAGGGAGGAGTGAAGAGCAGCTGATGGGTTCAGCTGCCCACCCAAGGGAGAGTGAAGGCCCCCAACAGTGACCGACAGACCCCCAGGAGGACTGAAGAGCTCTGCCACCCTGGGGACCTCGGGTTATCTGTAGCACAGGTGGAGGGGGCCATCTGGCAAAGAAAGGGAAGTGCAACCCCTGGGAGGGAGGCTAGAAGCAAAACCTCCAGGCACCGTGGGAGGAAGCACAGCAGTCACGGGATGGAGGAAGAAGAGCGGGGAAGTGTGAGATGAGAGAGCTTGGGGATCAAGGCAGCCTTCATATACAGCCAAAGCAATGGCTGAACAGGCTAAATCTCAGGACCAGAACATCGCCATGGATGGGACGGGCTTGCTCAGAAGCCCAAGGAGGAGATGTTAGGCAGCACATCAGGGGAGATGTGCTCTGCAGCCTGGAAAGTGGGGGGAGGCAGCCTTGCTGGGGCTCCAGGGAAAGGTAAAAGGGGGAAAAGCAGGCAGGCTGCTCTGGCTGTGGACCACTAAATTGAGAGAAGTAAAACAAGGCTACTTTAGCCCAGAGGCACCCGAAAGCCAGAAGTAGCAGAGTAGTGCCAGCAGTGTGCACCAAGCCCTGGAGCCTGCCCACTCAGGCAGGGCTGGGGGCAGGCAGCCCATCTTGCCGGACAAGGGCAAGCTAGCCCCATAGGGAGGCAAGAGGGGAAGCACTGCAGCCGCTACAGGAGTACTCCAGAGGCCTGAAGTCAGCAAGGTAAAAACATGGGGATGACTAAGCACCACGTAGGAGAACTGAAGGAGGGGTGGGGGGTGGGGTGTGGGGCAGGGGATGGACGGGACAGGCTCCAGTGTAAAATGAGTGCTAATTAGTCCAGGACAAGAAAAGAAACAAGCAAAGGCTCCATAAATATGTTAGCAGGAAACAATGGGGAATGTTGGTCTGGTCCTTATCGGCAGAGGAAACAAAAGCCAGCCAAGCTGGCTGGAGCAGCTAATGTGGGCTTTGTTCCAGTCATCATAAAAATGCTTGTGGTAACCAGACAGGGTGCAGACCATGTTTGAAGTGTTTAAATGAGGGTGCAGGACTACAGGGAGGGAAAGGCCACACTGTGATGGAGAGGTTCGACAATTGGCTAGATAAAGCAGTTACGTTCATATTGCTAAAGGCTTGCTGCAATTCATCTTCACATACTTAATGCTCCTGCAGTCCCTGAAAAGTTGGCAGTTCTCTCCGAGATGGAGGGTAAAGGAGGTCTCAGAGACCCAAGGAAAGGTAAATTTGGTAACTACCTTGAAAAACAGAGAAGGAAGAATCCAGAATTACAGACTGGTCATCCCCATTTCCTTAAGCAGACCAGGTTTGTCAGTGATTAGGTCACAACCCTCCAAAGGATATCAGGGTCATTAAATAGCTGATGCAGATCCCTTAAGGCCTGATTACGTTAATCCAATCTGGTTCCCTTCGCTGACCTGATAACTGGTCTGTCAGATAAGGGAGAAGTGGTGGATATGATGTGCCTTGGCCACAGTGAAGATTTCAACACACTCTCACATGACACTCAAGCAGACAGAGAAAATACAGGCTAGGTAAAAATGCGGCAATTGCACAATGGGCTGCAAAGCTGCACTCCAAAGGTAATTAGCAATACCTGGCTGTTACAATAAAAGCCATTTAAGCAGCGGTCTGCCCTGACCCCTAGTCCATCCAGATGTTGTCATTAAGGTGGATGAAGGAAGAATCCCCATGCTTATAAAATCTATCTGTGTGATGCCACACTGCAAGCACTTTGCAGTGTTCAGACTCATTCTGATCAAGCAGAGAAGCGGTCCAAAATCAACCAGACAAAATTCACCGAAGGAAAATGCAAAGCACTGTGGCCAAAGAAAGGGAAACAGTGCACAAATGCAGAACAGGGAGTAAAAGCTCAGGCAGCCATTCTGCCCAGCAGCATTTGGGGAGAGAGAGAGACCACAGGTTCTGTATGAAGCTGCATGATTGTGTCATGCAACAAAGATGCTGGGAGCTGCAGTAAGTGCCGTGCCTAAGGAAAAGGAGAGTCTGCATCTGCTCTGTTGAGCCCCCCCGGGGCCTCAGCTGGCTTGGGGAAGCTGCACGGTGAAAAGGATGGAGACATGGCATAGGGATGTGGAGGAAATGCAGAGAGAAGCTTTAGAGACTGTGCCTCATAGGGCAGGGTGGAAAGTGAGGAGTTTCATCAGGGCAATGGCAAACGTAGAGGAAATTGATCAGGGATAGAGTAACAGTGGCTGGTGATAATACAAGAGCGTTATGCAAAGGGAGCCATCAGGGGCTCCCCGTGACGCCCAGGGGTGCCCTAGCTGCCAGCAGAAAGTGGCCGGCTGAACCTCCAGGAAGGTCGTCCCGGGTCTATGGGAAGGAAGCGCTGGGAAGAGCCGGGACTCCTCCGCCAGCTGTCCCGGCCAGCACCGCCAGAGAGCGGCAGCCGGCAAGGAACGCGGAGGCCCGGCTGCCCGCACAGCCCCGGCCTCACCGCCCGGCAGCCCCCGGGGCTGGCCCCGGCCGCCACTCACCCACGCAGGCCATGCGGGTCATGTCCAGCTGGAAGCCGTCAAAGCAGTCGCAGGTGTAGCCCTCCCGGACGCGCACGCAGCGCCCGTTCTCGCAGCCGTTGAGGATCCCGCACTCCTCAGCCTGCAGCCCCTCAAAGCCCTCGTAGAGACCTGGAGGGCGGCAAGGTGGTGTCAGACCAGGGCGATCCTCCACCCAGCTGCGGAGGGGACTTGGGGGGCACGCAGCGAGATGGTGCCGGTGGAGCCAGGACCGACTCAGAGCTGCCAGGAGCAGAGCTTGCTCCAAGCCTGGAGCCCCCTGGCTGGGGTGGGAGCTGCCAGGCAGCCCCCATGGGCACAGGCTGGGAGGGAAGGCACCTCTCTCTGTCTCCCAGTACTCACCAGTTTGGCTGGGCAGGTAGCGGGGCGGGGACCGCCCTGGGCCGTGGTGGAGAGGTCTGCCGTGATACTCGCTGTTGGGCTCCCTCCGAGGGAAACCAGCATCGGGGTTTCCATACTCAGACTCCAGGTAGTTGTAGTAGGGGCCCATATCAGGGCTGGGAAGGCCATAGTGGGGGTCTTCCAAGCCTGGTGCGTACTCATACCTAGGTCTTTCTCGGAGCTCAGCCCCTCTCTCACTGTCTTCACTGGCCCCATTACACAGGAAAGCAAAATCAGCTGCAAGCAGTGAGAGAAAAGGGTCAGCACCTGGCTCAAGAGAGATAGGTCCACTGTGCCCAGAGAGGGTAGATCCACACCAGGCCAGCAGAGCCAGGCCTGCTGGGCTCAATGGGCTCCAAAGCTGCAGCTCTGTAGTTTGCTGATGGGATCCTGTCTTTGAGAAGACCAGCTCCTCTCTGGGGCCACCAAGTTCTTGAGCAGCAAGAAGCCTAGTTCCCAATGTGCTCCCATCCCCGGCTGCCACTGCCTCACCTCTCCCAAGTTAAGCAGGAGCAGCGGGATGCACAGAGCAGCTCTCCCCTCAAACACCTTGGACTCATTGCAAACCAGTTTCAGGTACATCCTACCCACTGGTGCAGCTCAGTCCTGGAGAAGTGGTGGGTTCACCCACTCCTTGTGCTGGCTTTGTCAATGTAGACAACAAGAGGAACCCTTGCTGCAGTCATATGTGGCTGACCCTGTGTGACGTGACCGCTGGCAGCCCAGCCCGTCCCCACTTCTGCCAGGGGATGCTTGCCCACACCGCCCTGCTCACCGGAGGACCTGTGCGGACAGAGCGCACAGTTCTGGCCCCAGGCTTCACCAAGCCGGCAGCAGCACTCGGTGTACGTGGTCTGCTCGCCATGCAGCAGGTCTTGGCAGATGTAGTCGGCAACAGTCTGCCAGCAGACATCCAGGTGGATTTCATACTCCTCCAAGGCATCTGTCAGTGACACAAGCAAAGGATGCCATGAAGATCATCCAGAAGAGTGCTACCCTACCTTGTCCTGAGAGGGATGACCATGTGCTCCAGCTCCTGCCCCCCCTGCCCTGGCTGCATACTGTGCTGCTGCTGGCACACCTCAGCTGCTGACACCGAGCCCCCACCCCCTGCTCCCTGCTGGGAGACCCAGCTGTGGGGCAGGATGTGCAGGGCAAAGGTGTGCTGCGGCGGGGGCTCAGGCTCACCTGCCCTGCTGGAGAGGTTCACACACCGATTGCCAGTGGCATCCAGCACAAGAGGGAGGCTGCAGAAGCAGTGGTAGGAGCCGTCCGTGTTCAGACACTCGCCATTGATGCAGTACACTTCGTTCTGACACTCGTCCTGGTCTACCCATACACAAGGACAGAGCAAAGTTTCAGGCTGGCAGACATGAGCAATGTGACCCTTTCCCTGCCCAAATGGGGACCTCAGGGGCTCCTTCCACCTCCTCTCTCGTTCCCCGGGAGGGTCCCAGGAAGCCTGTTGTCCAGACCTGGCCCTGTAGCCTGGGCAGCAGCGACAACTCTGGGTGCAGCAGCACGTCTGTCCCTCTGTGCGCAGTGCGGTGCCTGCTGCACTTTGAGACCATCTTACCAACACACTCAAGCCTGCTGGAGTCATAGAAGTAGCCCGTACGGCAGAAGCACTTGTAGCCCGGCACCGTGTTCAAACACTGTCCGTTGCGGCAGAACTCGGAGCCAAATATCTCACACTCGTCCATGTCTGAGGGAGGGATGGAGGGAGGGAGAGAGCATCTCAGGGAGCAGAGCCGTGGAAGCAAGGCGGGCTGGGTGTTGTACCTGCAGAAAGCCAGCACGGCACCTTGGCCTGGATCACTGGCAGGTCCCCAAGTGAGCCCCCCCCCGCCTCTCCCACCGGCCCCATGCCTGAGAGCAGAGGGGGAAGCACACACAGGCAGAGCAGGGCGAGGGATGGTGGGGAACAGAATACTTTCACAAATAGGAAATTCATGTGTGTTTCTGGAAGGTTGAGAACACAAGCCCCTGGAGATGAAGTGCCAAAGACTGAGCCAGCCAGCCACTGGGAGATCTGAGCAGTAACTGGAAGGGTTTTGTCTTACTAGACCCCATCCCTGATTCAAAATGGGCATGGGAGAATTGTACGAAGAAAGAATCACTGCCAGCAGTGAGGCAGGACTGGAAGAAGGGCCACTTCCAGCTCGGTGATACTGGCAATCTGGGATTTCTCTGGATGGAGGAAAGCAGCAGCAGGGTGTTAGCATCCCCCACCACAGCCCCAGGGAGATATTTCTGTGGATGCATCTCCATGCAGGGCTTTGCACAGCACCCTCCCTCTTCCCCCTGGGAGAAATGAGAGAAAACAGTGCTAGTACCTGTGAAAGAGACTTTTCCTGAGAGCAGATCTTCCTGGGGAACATAGCCCTTCCCGAGAGGGCAGATCTCTTGGTACTCCACTGGCAAGGAAGCAGATGCCAAGGGGAGATGGGAAGAAAAGAAACGGCTTGTTAGTGCAACCAAGGTGGAACTGGCAGGCAGAGCACTGGCCTTGCCTGGTGTCGAGGGGCCAGAGTCCTACCTGTGCCTGGGATGGGGCAGGGGTAAGTCTCACAGTTGTCACCCCAGGCTGCCCCCACAGTACAGCAGCACTCTTCCTTGGTGATGTTCTTGGCCAGGACACTGTCACACAGGCGAACATCACTAATGTGGTAGTAGCACTGCTTGCGCTCTGCATTGTCAGAGAGGTGGGCTGCGTGTGTCTCGGGGCCCTCTAGAAGACAGCAGAGCAGGGACGGGATGGGGTCCTTGGCACCCCAACGCAGCATCCCACACCTAGGAGGTCCCAGAGCACACCCATCACTGGCAGCATGGCCTTCCCAGGTCCCCACTTTCAGGCTCCTCAGCTCTCCCCAGACAAAAGCTTGCCCATGCCTGTGTGGGCTTGTACAGCCCTGGTAGCCCCTCAGCTTTATCTCACCCCAGCCAGGGCTACCACGCTCCTGCTCTAGCTGCCATCCATGCTTCTGTCCTAGCTGCCTACTCACCCATGGCTGCTCGGGGCTGGCACTGCCCTGCCTCTGTGTCGTACTCCTCGTGGTCGCTGGGGCAGAGGCACAGGAAGGATCCCTCCACGTTCTCGCAAAGCGCAGTCCCGCACACAGCGACCATCAGCTCACACTCGTTCACATCTGCAAAGCAAGTGGCAGCGGTGGGGAGCGGAAGCCCTGCCTCTGCATGGGCAGCCTGTGCATGGTCTGCAGCATGGGGTCACCCTTCAGCAGGGAGATGGAAGCTGCTAGGGACAAGCTGAGAGCTCTGTTCACACCATGGCTCAGCACAAGTCTGGCAAGAGCTTCCTGCCCTGCTCTCAGTGGATTCAAGGAGCCTGAACTCCAGCTTGCAGTTAGTCACTGGATCACAGGATCGTCCAGGTTTGAAGGGACCGCTGGAGGTATGTAGCACAACCCCTGCTCAAAGCAGGGTCAGTTATGGGATCCCACCAGGATGCTCAGGGCTTTGTCTTGTTGGGTCTTTAAAACCTCTAAGGCAGGCAACTGCACAGCCATCTTAGGCATCTGTTCCACTGCCTGCCTGTCTTCATGGTGAAAACATTTTTTCTTGTATTACACCCTGCCTGTTCTCTCCAGGCACTCATTAAAGTACCTGCCTAGCACCTTCAGTCCCTCCAGCCCCTGAGCACCTCCTTTCCACCTGCACAGAGAAGGGCTCCATGTTCACTGGGAGCTGCTCACTTTTTTATAGAGCCCTGCTCCTTTGCAGTCCTAAGGATCTGCCGTGCTAAGGGGAGGATTTTTGCCTCCACGAGCTGCCCTGTCCATGTCTGGGATTCTCCACGTGCGGATGCAGTCCCTGCCCGTGCTCTGGGAGCTGTCACACAGTGGGGACACCAGCCTGGCATCTGCTGATGGTTCTCCCTCACTGACTGGCAGAGTGATCACGGGAGACTCACCAACACAGTAGTGCCCAGAGGGCGAGCTCTCATAGCCACGGTCGCAGAGGCAGCGGAAGGAGCCATCTGAGTTCTCGCAGAAGCCATGGCTCCCACACAGCGTCTCGTTGGCACACTCATCTATATCTGCAGCAGAGCGGAGAGCAGGAATTGCCCCAGACCCCACCTCTTCCAATAGACCCCCCCGTGTCCAGGCCCTTCTGCTCTGACCCCAAGACCTGGGGATGGGGCAGGCATTCCCCTGATGTGAAGGACTGTGTCTGGCTGCCCCACTCACTCCCCTGCTATGAGTGCACATGTTAAGAGATGCTTCCTGCAACATCAAGAGCTGCAAAGAGGCCACGTGGATAGAGCAACAGGAGCAAAGTGGGAATGGGAAATGGATGTGAAGCGTGGGAGGTGGCTGGCACGGGTGACTGAGGGTAGCACAGGTCCCTGCAGAGGCATAAAGGGACACAGACCCTACAGGCTCACATCAGCAGGAGATACAAGGGTGCAACTGAAGGGTATGGGGCAAGAGCAGAAAGATCTAGTATGATACCCTCCTGTCCCATTCTTCTTGACCTGGTCTTTCTCCAACTGCCATAGTGCCAGGGAGTAATCTCTGCCTTGCCCCAGCCTGGTGGGGTTGGACAGTCACAACTGGGTCCTCTGCCTACAGAGGGCAGGTTTACAGCCCTGCTGGCTGCATCCCGCTCCCCTCCTACTGCTGGATGGGAGAGATTTCCCTGGAGCAGCCAGAGCAGCTGCATGCCCCCAGCCCGCTGCTCCCAAGGCCAGGAGTAGCTCCACATGCTAAATCTGAGTCTTGGAGCAGCCCAGAGCCCAGAGGCTGGCAGCAGCTCCTCCTTGCTGCAGCCTTCCCTGAGCCGGGGGGAGCCTCAAAAACTGTAGAAAGCCCTTTGCTCTTTCCTCTTTGCTGGAGCCTGAACTCCAAACCCAGAGTCCCCAGCCTAGCACACAGTGGTACCAGCAGCCTTTGACCTCACCCAGCCCTGCCAGGCAGGTGACTGGCACAGGCAGCAGCCCCAGCAAACACAGCCTACAGGGAGCTGTGGTCCAGCCCCAAGCCTGGAATGGCTGTAACCTGCCCAGGACTCTCCCCAAGCGGAAAGCAGCACAATGCAGTGTCTGTTCCAGATGCCAGGAAGAGAGAAGTCTAGACACAAGCAGGCAGCTCAGCCAAGAAAACAAACTCTCAGCATTATCTGCCTCTCCACCAGCCACACGTTTCCTCCTCCTCCTCCTTCTCCCCCGCGCCCCTGGCAGAGATGTCCCACAGCCACCCTGTCACTGCCAGGAGGAGGGACAGGGACACCCAGGGCCATACTCACCGATGCAGTCACCCAAGGGGGTCCAGTGGAAGCCAGGCTGGCAGCCCATAATACAACGGTAGGAGCCCAGGCTGTTCTGGCACCGCCACGTGCCGCAGATGGCATCCCCGTATTCTTTACACTCATCCACGTCTGCAGGAAGAAGGGCAAGGGGATGAGGATGGTCAGATGGGGACCCTGCTTGCTCACTGCAGCACGTGGGTCAAGTTCAGCTGGCCAGAGGCCCTAAGCCGTTGCTAGTCCTCCTTACAAGTCACCAGCAACTTTGGGTGCTGGAAGCAGAACTGCCCTCCCCCCTGCACTGGCTGCATCTATCCCCCCAAGTCCCAGGGGGCTAATCTCCCCAACCACGAGCTCTCACCCACGCAGTCATCAGTCTCCTGTGAGTGTTTGAACCCATTTTCACACAGACACCTGTAGGAGCCTTCTGTGTTCAGGCACTGGCCCTGTGAGCACCGGGACTTGTCTGTGCATTCATCCACATCTGCAAAATCAGGCCAAAATCATCAACCTGGACCTCACAGCAGGGGAGGGAACAGAGGGCAGGACCAAAGGTATGTCACCGCCATCCTCCAGCTCACCTTGGCAGCTGACTCCACCAGCCGTGTTCGAGAAGCCAGGAGCACAAATGCAGAAGTAGGATCCATGACTGTTGAGACACTCACCACTGGGGCTGCAGATCTCGCTGTTCAGACACTCATTCACATCTGCAGAGGGAGCAGAGTCAGGGCCACGCACCCAGCCCTGGGGGACACCCTTCACCAAAGCCACATGGATTCCCTCTCCCCAGTCTCTTATAGGCAGCTCTTGCAGTGCTCATGGCCCCTTGCTTTTCTTGCCATGGAGACAGAGATCTTCCCTGTCCGTGGTAATCCTGCATTTGGCTACAACCTTATGGATGTGCCATGCATGGTGGCATCACCTGCCCTTTCTCCCTACTGAGAAAGAAGGGGGATCCATAGGGAGGCTCTATGTCCTGGACCCAGAGGACTGCAGGGATGGGGTTTGTACCTTCGCACATGGTGCCGTTAATGAGCTCGAAGCCAGTCTGGCAGTGGCACTCGTAGGAGCCCGGGGTGTTCCTGCACTCTCCCCCCAGGCACTGAACAGCAGGGTCCTCACACTCATCGGTATCTGCCAAGCAGAAGGGCACATCACAGAGTGAGGCCTCAGCTCTTGCTGCCACTGGAGAAGATCCCCACCCAGGGAAGCCATCACGCAGCTGTTGGCCTGCAAGGTGGGTTTGAGCTGCCCTCCCAGACCGCCCCATCACACCGAGATGAGGGCAGAGACTCCCTGTTACTGGGGCGTGAGGAGTCAGCTCACACCCTTTACTCCCCTCCATCATGGGGACCAAGATAAACTGGATCCCAGCACCAAGTCAGTGGTGCCCAGTGACAGGACCAGAGGCAATGAGCACAAACTGAAACACTGGAGGTCCTGTCTGAACATCAGGAAACACTTTTTCACTGTGAGGGTTACTGAGCACTGGCACAGGTTGCCCAAAGGGGTCGTGGAGTCTCCCCCCTTGGAGATATTCAAAAGCCATCTGGATGTGGTCCTGGGCAACTGGGTCTAGGTGGCCCTGCTTGAGCAGGGGGATTGGACAAGATGATCTCCAGAGCTCCCTTCCAACCTCAGCCATTCTGTGATTCTGTGAGGACAGGGATACTGCTAACCCCAGTGTCCACCTCCGGCAGAGCTCTGCACTGGGTACCACAACCACCAAGAGGCCAGTGCAGAGCCACAGTTGCTGACAAACCCTCTCTCCAGCCAAACTCACAAAGAGCAAACATCAGGAAAGTAAGCCGGCACCAGCCATACCTTATGCGGCAATGCTTTCCTGCCTGCCAGACTTGCCTACAATGTCCTCCTGGCAAAGCTGGCCGGGGGCCTACATCAGCTCTTACCCAGCTGCAGAGCTCCCCACAAACCCTCTCCCACCCAAGTTCCACAGGCCTTGGACAGAGCCTGCTGGCACTCTGAGGATTTTGCTCACAGCAGAGGAGAGAGGGGTAGCTTCCCTCTGACAGAGGGCTGCGAGATGCCAGGAGACTGCCGCTGCCTGCAGGCCCATGAGGTAGGGGGGAAGCACTGGAGGGCACTGCTAATCAGAAGGATGGGTTGGTGTGCAGGCGGCAGAAGACTTGCTAGTAGAGAAGGTCCTGCTCTACTCTTCTCCCCTGCCAGGAGCTAAAGTCCTGAGACTGGCACAGGGCAGGGACCTCCTCTTCCCCTTTGCAGAGCACTGAGCGTGCCAGAAGCATAAATGAACATTGCTCCCTACTGCCTCAGGGCAGGATTCCCAGCTGTTCAGTCTCAAAGGGTTGCAAGTAGCAATATTCTTGAATCTTTCTGGAGATGAACCATAACCTAGTTTATTTATCACAAAACTATCATGAAACCCTTATCATTTTTCAAATATGAAACCCAGATCCACAGACAAGGCCACCAGCCAAGGCAGGGAAGAACATGCCATCCTGCTGTCTGGTCAGTATGACCCAAACAGTATCGAACCCTGATAAGGTGCCCTTGTGACAGGGCTGGGGCAAGGTGGCTGAGAAGGGGCTCACATGGAGTCTTGGGAAAGGGGGAGAGCAGATGGAAGTGATCAAACCATGGTTCTTCCATTGTACCCAAAAATCAGTTGGAAAATAAGCTCATTTCACACTGGCTTTTTCAGACACTAAAACAGAGGAGAATAGAAGGAGGAGAGCCTCCCTCTTCTCCCCCATTGGAGGCCCCCATGCAGGGGGCTGTTCTGAGAGTCATATCAAAGGCAAGATCTGTTTGCCAGCTATGTGGAGGCTGTAGAGCTCTGCAGTGCTCCAGAGAGAAATTTACAGCACATGGCCAATCTTTAAACAAATACCTTTGCCAGCTCTGCCCCCTCCGTTCCCTTGCCCCAAAGAGGGAATTTGCCTCAAGCCATCTCAAGCCCAGGACATCCCCTGGGGGCAACCACCAGGGAGGGAATTTCCATGCCTGCGCTGGGGGAGTCAGGCTGGGGTGGAGTGCTCTCATGTCTCAGCAATGCAACCAACATAGATCGATGCTGGTGTTAACTGCCATGCATACCTGGCACAGCAGAGCCCTTGAACTAAGCTTTCCTTTTTAAACATGTCCAAGTTACATTAGGGGCTGGGGAAAAATGATGAAACGTGGGCGCTCACAGTCTCTCCACTGGCTGTGGACCCAAGGTTTCTCCCTCTGTTGAGGACCTACATTTGGGGCATGTGCTCCCAGGCACATGGTTCTGAACTGAACCACACACAACTCCTCTGCCCATGTTTCCAGGCCTCCTGTACTTCGCTGGCCTTTGTCAGCATCCCCCAGGCCATCATTAGTCCAGGAGTCTCATCAGTGAATCCTTCCCCCCCCATCCCCTTCCTGCGTGAGGAAGACCACCTTCCTGCTGCTCTAGGTGACATCTGCTTGCAGCCCCCCATGCTCTCTGCTGATCAGAGCTAAAGAGCTGGAGAAGGATCCCAAGGCTAAAGGAAGTCCCCAGGCCCCACCAGTAACCCAGCTATTGCAATGTCTCTTCCCTCATTCCCTCCAGCACCCGCTCCTCTGTCCCTGGGAAAGGGATACCTTCACACATGCTGCCATCTCTGGAGACGGTGTAGCCAGCGTCACAAGCTGTGCAGGAGTAGGAGCCCTCCGTGTTGAGGCAGAGTCCGGAGGGACAGGCAGCCTGGGCCGTGCACTCATCGATGTCTGCATAAGCACATGAGGGAGAGCAGGATGAGTGGGAAGGATGCAGAGTAACTATGACCGGGGCAGATGTGTTGAGAGAACTAGCCAACATGGTGGCCAGGACTCAGGCAGAGCCAAGCGCTCAGGAAGAGCCTAGGGAAACCTCTGGATTGGGTGCATGACACTTCAGAGGGTCTGGACCCACAGCCCCCTGGTACCTTGGCAGCTCTTCCCATCAGTTGCCACCTCATAGCCCTGGTAGCAGGAACAGCGGAAGGAGCCGTCCAGGTTGACACACCGTCCATGAGCACAAGTCCCCTCCACAAGGCACTCGTCCACGTCTGCATGACACAGCAGAGACCAACATGGCATGGGAGGATGCTCAGGACCGTCCCCACCACCCAAGCCATGAGGGTGCTGCGCCCTGGCCACGCAGGCTGGCTGCCCGCAGGAGAAGGGTGCTGCCTGTGCCCCTGCTCCTTCTGAGAGTTGCAGGGAGCACTTCTGTGGGGGGTGAGGGTGCTGCCCAGAGACAGCCCAAGCTCCTCACCAATACATCTCCCATTCCTGGGCCGGTAGCCATCTCCACAGCTGACACACTTGTAGGATCCCAGCGTATTGACACACTTCCCACTGCGGCAAGGGCTGGGATCCACGCACTCGTTGACATCTGCCAAGAAACACACTCCTTTCAGGCTCCCAAAGGTGAAAAGTGCAGCCTTCTCCAGGATGTCCCTGCCAGCTGGATCCTCAGACTCCCCCTCAGGGGGACAGTGATGCCCAAGAGGAAGTGAGACAAGTTTGCCAGGTCTTGGGCAACACTTCTTATAGTCCCACTTACCACTCAGGATCCTACACCCACACCTGAGGGCTGACATAATCCAGCAGCAAAAGTTACTGCCGCAGGGTGTTGCCAAGGCCAGGAATGTGCATGGGCAGAGAAAGGGATCAGAGAACATCTGTGCAGGGCTGTTTCACCTGGGACCTTCATAACTATGATTAGGATGCAGCCTCCAGCTCAGCAAGTCCTTAAGGCAAGTGCCTTCTGGAGGCCATGCAGGGGGAGCAGTATTCTGTGCATGCCCCATTTCTCATACTGCCTCCTAAAATAGTCTCCCACTCTCTGTTGGAGATGACCTACTGAGAAAGTGGGATCTTTGATCAGGCACATTGTATGTTCACAAGGTCAAATGCTCTCAAGGGCCCAGGTCATGCCATGTGAGTGGGATGCTGTGGGGACAGGTGGCCTGAGTCTCTGCAGCCTGCTCTCCCTGCAGTCCACTTGCCAGCATGAGGGTTTGGTGACAGAGGAAAAGTGGCAGGAAAATGGATGGGCAACTCCGCCCAGAATGGGAACCTGGCATGGACTGGTCGTGGGGGGATCTCTCTGGGGAGGTGGGAGAGGATCTTGGGAGAACTCCCCTCTCTGCCCAGGAAAGCCTGTCCCTCCTGCAGGCAGAGAAGAGGACAGACAGCCCTCAGGGAGAGTACAGGGCAGACAGATGTGGGGGGGTCCTTCCTCCCTTCCAGGAGACATGGAGTGGTGAGGAAAGAAGGTGTTCAGCCATGCACAGGGTGCGTAGGAGAGGCAGGGGAACAGGGAGCAGCAAGCTTCACCTTCACACTGTCCTCTGGGACCCATGGCAAAGCCCTCCTTGCACTCGCAGCGGTAGGAGCCGGGGGTGTTGATGCATCGCTGTCCCCAGCAGGTAGAGGGCTGCTCACACTCATCTCGATCTGGCAACAGACAGGGAGACAGTCCTTAAGTCTTCCCCTCCAGCATGTGGAAGGCTGGGTGCAGGAGAGGAGCTGCTCCACCTGCAGCGCTCTGCCTAGGGGACCCATGCCCAGGCTCTCCTCCATCCCCCATCTGTCTTAGCACCCCCTTTGCCATGAAGCAGTGATCAGGGCTGGCATCGCAAGCTCCTGCCCAGATCATCATGGGCAAGGTCCTGTCCCTGAGCAAGCAGGAGAGGGTGGTCCCCATGGATCACGCTGTCTGTGGGCAGGCCTGCGGGGAGGGAGGGTGCACAGGTGTGCATGTGTGTGTGCACTGTGTACATGAGTGCTTGTGTGTGTGCACAGGCATGAGAGAGCATGAAGGTGGCAGGCAACCCGAGGAGGTGGCAACCCTGTGCCAGGCGGACACTACTTACCCTCACAGCTCTGCTTGCCTTCTGAAACAGCCAGGATGTACCCAGAGTAGCAGAGGCACAAATAAGAGCCCACGCTATTGATGCAGCGACCTTTTCCAGCACAAGGATCTTTCAGGCACTCATCTTCATCTGTGTGCAGGCAAGGAAGGAAGACAGGCAGTCACCACCTGCAGCTGCCTGCCAGACCCCTGCCAGACCCTTGCCAGCCCTGCAATTGCAGCAAGTGGGTAGGGGCTCAGCAGAGCTGCCAGAAAACCTTCCCCCAGGACCCTGAAGGACCAAATGGCCCATTGAAGCCCGGCAGGCAGAGGAGGTGCCGACCTACCAATGCAGTGGAGGCGGCTGGGGTCCAAGGTATAGCCGGGGTGGCACAAGCATCTGTATCCCTCCGGGGTAAGCACGCAAGCGCCGGCTCCGCAGGAGAGGGGTGAAGAGGCACAGCTGCCGACCCCTGGGAGGGGAGAGCATGGGGTTGGGGGCAGCACCGAAAGGGTGCACCGAGTCTAGCATCTGCCTTGTTTCCCCAGCACCACTGGGAGGGAGGCTGCTTTTCCCCTTCTTAGAGAGCGATGCTGAGCTCTATGTCTTCAGGCAGCCTGCACCCACAGGGCCGCAGGGAGGACACAGCAGACCCTGCCACCTCCTCCGCCCTGAGCCCAGCTGGGATGCCGCAGTCCCCTGCACTGCTCACCTGTGCCCCAGCCCCACAAAAGGGTGGTGAGGAAGCCTGCCAGCCCCATGCCTTGGAGAAGGACTGGCAGCAGAGCCTGGCACCTGTAAGGGGGCTCCTTTTGGGGTGACAGCAGGGCTCCCCCCACCGCCACCCTGCTAAGCGGGGCGCAGGCAGCAGTGGGGGGGCAGCGGGGCACGGCACACCCCTCGGCACTGAGCCAGCCAGGGAGGCCAACCCAACCCCAAACAAAAGGCTATTGAGGAAGATGCATTCCTCAGCAAGGTGCCTCCGCCAGGCCTGCTCCCCAAGGTGCTCCAGCCCCCAGCGGAGGGCAGGGGCCTCGCTCCCAGACACTTAAGCAACCCTGGAACAACAGTGCCCTTGTTTCCAGCGCTGTAAACAAGCCGCCCCGGGAGCCACATGCCTCCCCTTGCGCTCCCCCTTCCCGATGAGTCAGCTTGAGCCGCGGGAGAACGGGGCCAAAGCCACCGGAGCAGGCGCGTGATCCCTCTCGCCTGGCAGCCACTGCTGTGCCGGGCAAGTCAGCTGCAGGTGGGGAAGGATCCAGAAAGCCAAACATTTTGCTCCCCGTACAGGATCACCCTCGTGCCTCCCCACGGCCAGCCAGCTTTCCCTGGCTGGCAGCACCCGGGACCAGGCTGGGACAACACCCCAAGGCAGTAGGGCAGGGACTTTTCTTTGGGAAGTCAAGGGAAGCACGTGGGATGACAAGCAGGCTGGGGAAGAGAGAGAGCCCCTGGGCTGAGCTTAGGGCATAATTTCCCCATAGTGCTAGGCAGAGAGAGAAGGGAAATCTCTGAGAGCGGTGGACACACACCTGAGCCCTGCGCTGGCATCTGTGTTGGAGCAGCAGCATCCCAGGTGGTGGTGGAGCCAGGCTGGGGACGACTGCGCCAGGACTCATCTTCCTCTGCTGAGGAAGAAGAGAGGTGAGGTCCAGACCCCAATCCCAGGCAGAGGTGCCCACCCAAGGTTTACCCGTGCTGGGTGTCCCCACATCCACAGCCCCGAGAGAGCATATGGAAAGGGACCACAGGGTGGCTGCAGCAACCTCATCATCTTGTTATTTAACACAGCCTGCTCCACCTCCCCGCATCCCTATGGCCCCACGTCAGCCACCCCAGTGTGGCGTTGGTCCCCCACACTGTCCCGCAACCAGCCCAGCCAGGAGCCCGTCCTCCCCAGCACCAGGGGCTGTGGTGCAGACGAGGCAGCTCCCAGCCTTCCCACTCTCCTCCCTCCTCGCTGCCCCGTCCTCTTCCCCATGACCACCCTGCCCTCCCGCCAGCCGGGCGCTCACCTCTGCGTGTGGCGGGCTCTGCGGTGGCATCAGCAGCGCCCTGAGGGACAGACACATAGGACTGCCTCTATTCCTGTGCATGTAGCTGGGATGCAGCATCCCTGAGACATTTTCCCACCCACCTCTTGGCTCCTCTTTCTCCCCAAGACACCATCCTGGGAGGAGAAGCTCCACATCTGGGTGCAGCTGGCAGGGCCTCTCTGTCCTAAGCACATCATCTTGAGCAAAATAGCTCCTGGCCATGCCCGGGGGGCTGCCCACAGAGGGGCCGTGCCAGCATGCTGTGCAGGTGACACCCAGGGCACTGCTACTGGGCAGATACCTCCACAAGATGGCCAGGAAGGGCATCCAGGCATGATAAATACTGCCACTGTCACTGGCAGCTCTGGAGGGCTGAGGACAGCCACTGCTCCAACCTGCCTCAAGAGCACTACCTACTAGAAGGGTGCTTGGTGCTAGACGCTCTTCCTCAACATCCCCTCCTGGCAAACCCATGGCTGCCAAAGGAGGTGTTGGAGCACAACCTGGGTCTCTGCTCCAAGGATCTTTCCACAATGGATGAAGGAAACAGATGGCTGAGCAATATACATCCCAGACTAGCTCTGCTTCAGATTTGGAAGCTCTGGTTCAAATTTCTGCCCTGTCTTGAGATTTCTCATGTGTCCTTGGGCAAGTCACTTCATGTCTATGAAGCAGTGACGATGGCAGTGCTATCCCCTCTCTCAGAGAGGTTGCAAGTACATTCTGAGGGCTGGGCTGCTATAGCAAGGGGGCACAGAGATGCTCAGGAGAGATATGGCCCAACTTCTACTGACAGCAGGGATCAAGAGACACACATTTTTCAAGTGAGACTCAATAAAGAAACCCAGCCCCAGTAAAGCCTGGCAGAGAATCAGTCCCCAGGCTGCTCCCATCAGACAGGGTGAATTCACACAACCAGTGTGGGAGACACCCACGCCAACTGCTCCAGTGGAGTTTCTGCTGCACCCACATGAGCACGGGGAGACGTGCCTGCGAGCTGGGCTTCGACATGACACTGGGCTTCATGAGAGGAGCCGACCCCAAGCTGACTGCAGCAGTTGCCCTTCCCCTGCCGCTCATTAGCTCTACAGCCAGGCCAGGCTGACAGCAGGGAGAGAGCACCCACACCTCAGCCAGCTCCGGCCTCAGCCTGGGCTGCTAGCCCAGCCACAGCAAACGCCAGCTGGAGTCAATGCTGACCATGAACTACTGCAGCAGAGCCCTCAGCACCTGTTGGTTTGAGCTAATGGCCTCTTAGCAAGGGCCGAGCAGGCACGTGGCACAGTGCCTTCAGCCATGGCAACTAAGCCAGGGTGATAGAGTTTGCAGTTCACACTCTGTTCCCTCTGGCAGCAGCTATTTGCTCTCTTTAGTGATCTCTCTGACCACATTTCACACCTCCCTGTCACCTATTTGTATGACATCCCCTAGCATGGATGTACCCGGATATAGCAAGACAAACCTTACTCACCTGCGCAGCAGGAGAAACTTCACCTGGAAAGTGAAACAGTGCATGGTGAGTAGAGTCAAGGCAGGCAGGCACCCTCCTTAAAACCCTGGCTGCCCTAACTTCACCCCACCTCTAAGACACTGCCACTCAGTCCCTCATGCTCCTCCGCAAGAGCTTGTTCCCAAAGCCAACACACCCAGACTCTTCTCCTGGCAATGTGCAGACCCCAGGAGCTTCCACTCCAGCAGGTGCTGGCACAAGCAGCTGGTCACACTTCCCTCCAGCTGGGCTGGACAAAAGCCCAAGGACTGCAGTGCCAGGGATGCCACGCAGACCTGAGGTCCCAGTGGAGGCAGCCTGGCCAGCCAGCACCAACTGCAAAGATGCGGTCGCAGGAGCCTGAAACACTCAACCTCTTCTCCAAAGGCTTGAAGACATGGTGTCTCATGCCCCAGGAACACTAGTAGGGCTGAAGAACACCTTGCATATTCATGAAGATATAGAAAGTTCTTATCAGCTAGAAGTCCATCCACGGGAGCATGGCAGGACCTGGGAATTTGCCCACTCTTGCTAGGGGCCCAGATGGAGCAGCTTTAAGCAGTAGACCCCACACTACCCTCTCCTGCCGAGGTGCCAGGGTGGGGGAATGCCTCCAGGACGCTCCCACGTAGGCTGTCCTGCAGTTGCTGTCTCCTTGCTGCCCAGTCCAAAGTCCAGTTGCTGCTCTCCCCTTGCTCTTCCAAGATGAAGGGCAGTTCTTCTGCCTCTGCCTTCCTCATCAACAGGCGGATATCAGAGCTGGAGTAGGTATAGCCATGTCCTGCCGGGCAAATCTCCTTGAAGGCTTCTGCGAGGGAAAATCAAATCAAAGCTTTAGAAGGCAGAGGTTGGAGAGAAGAGGCTGGTGCAGGGATCACCTGGCTTACTACACCCAGACATGATAGTGGGACAAGTGGAAGAAAGGAGTGAAGATGGACAGGCATATATGTGAATGCAGGTACCAGTTTCTCGCATCCTATCATTTTGTGGAGATTTCTAAGGGTTAAATCCTTACAGAAACACATCTGGGCTGCAGTGGGTGGCTGCTTCAAGCAGAAGGAATCTGCTTACAGGGCAGGGTGGGTTTTGAACAGGCACTGGCTGGTACTCCTAGACACCAAAACTGAAATCCTTTCCCTGGGTCAGTACTGCTAGGAAGGGATCATGCCACAGGAGGGTCAAAGATGAGCAAGGGAGCAGATAAAAGTGAACTCCTAGAACCTCGGCACTGAGCACTTTGCACATCACTCAAGATGCTCTGCACAAACCACCTGAAAATTTTTCCAAGCCCTGAGGATTTCAGTGCTTTCCCCTCCACCCTACCCCATACTGAGATATGCCAACTCACCCTCACCTGACTTTCATCCCAGCAGAAGATGTACGAGAGACAAAAAGGCTGTCGAGCAAAGCCAGGCACAGACATGGCTGTGCTCTCCCTCTGGTACAGAGTGGTTTCCCATCAGGGATTTCTCCGTCTTCCCGGTATTACCCAGGTCTGCTTCCTGGGCTGCTGTACCCATCTCACAGGCCAACATTTGCACCGTTCAGCTCTGGGTCCTGCAGCCATCTGCATGGCAGCAAGTTCAGGCAAGCCAAAACCCCAGTCTAGCCAGAGCAGGCAAAGCTGAAGCAGGCACATCTCACCTGAGCCAGGCACAGGGCACTCCTCGCAGTTCTTCCCCCAGCCCTTGCCGACGCGGCTGCAGCAGCAGATCTGCTGGGTGATGTGGTGGGAGAGAGGAAAGGAGCACACGCCTCCGGCTGCAGAGCGGTAGCACAGCCCCTGCTCCATTGACACTGCTTTGTCCGCTGAAACACAATGGCAGGGTTAGTGCCAGAGGTCAAGCTCTACACTCTCCAAAGAGGGAATGGGAGACAGTCAGTCTCTCCCCCTTGGGCCCTTCTCTGCCCATGCCTCCCAGCCTGTCCCAAGGGCTGCCCCATCCTCTTGCCAGAACATCCCCTGGCCTTCAGCCATCCGGCCATCCCCCCAGCAGTGCCAGCCCCAAGCAAATCCAGCTCCTGTGGGAGCTCTCAACCCAGAAGGCTCTGTCCTGTGCTGCCGCACCACAGGCATGTCCCCTCCAGGCTCCAGAGGGCCCATGAGATGTCCCTGGAGAAGAACAATGAATGAAGCGGGGCCAAGGCATGGGGACCTATCCTGCACACAAGCACAGGATAGAGTAACTCAACCGCACTTGCAAGAGACACGAAGCACGCTGCAGCCTTCATTCAGCTGTGGGGTCCTTCTCAGATCCCTTCCCAAACTGAGGGGTTCCCTGGAGCACTTACAGATACAGTGGCTACGGGACGGGTCCAGCATGGTGCCAGGCTTGCAGGTGCAGCGGAAGCTGCCACGGGTGTTCACACACTCGGCATCTTTGCACAGGCCCTGCATCAAGCACTCGTTGATATCTGTGGACAGAAGAGAGCCGGGTGAGATATGAAGAAGCTGAGGGTGAACTGAACCCCCTACTCCGTACCTCCCATTCAGGTGCCGCAGACCAAGGGGGTCTTAGCCAGGCTGGTGTCTGAGGCAGCCTCCGCACCAAGCAGTGTGGTGGGGACCTCCACAGTGACAGCAGTCCCACATCTGCAGTGCAGAGCTTGCTCGCTGCAGCTGGAGGGATGGCTTGTGAATGACTGCTCTGCTTCACGGTCCTCATGGAAAACAGATGTGGGCCCTACGGTGAGCCTCCCCAGCAGGCTCGCTCTTACGGCCATCATGGTTGTTGTTTGCAAGCCTGGACTGGTGAGTCCTGTCCTTTCACCTGATCCCTGGTTCTGCTCGTATGGAGCTGTCATCCACAGAGTATCCTTGCTAAGAAACTCAGTGCCAGCACACGGGGACGACAGTGACTGATCTCCTCCGGAGGTGGAGGGATGGTGGGCCAGGCTGCGCTGGTGTCTTCTTCCAGGAACAGGTTGAGCAAGTGGGACTTCGCCAAGCTCAAGCCCTGCCTCAAGCTCTGCCTCTGCCCCTGACTCAGCACGCATCAGACACAGTCTTCAGGAAGGGAGGTGGGCTTATCCCAGGGAAACTCTGTCAGGCTCACCCATTTGGCCTGCAGTAAAGCCTTTCCTACAGCAGCACCATGTGGGAATGTATGAGCTAAGCCGGAGAAGACAGGGATTAGCAAAAGGTGCATAAAGGGGAGCTGAGGGCAACTTTCATGGTGGAGAATGAGGAGGAAGCCCTCCTCATGGATTGATGTAGCTTTATATCTTCACTAAAGAGCTTGGCCCAGAAGAGTCAGCATGCTGACGAAATGTGCTGTGTCAGGAGGCACAAGCTGTGCAGGAAGAGTTGGATGGCAGCATGGAGTAGCAGGAGCGGGATGAACCTCAGCACCACCTCAGGACAAATCACAGGAACGTATACTACAAGCTAAGAGGTGAGAGCAGGCAGTGAGAGGGACCTGGGCACACTCACTGCTCACAGGACAGCTGCAAGCTGCCAAGACCAAGAAATGCCAACATGATGCTAGGAAGCATCACAAACACTTTTCCACAAACACACATAGGGCAGTCCCAATGCCAATGTCCAAGGCCCTGGTAAGACCTCAGGTGCCCTGAGAGCACCCAGTGGTGCTCTAGAGACTCTCAAGGTGGAAGGGGTGCAGAGGTGGGCTGCTGGGACACTTGGAAAAATGCAGATACTGGAAGAGCCTGACTGAGAACAGCTAGGCTCAGGAATGGCTTTCACAGCACTACCTTATTCCTCAGAGCTGAAGCATCACTGCTTGGTGGAAGTGGGGGTGTCACGCAGCCAGCTATGACAGCTGGAGTTCAGACCTAAGGATCCGAGAGGTCCTCCCTAGTCCTGTGCTCTTAAACTACCCCGTTCACCACACCAGCTGCCCCATACATGGTTGAGACACACAGCGGCCATCAAGACCAGGCCATGATGTTCAGTGAATTGGAAGTACCAACGCTATAGGGTTGTGCAGCAGGCCAGGGAATAGTAGGATTTGGCTGCATAATGTAATGGTTTCCTCCTCCACAGCAAGCACAGGACGGACTTCATGAAAACAACCAGTGGCCAGACCCCAAATGTACTGGGAAACCCTCTCAGAGAAGAGGCTTGGGCTCTCTGGAGGAGCCTCAGGGCTCATCCCTGTCACTCCCAGGCATAGTTGGAACGCTGTGTTGCTCTGACACACCAACTGGATGAAGTGTTTGGCCTTCACATAACCAAAGGGATTGAAGGGATTAGAGTAATGAGAGCACAAAACAAACAAGCACCAAGAGCTAGGCTTTATGAGCTTAATTTAAAACAGGGCCACATCCCGGCCTCAGTCCAACCCCCTCTATTCCACTGGCAGCAGAGGACCCACCCGCAGTGGAAATCCCCACAGGGAACAGAAGCAGGCAGGCGCGCTTGGGGCCACGCACTCCTACCCCCTGCAGCATGCCAGGGACGGGGCTAGCCCACAAGAAGAGGCCTCAGGGACCACAAACTGAGATCTGTAAGCTGTCTCAGTTGCTTCTTCCCACCCCACAGAAGCCTGCCAATGCTCCTTAGAAACAGCCACACTGGGTCAGGCAGCCTGTGGTGGAAAGGTGCAGGCTGGTTTATCCTGGCGCTTAGTGAGCAGGAAGGACCTGAATCAGCAACAGACACCAAGTATGTACGGACACCAGGGATATACAGACACCAAGGTGCTGGCGTGTGTCCTGTGCAGTGACTGCTGTGCATGCACGCCTCCCCACCACCGAGCCTCCAAGACAAGGTTTGTCTCATGTCTAGCAACCACATTATCCCTTCCAGTGCCATCCTTCCTGCTGGTCCCAGCAGCACCAGGAGGTTCCCTGGCTGGGTCTGCCGGACACTCTCAACTCATGCAGCCTTGTTCCTGCTCAATGGGGTGCAGCAAGGAAAGGAAAGAAGACCTTGCAGAGATGAGACATTTGTTCCTCTGCTGGCAGGCACCAGAGACAACCCTTTCTGTCCATACAGAACAGAGGAAAGTGGGCTTCTGCGAGGGCCCTCCTCTAGTCACCATCTGTGCTTTGACGACAGCCTACAAAACCAGAGCTCAGCTGCTTCCTGGTTCAGCTCCTCTCTTACAACCAATGGCCTCAGGAACCATCAGCCCTTGTCCAGCCCCTCGGCCCCCCTCCTACCTGGGCTGGCAAGAGAAGGTCCCATGTAGCCTCTCCCATAGTCTATCAGCCAAATTGCTCACTCTGGACCCTGAAGTGAAGTGCTGGGCTTCCTGACACAAGTCCCACTGCAACAGCAGACATGGGAAAAGCACCTTGAGGAAGCAGAGTGTCTGCAGAACAGTATTCCTCCAGCCCAGCTTACGAAGGAGCACGCAGAGGCACAAATCTCTGGTTCATGCTTTTTCCTGTCGAAAAACATCTTCCTGGCCAACTCCATATGGCCATCTCCCTCTGCTCCTCTGAGCCTCTCCCTGCTCCAGAGGGAACGCAAATCCAGAGCAAGCACTACAGCTCCCTGCTCGCTGACACAAGTCCCTCCAGCTGCTCTGCTCCTCCAACTCCTATTCATTGTCTCCGGATAGCTCCTCATACCCATAGTACTGTCTGTGGCTGCATAAGGGATGAGATCTGAGGACAAGGAGAATAGGAGCCATTGCGTTGTTGAAAGTTCTCCCCCAGGACAATGTTGGGAGGTTGAATCATTAATTAAGCAAGCATAGTGGAAAGTCCCAGCTAAAAGAGATGAGTCATTGGATTGCCAGCCCTGGGCCTGGGCCCAGGCTCCCTGCTGCATCTTCGAGATGACACCTCTCAGCTTATCATGAATCACGAGAAGGAAACCGTAAAATTCCAATTCAGTCAGAACACGGAAAAACACAAGCACTGTGGGTCCAAGAGATGCCAAATAAACATGAACCAGAGAAAAAAGAGGAGAGATGGCACCTTCCTCATATGGAGCTGAGGAGCCGCAGGAATGAGAAGTAGATAGACCCCAGCAGCATGGGGCAGGCAGGGCAGTCTGGCAGCATGGGCAAGTGACACACTCAGAACAGAAGGAATTACTTTTACGGCACTCTCCCACTTGTAAATGAACAACTGATCAAGCTAAGAACCTTCCCAAATGTTTTCAGGCAACAGAATTTCTGTTGCTCCAGACTACAGGAGAAATGTTTTTACACTCACACTTAGCACAGCAGCAACACAGGTCCTTATTGGGATTTAACAGGTGAGTTTTCTTGTGCTGGCCCAACTATGCGCTGACTATGCTTATCAGCTGAGTCATGTAATCCACTGTTACCTGTTTATCTTTCATTCTTGATGAAAGCACAGAGATTTTTATAAGTTGCATTCTTTGCAGATCTATATCAGGTAGTTAGATAATTGTATTTTACTTGTGTAGGTAGTTACAGCTCTGACAATGGACGTGGGAAGGAGAGAGAGGTATGAAAGCAGCATCCTTACCTTGGCAGTGGCTCCGGTTCAGCCTCTTGTATCCTTGGGGACACTCCACCCGCCCATTCTCAATCACAGGATGTGCTGGGAAGAAAGCAAACAGTGTGGGACGTCAGCAATAGAGGCAGCCACCAGCATCCTACCTTCTTTCTGTCCTCCTTGTGGAGGGGAAAGGGTCCCTAGGCCTGCCTCGGATGGGCCTCCAATGACTCCCATGGCAGAGGGAAAGGTGGGAACAGCCATATTTCCCAAGCAAGGTCTTTGGCTGCTTGGCAGGTGCCAACCTGGTGACCCAGAGGTGCTGCCTGTGCTTCATATCTATTACTGTGTCACCTTGGCTCCTCCCAGGCCAGCTTGGATAGCCAGGTGACACATGACAAGAGGGATCAGAGTTAAAGTAATGACAGAGGTCCTTGACAAAATGCTGAAATAACAGCCTGGGGCCTGTTTAATAAATTTTCCCCCTTTTTTACTGCATGTGATTTCCTGCCCCAATCACCCTCATCAAAGAAAATTTCAAATTGCTGCTTAAAATAGTTTTGTGGCTTTCAAAATGGCCTATAACCCGCACAATTAAATCTCCAAATTTTTTAAAGGCAAGTAAAATGTGGCCCATAAATTCCAAGGATGTCAAATTTAGGCACAGTATTTTGGAGCAAGGGGAAGGGAATCAGGAGGTGATGGGTTGGGAAGTGAGTAAGCACAGGGTGGGGTAGGAAGAAGGGTGCTTTGGATGGGATTTTCCCAGGGTGGGGTTTCTTTTTAATTTTCTGGATCATACACTTGGAAACAAGAAGTGTGTGTAACAGCTAAGTGACTGTCCAGCCATATTCCTACCACTTGAATTCCTCCTGCCTGGCATCAGTAGCTCACACCCTGGTGTCATACATGGAAAGCCCTCCATGGCAATAGCTATATTGAGGATCTGGCAGATTCCTAACGCACTGCGGCTTTTGAGAACCAGGGACAAACTGAGACCATTCTTGCAGCAGGAGATGGTCGGAAAGACCCTGCAAAGGTTAAGAACACAAACAGTGCACTGGGGGCACGTAACAGGCATGTCTATAACTCTTTGTCCTAGACACTTTGACCCTATAAAGCAGTTTAAAGCCATTCTAGGACATTTCTTGAAACACAAAAGTTAGGGAGCAGCTTCTTAGGATAAAGGCGCTTGGGAAATAAAAGATGGGAGAACAAGTTGTTCACCAGCCTGTACCAGGAAGGAGAATAGAAAGCCTGTTTTCCCCAGGTATATTAAATGAAGTTACAAGGTTTCCTGGGTGCAGAGAGATCCTCAGCAGCTGGATGAATGACTAAGACAAAAAATCTATTCACCCCCTTCAACAGTCCCATCATGAACCGTAAAGAAGGAGGTGCTTACAAATATCTGTATGTTAGGGGCAAGGGGATTACTGGTGATACTGAAAATCTCTGGGTACATTTCCAACCTTCTGGGAAGGGAAAAGAAACCTCTGGCTCATGGGCTCCAGGCTCAGCACGCCGGTGGGATTCCAGGTCCTCCCACACCACAGCCTGTGGGCTTGGGGCTCCCAACAGGCATTAACGATGCTTGGAAGCATCTGTCAGCCTCTGCACAATGTGATAACAGACACTCAAATGAAGCAGCATCATTGTATGCGAGCCTTCCAATGGGGAGCCAAGCATGCTGGAGATCAAACAGTGATGATGTGTCAGAGCCCACTCACTCTCTGAAAAGCCTTTGTGGAGAAACAGATCCTGCAGCATCCCTCTGCCAGATGCTGCTAGGGAGAGGGCAAGGCAGAAAATACTAGTGATGGGGGGTGACCGTGCAGGTCTCATGTCACCTCAGCACTCCTATGACTCCAGTCTGCAGAAATATGCAGCTCCTTACTGCAGCAAATGACTTGTGAGGCTGCGGACAAATGTCTTAATTTTGCAACGAAACCCATGTGCCCTGGAAAGAATAACTAATGTAATGTGAGCAGATCTCTCTGTACCAAGGGGAACCAAAACACTTTCTGAAGTACTGGATGGAGGCTGCTTTCTTTCTGCCAGGACCTGGCCACAAGGGAAGACAGCGTGTGGCTGCAGGAGGATGTAAGCTATTAACTCTCAGCTTTGTACTTAGTTACTCGAGCAGAAGACCACTTCCTTCCATGAGCTCTGATGTTGCCGAACTACAGCAGAGATGGCCAAAGACCCCTGAAAAACCAGCCTAGGACACCTGAGTTTCCTGCAAAGGGGATCAGCAGCCACCCCTCTCCCATGTAGCTTGTAGGAGTGTGGAGACTGGCTTTGGAGGCTATTCCTCTGGAACCCAGCAAAGGGAAAAAGCCTATCTGATGATCAGACAGGGCAGAAATCTGTCAGCATTCACAGCTGGAGGGGTCCCAGCCTCCTGTGTCTGTCTGCCTGTCTATCTATACTCTCTCCAGAAAGGGGTTCTCCCAGAGCCTGAGGCTGGGGATGGAGCAGCTGAGCTGCATCTGTCAGACAGAGATTTCAGGCTTGCTGAGGGCAGGGAGCTCTGGCTCCTGATTCAAAGGTGTGATTTCAGAGCCTTGCCTCCTGGGCACTTCAGCCCCGCAGGCACTGTGCCAAAGCAATGTGCTCAGCTGGTACCTGCACACCAGGACTCCCCCTCGACTCTCCTCATCACTCCGTCCAGCTCTGCTTTATCCCACCACATGGTGCTGCTTTCTACAAGGTCTGCAGGCACCAGGCATCCCCAGTGGCGCCAGGTACGCACAAAGGAGCTCACAGACCGAGGCTGGAGGTGAGCACAAAGCAGCCACAGCCCAGGACTCCCACCAGCACCTCTGTCCCCAGCTAGAACAACACTCAAACAGAGCAGAGTAAGAAGGGAAATGAATGCATAGAAATCAGGCAGAGGGATTTTGCAGCCTAGCAGGATGATCTTTAAGCAGCTGGGCTAGTTTTCCATCACTTCCCAGGGAACAGGCTTTACCCAAAGGCCCTGGCTCCCCAAACACTCTCTGAAGATGGGATGAAGAAGCTCAGGCTGATGGTGAAGCGGAAATAAACCACTTTTAGTGGTGGTAGCCACAAAGGCCTGAGCAAGGCAAGGTTTATAGGGTGAGATAATACATTGCATTAGGCCAGCCAATATCACTATGTTAAAAGGGGAAGAGGCAAGCCTGCGGTCAGATGAGAACTGAGGAAATGCTTGGCTGCTGAAAGCTAGCCCATTTCTTTCAACTCTTTCCATATATCATACAAAAGGCATTATCTCTCTGAGAAACCTTGCCTTGCTGAACTCCTTTGCCACTTTCAGGACTTACAGACATTTCTGGAGACCCCAGATCAGCTCCACAGAAGAACCCCCATCTGGGCTGGACCCCAGGCATCTCCCCATGCCCACAGTGGGCACAGAGCATGCAATCAGGAGGGCGGCTGTGGTGTCTCTGCTTGCCCTGCGTTTTCTAGCACGTGGGAGATGACAAGGAGTCAGAGTGCGTGGTCTCGTAGCATCTGGAGTGGTGGGGGTGGTGGACCCAGTCAAACCTCAGCCTGGTTTAGTGTGAAGCAGAGAAGATCAGCCTCCACTGCAGAGAGGACCTCAGCTGCTGAACTCACTGGCAGAAGAGCAGAGCAGCTCAGACCCCCCAGCAGTCTCCCGAGAGCAAATGTATTGGAGATGCCAGGCCAAGAAGTACACAGGGCTGGGGCTGTGGGGATAAGCTGAGTTCCTGGGCAGAATGGACAAGAGGGAGAGGACACAAATCCTTCAGTCCAGATCTGTCACAACTGCTCTCCTCTCCTCTGGGTAGTCTGTGGTAGGCAGGTTCCAGTAAGACTTTCTCCAATGCCCCAACAAAGGCTAGGGTAGCAGAGGTGGGGAGGGCATGCACCAGTGCTGATGTGCAATATGAAACTAAGCCCTCTACTCATGGTCAATAAAGAACTTCAAGGTGAAAAAGATGCTTTAAGGAAAAAAAGACTCTAGTAATTACTGTTGGCCTTTGGGGTCGTTTCAACAGAAGAGTCCTCATTCTGCTCCCACATTGTCTTCCAGCTAGGACAAAATACCTCTGTACCTAAAACCCCCCACTTTTGCAACACTGTGCTGTTGTGTGCCAAGACCATGATGCTGCAGATGAATGATGGGCAAAACAAGCACTCTACAGAACAAGGCAGACCGGAAAATGTTGCGCTTCCCCAGGTTAAGCATTGCTGTCTGCAGTACTGCCACATCCTTGCAGAGGTTTCAGCTTCTTTCCCCACATCCAGCCCTTCTTTACTGTCCTGGGCAGACTCCCTGTGGCACATGGTTGTAGCAGTGGCAGAACCAGCCCTCTCCATAGGCTTCTTCCCATATTTCCAGGGTTCTTTTCCTGTATCCTCCCCAATCTGATCACAACAAGAGCAGACCAGGGGGATGATTTTCAAGGGGTTTCCTGTGGCTGTTTCAATGCCTGCAGGCACAGTGCAGGGGAGCGCATGGCTTGCAGAGCTGTTCGGCGTTTCTGATGACTACAGCTCCATGGGTGAGCTGCCACCCCTCTCGCAGTGGGAGGTCTGTTTGGGGAGTGCTGCGGATGCCAAGCCAGACATTACAAGATCCAACTTTCCAGTGAAATTCAGACTTTTCTCTAGGACAAAAAACTTGAAAAAACACGGGGAGTGGGAATAAAACCAAAACAATAGCCTTCAAAGACTTGTTTCTTAATGCAGTTAAAACCCATAGGCAGGAGGAGTGAAAGCAGCCCAGAAAGATCTACAGTGAGCACAACCAGTGGGTGCTGACTGCAGCCTGAAATAAGGGACAGGGGGCACTGAAAAATCAGGACCTGGAAGATGCAGTTTTACTGCTGCACCCCGAAAGTCCCCCAAACCCACACAGAAAGGTGAGACTTGTAGCTCCTGGGCAGTACCGGAGACAGTGCCCATCACTAGTATGGGCTTCTACTGGAGCGCTGCTGGTCGCAGAGGTGTGTGGTCTCAGGGACAGGGAGGAGGTGGAAGAGGAGGGCTGTGATCCCCTCTGGGCAGAACTCTCTGCTACCAGCTTCCCTTATCCCCACAGGGCTGAGGAGGGCCAAGGCTTCAGGGAAACCAGTGTCCAAATCCACACCTGCCCTGGGGTATGTGTCAACCTGCAGCTTGGGTCTTGTTGGTTTTAGTTTATATGGACCATCTCTTGACTTCATTCCAGCATATTCTTCTCCACAGACCACTGTATACCCCAAAATAGCATATGGTCTGGCAGGTAAGCAGGAGTAGCTCTGACCAGCAGTGCGCCTGCTACTAACCCCACATCCTGAGCTTGCCACAGGACAGGACATTGCTTCAGCGCAGCTTCCTCACCAGCACTGCTCAAATACCCTGCTGGTCCCTGGGCTTCGTCCCAGCCATGACCAAGTGTCTCTACTTCAGCTGCCTCCTCAAGCCTCCAAATCTCTTTCCCCACCGTCAGTCTTCTCCACATTTTACCTTCTAGCTCCCATATACTCCTACCTCCCTGTTCTAGTCTTTCAGTGTGTGCTTCACTGCCTCCTCCGAGTGCTAAAGACCCAGGAGAGTCATTGGATGTCTCCATCTGATTTATCCTATCTTGCAGTGCAGTACATTTCATCCAGCCATCTCCAGACAGAGCTGAAGGACTGCAGCCGCCCAACAGCATGCAGGTGTCCTGCCACTCTCCAGGCCCCTGCCTGTGGCTCATCTCTGTCTTTCATGGGTTGGGCGACAGCCTTTGCCCCAACAGCTCACGGAGCAAGCTCTTGGCTCTCCCTCTTCTCCCAGGGCTGCCTCTGACATATCCTGGGGGTCACATCTTCAGCAAACTCCCAGCAGCTTCTACTACAGCCTGCTTGAATACCCATCTCTGTGCCCACTTCTCTGAAGGGGCCTAACAAGATATATCCTCCCAGAAGCAAACCAGACAGCCAAAAGCCTGAGCAGAGCCTAAGGAAACCTCTGAAACTAATGTAACACCCACTTCAGAGAGTCCTGGCCAGGTCAACCCCACCCCTACCTTAATTCTGAACTCAGCTTTTAACATGCTCTCTTTAGGATGCAGGCAAAGCATTCAAGTACTTTGGCTTTTCTGATGCTGGGCAAAACACAAAAAATAGCAGGGACTGGTCATGGCAGGTTCACTCGGACAGATGCCTGCCTCTGATTCTTCTTCTCTGATGTCTTTCCGCACACAAACACGTACCAAACATGAAAGCTGCAGTCAACGGAGACATCCGGACGTATCCAGACTCTACTAACAATCAGTGTCTCGGGCAGACAGTCAATCCAAACAAGTTCTCCATTTGTCTAGCTCTTGCCTGGCTGCACTTCTGTACATTTGTAAGTGTTTACACTGAACTAGCTTCTGCCATTTCTGTCTCTAGTTGCTGGAATTAAATTCCCAGCGCTGTCAAGTCTGCTCTGGTGCACGCCTCCCCGGGACACACGAGCGCAAGGAGAAGTTCTCTGAGAAGACCACAGTGCCAAGAAGAAAGCTGGAAAGACCCACAGGACATGTTATCTCTGTGCATGAGACACCAGGTCACTGAACTACAGCCCAGTGACTTTGAGTGAGCACAACATAGGCCAGCAAGACCAGGAGACAGAAGGAATGCGAGTGTGGGATGTGGTCGACAGGCAGGAACAATGCAGAGCGATGTCTTCACACTGGACAGGCGTGGACCTGGGAGCTCTGGCGGAGGAGGCACAGGGCAATGAGAGGTCACAGTGCTCGATGGCTCTGTTAGAGTAGCAAGATCATGGAGAAAAGACTGTTTCCCTGGCTCCACTCTAGGGCAAGATCTCTCGCGTGTGAAGACAGCACACCAGAGAAAACCATGCCAGCCACATGGGCTTCTCACTTCAAAACAGCTGGGCTCTCTTAGGCTGCCCCCATCAAGTGCCCGCCTTACAGCTCCCTTCACTTTGCACTGTGTGGTCTCCTGCATGTGGGGCTGGTTATGGGGCAGTTAATCAGAGGTCGCCAAAGAAGGGAGATACTTGCACATGATTAAAGAGGATGAAAACGGCTCCTTCAACTAGCCTGAACTCCTGCCAAAATCAACAAGAGCCATTTGGTCTCCAAGGGGGAACTTTATTGCCCAAAGCCAGAAGGACTGAGAATGGGATTTTCTTGTGGCACAGGAAGACAGAAGACCCATGGGGATACAGTTTTTATATCCCCATAGAATTAATCTGAAAAAAAGCCAGACAAGCATCTGTCCACTCAATGAAGACCAGCAGTGACAACCTCCCTTGAGTTTCATCTGCTGCTGGGACACAGGGCTTGTGCTGAGCTGTGGAAGTGGGACCTTCTGGCAACTAGGAGGCATTTCTTAAGTGCATTTGCTCTACTGGCTGGCTGACTGCAAGGAGCACATGGGGGTATTTTGTGCCTGTTTTCATGTCTTGGGAGCCTGTGATTACAGACACGTTTTGAAGCCTGAAGATCTAAATCACTGCTGCAGCTCTGGTCACCAAGCAATACCTAGCATCCTGGCACGGAGAAAGAGAAAGGAGTTGCAGCAATTTTGCAGCCATCTGCAGCCTAACTGAAGTGTTAAGCTGCCCTCCTGCTTCATAATGGGGGATCACAGAGAGACAAGGTGAGAAACGGGGAGACTGCTGTGGGATGGGGAGGAGAAAGCCATGACACGGGATGTGAAGGTCGGGGACAAAGAGGAGGGGGCTGAGGCCTGTGTGGGGCATTTCCTTGTTTGTGCTGAACCTGGAGACCCTGTGGTCACCCCCATACCACTTGTGCCCAAGGCTCCCTTGGGGCTGGCACATGGACAAGGGCAGGCAGGTAGCAGCGTGGCCCACGGCCACAGCAGAGCCATGCAGGGGGGGAAGATGACAGCAATCAGAGCTCCCCAGACCTGCGCTGGGTTCCAGGATGCTGACAACCTCATCTGTGATTGTGAGGAATTTGGCTCCAGCTGGCCCTACCCCTGGCTGAGGAGGAACTGAATCAAGGGAGGACAAGATGCAAAAACAGCTCTTGGGAGCACGCGTGTGAGCAGGACAGTCTCTGGGCAGAGCTAGAAGGTGCCAACACCACACTTGCACAAAACCTGCTACCTTGGACACCTCCGCGCTCCACAGGGGTCAAAGTCTCCTGGACCATGGGTCATGGTCTGTTCACTTTAGTCCTTCGACCCAGTGAAGGCATGTGAATGAGCAGCCAGGCAGTGATGACAGGTGGCAGGCAGGCAGGGGGGAGGTGAGCAGCTCCCTGCTTGCGTTGCATTGGATATGTGCACCTTGCCCTGCACCAGACCCGCTCAGCACTGGCTGCTGGAGCCACTGTGCCTGTGGGGCTGCCTCCCCCCAGCCAGGAGTTCTTCAGCATGGCCTCTCCACCACAACGTGGGATGGGGCCATGGCGCGAGGGGCTGTGCCTGTTACAGAGCACCCCAAGCAAAGCAGCTGAGGAATCCCCGTCTCCTGCTGGATCAGTCTGTCCGGCTCCCAAGCGCAGCAGAAACGGAGCTGGACGCCTGTGCCCCTGGAACGGACCCCGGGTGCGCTCCTGCCAATTGTTTGATGTAGTGTTATTTCCAGAGCCCCTGCCAAGCCCATGTTGGGCCCAGAGCAAGCCCGTAACTCTATAGGGCCGAGTCTGCAGCCTCCTCCACCGATCTAGAACGGCACCTCCTAAAACCATGGCCACTCTTTTCCCTTTTCTCCCTCTGAGCGAGGCTAGCATGGCAGGAACCGCCAGCTGCACCGGGGTTTCGCAGGGACAATTTAGGGAGAAAGCATGGAGCCCAGGGCCAGCAGCCAAACCGGAGTGCTCTTCCCTGGTGCATGGGCTGGGGCAGCAGCCAGCATGGCCCTCCATACCACCTCGGACATGCTGCCCAACCCCAAGGGCCTTGGGCAAGGGAGAGCCACATGGCAGGGGACCCGCGGGTCTGGTCCATGCCTCCCAAGCTGCAGGAGGCAGCCTGACCATTTTTGCTTGCCAAGGGTGCAGGCCATCCCTCGCACAGTCCCAGGCAGTGGCAGTACTCACCTGGCCGGGGGGGGCAGGCCAGGCACCAGTCCGCACCCCAGAAGAGCCCCACGCTGCCGCAGCAGTCCTCCAGCTTGGTCAGCCCTGGCAGGGGGTTTGTGCACTGTGGAGAGAGGACCAGAGGATCAGGCTTCTGTGGGACAGGGAGGGGACGCACTCCTGTCCACTGCAGCTGGCTGGTGCAGCAGTGGCAGAGCCAGCATGGGGGACTATGGTTTGGGGTCAGAGGCTGGCACGGCCCTCCCAGCACAGCTCCGCACCAGGACGTGGTGGGACCAGGGATGCGGTTTAAGACAGTAGCAGAGAGAAAAACACGAGACTCCTTCGACTGCACCCTTTGGAGGGGAAGGGGACATCAAACAGAGCAGGAGATGAACCAGAGATGGTATCACCTGGCAAAGCCCTGGGATCAGCCCCGTGCCTGGCTGATTAGCCAGCGAAATGGGTGCACCACTCCAGCCCAGCGGGGAGCTTGTGGTCAGGCACCTTCCTCTGCTTAATGAGTCTCTCTTTCCTGCCGCCCCCAGCCCTCCCGCAAGGCCCTCTGGATTACAGGCTTCCCCATTAGAGCAGAGCCGCCGCAGCCCACAGGCCGGAGCTGGCCCCTCTCCAGGCGCGCGTGGCCGCCTGCCCAGTGCTCGCATACCGATCGGCTCGGCTGTGGCTGAGCGGAGAGAGGCAAGCGCTCCCTGCCAGGCTCCTCGCCCTCTCCCAGGCACGGCATCACCCCGGTTGGGTGAGGTGTGAGCACAGCAAGCGTACCCCCTGCTAGCCCACTTGCCCTCCCCAGAGCATCTCCTACAGCCTCTCTGGGTATCCACAAGCATCTCCATGCATCATCATCTGCTCCCAGGGTCCAAGAGCTGTTGTCTCCCCACAGAGGAGCAGGGCTTTTCCAGCCCGAGGGTCTGATCTCATTTATTTTTGCACTGGGGAATGGCTGAGAATGTATCCCGCTAGAAACGGCTTGGATGGGAGCGACTGAAGGACGGGATAGGATCTGGGAGCAGCCCCCCAGAAAGGGCTGGGGAGCACTGGGGAGGGGGCCAAGTCCCAGGCTGCCCAGCTGGGGGGTCTTGCTCAGTGTGAGCTGCTCCGGGGAGCTCACAGGTGTTCCTGTGGGTGCCAAAAATGTCCAATGCTTTTCCAATGATGCAAGAGAAACATATGGGGAAAGACAAAATAAGAAATTACGATGACTGCGGGACAGGGGTGAGAAAGCTCCTCACGTGCATTTGCTTCCCAAGCCCCGACTGAGCTGCCCAGGAAGGCGTCGTTCCATGGAAATCAGACTTTCATTTATCGTCTGAGAGAGAAAGGAATTTTCCTATGTTTTATACGTTTCCTACAATAATCGCAGAGCATGGCTGTAAATGTTGCTATAAATAGGGCACCCTTTTTAAATGAGACTGTGTGTGAAAGCCATCAAGTCTGGGCTGTGCTGCCCCAGGGCACAGCCTGGTCAGGGCAAGGCAGCAAGGTCTCCCTGTTGGGCCAAAACAAGGGATTTTCTTCCCAAGTACCAACACATTGCTGCCCATGCCCACGGCACCTGGGTGATGTTCACGCTGATGCTCGACAGCTTCATGCAATGAAAGGCCACCCTCCCTGCCCCATAACCCAATGCACCCATACCCCACAAGAAATGTATCTACACATGCTCCAAAGCTTGACGGGTGTCCCCTTACCTGCCCATGGAGAGCCTCCCGAAAGCACCTCCCCAGCAGCCCCGGGGCTCTCTGCTGCTGCCGGCTGCTCTCTGTGGCAATGCTGTTGCCGTTCCCATGGGTATAGGTGTACCAGGGCATGGCAGCCAGCTGAGGCACCAGGACTGCCTCCACGCTGTTCTCCTCCGACACCTCTGTGTCACCCCGCACCCTGGCCACCTGGTGAATCTGCACAGTGGCTTCTGGAGGGTGGTTGATGTGGACATTCACCAGGGAAGGGTTTAGGGAAGCTGGAAGATGAGTTTATACCACAGTTGTGACAATCTGGCAACAATTTGGCACCCGAAGAGCATCTTGTCATCAACAAAATCATAAGGGAGGAGAGGTAGACTGACCCCACCAGGAAATCTAGAGGAAGATTGCATCTAAGAGAAAATACTTCTCTGGCCCAAAACCAGGACAAGTCTACCAAAAACTTTTCCCAGCAACCTGAGCCCTTCAGAAACTAGGGAAACCACATTTCTCATAACCTGGCCTGAAAAGGCAAGCATAAGGAGGTAGTGGCCTCCTCGGGCCTGTTAATGAAGATCTGAGGAGCACTCAAGTAAGAGCAGAATGCAGGGTTTGGAGCCGCCAGCCACACTCACCCAGCTGGTTGGACAAGGGCAGGGTGTAGGTGGAGTGCTTCACGGAGCTGCTGGCCAGGGTCTTTGGGTCTCTCCCTCCTTGCTTCTTTTCCAGAGAGGGAGCTGGCAGATGGCAAAACTTCCCTGTGGAGTTGGAGGGGCACCAGCACTCGTCCCGGCCCACACAGCGCCCTCCATTCAGGCAGGGGATCTGGCAGAAGTCTGCAAGGCAAAAAGAGGTCTGCTTAGCAGAGAAACTGAGACACTGCCTGTAGCCAAGGGGCAGCTGGGGGAGGCCAGGCAGCTGGATCTGGGCCACCATTAGCCCCATGGTGCCCAAGGACCAGGCCCAGCATTGGGCTGGAGTCACCACTTGCAGCCTGGAGGCAGCCTGGGGTCCCTGCTGTGCACCACCATCTTCCCCAAGCTCTGCTCATGACTGGAGTGATGGGTTGAAGATGATGAGCCCTCCCTTGGGCCCAGGGACCACGGCCAGCCTGGGGCACCCATGCCCTGTGGGGCAGTCCCCCAAGGCCAAGGTGGTGTTGCTGGCACAGCAGGATCCCTTGGAGTGGGGCAGGAGCTCCGGCAGCTGCCAAGTCAGCACAATTCCTTCTCTTCTGCATTGCCCCCTCCCCACTTGGCAGGGTTTTTATCCCAGCCCAGAAGGGAACTCAGTGGGGACGGGAGAGGCAGAGAGAACGGGCAGAGAGCCACATCCTCAGAGCCTGTCTCCTGGCCAGCCCTGGCCCTGCCAGCAGCTCAAGTGGGATAAGTGTGGAGTGGGACAAAAGAACCAGGAGCAATTCATCTGCACAGGCTCGGAAAAAGCATCCACAGATGAAACTGAAGTCACGTCTTTTCTGGCTTCATCAGATGCTAGGAGCAACCCAGAGCATCTCTCAGTGTGAGCAACACTCAGGCAAGGCACGGGATTCCCTGACAGATCATACTGACTCATTTCAGCGTGAGATGAGATACTGCTGCTGCACATCCCTGGATGCCTTGTCAGGTTCACCCCAGGGGATGAGCTCCCATCTGCTCCAGGTTCATTTGCTCAATACCAGCAACCAGTTTTTGGGGGAGGAGACACATCTTTGGACTGGCATCTAGGCAGAAACTCCTGTGAACCCCATATCAGTTGGTGTCCACAACAGCCAGACTTTGTATTCTCTCAGTGTTAGAAGAATTTGAGAGTTACAGAGGCTTTTAGAGGACGAGTCCCACCAGGTACTGCTCCAAGAGGCTGTGCCCAACCCACAGCTGGGTATCCCAGTGACCTGATGAGCAATCCCAGCAGCTCTGAAAGGCGAGCAGAGGTTTCAGCAGCCCTGTTTATAAGAACAGCTCACAACCTGCAGCCAGCTCCCTTGGCTGCCACGTGAGTGAAAGGAGAGAACAGGAGGAAATTAGGTGATGAAAGTCAGCCCCAAGACTGGATGCCAACGAAAGCAGTGAGCTGGCTCTGAGAAGGAGGGGGTGGGGAGGCTTGGCTGCAGGCCTGACTCAAACACACGCGTCCCCTCTACCTGGGGTGGGATGGAAACAGAAGTTGCTTGCCCAGGAAGGAGAGCAATGAGGCAAGGTCTGTCTTCCTCCCCCAGAGACACAGACAGAGTAAGCCCCAAAGACCCCAGGAGATATTTTCCAAGGCACTGAGAGAGGCTATCTCCTCCCATCTCTATAGCAGCCCAAGCCCTCAGTCTGCAGAGGCAGGAAAGGCAGAAGGAGGAGAGTGGGGGGAGCAGGCAAGAAGGTGGGCTGGGGGCCTCGGGGTGCTCACAGATGCGGAAGCCAGACTTGGGATCGTGGTCGTGCCCCCCTTGGCTGTAGAGAGTAGTGGTGTCTCCTTTCTCGCAGCTGTTGTAGCAGCGCCCGCTCCGGCATGTCTGTTTGCAGATGGTGGGTGTGAAGACGATTTTTATCTTCCTAATCTTCTCTGTCAGGTTGGCCCCTATGAAAGAAAAAGATAGTGCTAAGTGGAAACAACATCTCCAGGCCAGGGGGCCGGTAATTTGCAGCTCAAGCTCCAAAGCATTCCCAGAGCAAGGAGGGGTCTGTGTCCCTCCCCAGGGCAGTGTGTCTCCTTGCCCCTTGCTCACTCTAGCCTGTCCTCTGCTCCAGCATCAGTAAAGGTCTATCAACGCGTGAAAAATGGAGAGCGGCATGCTCTGCCTGCCCAGTTGGAGTGGCATAACTCTCTGTGAAGGGACACACACACACTAACTCCAGTACAAAGGGTGTTTTTCTGCTTTAGACAATATTCCTTCTCCAGCTACGTCAGTAGCTGTGAGACTGGCTGCCCTTAAACCACTGGAAGGCTTCCCACATGAACAGCCGCACTGGTATCCATCAAAGAGAGCCTTAGGGCTTGAGAAAACCAATGTCTCCCTACAAGCGTCCCCTGACCTCCTGCAGTTACCTGTGGTCCCCTCCTGGTCCCTCACCATCCTCACATTAGATACAGGGGGAAATCACACTCAGAGCTCTTGGGGGCTTGTGGAAAATGGACGACAGGCAGAACAGTTGTGTAACCATGAACCAGCTGGCTCGACATCAGAGCCCTCCACCCCTGCCCACCATGACAGCCATTTCTGTGAGTGTTCCCCTTGCTGTGCTCAACCCTCACTCTCCCCATTTCAATCGCTGCTTTCAGATTACAGCTTCAGTCAGGCTCACAGCCCTGCTCATAAGGGCTGAGATGCCACATGGTGCCTCCTTGGGGAATCACAGCTTCAGGGGGAGCCAAGCTGCAGAAGACAACTTGCATCTGTCCTAGCTGGGGAGGTGCTGAGGCTCAGCAACTGCACGTCCCAGCAGCCTGGCCTGAGCCCTGCTCATGTCAGAATGCACCAAGGGGGCAGCCAAAGGGAAGAACTAGATGCTAGTTGCACAATCTGACCTTGAGGGCTGCTCAGGCCGAGGAGGAAGCTGGGAGACACCGTTCCTATAGACTGAGGCAATCACCTTCACAGCAGCATGCTGGGGTGATGTTCAACACCTCTAGGAGGCATCTGTCACATCCCCCCTGGCTCCTCTCCCCAGCCGTCAGCATTTTCCTCCCCTGATCTGTCCTCCTTCGGTAGGGTCTCTTTCTTTGCCAAGCCCAGCAATGCCCATGCTCACATTCCACTTCCATCCCACCTAGCAACACGCTCCTTGGAGTCCAGGGTTTCTGGGGGATACTCAGTCACACCATTGCCCTTCCCTACAACACCCCAACAAGAAGCCCCAAAAGAGTGACAACCCTGGAGGCCTTACCCCTTGCAGACAAGGTGTGCTCCTGGGAAACCGTGTGTGGCCCAGAGCTGCTCTGCTCATGTCCATTCCCATTGGGGAGTGCATTAGAGGTGAGCTGGCCATTGCTGGCTGGGTAGCGCCGGACAGTCCGTGATGGCCCTATGTGCTGGGGGGAGACAGGAGAGCCAATTCTGCTCTGAGTCCTGTGAAAGAGAAAAAATGAACTGATACTCCTCATGAGTAACTGCGCTGTCCACCAGGATACCCTGCGGTAACCTTCACTGCTGAGCTGCCTGAGCCGCCTGAGCCACCACCTGGACACAGAGCTCTGCCTACCTGAGCAGGGTCCCACTCCTCACCTGCTTTCAGTCATTACAATGGCACTATTTCACCCTAGGAACGATGCCCCATGCCCTGAGCCTGGCAGGGCGTAGCATTCACCAAGATACCCCTCCTGTACCATCACATCAGGCTGCCCCACCACAGGGATGCCCCAGCTGCCTTGAAGAACCTCTGCCTGCCCATCAAGCTCAAGGGCTGCTCCTTGCCCCACCACATCACTTCCCCAGCAAACACAAGCAGCTCCAAATACGCTTGTTCTTATTGTGGGAACTTTCTCAGCACCTGCCTTCCCAGCCCCAAATGAACACTGAAAAACCAGCGAGGCAGTCAGAAGAGAAGCCAGGCCAAGCAAATAAACAAAACTTGGCCCATGAGAGTCACAAAAAAGGAGAGAATGGCCAAAATCTCAAGCCTGTAAGTGCAGTTACAACCTTCTGAAGTAACTGCATTTATGGCTTTTGGTATTTTCTGGGGACTAAGCATGGAGAAGCCATCTAGCTCACAAGGTCACACTTCTTACACTCTTTTATCAAGCCATGTAGACGGCTAGGCAGAGCTCTTTGCATTAAACCAGCAAAACAGCACATCTTGCTCTACTGCACTTGCTCCCATTCCCTTTCACTGACTGGCAGCAGTAAGTTTCCAAGAGGGTGCTCTGTGCTTATCAGCAAATGTCTCCCTCACTCTCGCCTGCACCACCTGCATGGAAAAAGGCTTTAGTACACCAGGGCCAAAATAGCTTGGCTGCCCATATGCCCCTTGAGATTCTTTGAAAGTCCCAGCCTTGGATTCCTCTGCAACTGAATTTAAGCACTGACAGGTCTTCTGCATACCCTGTCCAACACTTCCATCTCTGACTGAATGGCTGGGGCAAAGAGGCTAGTTCTGTCCCACCAAAGTGCCCAGAGAGGTTCAC
Source organism: Astur gentilis (assembly GCF_929443795.1). Classification (NCBI taxonomy): domain Eukaryota; kingdom Metazoa; phylum Chordata; class Aves; order Accipitriformes; family Accipitridae; genus Astur; species Astur gentilis. Next base: position 3,795,831 of record NC_064901.1, on the reverse strand, counting down.
CCCACCTTACGGTTTTTACCATCTTCCCTGTCACAGCCAGCACAGAGGAGGTGTTACAGTGTCTACAGGGAACACACATTTCTAAACCCAACAGGACTGGATAAATCCAAAAAGAGTTGGCTAACAGTAGCTCTGGCTCACTGACATTCCTGGCTTGGACAGCTTGGAATAACGGTAAGATCTGAGGAGATGGAAAGGGAGCTAATGCTATGCTGGTATTCAAGCGGGTCAAGCGTGATACACAAGGTAACTGTCAGCCAGTGAGCCTGAAATCAGCCCTGAACAACAGAATGGAAAAGATGACGCACAGGTCAATTAATTAGGAACTAAAGGAAAGGAATATAGAAGTGAGGTCAAGTCAATGGGGTCTATGGAGAACCACTCTTGTCAAAGGAGTCTGTTTTCATAATTCAATAGAATTACACACATGCACACCAACAGGCTGAGAGCCCATGCTATTTTGATAAAAAAATAAACAGGGCAGTACAATGTCAATCACGCACATGTGAAATGAATAACAAACTGGCTTTGTGACAGAACACAAGAAGCAGTTGTCACTGGGGAGGGAATTAGATGGGTTCCAGGGTGATCAGTATGAGGCCTGGCACGATTTAAGGATTTCAGCTGGAAATAAATATTTTTATTTCGAAATAAACATACGATCGACATTGATAATGTGTGCTGCTGACACAAAAATTTGCAATGTGGTGTATCGTGATGAGAACAGAGCAATCACACAAAGCAGTTTGGATCACTGTGGAGGGCAAATCCATCCAAGCAATATGGGATTTTAATAGAGCCAAATGCAGAATTACACTTCTAGGAAGAAAGAATGCAGGCAGCAGCTGCAGATAGGAGACGATCCTGGAAAACAGCAATTCTGAAAAGATTTTGGGGGTAATGACAAGCAATTAAATATGAACTGTCAGTTCAATGCCCTGACATCAGGGCAGTGAAACACTGCAGGAACAGGGAGGTATTTTTGCCTCCCTACACATCCTCATCATAGCAGGGTGTACATATGCTAAAATACCACATCTACCTCTGATGTGAAGTATGTCACATCTAAGGGATGTTGAAAAACTGGAGAGGATATGGGAAAAAAACATGACAAAAATAATTTGAGGGCTGGTGAAAATGCCTTTCTGTAAGAAACCTAAAGTATTCAATCTCTTCAATTTAGCAAAAAGAAGACGAAGAGGTGCTCTGATTACAGGGCACAGGTTTCTCCACAGGAACAAAACGCCAGGTGTAAAGAGCCTTGTAATCTAACCAAGAAAGGCAAACTATGAAACAACAACATCTGCACACCAAAGCCAAATGATTCCCTACTAGAAATCACGCCCATACGCAGCAGTATAGCTGTTTTCCTTCTGAAAAAAACCACCCCAGTAGTGGATTCCCCAAATCCTAATACGATAGCTTCAGGAGAAGAAAGTGTGCTACTGGGAGATGAGGCATCACTGGAACAATGCAAATATAAATAGCTAAAGATGCATGATCTGTGCTGTCCTGGAGGTGATTTTAGAATATCTATTGATAATTTCTGGCCTTGATCTGTAGGAATCCAAGAATGAATGGGTTTATCCCAGAGACAGAAGTCCCAAGTCTGGATACTCATTACCTAACTATTTCTAACACAGGAAAACCTTGAAAATGAGTGGCTGAGCTGCTGGGAGGAGGCATGACTGGGACTCCTGAGAAAAAGCAGCACAGGTAACCTGTGCTTCTGGGCAGATGCTCAGCTTTGCAGGCTGAAGGTTCATACACTGTTTGGAGTGGAGTCTGGCTAGAGGTCATTCAGGGATGGAGACAGAGCAAGTGGGATTGGTCAAAGAGTGATGGATAATGATAGATAATGAAATTATTACCTGCTGATAAAATATTTGTTGTCTTGTTAAAATCAAGATCTAAACTGAGATGAGGACAGCAAACACTGCTTGTTTTTCAGTAGTCAGCAAGGCTAACCATAATAATTGCAGAGAAGTGAACTTTCAGTCCTACCTCAGTCCCTACCAGCCTCTTTCAGAAGCTCTCCTGAGATTCTGCAGAGTACCATCTACTCCTGATGGCCATGGGGCCCAGGCATGACCTGCCCACACATTTCTGAGCTACTAATTGAGCCCTGCTACCGGTGAAGGAACTTCTGGTGCTTGTTATCTACTGCTTTATTACCTGGTGTGCTATTGCTGGTTTTGTTAGCGACAAAGGCAAAGCCGTATGGAGCTCTAGGGAGTCTAGGTGAGAGCTACCAAGCCCTGGAAGCTCGGGCACATTTATTCTCTGATCTCTGGTGAGAGACCCCAAGCATAGTCCTATGGGTTAATGTGGCTGGGGTTCCAAGGTCTTTTACTGCATAGATGGCAGCACCGCAAGGAAAAGAAGTGAGAGTTCCCCAGCCCAGCAATGCTCACTGTACTAGTGCTGGTTACTTGAGGGCAACTTCAGCCCTAAGTTCTGAAGAGTCGTTGGGTGAAGGTGACCGGTGGCATAAGACAGGGAAATATCAACTCTTGTGCTTGAAACTACTCACATCAGATCTATCCTTGAGGAAGGCAGCATGTTATGTGCAAGCAGCAGGGTTTGGCTGGGCACTACCTATTGCCTGCCTGAAGGAATTCCACCCCTTGGCTTTAGGGACAACTCCTGTCATTCCCAGGATCATGAGATTTTCTAAAACAAAAACCTCAAAAGCAACATATGAAGGGCTTTAAATAAAATAATCATTAGCATTTTGGTTACAAAGAAAAGGGATTATATGCACTTACTGTGAGGGGCAGTGCCAACTTCACAGAGGAAAAACAGAGGAGGAACATTACTCCATGGCTTGCAACACTTCAGAAAAAGCCATCCTACTGGGATCTTGTTGGCAAAGCACTCTAGTGTGTGTCACAGCAGGGTGAGGCAGATTTGCTTTGAATTAATTTGTTTATTTGGTTCTATTCTAGGCGGATGAGCTCTGGGATTTGTGGACCCAGTTGAGTAACACCATCCTACCCCAGGCCACAGAAATCAATGGCAAAAGGCATCTTTCCATCTCAATTTGTCAGTCCCAATCCATCCCCAAGTCACACCAAGTGGCTGGCTCATAGTCAGGGAATACGAAACAGCTTTTACCCTCCAAACCTTCAGAGTCAGTCCATGCTGGGCAGACGGGGACTGGCTTCGTTGAAGGGTCTTGGGGAATGAACTTGAGCTCACCACATCAGTACAGACCTGGCCAGAAGGCATTAGCAACCCCTAATCATTTGGTGCATCTTAATATATGGCCAGAGCCCAGGGATCTGCATTGCCACAAGTGCTCTCGCTGGTGTGGCTGTCCTAGGGGTAACAGCGAGGATGGAAAACAGATGGGGCAGCTCCAAATCAGCAGAGTGGGGAGCTTGTGCTACCACTCTCCATGCCTCCACCTGCTTGAGGAAGAGGCACTGAAGAGGTGGAGGTTGACACCTCAAGCACTCTATTCCGGGACACTTGAAGTCCCAGGGCTTCACATTCATTCAGTCTTGCAGCTTCCCTCAGCATGGTATTACTCACTTCCACTCTTCCAGCCAGGCACATGGCCAGCAAGATCTCTGCAAAGAGGCAGTGGTCTCTTCCTTTATAGGCGACCGCCTGCCAAGCAGCTGGTTTCCCTGCTCTTCATCCGTCAGAGCTGCTGACAGCTTTCTCCGTGTCAGGCACAGCCTGTGGGGCAGAAACAGCATGCAGACTCCTAGGACACCTCTCCTTCTGGGCTGTCCTGGGGCGCCCGCCTCTGCGGTGGCTGGATAGCAGCAGCAGCAGTCCAGGGGAAAACACAGGTCAAGGAGGGAAGGTACAGGGAGCAATGTTCTCCTTCCAGAAGCAAGGATGTGTGTGCTCCTGCTGATCTCTACCAGGCTGACGGCTGAAAAGTCACTGGCTGAGAGACCTCAGTCACAGGCACACGGCAAGTTTCACTCCCATAGGTATCAGGTGCTAATCAAAATTAAAAGAGATTTGGGATGGAAGGGAGCTGTGCAGACAGACTGACCCGCATCTGCAACAGTTCAAAACTACCCAACAAGCACCCGTAGCTGCCCTCTTCTGAGGTGCAGGTCAAGGACCTGGACTCCCCATAAGCCTCCGAGGACACATGCCAGGAGTCAGGAGAACTCAGGGAGACCTGGTCCATTACATTCTAGTGCTACACATCCCTGCAGGGTTCAAATTACACCTGTATGACATCCAGCAAGGGACCTGCACGCCTGCCACTGCACCTTTGTCTGTGTATAAATGCTTTATTTTACATAGGTTTTGTTACCGGTTACACTCTGCTGTATATTTACTTTAGAGACAGCAGGCTAGAGGAGGTACGAAAATGTTGTATTCCTTGGATACGATGGCTCTCCTGTCCAGTCCCTGATGAACTTGCAAGGTGCCTGTTCCCTGCCTGGAGGTGAGCAGTATCTCTCACCCCACTGAGGACAACAAGCAGAAGACTGAGCTGGCAGGCTTCCGGCAACCACACAGATGAACACGAGGACCGCTGTTTTCTGAATCAACCACAGTTTTTTTAAAAAGGCTGCAATTTCAAGACTAGGTTCACAGAATCACAATAACCAAGTCTAAATCACTGAGACCATGGGGGCCAGAAAACAATACTGTTTTTCTAACCCACTGTATATAGAAAGCATTTTTCAAATCTCTGATCACTTTTGATGATCATGGTTCTCTGGGTAAGCAAAAGCCACAGAGAATCCAGGTGGGTATACAGCTGTGGCTTCTTTTAGTGACCTGAGGCCAGGCATCCTCCTTGGGGCTGGAGGCAAAGGTGGCAAACTTTTCAAAGCACTTCCCTCTCCCCAGCAGCAACACCTCAGTCTTTCCTGGATTTAGCTTCTATCGGCTACTCTTTGTCCGACTGTTGACTTTGGCCAGATAGTTAGTGAGCTGGGAAATGGTGTTTTTTGTGTTTGCGTGAAGGAAACGCAGAGCCAAGTGCCACAGGAGTATTACTGGTTTTTCATCCAGCCTGCCTCGCCTTCTCCCCAGCCAAAGCCTGACTGACCATAGCAGGGTGGATGGCCCAAGACACTGTGGAGAGAGTGAATCCTGGACAGTGCAGTCAGCGGGGAGGGGTGCTAAGCCCAGACAAGGCAAGGGCCGGCCAGATGAGGATTGGAAAGTCACTCTTCCCGCTGGAAATAAATCTGTGCCCTGCTGAGCATCAGGGAGAGACGATAGAGACCTAAGGAGCAATTTCCAGGAGGGCAACAACAGTGGGATAGCACTGGCCAAAACAAAGCTGAATATAAGCTGCCCTCAGAGAAGAAACCATCTTCCCAGGGTTCAGAAACCCCCATCCCAGGGCCTGAGCTCAACAAGCTCCATGTCTCCAAGTACAACCAGCCTGCTGCCTGGGATGCAACTGCTGCCTCCAGCCAGCCGGAGAGGCAGAGTGCTGCCCGCGGGGCTGGGAGCAGGGTCCCACGGAAGGAAGCCACTGCAGAACTGGTGAGTCCAGCCCAGCTCCCCCAGCCTGCAGCCCGTGCGTGCAGCTCCAAGGTGAGAAGGCTCAGCCAGGACGGGGGCTGAGTCATGCTCAGCCCCTGATAACCTGCCAGGATAACAGGCGGGTTCTCCCCTGGTTTTTAAACGCTGAACAATATTCTTGGTGTCTGTCTTGTCCATCCGCCTGTCCCTTTGGCTAGACGCCCTCCCTGCTTGGGGCCACGGGGACCAAAATCAGTGATTCACTTCCCCCTTTGTAATGCTCGGCAGTTGCTGATTTTCCACTAAAGCATCGCAAAAGAATGGGCAGCCTCAACACCAGCGTCTGTGTCTACAGGGGGAGAGAGAAGCAGCCAGCCTTGGAAAGCAGCAAATTGACCGCAGACCAGAAACTTCCCCTTTCTTGGACTCAGAACAGGTTCCTCAGCAGGCAGACAGGATTCATGGCTCAGTCTGCGGGCCCTGGAGCACAGGAGAATCATTGCTTAGAGAGCACTCAAGCTTATTATCAATTAGCTCACAAACATGCTGACAAGGAAGACAGCTCTGTTAGGACTCAGGGAGGAGGAGGAAAACCACACCATACAAGGCACCTGACTTCAAGCCCACCCACATTATATCCATAAATCTGGGCTCAGTTTATTATCCCCACAAGCAGCAGAGATAGCTCTGAAACCTGCCTGCTTCAGGCTTCCCACTGTCCCTCCTGTGGCTGCCTTCAGCCCTGGTACCCCCTGTGCAAGTGAGGGACACACCGAAGTCCAAAGCCCCCTGCTCCCCAGGGTTTGGTGGAAGGCAAGGAAAGTTCTCCTGCCCAGGAGAAGCAGCCACCAGCCTCCCCCAGGCAGGAGACCTTCCCCCCTGAGCCAAGCAGGACCTGTGTACCATGGAGGCCACAGGAATGACCATCAGGGTGCCTTCACGCCCGATTCACAGTCACCTGCAGCCAGATCTCATGCCAGATGGGACACCAGACACAGGCACCTGGACCATCTCAGGGACATCAAGGCGAGCAGCAACCCTATTTCTTACCACAACAGATCTCAGCTGTGAAAGGTGTCTCCTCGCATGTTCACCTGACACCTCGTAGTGCCACAGGCACAACTCACACAGTCAGGTCATCAGGCAAGCTGGAACGGAGTTATCAAAATCCTCCCTCCCCTGCGAGACCTCGAGTGCTCCTGTGGGCAGAGGTGTCACTGACAACACCCTTTGCCTTGGGCACAAAGAGCGCTGCCAAAGCAGGGTTGCAGGGGCAGGAACACATGTCAGGCTCCCTGCCCCACATGCACACTCAATGCTGCTGGCACATAGCCGGGAGCCACGTCAGTCCAGCACCCAGATGCCACCACTATTCCTCCCCACGGCTAGCAAGGGGCTGTCATACGGGCATCTTCTTTCCTCTGGCCCCCAAGGCAGTGCCGGTGATGTAGGGCCACTCGAGCTGGCTCCCAGCCTGCCATGGTAGTGCGTGAGAACAAAGAGGGAGAAGGCGATGGGCTGCGAACTCTATTTTTATCTGCTCAGGAGTTGCCAGACACCACATAAGTGAACCTCTGTAAGCACACAGACAGCTAACAGGTTCTTTTTAACCAGTCTCTGGGGGTCCAATTTGCTCCTTAGCCAAAGTGGCTGCTCACACGTCTACGCACAGTTCTCTGCTGACATTAAATGCCCTTCCCTTGCCATACACACCACACACGCCACCTGCCACTCTGTGAGCGCTCTTCTTTGCTCTCATGTGTTAGGGAGAGAGCAACTGACTCCCTGGAAGAAGTCCAGCTCTCCAAGCATGGGAACAGCACCTGCCTGGCCTAGCGAGGCTGCAGAAACATGCCCTGCACAAGGGCACGGCACCGGGCTATCACCAGGAGCAGCAGATCACACCCCTGGTTGGATCCATCAGACCTTAGTGCTGACCCATAAAATGGCCAGAACTGTGATTTCCAAATGCCAAGCGTGGTAAAGAGCTGTTTGCAATCTGTCTGTCTCCAGAGCTGAAGTGCGGGCCAATGCCTCCCAGAAAAATCAAAACGCAGCCTGCAACCGCTCTGAGCTTCAAGTGGAGCCAGCAGAGGAACCAGGCCAGGCTACTCAATTACAAATGCCACATCTGGGCCAAACCTTGCACACTCCATAGACTAAAACAGTGATTTAGAGGGAGAGGGAGGCCAGGCGAGCTACCACCCCTCTGGCAAAATGGTCCAGGCTGGCCTGTGGCATGTGTGGTGAGTGGCAGGTGAGATGGGCGGCTGTGCAGCCCTCCTCTTCCCAGCTCAGTCGTGTGCTTCTTCAGGCTGAAGCGGTGCGAAACATGCTCCAGTTGGCTCCCCTGCCTGCATGCAGGGGCTGGTGTTCAGCAGCATGATCAACAGGCACGGCACTGCTGCCAGATGCAGTCACACAGCTGCTCTCACGCCGTGGTAAGAAAAGACCCATCCAGAAGTGTCCTAACAGCTGCCATCACATGAAGGTCTCCATCAGTGCCACCATCTTGCTGCAGACATCACCCCATGGCCACAGCTTTTGCACCATTACAGAACTGGGCATAAGATGCTGGCACAGTTGGAGAGCTGGGCTGTCCGCCAGGCAACATGACCATCCCCACAGAGGGTTCAGCCACCACCACTGGCCACAGCAAAGTCTCCACTGCCCCTCTTCTCCTCCCTGTGCTCCCCAGTACAGTGAGCAGCAGGGTCCCACCTGGCAGGGGAAGGACCTGTATTTAGGGTAGAGGCACGCAAGAGGAGAGCACAACATATCAACCTCCCCTTGTACCCACAAGCACAGCAAGATCTCCAGGCCAAAGGGCCCTCTGTCACCACAAGACACAACAACTGTGAGCTGAGCTGAGGACCCAGCTCCCACCTAATGAAACCTGCTGCAGATGTGTCAACCAGAGAAAAGCTCACCACCAGCCGCAGGGAGGCCAGTCATCTTCCCTGTACAGCAGGGAGAAAACAAGCACTTGAGTTTCATTTCCATCTTGTTGACTAGCAACACTCACGCCCTCCAACAGGCTGCCAACTTCAAAGCCCTGAAAAAACACTTTAGCCTATTCATCCTCGCGCCCACATGTACCCCAGGGAGTGGGGGGAGCCAGCTGCCTGCCCCTCGCTTTACATGGGACATGGAGAAGGAAGGCAAAGCCTCTCTCATCCCAGGCATGTGAGTGGGGTGAAGAGCTTGCGGCTGCATACACACACAGAGGGCATGAGAGCAAGAGGGTGGAGATGTGTGTAGTCCTCTCATCTGGAGAAAGGGCTGCTTTTCATCTACAGCAGGAGGTGCTGGGAAGTCTCCCACTCACCCTAGAAACACTGTGGATCTAAGACATATTTGAAGCTAAAATAATGGTTGAACACCCAGCAGGATGCCCTGGCCTTTGGATCTATTAGCTCAATGTAGTTAGGTCTCCTCACATCTCTCCATCCCCAGCCACACATAGGATTCCCTCACCCGCAGCATTCAAGCCATGAAAGCTGTGCTGGGATGTGATACTTTTCTCCCCACTCTTGAAGTCTCAGACCTGCCAGGGAACAGGGAACGAGCATCCCAGTGATTTTTATTCTGTACTGTTCTGCACTGGCTCCATCCCTCCAGTTGCTCACTAGCCAGAAGACTAGAGCCTGTCTGGGGACCAGGAGCACTCCTGGCCACATATGCATGATGCCTGGTGGCAAAGACAGTGCTTCCAGGGGTACCATGACCACAAAGCTACTCTCACACCTCTCCCACATGGCTTTCAGTATCCACACCAAGGACCAGCAGGGAGGAGCAGGTTTCGTGGCATCTCCAGTGGGAAGGGATCTGGAGCAGGCAGAAAGGCTGCGCCTGCCTTGGTACCACCTGGGCTTCAGATCCTCAACAGCACAGCTCCAAAGCGATGGAGAAGGCAGAGCTCCGGTGTCATTATCAACCTGTCATTACATCCCTGGAAGAGTTTGGCACTTTGCTGTTGTAGAAAGCCTTGTAGCTGAAAAATTAGCATGGCCACCCTGTCAAGGCTACATGCAACCTAATACACCCTGTCTGCCCCCTCCAGATAGCCTCAGCCTCCAAGTATGCTCCCCATCCTCCAAGGCCAGAATTTGGCTCAGTTTTGCAAATGTGGGTCTGTTAACCATTCCCCTCAGCTCCCTCCCTCCCTCCTTTTGTAGTTCTCAGAATTCCTTCCAATTTGTCAAGATCTTTTCTGGCAATAAAGAATACCTTGACTCAGTGCAGGACCCCAGGGTGCACAGGAAAAAAAACCCCATGTGACTTGGGTCTTTTGCCTCCAAAGTCCTAAGCACCACTGGTTTCTTGTATGCAGCCACACCGCATTACTCTCTGCTGTCTAATTTGCTGTTCACTCCTACTCTGCAAAATCTCAGCCTCTCCTTCTTCCAGATTTCTTCCTCCCATGGAGGATTTTTTTCCTTCAGCTCTAACAGATAACATTTTTCCAGCCTGAATCTCTTCTTAATTCCTGCCTATAAGTTTAGTTTCTGCGTATCCCTGAAGAGAGTCTCCACACAAGTGAGACAAAAATGAGGTGGTGCAAAGGGCTGGGTACAAATCCCATCCAGTACCAAGCACTCAGGGAAGCATTTCTCAGGATGCTTCTGAAGAAAGGAGTGGAGAATGAGCATATTTTATATGGAGACTTCTGCATCTCCATTTCAACACTCCTTGTACCAAATCAGCTTCAATTCATCCCTTGTGTGCTGCCAGCACTTGGTGATTTATGGAAAACACTTGAAACCAAAGAGAACAGCTTTGATTTTGCTTAAATACCAGCTTAAACCAAATAAGGCAGCATACAGTCAGGTATGAGAAACTGCAGTGTAATCCATATGCACAAGGGAGCTGAAAGCAGGCTGGACAACAATCCTAACTCAGGCATTAGGGAAAAACTCTCCAGCATTTGATCATGTGGCCTTAGTGCTCTTCTAACATCTTTCTTTTTTATACAACTATACTTTTTTATACAGCTATATAAATTGTATTGTCATAAATGTCCCAAATGATATATGTATAGTATATAAAACAGGCTATAAACTGGATTTTCTGTACTACCTCACCTACCACATGTACAATGCATTTGTCCTGCACCCTGCTCTCTTGCATGTAGTCTTAGACTAAGCTGACAGTAGCAGCATTTTTCTTTCAGTTAGAAGGAAAAGCGTATTTCAACATTTTCTCCCAAAGCCTAGAGGGTGAATTAAGCTACAGGAATGGCTCCCAAGGAGGTGCAGAAGAACGAGGCCTAATGTAAAGACCATATTTGGAGTTTAAAAGGAGCCTGAAAAGCCAGCTATCCTCCTGCTGCTCTGAAGCATATGAAACCCCCTAGAAAGTAAATACATAAAACACATAAACCAGAATGGTGCTGACAGCTTTAAAATACTAGAAAGTAAAGCAACTGTATCTGGTGCCAGGCTAGAGAAGGTATATCATGTAATTTAAAAACAGAAGTATTTTTATATAAGAAAAATGACATTTACACTCCTCTTGGGTAGCTTGAGTTTTTCCTTTAGGCTTCCCAGCCAGCTTGCCAAGGGCTTTCAACTATGTCAAAGCAGGAGAGGGCCTGAGATCTGGAGCTTATGGAGATCTCATTGCCCTGAGTGGAATCTCTTTTCAGATATTCTCACACGGACTGGCACCAGCTTTTTAGTTTCAATTTTTTAACAAGGTCTCAGATATCTACTCAAAGTTGGCTCTGGATCAAGGAACATAAATGCTTGGCCACCTTGTGAAAACTATATTGCCAAAGGGAAGAACCTTAGAAAGATGCAATTAGGACTTATCTGCATTGGGAAAATATGCCATTCAAGTAGCAAGCATAATGACGCTCCAGTGGCAGAAGGCAAGGCTGGCACCAGTGTTTTACCCCAAGAATTCAACATCACATGCTATGGATCTCCTGGCCTGGTCCCATACCAAGCAAAGTAGGAAATCTGCCACAGCCCATGCCATGGGAATGCACTTACACAGGGGGTGCTACTCAGCCAGGGTCAGCTTTTATTTTCTCTGCTATTTGGGTATTAATAAATTGTAACCCTCATAAATGTGAAGTAAGTGACAGTCATAAGTGAGCAGAAGAGCAGTAGGTGTGTTCAGTAGGTATGTGGCTAGTATAGACCTCCTCCTAGTACTATACATATCGTGGACAAACAGTCCTGGATACTTAGCAGCAACCCAAGTAAGGCAGTAAGAAAGCTCCCCTTTTTCTCATAAACATGGAAAGTTCAAAGCTGGCAAGACAGGAGGCTCCAGATCCTGCTTTAACAATTAAGACAAATCTGTCTCTGTTTGGAGCAGCATCTTTAAAAAGCAAGTCATCTCGCAATGAACTTTTGTTTTATGTGTAAGTCCTCAATGACAACAAGCTAACCAAGCTGATTTTGCCAAGCCACAGCTCTCAATGTCATGTTTCAAGTGGCCCCCCAGGGTGGAGAGCTTTACATCCACCCATGGGCTCCACTCTCCTTTGCAAAGGACCATGCTAGACATTTGACTGCCACCAGAATGGGAGCTGGTTTCAGCCAATTTTCAAAAGGGGAGAAATACACTTTCTCCAGCCAGCAACCTCTGCTGCACACCCAAGATCCTGCCTTCTGCTTGCTCCCTGCTGTTCACATCCTTCACTTTCAGGAGAGAGAATAGAGTTTTTGGCAGAGTCTCCCTGCTGGCATGAGGTTCCCAGTGTCCCCAGCCCAGGAGCACTTGCCACAACTCCCCAAGGGCTGCATATAGCCCTTCCTCTCATCAGGAAGGGAGGAGATGTCTCCTCCAGGGTGCTGGCGAGGAGGCTCTGAGATCAGGAGTCAGTGGGGCGGGCATGTCTCAACTCAGCCTTCTTCCTCTTCCATCCTGAAAACACCAGGTAACTCCCAGCAACTGCCTTGCCTAAGCAGAGTCCTCTCAGAGGAAGCTCTCTGCCCTCAAGAGCTTAGCTGCATTAAGCTGTCTGCACAGTGTCTCAGCACCTTATACCACAGCTATGTCCTTTTGCCTTGCCTGGGTTGCTGGGAAAATGCTTTGCAGGTCCCAGTCATCTCTTCTGTGAAGAGGAAGGATGCCTTGCTTCCCAGGCAGCCCTCATCCAGCACACACATCCCTTCTGGGCAGCACAGCTCCCTTGTGCAGATGCTGGTTACAGATTTATACCCGGCACTCCTGCAGGAGGGACCTTCTCAGGTGGCAGCAGCAGGACCCTCCTTGCACACTGCCTGGAGTCAGAGGCAGCTGGCCATCCATCCTGACGGTGAGGGGCAGGGGCGCAAGCCCTTTCTACTCCCTGCTAAATAAACAGGAATTCTGCTGATACTCTAGCCTTAGGAAAACAAAGCTGTTTCCATTTAGCTCGGCTTCTGGGCTGAGGTGCAGCTCCACCCGTACAATCATCCGTCGGGGCTTTGCTTCTCCGGGCAGAGATTCAGGCTGAGATCAAGAAAAGGAGGATTTGCAGCTAGTCCATGCCGGAAGGGCCTCTAACACCCCCAGGATTTTGCTCTCCAGAGCACTCCCTGTTCCAAGCAGCACGATGCAGGGGCCTCCCAGCTTCTGCAGCAGCTAACAAGTCCCCACAGGCTCCCTCAGATGCCCAGCTCTAAACCTCTGCTGAACCATGGCCTGCTGGAGGGACTTGGAAAGTGGTACTCATTGCTCAGCCTGTATTTTAAGGAATGAAAGCTTGAGCATCATAACCTCTGGTGTCAGCAGAGTAAACCCAGAGCTGCCCTTCTCCTAGCCATGTCCTTCCCTGGGCAAGCGCTGAGCTCAGATATGGCTTAGTATGTCATCTTCTTTAGTGCCAGGAAGAAGAGATAATGGGCACTGTATGGGCAAGCCAAGGATGCAGCGATTCTTCCCTGGTACCTCTCCAAACAGAGGCACCGATGGCTATGTGTAACACTGCAGCACTGACACCTGTGCTCAGCACAAGGCTCAGGCTGACACCCACGTCCACATCTTCCCAGGACTGCCAGCATGCCCAGAAATGGATCTATGACAGCTACACTGGGAATGCCCACAGATCCATTTGCTAACCTTCACATCTGCCAGGTGCAAATACAAACCAACCAGTACAGCCAGCTGTGTATGACCGGTAAAACCCTGTTCGTCAACGAGCTGCTACTTCTCACCAAGGCTGAGGGCAGAAGACTGACAGTAACATCTCCTGCTGTCACAGTCATGCTTCCTGGGTTCTCCTGGCAGGGAAGCTGCAGAAGGCATTGTAGCTTCTGCTTCCAGGCGTGAGCTGTGGAGAGCCTGAGCATAGGTACCAGAAACAGGGCCATGAAAACAGGCAGCTGCCTGGTCATGCTCTTCACCAAGGCTTTATAGGCTCCTCCAGACTCCCAGAGACTTCCTACCTCCAGACCAGACTACTCTCCACAGTGAAGGAGTAGTCATCATAAGCAACAAGTCCAACTAGCTGAGGATAAGAAATAATTTTAAAGCAGACCCACCACTCACACAAGTGGGGAATACTTTGGTCCAGGCAGTTCCTGAATAACCCAGGAGGCTGGTCTCCTAACTCTCTCTGCAGACTTGCTTCAGAACACATTGAAACCAAAAGCAACCCCATCTCTGCTTAGAGAGCAGGTCTCTAGGGAGGATTCATCATTTTTTCTCATGTTTATACGGCATCTAATACAGCACTGTTCTAGTGCATGACTTCAGAGCTTCTGATTGCTACCTCCGTACAAACAAACACAAACAAAGCCAACATACACACAAATAAACAAAAGGAGAAAGCAAATTCACTCATGTGAGGATTGATTTCCTGTCTTGGCACAGCAAGATGAAGCTTAGAGGTCTATAAGCTCCCACCCTTGTGCGACTCCTTGTTAGCAACGCGAATGTGCAGGGAGGTTGAGGACTGGTTGTTTGTCCTGGATGATCTCATAGTCTTCTCACAACCACTGACCTGGAACCACCAGTGTCCTCCGTCCACCGAGCCACCCAAGAGCTTCTTCTACCTCTACCTTATCAACAAATCAGACAAGCAAGCCAGCTGCTGTGGGATCATGGTGGCCTGACAAGAAAAAGTCAGTGTCCCACCAGCACAACTCATCTTTATCCATTAGGAGATCAAGGACTGGAAAACCCAAACTGTTGCTCTCAGACTTGACAGTGAACTGAACTCCAGTGAAGGTGACCCCGAGTTTGCAGTGCCTAAGAACCAATCATCCTACTTGCAAATATGAGCAAGATCTACCTAGCTCTGGGAAGGCCAATATGCTTCTTGCTTTTGCTGCTACAGCCCAACTCTACGGAGAAAGCCTGATGCAGAAGCACAGAAAGTACTTCAGTGGTAGCACAGAAATAGATGATGTTGCAACTGCAAGAAGCAGGCTCCAAGTTCAGAAAAGTCTAAGAGCATAGTTTCATGAGACAACTGACCAACCTAATAAGTGGCCTCCCCCAGAAGGGGAGTCCACCCCTTTCCTTCCCACCGCCAGCCTTGCAATTCTGTCCAATTCTTCTGCTCCTCATGATGTTTCAATAAGCCATTTAGCCCACTGGAGTGGCAGAAAATTGTCCTTAACTTTGCTGTGTTAATTTTTTGCCAGTTTATTGAACTGAACCAACTCACCCAGGGGCAAGATGAGGACTAGCACCAGTGCAAGGGACGCAGTGGGAAGGCACGGCCAGGTGCAATGGCAGCAAAAGCGTGCCTTCAGCTGCACATGCTCACTCTTACAGGCTCCACAGCTAGCCCAGAAGCTGGCAGGCTGAAGGGGACACTCAGAAATATTTGGGAAATAACCCACCTAAGAGCAGCAAGACTTTTAAGTCATGCTAGTTGCACACCATATGTTATATGGTCCACAGACAAAACCCAAGCGACTGAATTATTTGGGAAATTCCCAGGGGCTGAAGTGAGGCATTTCAATACAGACCAGTGCCAGGGTGCAGGCAGCCCCACACCTGCCCGCAAAGCAGGGCTGCTACACATTGCCCGGGCAGGAAAGGCAGCAGCCTGCGGCACAGCACCCAGAGGGGTGGTGAGAGCTCCCTCTCAGAGGCATGCACAGTGGCCTCGGCAAATCTTGGAGGACAGCTCCAGAAGAGAGTCAAGTGCTGGACATGTCCCAGGGTCCTACCTGTGGCCATCACAAACAACAAACGTCAAATGCTCTCACTGAAGCGTGGGATAAGGCGACGTCCTATGGCCTCCATGGGGAGGGGAGGAGGAAAGGCATAGCATGGTCCTTAATGGAGTCCTATTTCCTTGGGACAGTGCCAGAGGATTTAAGGTACGGCAGGCAGCTGGGCATTCAACAATCCCAGCTCAGCGATTGCTAGACGCTGTGTCTGACTGTTGGGACAGGAATGCTCTGACAGTGCCTGCACAGCCCCTCGTCCTCTGTGCAGAGCCTGAGGTCATGTTCCTTACTGGGAAAGCCTTCAACAGGTGCTGTATCTCCAAGGGCACTGCTCTCCCCCCCCTCCAGTCCCTCCACACAGAGCAGTGGCATGGAGGGGTAGGAGGAGGTCATTCCTGCAGGGAAACTCGTCAGCAATGACCAGGATTGCAGGCACGTGCAAGGGCTGCATGCTCACTCGGGCATCACGCCTCTCTTGGGGCAGCGATGACAGGGGCTTGGCCACCTCTCCCTGCCAGCATTACCTCTGCCTTGCCTGAATTTGGTTCCCATCAGATAGTCTTTCATTCAGGCACCAAGATATGCTGGCTTCAGTGAACTACTTAGGGTCAGCCAATTCCTCATCAGTCATTTGAACCCCTCCAAAATTGTAGATGGCCAAGAGTGTCTAGAAATGTCTCCGGCCCATGCATTGCCTCTGCTTCAGAAGAGACAGAAAGGCAACAGCTACTTTAGGTGCAACAGGCACATTAAAAACAACGTGCAGGAATACAGAAAAACAAAGGCTGAATTGCCCTCTCCTCAGAGAGTCAGAACAGCTCAGAGAAGAAAAGGAGAAACTGACATTGCCTCCTGGTTAGGCACCTGTAATTTGCTGTAAAGTCTTCTTGACTATGACTGAGGAACTTCTGCTGGAAGCCATGTGCAAATTGTCTGCTGTGGTGGCTACCAACAAAACCAGTCTTTCTGGCCCAGCAGCTGAGTGAGTAGCAGCAAGGAAGACAAGGGCCTTTACGGGTGGTACAGCCTAACACTTTGCTCCCATGTCCATGGACTCTTACAGAAAAGCAGAGGCGATTTAAAAAAAAAAAGTGTGGATTGTTGTATAGCAGCAGGCACCATTCCCACTTCTCCATCCCCACTGAGCTGCCAGCACAGCAGCGGTGCTTGTCAGGGAAAGGCATGTTTCCCACTTTTACTGCCTCCTTCAGCAGAAACTCCACAGCTCCAGTGGGGCTTCAGAAAACACAAAGTGTGGAGGAGTCACAGCTCATGTACAGGAGCACCTCAGCACCGAGCTGAGGCACATGGGCTGAAGCCATAAGCTCTTCCTCACCCAAAAGGACTGGATGATGCCACAGTTGTCATCCTGAGCTTAACACGCTCCTCGCAGAGTCTCTCCTGCATGGACCTCTGTGAGCTCCAACAGCTGCATCCTTGCTTCCATACCCAATATGCAGGCACCCGCCCAAGTACCAAAATGACCCACACCACAGCAAAGTGACACACGGATATGGAACAAATGACTCAATAACTGCTAGAGTCTGCCAGCATCTCTCAGTATCATCACTTTGCTCATACCAGCACTTAATAGCACACCTCAGATCTATGTGCTTTTCTGTGGGTACTACCTGGACATACTGCTCTAAACACATCCTCTTGGGAAAGAGATTTAACCCCCACTCCTCTGTCCACCCTCCTGCTACCACAAAGGCTGTTCCCCAACTGGACAAGGGCAACCTGCTGAGCTTCACAGTCCTCCTCCTGCACGGGACCATCCCTAGCCTGTCCCATTCCTGTGTGTGCCAGGGGACTGTGACATAGTGCTGTGGACAAACCGAGTCCCTTAGAGGGACAGCAGGACTCAACCCCCTTACGTCAACTCCCACAGCCCCGGGAGGATCCTCCACTGGGAGCCAAGGTGCCCAGCCTCATGAAGCAGAGGCTGCGGCCTGACTGAACCTGTGGATTTGGGGGAGCATCCTGCCGGAAACGAGGTTTGACTTACACAGCTGGGACATGCCGTGGGACGGGCGCCTGAGCCTCTCGCAGGGAGGCATCCCGCCCTGCCATGCCGATCCTTCTCCGGAGGGAGCTTGCGGAGGGCTGGAAGGCAGCAGCAGCGGCACCAGGCGGGTGGTACTCCTGCTCGGGAACGACTTCTTCGCACCGGGAGCCCTGGAAGCCCGAGCGACAGGTACAGACCTGGGGGCGGCTGCAGGAGCCCTTGTTCTGGCATGGCGGGTCGCAAACAGCTGAGGAGACACAGAAAGGTGGTTAGTGAACACGGGGCTCATCCCCATGGCAGTGGGGGGTGGTCCCATCTCTTCTCTGCAGGCAGGTGACCTTCAAAGTCTCGGTGTTACTGCTGCAGTGGGTCCCTAACGCAAGGTCACCTCCATCAGAGACTTGTTTCTGTTCCCCCTTCTCCCCGCTGGTCTCTGCAGAGCTCTTTTCCAACAATACTCATTTCAGAAAACTCAGAAATGAGCAGCATGATTGCAGAGGGCATATGGACTCCAGCATTGCCCATAGCGCTCCAGGCAGGAATAGCACCTCAATCCCAAAACAAGGGATTGCCTGTTACCTTTAGTCCATTTTGGGGTCTGATTTGCACGGTCCTCCACCGCCTGTCCCCTCCAGACCTTTCCAGCTCTCCCTCTGCAGCTGATTTTGGAGTCACTGCCTCAAATTCCTCTGCAGATACAGGGACTTACAGTTCATTAACTTCATGCCCAAATCACCCTCTGAGCCTGTGTGTGTTCCTAATTACAGCACATCAGCTTCAGTTTGCACGCCGCGAGGAAAGTGCTATTAATTATAGGCCGGACCCTAACACTTCCCAAGTCAACAGATGCCAAATTGGGTTTATAGCCCAGCCAGCGAGAGCCAGGAAACCACAGCTTGCTCAGGTAGGACCAGGCTCATTGTTCTGAGCAAGAGTAATTGAAAGGGCACTGGAAAACAGTGTTGTCCTTCTTTGAAGGAAAGGGCTGGCTGGCCGAAGGGTAGTGAAACCTCGTTGGACAACACAAGGTGGAAATTAACCTCCAGCCATGTGGGAGCCCTGTGGATGAGCTGAAACATGCAGCCACCGCTTCTGCTGAGGGCCCCTTCCCCGGGACTGCCCCAGGGAGGCTGCAGGAGCATCTGACACCCCACCACCTTTACATGCAGCTGCTGGGCTTTCACGAGAACATCCCTCCCTCTCTGGCTGTCCTCTCCATCCCCTGTGACATCCAAGCACACCTGCAAGAAAGGCTGTTTCTGGGCAACAAACATACAGATTGCCCTAGCCTCATGTGCCATCCACACCTCATCACCCTGTCACCAAGCAAGGGAAGTCCTTGTGCAGACTCTAAGGTCCTTTCAAAGCAGTATAGCCCCCACAACCCTTCCCTCACCCCAAAACTGGACTGCCATCAGCTTTTCCTAACTAGATCAGGGATATGTTGGCTGGAATGCTTCACTTGAACCATGAACCATGTTAACACTCAGAAGAAAGGGAGACCTCAAGGAAAGGGAGAACCCAAGTCACATAGGGCTGTATAAGTTAAAGCCAGAGGTTTTGATGAAATCCCCCAGTAAAATAAATCAGCCACCACCGCAGACTCTGGAACAGAGACAGGTTCCTAGTCAGGCAGGAATTAACCACCTCTGGGAAGTCTGGCACTCCAAAAGTTTATGTAATTTATAATATAAAACTCAGCTGTGATTTTAATAGGCTGCCAGTCACTACTGTTATCTCCCAATAAATGCCTGTTTTAACAGACGCCACCAGACCAGGAAGCCTGCCGTTGAAAACAACCACTTCACGTGCCGAAATACTGCAGAGCCACAACAGCAGGACCTGGCATCACAGCAGTTCTCACAACCTCTCCCACTAACAATGTTCATAGTCACGTTAGAGCGTCCCCTTCAGCAGGAAAGCAGCGGTAAGTGATGAGGCACTCTGAAAAAAACCCCTAAGGCAGCTGATACAAAGAAGAGGAAGAAGGGAATGGGATTAGTCTACTGGTCCCTTCCAGCAGGATGGGTGGGGAGTTGCCCTAGCTGAAATATTCCAGCTCTAGGATTAATCCCCTTCCCAGTTGCCTTTGTAGACACAGGAAGAACTTGCAAGAGCTTTAAAAAGTCACTGGTTTTCACTCAGGCCAGCTATGAGATGTAGGGAGAGCAGATCATTGAGTGGAAGTACTGCCAATGCCAAGTGTGTGAAATCACAAGTCAGGCCCTCAAAACCATAACATTGACAGAAGAAACAAGATGGTTAAAAATACATATATATATTTGGAATCTCTCTTTGCTTTCTGGTTTCTGACCCCAGGGGTTACTCTGAGGTGTCTCTCCCCATCTGTGGGGGCTACAAGCAGTTTCTGTTAAGATGAGAGACACTCGTTTCTTCTTACTGTAGTCTCATGTAATCACCCGCTTCAGGAGCTGGGGCTTTAGGGAAAGCAAAACGAGTCATCTCAAAATTCTTAATTAAAGGATGAGATTTGGAGCACTGCTGAAGTATTATTAGTAGCAATGCTAGTTTGTTCTAGAGCACCTAGCAATGCCCTCACAGATCAAGTCTGGCACTGTCTAGTCTTCGGTGCACGAGGTAAGTCCTCCCCGCAAGGTCACACTGCAGGGATGACTGTGGCATGACTGACCACCCACCTAGGCCAAGCAGGCAGGACCATCAGAGGGGAAGGCCACCGAGTCCAACCTCCCATCACCTGGCAGGCACACCTGGCCCAGAACTGAGCAATGACATTGCAAGGTGACATTCAATTACTGTGTCCCTGCGGCTCTGCACATGCTTTCGGTCTAGGAGAGTGGTGTAGATCTTCACTGTAAGCAGCTCCTGCTCAGTCACATTCAAATGCAGGGGAACCTGTCTATGTAGCTAGGCATTCACAGGAAGACTGGGAAGATGCTGAAGGACTTGTACCACTGGGGTGATTTAGTCCACCTTCTCATGGAAAAGTTTGCTTATTGATGCAGAGCAGTATGTAATCTCAGTTTTAACTTAAAACTCTGACTGTGTTAGTGCACCCAGAAGGTATGGACAATTTAACACAAGTGACAGATCTGTGCTGGCTGACAGGCAGAGAGAGCAACAGCAATGCAGGAATAACAGAGCAGGAAAACAGAACTTTAATGAAAAACAGTCTGGGCTCAAAAACCCCTACAGTCACTGTACAGAAGAAAGACAAAAGTAAAGAGCATGTGAATCTCATCTTCCTTTTGCAGATGTGGAAAAGCCCCAGGTGCTAATGTGACTGTCTGAAGACACGCTGTGAGACCACAGCAGAGCCAGCGACTCATCCTGGAATCCCTGCGCCTTCATCCAGTATCTTAACTGCAAGGCTGTCTGTATGAGATTAGAAAGTGCATGAATTTATTTAGTCCTTCCCAACATGCTGATTAAAAATGTTTCTTTTAAGCTTTAAAATGTCCATGTCAGAAAAAAAGCTCGCCTTGCATTACCAGCCCAGTCCAGGCTGCTATCTTGGGAAGCAGTAAAGAACCATAGTGAATAATGCTGATGAAAGCGGAGGTTGATGAACTTATGCCAGGAGGCTGAGCAAGAGGATTCCCTTGCTCTTAAGGAGAGGGGAAGGTTGATGAGCTAATAGGTAGCAGCTAAGTTATTGACAAGTGTACACCATAGACCCCGCAGCTCCTGAAATATGGGCAGTGCAAGGGGCCTTCTGGCCAGCTTGTGTGTACAGGTTTCTTCTCCACCAAACCCAGGACATAAGGCCTGAGTGTCACCCCAGGATGACTTTAAACAGGCAGGTGTTTGGATGAACTCCTCAGGCCCCAGTTCAGATGTCACTCATTATCCCTGATATGCCCTCCTGCAGGATGACCTTTGCAGCCCCACAAGATGCCCTGTATGCAGTTTGGTGTGATGACCTGGCAGCGCATGGGTAGAAACCAAGCCCATTGCAAGCAAGCGAGCCTTTGCTCCTAAACCCCCTTAGCTCACTTCCACTTTCCCAGGAAATGTCGGTGTCCCAAAGAGAGAGATTTCTCTTTTCATCTTCCCAGTCATTGACTCTCAGAAAACTCCCCAAGTCCTCACTGCACTTTGGTCCTCAAAGCTGGAAAAAACCAAAAGGCTAGAGACACCTGCCCATGGTTTGAGTTCAGTCATATGCAGAGATGTTGCAAGAGGAAAGTGGGTGGAGAAGGAAAAAATCACCATGCTCGGTAGGTGATAGGAAGTAGACTGCAGCAACAATTTGGCCTATCATCTCTCCTGTACCCAGGCTCAAATCCACGACAACCAAGGTCCTGCCCAAGACCTGAATGCCAACTTCTTCCCTGCTTCATCACGCTAAGAGGTTCCCTCTGGCTGCGTTTCTATCCCGCTAACTTCCCGATGCCCCATATCAAAGACCATGGGATCAGACATTAAACAGCACTGTGGTGCAGAAACTAACTGGGACAGGCTGTTCAGCTTGCCGTGGTAACTTTAAAAACAGCCGAACATCTGCAGCAGCTTGGACTCCAGCAGAAAAGCCCGGTGAGGGAGGTAGCTGGGAACAAAATGATGTTTACACATCACTAGTCTCCACCTAAGTCCTGCCTGAGATTTACCATCCCCTGTCGGGAGGACACTGTCAGGCCTGATCATGTTGACAGTGTCCTTTTAATGAATCCTTGGGAACAAGGGCCCAGCACCTGAGCAATCACTAGACAGCCTGCATGGCTCCAAGCCCAAATCTACTGCTCCTAGGAAAATCCCTAATGAGAGAAAGATGCTGCCATCGCTGGCCCCGCGCTCTGTTTACAGACGCTGTCTGGCAGCACAGCACGCTCTCTACCGTTTGGCTTCTGTCGGCAGGGGGGAGAGGGAGAAGGGAGGTGAGTCAGCCCTTGGCCCCTTGCTCCCGAACAGCAATCGCTAATGCAATTATCCCAGAGCGGCCAAAGCGCCGTGAGATCCCGCAGCAAACAAAGCTGAGCCTCTTTCCCCACTAAACATCTGGGCAGCTGCTGCCATTTGAGCGAAGGCAGATGCTCTCGGCTATTCTGGGCAGGGCATTCCCATCCAGAAAGCCTGCCCGGTGCCTGTGTGCTCCCTGCCCTCCGAGCTGCCTGGGCGCTGCAGGCAGCCCCTCGCCTCCCTGGGACCGGGCAGGTGCACGGGGAGGCAGACCCCTGGGAAGGCCCACGGGTGGGCTGGGTGGTGTAACCCCATTGTTTAGGGACAGGGATCACAGCAGTGGCTGGGCTGTGGTTACAGAGCTATTGGCGATGGAGATGACAGTGCAGCTGCCTCCGGCATGCGTTGCACCGGTGCCTGCCCAAACCCCTTCCCTTCCAGTGCTGTGTAGAGGAGCCTGAAATGATCTCAGCCCCCAGGGTTGTTGCAGGGCCTTCTGGAGGAGCAGAGCCCTTATTAACCCCTCTGTGAGCAAGCAGGAGGGCCCTGGCTGGGCAGTTTCCACACCACAGGAGCACACTGTAGCCCCTTGCCATTTTACACATCCCACACGCTGCACCATGCTCCAGCCCCACCAGTCCCAGCCATTGTGCCAACTCCATTAATTGCTTTCCTTAACAGCACTCAGATAATTTGCAGCCCTGATTGCCCCCTCAGCATCAGCAACACTCGCCCACACGAGCACAGCCCCGCTCTGCTGGTTCCCACCTGCTGGGACTTTCACAGACCTGCCTTTTGCTCCAAGCAGGACGGTGAGAGCCCAGGGCTCAAAACTCACCCATAAATGTGCCATTGCAATGCCCTGCCCCAGCAGTACCTTGCTTGGGATGGACACTAATAACAATAATAAAGTAGAGCCATAACTATTCAGTGTGCTCAGACTTTGCCAGGAGGCAGAGAGAGCCGACCCACAGCCCGGCAGGCCCCCAGAGAGGTTGCGGCGCTGGCTTCGGGGACCCCACGGTCCATCTCCTGCCCTGGCACAGCACAGAGGACATGTGTGGGGTCATAGCAGTACTCCTGCACTTTTTAGGGGTGCATCGCGAGACCTGCACCGGCTGAGACAGTCATACTCACGTTTGAT
This sequence comes from Astur gentilis, assembly GCF_929443795.1. Classification (NCBI taxonomy): domain Eukaryota; kingdom Metazoa; phylum Chordata; class Aves; order Accipitriformes; family Accipitridae; genus Astur; species Astur gentilis. The sequence goes on along the minus strand of NC_064901.1, from coordinate 3,772,220 downwards.
GCAGCGGTTTGTGCCGGGAGCTGTGGCCCATCCTGGGCAACACTGTCTGCCGCAGACATTTGGCCTAAGCAGAGAGACAAAGCAGTGTGGTTAGGAGAAGGGAAAGCCGAGGTCTCTCTGCAGCCAGCACCTCTGAGTCACCCGTAAAATTATTTCCTGCAGCATGTGATATTTCCTTCCAGATGGACCAGCAGCTGAGATCAAAACCAATGGGACAAGGGCTGAGTTGTTTAAATGCTTGGAAAAGAAACCCCCAAGGACTATGTGAATGCTGCAGTGTGAGCGATCCCTCAGGGAGTATCTCCCTTTTGAACTGGCATTATGCTGGGCTCCTGACACAGTGCTCAGAGGAACCATTTTCCTCCTGAGAGCAATTGGAGGCTGGCAGCCTGTGACCATTAAAGATCTCACAGCTCTTCATGGTACTGGGGTGTAAATCGGGCCTGATTCCAACTTTGGTCATAGCATCTCGCCTCCGCAAGCGTCCCGAGCTGCTTCAGCTGAAGACAACGCTTCATTCTCCACCTAACTGCTGCTGCCTGTTTGCTGTTCATTGCTCAACCCTACCCTGGGTGGGACGACACGCCAGCAGCCGCGTCGGCCGCTCCCCAGCTTGCTATCCCTTTGTGAGCACCCCAGTCCTGCACTTGTTATCTGCCTCTGGCGCAGCAACCCCGGGGTCTAGGGACTCTCCGTTGCTACGAAATTTGTGTCTACCTGACATGCACGTTGCCACACTAATTCCAGGATGCTCACATCATTTCCATGGTTGTTAATTCCAGCACTTTGCTGCAGCAACTTTTTGACTGCCTTTACATGAACGACATCCTCCCCACCTCTCCCTTATTATGTGTTTTCAGGTAGCAATCACAGCCAACATACAGCTATCAGGGACAGTGCTGTGCTTCCCAGAGGTGCTCTGCAATGCCCAAGCAGGCAGCTAATCCTGCTTCCTCTGGTCACATCTTGTATTTACACGTCTATAATGAGAAGGAATAACAAGTTGCAGGTTGCTGTCCAAGCATATTTACTCATCATGGAGGGAAGGTATTTTGGGAATACATAACTTTTGCATGTCTAGATAGATGGGAGAGTACAGTCATCAAAAGATTAAAAGTTAGAAATAGGCAGCATGAAAGCCCTGGAAGGCCTCTGGAAATGAAGTGGGAAGTATGGTTTATTTCTAATGCTGGACAAGGCAGTCAGAGCTGTTGACAGAATTTGCAGGAACCATGGAAACATGCACATTTGTCTTCTGGACTGACTTTAACACGAACACAGCAGGGTCAGAAGATGATCCTGCTTCAAACCAGCATCCTCGTGACTCCTACATCCACATGGCATGAGAAAAGACTCCAGAAGCAGAGCTCAAGCTGTGGGGTTCACATTTTAGGAGAGCCAACGACGGTGGGTAGCAGGTGTGCCAAGGATTGTTCTGGTGTTCATGAATGAAGCTGCCTGTAGAGATACAGCCTCCTACAGAGATCTCCTGTAGAGATCCCAGGTCACTCCACGTGGGAAGGAGAAGTGGCCTGAGAAGCCAAATAATTTGTAAAGCCCTTCAGGATCAACATTTTATTAACCTGGGTAGATTTTTATAGGGAGAAAGCACTCAAATTCCCTTGGTGTGACTTCCTGCAAACAGAACAAGCCAAAGGAATTCTTGCATCCACTCACATCTGCTCTGGCTGGACTAGAGCACTGATTTCCAGCTTTTGTCTGTAAACTCAAAGACATCAATGGGTCTCATCTTTAAGACAGCCCCAGAAAGTATCCAAGGAAAGCAAACTTGCCTTTACTTATAGCATAAAAGCCCACAAAAGGCCTTAAACTATTTAAAGATGTCCAGATCAGCAAAGAGAGAAAACCACTGAGCTGGAGCAGGTCTCTAGGTAATTAAGGTCCGCTGAGGGACTCCACTCCAAGCAGCAGCATAAGCATCTTTGCTTATCTTAGACTGTCACAGCTCCCATTCTTCCCTCGGCATGGCTGAAACACACCTTGCAAGGCATATTCAGCTGGTCTATTCAAAGAGCAAAGCCTTGCCCTTTCCCATCTCAACTTACTCACATAATCAGAGATTGCTTCTTGTAGGCAAAATATCTACTTTCTCCAGAGAAGCTGTTTTGGCCTTGAATCACACTATTAGTTCTTCAAAGGATTTAAGTTCAAGTTTTATCTACGTCTCTCACACACATGCTGGAGGGAGCATGCTGCTAGCTAATCTATCAATGCCAACAGCGAGCCAGAGGTTGTAGGGAGAAAGGTATGAGACTAAAACAGACAGGGGCCCAAGCCTGAGCAGATCACTCTTGAAGGCATTGAAACCCCTGTTGCGTTCAGCACAAACTATGTCACTGCCAACTCCAGGCATGAGTTGACAACCCCAGGTGAAGGGAGATGCTAGCACCAGTGCGATGCTCCTCGAGGGAGGACAGCCCAGCATGTGCAGAGGGGAGCGGCCTGGCAGGGATGCCCGCAGAGGCAGGGGCAAAGGACGTACCTGGAGGGGAATAACCCTTCCTTCCATAACCTCCTGCATGAGAGGATGGGCAGAGATGGAGGCAGGGAGGACCTCCAGGACTGGAAGTGAGCACTTGGGAGGAGCAACATGTATGTAGTACTGGAGGACAGAGAAGGACCACAACTATTTCCTGATAAAAGCCCAGTGAGCAGGACCTCACAGAGCATGGGGCCCCAGGTAAGCAAGAGCATCAGCAGTGGGAAAATAGCTATGGGGCCTCTGCTGCACGGGACTCAGTCCTGAGCATGTCTGGTTCTACTTAAAGCCTTCAGTTGACATTTGCATGGCTTAAACACCATGTGGTTTTCACTGCCTTACAAAGAATTCAGAATTAATCCCAGGACATTTAAGGAGCATGGCATGTTTACAGCATGGACAGTGTTTGAGAGAGTGGCAGCCCCCAGCTGCGTTTGTCCTGCTGCACGTGCCATCGCCAACACTTTGTGCAAAGACATGGCTCAGGCGTGAGCCACCTGCAGGGCACATCCAGTCCTGGGCCTCTCCATCCAGCCCTGCTTCTGGAGAAAAAAAACAAGTGGCAGGGTCCCTCCAGGTCTGGTGTCACTGTCCCGGGGGTGGCTGCTGGGGAGCTACCTGTACACACTGAGCAGCCCCTGATCACCCCCACATAGCACAGGAGACAGGGGCCTCCAAGGCAGCAGGCAGAGCTGCCCGGCAAGGGGAACTGCTGGGTGCCGTGATGCACCAAGCCCCCGGCAGACCTAACAATGATGTGAGCCAAAGCCACGCTCATAACTCTGAAGCACTCGGCAGCCACGCAAGGTTGAGCACCCAGGCTGCCTCCTGCTTACCCACTCCTTGAAACTGGCAGCACAGCAGCAGGGAGAGGGGAGCAGGACTCTCACCCTCAGCCTGGGCAGCCTGGGGTGCAGAGAGACCAGAGGATGGGTGGGCGCGTGGAGGGGTCAGCAGGTCTCCCAGGTGGAAAGAAGCTCAACACAGCCCTAGATCAGAGCAGAACAGAAGACATGTCCTCACACAGGTCTCCCAAGCTGAAGTCCCACTGAATACTCACATCAGGTCATGCTGCATGGGGATGCCCTATTCCCAGCCCTGCCACTGATGCTAAAACAAGCCTTGGGCAAACCATCCGTCTTTTCTATCTCTGTGTCCCTACCAGTAGAATAAGTTAATTAACGTATTTACCTTCCCAAGAGCCAGGTCAGCTAGCACACGTCTTTCCTAGGAAATCAAACATTGCTGGGGATGTTCCCAGATGCTGGGACTTGATTGCCTGTAACACTGGACTGCTACAGGGCTCATGGGCCACTTAGCACCTTCCAAAATAGCTCCCAGCCCAGCTCAGACCAGAGCAGACAGAGACCATTTCCGATAGCCAGTTTCCCCTTTTTGGAGAGAAACCAGGTTGAATAGCTCAGACAGCTGAATAGCCACAGTGCCAGTTCAAGCCCTAAGGCGTAACTCACTAGTGCAGATGTGGGCCTTCAGGTTTACCTTTCTGGCAATATGCAGGGTGAGACACTGGAACCACATCTCAGCCCCTGCCTGAAGTGCCAGGTACGCCCTGAGGTCTCCAAACAGCACAAGCAGCAGTAACCAACTGCAAACCAAGCTTGCTCCTCCCTCCACAGCTAGCATGCACCATCCGTGCCCAGGTATAGTTCCCGGCACGTTGCAAGAGCTTGGTGCACAGGAGGTGTCAGGTGCTACTCACTGGCCTGCTCTTTTTCTGGGACAGACATCTCCCTGACACCCCTCACAGAGCTGAAGCCTGTGCCATGAAGCCTCCCTACATCCAGAAGTACAGTTCATGGCCCTGACTGAATGCACCAGCACAACCTGTAACTTGGGCAAAGGATCCGCAGCAAGCCAGTCCTTCATCACCTGCTTTGCTGCAGCGGCCAGAGGCCACCGTCAGGATCAGGCCCCCGCTGTGCAAAGTGATACCCAGGATGAGAAAAGCCTGCAAGACCTTGCAGTGTTATCTGAAACCAGAGGCAATGAACTGTAACAAAGCACTAGGGTGAAGGAAAACAGTAGTAAGATCATGACTTCACATAGTTTCAGCATGTGCACAGCCTCAGTGATGATCACATACTGTTTCTGAAGCATTCAGTAGAACCATTTTTTTCACCGTTTATTTTAACAGCAATCTATGCATCATCTTTCAACTTCATGCAGCACTCTGTGCTGCCAGATATGCTGACTCCATTCAGGTCATTTAACAGCATCCTCACAGAAGGCCAGGGGGACCATTAGATCATCAGGTCTGCCTTTCTACTGCAGGACAGTGAACTTCATCCAACTGCATATGAAATATTTGCAGTCAGACCCAATGAAGAACACTAGCAAAAGGCTGCTGGCATCGATGAACCACTGAAAATCCTCTGCCAAGTCCACATCAGCATTAACTGCCTCTGCTCCAGAGCAGTCCTATACACACACTGTAGTGAGAACCGATACCCCACAAAGCCTGGGTAAAGCAGGACTATATAGCCACAGATGGTGCCTACAACAGCAATTGCACAAGAACTGGGGTGCAGAATGCACAAAAAGAAAGTGGGAGGGAGAAGGAGAGAGTGTGGCACGCCCAGCCTGTTACCTGGGGCGCCTCACATGCCCCTGAAAATTGTCCAGGTGGGTACCAGAAGTAGAGGTACTTCCCCAGACTACTCTCCCGTTACCCACCTTCTTCTAATTTTGTGTACATCACCTGAGGATCATCACCGGGAGCCATCATCCCAGCCACAGGGCAGAAGAACGATGGCTGTCACATCCTGGGAGACACAGAGGTGGAGGGTGATGCCTACAGTGTCCTCCCAGCAGGACTGGCCAGCCCAAATTAGAGATGCATCCAGCACATGAGTACAGCCATACCTGGCATGGGTCAGGTCTTGGGAGCTCCCTACCCCACGACACTTGGGAGGAAAATCTTTCCAGTTGGTGGGGCTGGGGAAACAGGCAGGTTAAACAGCACAGCAAAGCAGAGATGCTTTGGGGCTGAATTGTTTTCCTCACTCAGTGTTAGAAGACAGTAATTTTCTGCGGTATTTGCTGTGGTGTCAAAAGTCACCTCACAATGAGCCTCCAGGAGAAAATACTAAACCCCTGGTCTCGCAAGACTTGTGGTTGGACGCACTCGTGGAAGGGTGTAAGCAGGTCCCACCTGCAACAAGGTCAGACGGTGAGCAGGGTAGCAGACACAACCCAGGAAAGAAACTTAATTTGGGGTATGCCACTATCAAACAAAGTGAGAAAATAATGATCCAGAAAACAATAAAGTGCTAATAAGCGTGTTTTTCAATCACAGGACTGTGCGAGGCCCCTGGAGGTACCAGCAGAGAACTCTGGGGAATCAGGAAAGGCAACCCACGCAGCGGTTGAGATTTTAAGCCAAAGTAACTGTATAAATAAGTAGCACTGGGGTTTAGTGCAGCCTGCAAAGCTACCTGAGTAAGGGAAAATGAAGGTTGTCATACTACAGAGAAGTAGGAGTGAAGGGTAAATAGAAGAACAGAAAATATCCCACCTGGCAAGAAAATGAAACATCATGAAATGAAGTTTTTTAGGGGCCCTGAGTTTCCTGGATGGAAACGTGTCTGGTGCAGCAAGGGGCGTAAGAAGATGGATGAGGTGGAAGGACAGAGTCTCACCAAACGGCTGGAGGCAGCAGCAGCTAGCTTTCCATGAGGAGTAACGCCTGTGGTTACTCACGAACAATTATTTCAGCTAGGCTTTTTCATAAGCTCCAAAGACAGTAGGTCATAGAGAAGTTTAAAAAGTGCCAATTTGGACTCCAGAAGAGATGGAAAGCTACTGATGACAAGCCATTATATGCACTTGCCAGAGTCCAAGTCCTTGGGGATCAGAGCAAGCCCCATATCCCCAGCCCTCATCTTCCAGGGCAGAGCAGAGACAGAGAGCCCAGCACAGCCTGCGTGGGGAACACCGCACCAAGGCACAGCTCTTCCTTCCTCTACACTTGGAGGCAACGGCACTCTCTAATACCGCAGGAAGCCAAATCTAGCTGATAACAGGTCCACAGTGTGTAAGCGCTGGACCAACCACCCCCATTTACACCCATGATTAAGGGACGAAAGAAAGCGACTTGCAAAGAGGTTCAGCGCTCTTCTGAGCACAGTGTGAACCTTGGGGCTGCCCGCCTGCTCCTGGTAGCAGTGTGGCCCGGCTGTTGTCATCAGAGGCAGCTGCAGCCTGAAGCCCTGGTGGAGACTATTCAGGGTAGTCATTGAAAAGAAACGGGCTACATCTCAGATGACTCAAATCCGATTGAATCGCCACATGATTCCAAAGCAATGCTGACAACGTGCTGACTGCAGAAAGGGTAAAATCCTTCTGAGCCCCAAAAAGCCCAAACCTGACTGAGCAGGACTGGATCTTATCAAGACTCTCGCTCTAGGTGGCTGACAAACCCAGGCTAATGGACTGGGTAAGCCAAAACCTTCTCAGGACCTACCTGTCATTGATTAGCTGTTAGTGCTGAATACTTCACGTATCAAACATGATGGAAGAAGAGCAAGTTTAGTGCTTCTGTGGATTTGTTGAAGGAAAGCACACGGAGCGCTTGACTCTGCCTTGAAATTTTGCAAGTAGGTGAGTATGGGAGAGAGAAACCTCAGAGGCTGGGCTGCCTTTTGTACTCTAGTGAAGCTCCCCACCCGGCGTTAGCAGGAGGCACTTCTGCCCGTGTCAGAGGGCAGCAAGCCCAGAGCCTGCCCTCAGCATCGCCCCTGGCAGGGCTCCCACGGAGAGCGGGCACGCGCTGCCAGACGGGTGGGTCAAACTGCCGGCCCGATGGCTTCGGCAGCCCTTCCCGGCTGGCGGAGGGGCTCGTCACGAGGGGCATCAGCCACGGGGGAACAGAACGGGAAGCGCGGAGGAGGGGGCCCGGGACCGAAGGGTACCTCAGCGCTGCGCCAGACGTGCGGCTCGCAGGCTCCCCTCGCAGCGGAGCGCAGCGGAGCAGCTGGTCTCGCCGTGCGAGCTCCCCTCCACCTCCACGGGGCTGCAGCCGGAGACCGGAGCTGCAAGCGGCCCTGCCGGGCAAGCGGTAGGAAGCCTCCCCCGGCGGAGCCAGCCGAAGCCACGGGAAGCTGCCGCGCGGAGCGCTTACAAGGGGCCCGTTATGGGAGGACGGAGCCAAGAGGCCAGGTACCCGCAGCAAGAGCGCCAGCACCCAGGCTCCGTCCCGCAGAGCCGGGCGAGACCCTCCGGCCTCTCCCGCTACCCACGTTCCGTGGCCGCACCGCTCTCCCCCCCCCGCCCCGTCCGGTGGCAGCCCCCCACCCCGCACAGCTTTCCGGGACGGCCCAAGGCAGCCCCCCCCCCCCCCCGCCCGCCGCGCCGCGCCCCGCAAGCTGCCCGACCCGCCGGAGCCCCGATGTGTCAGCAGAAGGGCACCGCATCCAGCACGCGCGATAAACCACACGTCCCCGCGCGGCAGGCAGCCGGCCGCACGGCGTCCCGCCCGCCTCACACTCGCGCACACGTGCGTGCAGACGGGTGGGTGGGTACGCACGCACGCACGCCGGGGGGTCGCGTGGGCGAGAGCAGCGCCATCACCCGCCCGCACGCGCGAGCACCCAGCGCGCTCCTGCTCTGCTCCGGGGCCAGAGACAGCCCGGGGGGGGGGGGGGGGGACGACGGACGGGACACGGCCCAGCCTCCCCCGCCCCCCGCACATCACCCCCCCCCGTGACCGCCCCGGCACAGGCAGCGGCGGGCGTCCCGCAGGGCACGGGGCAGCGCCCGCGAGGAAGGACGGAGGGGGGGGGAATGCACGCACCGGGGTGCGGCGCGGGGGATGGAGGACGGGAGCCGGCCCCTCCGCCTGGGGCTCCCCGGCGCCGGGACCACCGGGGCTGACGCGCGACGCACCCCCGGCAGGGTCGTTCCCCCCCCCCCCCCCCCCGCCCCCGGCCGCGGCACTTACCCCGCCATCCGCCCTCTGCCGCTCGGCTCCTTCGCCCGGGGCGCGACCCGGGCTTTCTGCCCGCTGCCCTGCCGCTGGCGGGAGGGGTCCAGCCTGTTCCTCCGCCCCGGGCCGGGAGCGAGCCCGGCGTCGCCCGCCTGGCCCCGGGGCGCGGGCAGCCCGCGGTCGGGACGCTGCCTCCGGCCGTCGCCGCCGCTCGGGCTCCCCGCGGCGGCCGCGGAGCCGCGGTCCACGTGGAGGGCGGCGGGGAGGGGCCGTGCCGGCGGGGGGGGTCCGGGCGCCGGGGACAGGCTGTGCGCCGTGCCCGCCGCCCCCAGGGCAGCCCCCCGGCCCCGCGGCCGCGCCGCCCCGCCGCTCCCCGGCTCCAGCCTGGCCGCGGAGTCCGGCCGAGCGTCGGCGAAGCCCAGGAGGACGGCGAAGGTGAGCGGGAGGAGGCTGGCGGCGGCGCCGCGCATGGTGTCAGCCGGTGGCGGGGGGGTGACGGGCGGCGCGGAGCGCTCAGCGCCCGGCTGGCATCCTCCGGCGGGCGCGGGGCAGCGGGGACCGCCGGCTCTCCGCCGTCCGCTCACCGCCCCATCCCGCTCCGGGGCTCCGCCGGGACCTGCCGCCCACCGGGGCCGGGGGCGCAGAGAGCGAGGCGGAGGCAGGGGGCGCGGGCTGCCGAGCGGCCCCCACGGGAGGAGGAAGAGGAGGAGGAGGAGGAGGAGGAGGAGGAAGGCGGCCGGCCCCGCTCGCCGGCGAGCTCCCGCGCTCCGCAGGCAGCTCCGAGCACCTTCGCGCCTGCCTCTGGCACTGGCAGCGTCTGGAGGGGATGGAGGGTTTTATTTTTGGAAACCTCCCCCTTTTGTGTCTTTTTGATGCTGACATCCCCCCTCTCCAGAGGACACGGCTCGGCCCCCCTCCTTAGGAGAGGAGACATTCCAGCAACACCCACTTTGGCAAAGGGAAACAAACTACAACAGAGAAGCCTTAACCCCTGCCTGGCCGGGGAGACCCGTCCGCCGCCTGTCCGGCAGCCGGCGTGCAGCCCCCGGAGCCCTCCCTGCCGCCCGTCCCGCAGCGAGCCGCCGGCTCCCGCCGCAGCTGGAAGCGCTCGGGGAAGGTGGAGCAGCCCCGGGTGTGGGGTGCACGGAGCAGGAGACACGGATGCCGGAGGAATACACCGCCGCCCCCCAGCATCTGGGGACTCCTGGAGCTGCATCAGCACCGCTAGCCCTCTTGCTGCTCTTGATCGCATCTCACAGGAGACGGGCATAGCAATGGGAAGAGCCTTATTTGCCATCCCACCCTGGCTACAGAGCTCTCAGATCCCCTCAAATCCAATTCAGGGCTTTATATTCTTCCTTGTATAGGTCCAGGCTAGAAAAGTAACCACCTAAAAGCTCCAGGTCCTTCACCTAAGAGAGATCTTTCAGGAGACGCCAGCTTAGAGTAGGTGTCCGTCCCTCCCCATGTCTGTCTGTGCATGGGCACCTGGAGGTCGAGGGATGGCTTGAAATGACTACTTTACAGGCTCTGAGAAAGACTGAGGGAAGGGCGGGGGGGGAGGGGGGCAAGGAATGACGACGACAACAACACACAGAAATCCCATTTCAGCCATGCACATCAGCTTGGCCTTGTCCTCTGCCACATCTCTGCTGCTCTCTGCTGCCCTTGGCCATCTCGAGCAGGGAGCGAATCCTCCCAGATGAGTTCAGGCTCTGTCCCAGCCCAGCAATATGGTGTATTTGGGGTGGGCTCATTCTGGCCCACAGCAGGATCTGTGACCTTGGTGGGTGGCTAGAGACCTCTCACTGCATCTCTGCACACAAGGAGGCAGAGGAGGACAGTGCAGGCGCTCACAGGAAGGAGATGCTCCCTGGCGTGTGTCCCTGCAGTGGGTCCTGTAGCCAGTAACACTTATCAAGCCGTTTTCATCATGCCAAGTTCAGGCAGATGAAAGGTTCACCCCACTTGACGACCCGACCCTGAGCGCTGCATCTGGATGCCTGCGGGAGAACACGAGGAGCTCTGCATGCACACAGAGTGATCCTTTGGCTGTACCCTCACGTCTTCCAGCAGCCCGCAGGGTAGGGACTCCTTCAGCCAGATGCTGCAGCTCAGCCACTGGGTTTAAAAGGCAAATTGTAGTATCAGCCCATGAATTCATCTAATTTCTTTTGTCCCTGGAGAGCGCTGGCTCTCCCACCGCTGGTCCCCCAGCCCCTTACAGCTCCCTGTCCCACCGATGCTCCTCTCCCCGCAGCCTCTCCCACTACAGGTGCCGCCGCCCCTGGCCCTCACCAAGCCATCTGCTTCCCGAAAGCTTCACAGCGCAGGGGTCCAGCTCCCCCAGTGCCTCCTCTCTGGCTTCCAATGGCTGCGCTCCTAAAGCTTCTCCCATTTGAAACCAGTGGCTCCAGCTCCCTTCTTTGCATTGCCCCTCGACTTTTAGGCCCTCTTGGACCACAGCCATCCTCTCCTTGGCACGGGAGTACTACTGCCTGCCCTCCAGGGTCCAAAGGAGACCGGAAAGGAGCAGAAGCACAGGGAATGAATCCCCCAAAAGGATGCTGGGTCGGGAGCAGAGCAGGACCCCAGCACATCCCCTCCGGCTGGGGTCCTGCAAGCGAGGGAGAGGGAAGGAGGTAACTTGGCGGGTGAGCAAGTGCGACGGGGCTGAGGGGGTTCGGGCTTTGACCTTAGCCCTGGCAGCGGGCTTACAGGGCAGTGGCATCAGAGGAAATACCAGTGGGTGCTCTAGCACTTCCTGGGATGCCATCAGTTTGCTTGCCCGCTCGCCCTGCTGGAGCAGAGCCACCACTTGGGCAGGAGCTTGCATGACCCTGGATGCCACGAGCAGTGCCCGATAACAGCTATGGCTCATTTCTTTGTTCTGAGGAAGAGGAATGTCCTTTCTATCCTCACCTAATTACTTTCTTATGCAGCAGTGGAAAGAATGCTTGTGCCTAAACCTGACACGAGAAAATTATCAACGCCATAAACAAAGCAGCAGAGAGCCCAGGCAGTGCTCAAAGCTACAGCAGGCAACCCTGGAGCAGGATCGCTCAGGGCACAAGTGGATTCCTCTTCCCTGGAGCTGGTGGGTCACCACAGGGAAGAAGGAGACTCACGGGATCCCCAGGGGACCGCACCTCCAAAGGAGCCTGCACTTCGGGCCCTGACAGTGGTGGGACTGCAGGAGCCTGTGCCTCCCTAACGGGGCCAGGGAATGAGATGTGCAAACCCAACAAAGCTGTCAACGGCCCTCTAGTACCTCTTGCAGTCACCCCTGGCTGCGGTGGAGCCCAGCCCAGGGAGCTGGCATCCCTTCTCAAATGAGTTTCGCTCTGTGTTTACAGTAACCCCCCTGGAGCTGGACACCGAGCTCCTTCCAGCCTCCCACGTGCAAACAGCCCTTTGCTTTTGCAGGGACGTGCAGGCACCGTTTGATCCCACTTAGGCGCTGCAGCAGAGCAGAGGCCAGCCGAGGGCAGCCTGGCACAAGGGGCTGCAGACACAGGCTCAGGTGCCTGGGGAGGGGAGCAACTGCATCCCTGGTGCAGGTGGGCGATGCGCAGGTGCTCAGGCACGGGCTCGCTGCCTCCCAGCCCTGTGGCTCATTTCGTATTTGGCTATCCCTGAAAACAAACCCATCAGAAAAGGGGAAGCGCGGGGTGCATGGGGACTCATAACGCAGGTTGGGCTTCAGAGTGCAGCTCAGTGGGGGCTCAGCAGGCAAACATGAAATACCTCATTTCTCAGGAACTCGCACAGGCAGAGCGCAGACAGTCGGGCTGCTTGCTGCCGAGATCAAACCCGCGCCTGGGAAGAGAGAGCAGCAGCAGAGAGAGGATGGGGCAGCAAGCCGGCAAGCAGAGTTCGACAGCCTGGCCCCCATCAGCAGGGAGCACAGGGCTCTCTGGAGGGGGTGAGCTGCAGGTGGGCAGCTCAAAGTACTCTTTGCTGCCTCCACTTCCCCTTAATTCACCACGTGAACTTCTAGGCAGCAGTGATGGCATCAGAGGAGAGGTCGAGGGCAGACACAGCTGCAGCACCTCTCCAAGTCCACGCTTTCCAGGGCTAGGGTGCCAAGGTGAATGAGGCGGACCTGGAAACCAGCACAGAATGCAAGGGGCTCATCAGACCCTGCAGAGAAGAGGAGCAAGGGAGGACTGTGCTGTTGGCATGGTCCTTCTCGCCTGCCACTGCTACAGCAGGGAAGGAGGGGTGCTTGGGCACCTGAGGGTTGAAGCCACAGGGCCAGAGGCAGAGGGGTCAGGGTGGGCTGTGCCTGGAGACATGAGCATGAGTCGCATCTCCTTGAGCCCTCTCAAAGGATAGGGAGAAGGAGCTCTTCAGGAGTGCGCTGATGTGGATCCCTCTGCGCCAGGACCCCTCACACTCTCATTGCCTTACCCGTTGGGTCCACACCAGCTCTACATGACCCCCTTGGAGGAGTAGCACCTGGGAGCCATGCTTCCAGGGCCAGTTGGCCCCCAGATGTGGCTCCTGGCACTGTATCCCTTAGATTAATTAGCCCCTTTTCTTCCTCTTCAGAACGGTTCACAACCCCACATGTGCTTCTTCCTCCACTGTGAGCAGACCCCTAACGCGCTGCAGATGGGACACATTCCACGGATTCAGGAGCTGCCTGCAGCTCCCACAGAGGAAGAAAGAGAGCTCCCCCCGCTCAGGCCTGAAGGGCAGGGGAAGTTTGGCCAGGCCCACGGGCTTAAAAATCAGGGTGTGGAGCCAGCCTTTTAGAGGTACAAGTCACAGATTCTCTGAAAAGAGCCATCTTATACTAGGAGGGAGGACATGGCAGCCCTGGGGAGCTGGATGGAGAAATAACTTAGAGGCAGCAGTGCAGAGAGACCTCTGGAGCAGACGTCTGTAACCATGGGCATCAGAGAGGCAGGAAAAGCAGCTTCTGAATTTGTGAACACAGCCAGCAAATCCTCCATGGACAGCATTCCCACCCCTCGCCTTTGCCATAAGATACACACAGCTCATCACACTCATGCTTACAGCACCCAGGGAAGGAGACTTTCCCACTGGACAGATGAGCCATTCCAGCCAGACACACAGCCTGGCCCTCCAGCTACCTCCACCCACTCTTGGTGCATCCCTCAGAGCCTTGGGGTACATCTCAGCCTCTCCCTGCGAGGAGGCTGCCAGCAGCCGAGAGCCGTGTAAGCGACAGTTTGTTGTCAGAAAAGAGAAGAGAAACTGTCCAGCAGCTCCTAGTCGAAAGCCAAGGTTTGCTGGTTTTATTGTTCCTTCTGCTTTCATTTAACCAGGACCATCTCTGAGATGGAGGAGGGAGGCACAGACCAGCCAAGTGGGTGTCCCACAACTGGACTCCTTGGTCGTGCTGTTGTCTAAACATATGTCCGTGCATTACCAAGGGCTGAGACCACACGCTGGAAAAGAGGTTACAACAGGAGACAAAAATATGCTGCTAGGAAGAAGAAACCTGGAGAGCAGGACCAGATGGCAGAACCCAAGGGATGGGAGTGCAGAGTGAGGCAGAGAGGAGGTTGCTGTGGGCTACTGCTGCAGAAAGGCTCTGGTGGGGCTGGTTGCAGAGCACAGCTGGTTCCTTATTTATCCATCACACTATTTCAAGCCCCTTCAGCAACTCTTCAGGAGAAAAAAACCCTCAGCTAGAATGTGACTCATGCAGAGCTACAGCAGCTCAGGGGAACCTGTCCATTTATAATTAATGAAGACCTGTTTGCAATGATACGACTGCAATCTCCCCTCTCCCCAGGAGGCTGGTCTGGCCTCTCTGCTTCTTTGATACCTGTGGCTGGAACCGCATGTGGCGGGGAGAGGGGCCTGGAAACCAGGAAAGCCTGAGCATCCCCGAGGAGCATGGAGGCTGCCCTGACCAGGAAACCCATTCCATTGTGCATTCCCTGCAGGAGCAAGCCTGCTCAGGACATCAGCCTGATGGGGGGCTTCAACCAGAGCAGTCATTAGTCAGCTGTCCTCACGAAGGGAGGAAAGGAAAGAGGGAAGCAGAACCTCTTGCTATTTTTAAGGGCTGTGACCCACAAAGAGGGAATGCTCCCCCCATGGTCAGGGCACTGTTGAGAGGAGTGTGGAAAGGGCCCTGATAGTGTAATTTCCATAACCTTCTTTTCCCCTTTTCACTGGGGTCATAATGCCAGGAGGCTTTTCCTGAGGTGGTCATCAAACATCAGCTTGTCACAGACTGGAAGGGAACGGGGAAATGTTGAGGGAAACAGCTTGAGGATACCCAGGGAGTGTGGGGTCCTCTCCTCAGTGGAAAGTCACCCTTTCTGGTATCTGGTACCACTTTGCAGGCAGTGCTTCCCAAGGAGCCCAAAACCTGGAGAAAAGATAGAGAGATCCAAGCAAGATGACACAACAGCAAAGACAGAAGAAACCAGGCAATCCCCACACTGTGCTGAAGAAGCTTTTTCTGAGAAATTCCTCCCACACAGATTTTCTCTCAAAAGCACCACATTGCCTTTGCATTACCTTAAACAAACAGACCAGAAGAAACAAACCTGAATCAAACTCTGAGTTCTACTGAGCATTTGGGATTAAAGTAATTTCATTCCTGCTTCTGATTCCAAGACAATCTTCCTAAAAAGCAACGACTCTCATTTCCTTCAAGTTGCTATTCCTTCCTTAAGACCATCACCTTGGCTGCCCAGGGCATGGTGAACTTGGACTGCAAGTCCTTCAGCCCCTCAGCTTTGCATATCAGAGGAGAACTGATAATGGCCACATAGATCCTGAAATGGGAATGATGGGTCGTGCTGACGTTGTATCTGTATTTTAGTTTGGTTACTCTGCCATCCTGAAATTGCAGGCCCGCTCCCCATCAGAGGATTTTAGGTGCTTTCCTACCAATTTGGGCGCTGGAATAGCTGCGTGAGCAGTGATCTCAGCTCATTACAATGCAGTGATTTCAAGTGGATGTTTAATAGCTTATTAGTAAATGAATCTTAGGAAACTGCAAAAAGTGGCAATTATTAGGTGGCATGTGTTAGAGTTAAAGTAGTCAGTCATCGAGAAATAGACTAGTTCATTGACACTTTACAGTCCCATTGGGTAATGATTAGGATTAGACTGAGTACCCAATTTCTCAGCTATGACTTCATAGGCTGGGAATCCAGCTCTCCAGTGACATCACAGCTCCAGAAGTCTCCCTCACCACTTGCCACACTGACTCTGCTGTCACCCACTCTACACAGAGGTGTGGCACACAGCCTTAAGAAAGGGCCCAGCCTCTTACAGGAAATAAGAATAATGAGCAATGAGAGTTTAACAAGGAAATAAATGCAGGGCAACTGCAGAGAAGATGAGCAAAGCCCCTTTCCATGCCACACCACATCAGGTCATCATCTGAGAAGAGCAAGGAGCTTGGGATGGGGAAGCATCCACTTCCCACCCAGACGGGGGCCACGCCAGGTACGGAACAAAAATCCATTACAGGATTACAGAGATGGCACTCACGATTTTCCTGCTTCTCCCAGAACTGGGTTTGGAGCTCAGGGCCTGCCCTCTCTGCCGATGATTGATTGCCTCTGCCTCTGTGTCAAGCTCTCGCATGCACTTTCAGGCCATGCCTCTGCCTTCCCTCCCTCTCCCCTTCCCCTCTCTCAGCCTGGCTGAGCAGGCAAGGCAGCCTAGCACAGCTCAAGTGTGCAGCAGTGCCAACAGCCCAGGTGGTCACCTGCACTCCCTCAAGGCTGGAGAGCCCTGACAACAGGGGTGATGCCTTCCCGGAGGCTGGCCCTCTGCGTCCCTGAGCCAAGGGAAGCACGTCCTGGAGGGTGGCAGGGCTGAAGGAGGTGGGGAGGTCCTGATGTGCCTGGGGAACATCCCCACAGCAGCAGCATCAGGCCAGAACTGCCTGCTCCAAGACTGTGCAAGCTAGGCTGGTCTACAGGCAGCTCCTGCCACAGATGAGCAGCAGGAAGGCAGGCAGGCAGGGCTATGGAGCAGGAAAGGTACTTGCCCAAGCCAGGAGTGCGATTTGGGAGCAGATGAAAATGAAGCAACAGCAACAGCTTGCCTTATGCCCACCAGAAGGGACAAGGGGATGCTGAAGGCTCCTGGCTGGGCACAGGGCATGGCCAGGGCCACCCCAGGTGCAGGAGAAAGTGCTGTCTGTGAGGACCCCTCTCAATGCCACTGTGGTCTCTTGTTCTGCGAGGGGATGGGACTGATACGGCCTTGACTTTCCTCAGCACTGCCCCTGGCCTCAGTTACCCCTGCCTTGCTGTCTACTTTCAGCAAAGGCAGCTGCCCCTATGCACATGCTACCTACCTTGTTGCTCTCAGCCAAGCTCTGCTTCCCTGCAAGCCTGGCTGGCTTTTTATGGGCTCTGGGGAGTCTGAACATCACTGACAAAGCCTTTAGGCTACAAAAATCACCTAGCGGTACCAGCGGAACTAAAATCCTATGTGAGAGCAAGTTTGGGGGTTTGCGGGGTAGGGGGATAGACCATCAGTGTGGCTCTCATCTCTGAGCCTGCAGGCACCATGTGTAGCTAAGGCAGTGTGGTACCAGCACCTTGTGCCCTGCCTCATCCCCACAGGCTTCCTGGAGCCTGCACCCAGGGCTGGCTGCCCTCCCTACACCAGAGGGCTGGTGCCTCCCTCTCTGGCAGCGCGCTGCTGCCACCGGTCCTCCCACTGGGACTGCGCTTCTCCCCAGCACAGCTTTCAGGAGCCAGATCTGGGCCTAGCAGCAGGATACCTTCTCCAGCCCAGGGGGATGCCTACTTTTCAGGCTAAAGGCACTCGTGAAGTTTTGCCCAGGGAAGCAGCTGCCCCATTTCAGTTCCCCTGGCAATGCTGACAGGGAGCTGCTGTGACCCGCAGTGCCTCCCAGACCACAAATCTGCTGGAGAGGTTGAGGCAAACCACAGAGGCTGGTGGCCAGCTCTAGCTAGCCCTGTGCTTCCTCACCAGGACAGATCTGACCAAGGCTGATGCATCCATGTTGCCCATACAACCAGGGCAGCCTCTTCTGAGACAGCTCCAGTGCTGCTGAGCAGAGGCTGCACATTGAGGGATATTCTGGCTTGCCCCTTTCTTCCCTTACAGTCTGACTCCGGGTTGCCATGAACTACGGCTGACCTACAGCTCTCTGCCTCACCTGTCCCTGCCCCAGTATCCATATCCTATATGGCACCAGCCCCTTGGCCCCTGCTCAGCTCAAGCCTCCAGCTGGCTTTGGGGCCACTGCTAGAAACATTATAGCACACCTGTTCTTCAGATGAGGGTTTACAGCCAAGGCTAGCACATCTGGATTGTAAAATAGACATTTGGAACCTTATCAACATGTTTCCAAACAGTCTGGGTATGGCAGAGACTCTGTCTCGATGCTTTAGTGGAGGAAGCAGCTGGGCTGGAAGGATGGTTCGGTGCCCTTCTCACGCCCCGTGCAGGCTGGGCCAAGCCCCACACACATACGCACACCCCAGAAACCAAACTGCCTCTTCCTGACACTAGTGGTCCAGGAAGCCGTGTCAGCAAGACTCTAGGAGGGAAATGGGGAAGTGAAATCCAGTGCCCTTCCCACCCCAGAACCTGCTGACACAGCTGCACCGAGCCTAGACTTCAGCCAAACATCTCCCAGAAACACTGCCTGCTCAGAAAATTGGTTGAGAATCTGCACCATATGCACTGGGGGGCGGACACTGACTCCATCAGCTTGGTCCTGTGCAAAGCTCAGCCACCAACAGTCTCCAGAGCTTTTGCTCTCAGCAAAGTCCTGATCAGCAGCAGCATCAAGCTGCCACTAATGACTTTGTCAGCACCAAGCAGATCTAAAGGAGGAACGTGGCCCACTGCCCTGAGTTGTTTCACGTGCACGGCTCCTCTCATTGTATTAGTTTCTCAGATGTGCAGCTCTCACACTCGTGCTAACAACAGACCTCCCACGCAAGCGTTCAGTAACATACTCTGATTTTGGTCTCTTCCCAGCCATCCCTCGCCAACAGAAACACAGCTGTTACTTTGGGGTGTGAGTGACACAGGGGCAAGAGATGCAGGAGACCTGTAAAGCTGATGGAGCAGGGGGTAGCTCTGCCCCCAGCATGCAGGACAGCTTTGGTAACATGGTAGTAGTTGCTTCCCACAAGATGTTCAGATGGCCTAGGCTAAGGTCAGAGCAGCTGATTGAGAATCCTCCTGACAGTAAAGCAAAACAATGCTAGATACAGATGTGCTCTCCAAAACTGCTCCCCTCATTCTCACCCCGCAATAGCATGGCTGGCAGCTGGCAAGGTCTCCTCTCATCTCCTTCCATTTTGCCAGTCCACCTGGCAAGGAAGGCAACATTCCTGTCCTGCAGTACTGACTGCCACACTATGCTCTCATCACCCCTGAAGGAGAGGCCACTCTGCTAACCCAGTGGCTGAGCACTGCACAAATATCTACAGGAACTGGCAAAGGTGGCACAAAAGGAGACACTTCTTTCAAGCTAGGTCTTCACTCCTCTGCGATGCAGTAGACGATAAATGTATTTATACCTATTTTACAGCCCTTTGGAGGCTTGGGCAGACCTGGATTCTTTCATCAGCTCCATCTGAGTGAATCTCTTCCCTCTCTAACCCATGTGCTCTCAGTAATATTGAACTACCTCTTTAGAGGCACCAATTCAAACTGGTTCCAAGCTCAGAGCACTTCAGTGGAGGAGGCTGGGGAGAGACAAGGGTGTGAAGGTCCGGGGTAACACCAAACCTTCAAACACTGTACCTGCAGTGATGGAAACGCAAATGCATTTCTATAGCGCTTTGCACTCGGCCAGATTCTTCGTCCTTATGTATCCATTTCAAAAGCCTGGTATTGGGGCTGCAAAGCTCCCCAAAAATCCTGGAATTAAAAGCAACATGACTTAGGTGAATGCATGGAAGAGCATCAGCATAGAGAAACCTGACAACTTCTAAACAGAGCCCATGACAAACGGGTGCAGGGCACTGCCCCACAGTGCTGATGCTGGGACCTGAGTTCAGTCCTGGCTCTGACACAGGCTTCTTCTGTCATCTCAGGTGAACCATCTAGCTTCAGCCCTCAGGTACGAAGTGGAAAAGAGACCACCCCACATGCCCACTTTGTGTTTGCCCATATGCCTTGCTCGGCCCTCTGGCACTAGAGTGAGCCGGGTTACATAGAACAAAGGGCATACTGTAGGAAAAAAGTCTGAATTAACATAAGAGCTGTACACACGCCACTGCTTAAGGAAAACAAGCATGTTTAACTGCACCTACCACTGGGCACGTATAACGTTGTCTGAAGGCCATGCTAGGGCCAAGTTCACTACTGGATACTTCTTCCATGGGACCTGGAGAACCTCCAAAGATGCTAGCAGCAATTGAGGGTGAGAGGCACTTCAAGATATGACAGAGGAGAACAAGTTGGAAAATAATGAAAAGGGATTCAAAACATCATTTGGATCTTACCAACCAAACTCCCCTCTTGCATCTGGATGTGCCAGTAGGCTCATCTGCCCAGACCATCCCAGATGGTGTACTTTTACCGATAGAGGAGGCAACGTAGCTTTGCATTTCTCAGTAAATTGAGCTGGTCACCTCTAATCTTCCAGGTCACTGGGTCTGCTGTCTCTTCCTCCCTCCCTGGAGCATAAATCTGACCCCCACCCCAGGCCCTCTCTCCTCTGAGGCAGGCAGGTCCTGCTCATGACAGCCAGCGCTTTGTTCAGCAGCTGAGCCAATACTTCCTCCTAAGGGAGAGCCTAACTCTGCAGAGGCAAAGGTCAAGTGTGCTCTTCCCAAAGCTGAGGATTTGCCTTTGCCACCTAATCCAGGCTGAGATCTCGCAGCTGGCACAGAGCTCCTCCCAAGGCTGGGAACACAGCCTTTGCAGGCAGAGGAAGGAGTGTGCCTGGGGCACAGGTACAAGGGGAGAGACCGAACATCTGCCCTTTGCCACAAGCCTTCAGGGCACCAGCAAGGAGGCAGCTAGAAAAACAGACCCTCACCAGATACTTCATTGCTATTTTGTGACATAACCTCGCCCTTGCCCCCACCAGTTCAGGCCTAACACCAAAGATGGCCAAATGGCTGTTGGTGCCTAATTTACACATTGCTTTACAGCCCTGCCTCCTTTAAGGAGGAGTGGAAGCAAGCCCAGCTTAACCCTGGGCAAGCCAGTGCCTGGAGGCAGCAGCTCAAATGGCTTCCAGCAGCACTCTGCTGTGCCCAGGAACACTCCTACGCTGCAGGGCTCAGCCACAGCCCTGCAAGGAGCAGCGTGGGCAAGGGAGCAATGAAGGACCCCATCACTCTGGTTTTGCAGTGGAGGTGACGAGGAAACACGTTCCTGCTGTCCTCGCCTTAGCCAGCCACAAGCCTCCCAGCCACGGCCAAGCAAGCAGGTGGTCCTGGCAGTGGAGAGCATCCCCTGGTGCTCTCCCACACAATCGCAGACTGGTTGAGGTGGGATGGGACCTCTGGAGATGGTCCCGTCCAGCCCCCTGCTCAGGCCAGGATGCTCACGGCCATGTTCCTGAACCCCTCTGAGGATGGAGGCTCCACAGCCTCCCTGGGCAGCCTGCTTCAGCGTTGTTCACTCTGATCTGACCTCTAACACAGGTGACCATCGGCCACCTTTGCTGCAATGGGTTTGGTCACCACCAGAGGAGCTGGGGGATGTCTCTCTTGGGGACATGACATCAATGGACCCAGAAAACGCTCTTGGCTGCACCTCCTGGCTCCAATCCCCAAGGGGCTCCCTCAGCTCCCAAGTTACAGGGCTGTGTTCAGGAGGCTAAGCCCAGAGTGAAATGGGGGTGTCCCTCTCATTTGCACTGACCATGCAAACACAGCACTAGTGGATCCAGCCCTTGCTGTTTCCCTCCATTTCTTCCTTTTTGTTCAAGGCAACTGAAAAAGTGTGGGGGGGGTGGGGGTGGGGGGGGGTGTGGGGGGACATCATTTGGCAGGAAGACTTTCTTCTTTCAGAGTCGATTGACTCCAAGATTGAGGAGGATTAACCCTACAGCCCCTCCATAAGCACCAGACTCCTCCACGGCCATCCCCCCCGCTGGCCCCACAGTCAGCACGGATCCACGAGGATCCCAGGCCCATAAGCCTGTTTTCACGGATCTGTGCCATTTTACCTCCCGGTGCTTTTCTGGTTCTCATTATCTCCGCAGAGCTGATGACACTTAGACATTTCATCTCCCTGGAGGCTTTTTCTGGCGCTTTAAGTCTGATTTATGCAATGCAGCCATGGCTGCCCTGATCACCCACGCTCACCTCTGGCTTGTTAACATGCTGGCTGGCCAAGGACCCTTCCCCTCCCGCCAGCAGATCTGAACCAGGCTGAACCTCTGCACCCACTAGAGTCAAAGCCTTGGCAGCTTTCTCCTCCTATCCCTTTCCCTCTCATTCATGGCTGGTCATTAATCACAGCAGCCTCTTTCCACAGGGGACCTGCCTCCACAGACCCAGACCTGCCCCTGCAGCTGCCAGGGGAAGTCCCAGGGGCAGGCACTGAACAAGGGCAAACCCAGTTAGCAGTCATCGGGTAATGCTACCAATAACCTTAGCCTGGTCATTAACCCCAGCTGCTCGGAGGGCATCACCAACTCGGAGTCCCTCCCCAGTCCAGTGGGATGCTTTTGGAGGGGAAAGCAGCCTTTTCTCGAGCCTTGTGTCTTCTGCTCTTGTTAAAAACCAGTTCAGAAACACAACAGTTTGGGATCTAAACAGCTCTTAACACTTATCACTGCCTGTCCCCAGAAGCAAATCCGAATCCAAAGTACAGCTACAACACATGTATATCTGTTTGCGACACCTCATTGGAGGAATTAAAGAGCTACAATGATACTGTACTCGGGACACGATGACAACTGCTTCCATCTAGCCAAACAAGACCGAGGCCAAGGCTGGTCCAGCCTACTAAATGGTGCTAGAGCTTCAAGCTGGGCATGGTACCAAACATTACATTGGAGCCCCTCTACATGGCCCCTAGAAATCTTTGCATTTGCAGGCCTGGCGACCTTTCCAAGCTTGTCTCCACCATCCTTCTATTTCTTTTCAGGCTGTTTCTTGCTCCTTGTCCACACTGTCTGTACAAGTTATTTTGCAGGAGGGAGAGTCATCTCTTATGAGCTGTCTGCATCGTACCTAATGCAAGGTGGGGTAAACTGCCCCTGCAAGGCAAACCTTGCACCTCTGTGTTGTACTTGGATGCATCTGTCTCGCTTGTGTTATGGGAAGGGCCTGTCCTCTATCCAAGTCAACCACTGCTGCCACCTGGAGAGGAAGGGCGACAGCGCTGTAACCTGGATACCCTGCACATTCCCTCTGAGACCTTTGCAGAACTCGCATCCAGCCAGGCCCGCTGGGGAGGAGAATTGAATGAGGGCAGCTGGACAGGAGCCCTGCAAGCCAGCCAGGCCTCCACATACCAGCCACAGAATTTGCATCCGAAGCCGCTAACAAATGAGGTGAAGGAAAAGTCTGGAACAGGGACCAAGTCTGGAACAGGGACCAAGTCTGGTCGCAGTTTGAGTCCTGACTCGAGAGCAGCTGGTGCAGCCTGGCAGGCGATACACAACTCAGCTGTCCCAAACACCCTTGCTGAGCTGAAACTTCCTCCAGCGTGGGCCAAGCATGCCGTTCCATCTCCTTGAACTCCTGCAGTCTGGTAAAATTACAGGTAAGGAAAGGACCCTCTGCCCCCCTCCCAAAGCAGACTTTATGCATCAAAGGTGCAAGGGGGGAGTGGAGTCAAAAGAGCAGCTGTCGAAAGTGGTTTGCAGTGATTCACCACAACTGAACACCCCCCCCCCCTCTAAACTCATAGGCCCCAAGACCCCAACAACATGTAATCTAGAGCACAAGTGTTCCTCAGCTCTCACCATGCCATGAGGTCCCCTCATAACATGGGTGCCCTTTACTACTCTGCTTGCAGAGCTGGGGCAGGCTCGCTTCCAACTGTATGCCATCCAGAGCCTCCACCAAGGTCCAGAGAAGGGAGCACGAGGTGCTCTGAGGGATAGAAGGGACATGGAGGCCGAGGCTCAGGGGTTACATGGCATTGCAAGAACCCAGTACCTGCGGGTGTTGGGGTGAGAGGTACCATGGTGTCAGATTTTAGTATCGCTACAGCTTCGGAGATTCCCCTCTTTCCATCTGCCTTCCCACCATCTGCTGAGGCGACTGCAAGGGAGAGGAGGTTTGTAAGGGTCACTCTTGGGCCGAAGCAGATGGAAAGGACCTGCTGCAACCATTTTCCTAGGGATGGGCCAGACAGCTGCAACATGCCCCTCAGCACTGCCGACGGCTCACTGGATCATCCAGCACACAGAGAGTACTGGGGGGAAAGGGGCTGGCTCACAACTGCACACGCCGCCCTGGAGGCTCGCTTGCCATGACGAAGGGTTTGCAGCTGGACAAAGGAGTGAATTAACAAGCTGTTTAAGTCCTTCATTGGAGGCCTGAACAAACAATGCTGCCAGGAGCTGGTCTCTCCCCCTCCTGGGGACCATCCTTCTGGTCAGAGACAGTTTTTCACAGCGGTCCCCAAGGGGGAGAACCAGCAGCACCTTTGTTTGCTACACAGAGCTCCAGGGCCTTCTCCTCCCCCTGCGCCTTTGAACCCGCTCCAGACTTCTTAGCCCTGCAGGCCTCCAAACCTGGCCTGCTGCAGACCTAATTAACTCCCTTGTTCATTTATGGTCTTTTGTTACTAAAGCAAGTAATTGGTGCACAGAGGCAGCAGATCCTTGTGTGTGCTCACATGGACCTGACTGCTCCCTTCGGTCTGCTGGGGAAACCCTTTCCTGCTCACCAAGGGTGCCCACAGTCCCTCTCTGCAGCCAGCCGCTTCAGGATCACCTATGGAGAGCACACCGCCTCCCTGTTTCCAGCAAGCTCCCTCCGTACCTTTGTGGCCATCAGAAGACACCAAAGTCTTCTCAGGGCATGACACCTTCGAATTCAAGAAAAAGTTTGTCTGGACCGCGGACCGCACCCTAGCCCCATCTGCCTGGCTAGCACAGAGACACCCCTCGGGGTTTCTCGTCACTCCCTTTTGTTTGCGTGTTTGCTCATGCACACATGCACGCCCAGAAGCCTCCAGCTCAGCAGGCAGGCACAGACACCAGGCCCGGCAGTGATGCTGCCACACTAGTTTCTCCCCCAGATTGGTTTGCACGCAGCCGGATGGATGAATGGATGAAGAACACGACCCCACTGCTCTTTTACCCACTGCCGCCCCGTGTTCCCTCTTACCCCTGACACCACAAGCATGGAGAACAGCAGAGAGCAGCAGGGCCCTTTCACAGGGGAATATCTGGAGGATTATCCCAGGGCTCCTGGACCAAACAGGCAGCTCCTCAGCCTTTGGAAACCTCCCTTGCCTTTGTTCCTTGGCCTTCTAGTGTTGGGGGAAGGGATCCCAATGAACATGTTTGTGCTGTTCTTCTTAATAGGGTGTTGTGTAACACAGAGGGAAGTGACTACACTGGGGACCCCAGCTGAGAACAGAGACTTTAATCCTGCTGCCCAAGGAAAACTTGGAAAAAATACCTACATCTGTTCTGTTGCATTAGGCTCATGGCTCAGAGGCTGACAGCTGACCCTGGCTGCTCATGATGCCAAGGTATGGCCCCTGCCAAACAGTGCCAGGGTAAATTACCATGACTGATTAGAAAGGCAAAAGGCAGCCAGAGAAAACTGGGGAGGGAGCTCTTCCTGTGCAGGTTTCTGGAGAAGGGAAAAGGCCAAGCCAGAGTGTATGAGGGCACTTTGTCTTCTACACTACCACACTGGCAAACAGAGCAGGGAAGGAGCGATAGTGGAAGGTAACAGGGCAGGGGATAAGATGCAGGGAGAGGCATGAAGATGAGGAGGCAGAGGAAAACCCACAGCTGCATCGACCTCTCCATGGGGCTCACCAAAGATGGGCTTCAGGAGGCAGTGCTCCTCATCGAACCTGTGCTAGGCTGAGGCCACAGAAGAAAAAAGGTGCTCTTATATCTACACACAGGGTTCATGGCTCGAGAAGAGTACAAGGCAGCTGTTGGCCTTGCAGAGCAGTGCACACTCTCCCTGCCATGAGTCTGCCAGCTCTAGGACATGTAAGATCACAGGTGTGGGGCTCCCTGACCCAGCACTGCAACACAGCTCCCTTCCAGGCTCAGGCTGTCATCACCTCACATCCGTCCAACAGCTCAGAGAGGAGTATAAAGGAAATCAGCTATCCAGGGAACAGAACAACACTACTGAAATTTGGCTAATAGCAGACACCTAGATGCTCTGGAAACATGTCAAAGACTTCTCACCATATTTGGTAGGGCTCAACATTGATACACCCACTGGGGACACGGTAGGTGGTGCACTGAGACCACAGGGCATGAAGGAGAGCCCCTTCTCTGTGCAGCCCCTCTTACAGACACACCAGGATGCTGAGGGTGGCCCTCGTCTAGACAGGAGAGGGTTTCTGGAAAGCCATTAACACCCAGTTCTGTGATCTGCCTGTTCTTTATTCAAGTATTAAATTGGCTCAACCCTAATTAGCATGACATCTATGACAGGATTAAAGCAGATTCTGCTTTCCTCTTCCTGCCTAGGGCCACCAGCTGCCAAACACTCCTCCAGGTCTGCATCCTGCACAGGACAGTGGCTAGCTTCAAGGGAAACAGAAAGCAAGCTCCTTTCTAACTCCTGTCCATCAGAGACAGGTTTTGGCCCTGAAGCAGGAAGGTTTGTTTGCTTTAAATCTTATTTAACCATGGATGTTTTCATTATCCACATCCATGTCATGCTCTTTTATCCGCCCTTAGGAGGACAGGGAGGAAAGCTCTTGCTTTCCTCAGTCCATCTGTGGAGCAGACAGCTTTGATTAGCCACGTGCTTGTTGCCTTTCAATCCCTGCTGGCTGGCTCTTTGACCTTGTTCGACAAGACACAGGGATCAGGAGAAGCTGTGTGTTTCCTCAGCACTCTTCAGCCTTTTATAAACTTATACTTCAACGCCACAACCTCATATCAGACTCTGGTCCTCTATCCGTCTCCATAGGCTACTTCTTCACACAATCCTAAACCTCCAGTACTGAACTGAGCCCTTGAGGAGCAGGGATCCTGCTGAGAAATGCAGCCAGATGCCTTCTGATCTGTGAGCATTTCTGCGCTAGAATCTAAAGACGCCTCTTGGGTCCAACACCACCGGTCCCATGACTCTTTACCACCTTCCACCCCTCTGCTGTTGCTGTTTGATCTGCTGCCTTTCCCTCTGCTCCTTACACTGTGGGGGAGCAGATCTGTCAAGGTCAGAGCCTCAGGCCTGAGCTGGCTCGGCAGCACCAAGTGCATTACACCTCACTAATGTGTTTGGTATGCGGCTCTTCTGAAACCGTGCCACTTCACACTTGAATTGCAGCTCAGCCCTGCTCAGGAGGAGGAACCAGAGGGGCTGAGGCACAGCAGAGCCAACTCCTAGAAAGACATTCCCAGAGCACCTTCCAAAGCGACTTCCAACAGGCTACTGACACTGCTGACTGCAAAGCGCAAGGTTAGCTGGGCCAAGCCACCTCTACTCAAAAACAACCTGATGCAGAATATCCAAGGCAGGCACTGCCTGTAGAGAGACCACTTCAGGACAGTTGCCCCCTGAGGGTGGTAACAGGGTCCTTTTTCTCTCCTGTCCCTGGAGCTGCTGTACTGCTCCAGTCACCTACTGCATCTCATCCAAGCTCGTGTCAGCTTCCGCTCCCCCAGGCTCTCTGGAAAGGCTAGTGGTGCCTGCAGTTAAAAAAAGTCCATTTTGTTATAATGAGCCCTAAAAGGAGAATATCAGCTCAATTCTGCTTTCCTGGTCCATGCGTTAAAACTCTCTCTCCCCTCGCAAACCGATGACTAATCTGTGTCTCAAAGCCTGAGGGAATACATCTAATCTGGTTAGTGTTACTGCTGTTTGTTCATATTAAGCACATTATTCTTACTAAGCTATTTGTCCTGAGTCTCCTGAGAGAGAGTGCTGCAGGTTAATCATACATATGTAAATCCAACTTCCTTTCATGAATTTTAAATGTGTTGCCTGTTGGAAAACAAAAGGGCAAGGGGAAGCTGCGCAACAGGGACTTGTGTAGAACCAGGGGATGCTTCCTAGACGCTCACTTCTTATACTCTTCAGTTTGGGGATTAGAAGCACAGCAACAGAATCTGCCAGCCAACTCGTCTGCTAGACTAAGAGGTAGTGCTGAACAAAAAAAACCCCAAACCCGATACAACAGTAACCCAAACTGCAGGGTTTCCAGACAGCTGAAGTTGGCCACTCTTAAACCTGACCAGCTTAAATTGACTATCGGTCCCCCTCTGGTGGCCAACCAGCCGCAGTCACCTTCTGTTGGCAGAATAGGGCCGCCGCATTGCTACCTGTCCCTGCCCCGAGGCACCTGGAGCATCCCCGAGCCCAGGGGAGCACGGCTGCGCTCGGAGGGGCAGCACGGCGACTTCAGAGCATCGAGCTGAGTCAAGGAGCATGGCAGACCTCGGCACCAGGACAGATGTCATGAAAGTCTTCTTAGAAGAAAAAGATTCATTACCAGAACAGCCAGCATCTGCCCAGTCCCTCCAATTTGACAGCCTTAGGGCTATCTACAACTAGGCCCTCGATTTTTAATAGCAATACTGTTTTAGCACTAGGAGCCCCCATCTTGAAACAGGACCCCCTTGTGCAAGGAGCTGTACAACATCCAGACACAGAGAGACTGTCTGCCGTTTAGGATGAGGAATGAGATATAGAAAGGACAGATGAGAAAGAGACCAGGATGAGAGCAAGCAGAAGGAAAACAAGACAACACCGGTCAGCATAAGAGATAGTAGTCAGTGAGATGCTCTCAATAGGTGAGGACATGCAGCACAAAGGCAACAGTTCAATGTCTGACTAGAAGACACCAAGGCGACATTTTTCTACTATAATTTTTAGTTTCAACAACGACTACAGTTGCTACCAGTGTATTGCATGTTGTTCCCAATATGAAAGGGCCTAGGAGAAGGAAGGCTCCGTGCTGCTGCTGACTGCTCTAGTCACAGATGAGAAGTGGCTGCCAGTTTTCCCTGAGTAGGAGTCTTGTCTGTTCCACACCAGCAATAAAGGCCTCTGCAAATCTGACCTAGCCTCTACACAGCAAAACACTTCTCCAGACAAATCTGAAACCCCTAGAGCTGTTTTCATCATCCTCCAAGAGGACTGCAGAGAATTGTATTTCCCTGCGTTTCTTCACCCACTGCCGTAAGCAGCACTATCTCATCTCGAGGCAATCTCACACTTCAGCTACTGAAGCACAAGAGAGGCCCAAGCAGCTGTGCCTTCTGGTAAGAGATGAGATTGCTAAGATTACTCAGAAAATTGCATGACTTTACAGGCTTTCGGAATAATGTTAGCCTCAATCCCTAAATTAAGGGGTGGGTATGGGCCAACACACTTCTCGCAGCTTATCAGAGAATTGCCTCAAGAGGGAGAGAAGAATTTGGTTTTGGCTACTGCAGAGTCACTCCCCCAAAAAACACCCAAACTTACTCTGGCCTTCACATGCCTCAGAGAAAACTCTGGAGAAGCCTTAGGCCAATTCCAGGTTCTCCATCCCTCATGTGGTGCAAGAGCCCTGCTTCCTTTGTCTGTATTCGTTGCAGCTTTATACCACGGCTGAGAGGCTTGGCTCTCAGCCTCACTCCCCACTTCCAACCTCCTGTGCAATTGCCCACGCCTCAGCATACTTTGTAGCACACCATCCCTGCAGAAGGGTAGCTGGAAAAGACTGATTGGGAATTTTGGGTGAACTTCAGCTACAGCTGTTTTGTTTTACTGCAAAAGAAGTTATAGCAAATTATGTCTAAAAATGAACACATTCATGCAGTAACACCTCCCTCCTACAATCAAGTTTCATGCTCTGGAGAGCAAAGATTAGGGTTTCTCACATATTCAATGAAAAAAAAAAAACCAAAAACAAACAAACAAAAAAACCTACCACCAAAACAAAAAAAAACCCAAACAAACCAAAAACCGAGGAAAGAGTTTAAAAGGAAGATTCTAAAATCTCAGATTCTGCACCATACAGCTGATGCTGAGACAGGCTGAGGTTCTGGTGTACTTTGCTGTTTCCCGTAAGTGTTTTCCTCCTATAGTTCCTATAATCACATGTTCAAACTCTTTTTGCTGTCATATGCCAGGTCAGTCAGACACAAGATGGTAGCCAAAACCATACAAAACATAGTAATTCACTACAGGAACCAGGAGTTACAGCCTGGTTCAACTGACCAACTCAGCCGTAACACTTTGAAAGCAAGAAGGGATCTTATCCAAATCAAGCATCATTTCCCCATTTTCTCATTCAGGTATCTTAAGTATCCTTCTCTGTGCCTCTACAACTGAGGCAAACAGAAAGCTGAGCAGAGGAACCGAATGCACAAAAGTCCAATTTCCCAAGCAGCACATCCTCACACACCTCAGGTCAAGTGGCCATGTATAGAATCAAAGATCCTAAGACATCAGCCAACTCCTTGCTATTGCTGGAGACACAAGCTGGGACGTGTAGGATTCCAGCATGAAGTGCATAGACGTGATTTCTCTCCCAGCCCCAAGTCCATGCCAGGTGCCAGGATAAATAGATGTTGTGGAGTCAGCAACAGGTCACTGTCACCACTCCCTCTCTAAGACACCACAAGAAACTGGTGATCACGATGGACAACATGGGCAGCCAGATGATATCACACATCCTGCAAAGACAGGCAGAAACTTTAGATCCTACTTCGTCCTAAAGTAATCCAGCATGCTGAGCACTCTCCTTCACACCCAAACAGATAAGAGTTTCTGAAAACTCCAGCCTCAACTTGGCCCCCTTCCCATGAGTAATACTGGTCATGGCATGTAAAGACACATCCACATGGTTTGCTGTGTATCATTTTGTTCGTTCCAGGTTTGCAAAGTCACCCCACCTGACCCCAACTCCAACAGCTCTAGACTCACAATATCTGTGATTTCCAGGGGACAGTGGAACTTGTTTCTGGATTCTTCATAATGCTCACCACTGCTTTATCTAACCTCTGTCTTCTCTGAGTCCAGCATGAGACAACTTCTTTCCCACATTAGCTTCTAAATCATACCATGACCCCGCACAATGCTACAGAGGCAATCCCTGAGACTCACATGCACTGCTCACTCTCTTCTTTAGCCAGCACTCATGGCTTGAAAGCCAGAATCAAGGCTAGAGGCTGGTTTCGTAATATATGAGAACATCTGCCTAGTTATATGGTGGAATACACACAGCCAGCCAATGCTATGCTGGCTGAAGATGGGCTAAATCTTTGTACAGCCCAGGAAACTGTTTTCATTGTTATACAGGCAGCAATGCGAATGGGTACAGAATCATGTTGCAGAATCTTCTCAAGTTTTAAAGTTATGATTTTAATCCTCAAGCTACAAAAAAAAAAAAAAAGAAAAAAAAAAGAAAAAAAAAGTCCATGAAAACCAGTGATAAATTGAATGCTTTTTGTCAGAGCTGGAAACAGCTCAAGCTCAGAGAATAACAGAAATTGGGTATTGCCCCTGAAGGCAACAAGCTGTCCACTTACTAATAATGCTGTTGTTCCTTAGCAGACATTTGCATGTTTCCACCCTGCAATCTTAAAGTATTTTGTACAACTTTAAAAGGTGCAAAGGTCTCAAATACCCGCTCTTCTCCTGGCTCCATCTAACCCTCTTGAAAGTACAGTGAAGCACAAGCAGTACAAATACCTGCAGCTCAAAGAGTCAGGTAATACAGTGAGATGAAAAAGTAATTGCACCAGCTGCATTATTAATTTACATAAAAGAGTCCTTTCTGGCATTACTAGCTGCTTCAGCCTATTTTCCAGCCTGCTGCAAAGAGGCCTCACAGTAGCCTGCAAGCCCCAGCCGAGTCCTGCCTCTTCCCAGAGAGGTTCAAGTCAGGCATCCTGGAAGGCTGCAGGTGGAGAACTGTCCTCTCCCCTCTGCAGCAGACCTCAGTGAGACACCCAAAGACCTGGAGAGGCCCCTCACCCATGGACAGCACTAACCAGTTTGACTCCCTCTGTACAGCCCTGAAAGAACACTGAGCTGAGAAGGCAGAATTTTTAAAATATTTTATTTATTATACAAACTATTTACAAAATCAGCTACTACAACCACAGGCTTCCAAATTTTGGCTGAACTCTGCCAGAAATTCACCAGAGGGAACTAGGATTTGACCTGTATCATCCACAGCTCCTGGTTTCTAAAAACATGCAACATGGCCTGCAGGTGCAGGGTGAAGCCAGGCCCTATGCACCTCAAAGCAGCTTCAGGAAACACAGAACCTGTCCGAGATGATACCAGGATCCTAAAGATTTCTACAGAAGGGCCTCTATTAAGTGGGAATAAATAAATGGTAAAAAGAAAAGTAACGAGCCTCTGCCAGAAGTAACATACAGTATAGGTGACCAAAGCACATCCCCATTGCCAGTGTTAAGGGCAGCATAAAAAGTGACTGTACTGGAAGAGTATAAAGCTAGAGACAAGTTTAGAAACATTGTGATGTATCTCAGGAACGTGGGACCAGGTAGGGGCCTGTGAAAACAGTGGGGATGGGTTTAGTTGACTAAGAGCACCCATCACAGTTCTGACTTGCACTTGTGTTAAGAAGAAAGTCCTTGGCATCTGCACAGCTGCTGGGAAGTGTGGGGTGTGGGCTGCAATGCAGTAAAAAGAATTTAGGAGCTCTTTCCAGCAGACTGCCCAGTGTCCAGCTACTTCATCCTCAGAACAAAAAAGTCCAGCTCAAGAGAAGACGGGAGAAGATTCCTGAGGAAGATGTCACTGGCAGAGCTGGCCCATAGCTACAAGGCTGGAAACATCTTCACCAGCTGAGACTGTAAGACAAGGCTGCAACGTGGGAACAGCAGTAAGCTACGTCTACCAACAAACAGTCACCCACCTCCTCTCGGACCCTGGAAACAGCAGTGAAGTGGTGGCATGGAGAACAGAGGAGCTGTAACTCTACTGACCATGGAAGCCATCTGCAGTGTAAATAAAATGGTACCATACTCTCCACCCAAGGGAGGTCAGGACCTTGCAGAATGGAGCCTGCACTAAAAAAAGGGAGAACAGCCACTACTAAAGTGATCTGTCAGAGCGCAACAGTGGCAACTCTCAAGCTGGCAGCCTCCCAGCACCTTGGTGCCAGTGAGAGAATGAATTCACAAGGCAAAGAAATCCCCCTGAGTAGTCTCAATGTTCAGCTGGCTGCGTTTTGGCACCAAAATGGCTTATTTTTTTTCTGTACAGAAGTAACACACTCAGCCCAAGAATGGTTAAGATGCTGCCTTAAAAACATTTTCTAGATGTAGAATGTTTCCCCCAAATTCCCAGTCAATTCAACTAAGGTATACTGGAAAAGCACACACAGTTATCTTAAAATATTCAGTTATCTTAAAATATCCATACTGTGCAGAAATCTGCCCTGATCAGCCTGAGGACAGCAGAAAGGGACTGAAGAGGATGACGCAACTTTTCATCTAATACAGTGTTCTAAAATTAGCTCAGGGTTGCCAGTCTGAGACTCCATTCTGGAAGAAACCCAGTAATTCCATAATCCAGTGAAAGCTTACACTGCAGGTAGTAGCAATGCAGGTTTCTCACACTTTGACTCCTGCATGCCTTTGACTCCTGACCTGAACTGTTTAAGGGAGTGTTGAGAACTTAAAAATCTTGAATTTTGCTTCACTGAAGAACTCGTGAAGATTCCCAGACTCCCCTTTATTTCCCTGGGAAGGGCTGAATGGACTGCCAGCAACAACACACCACAATCATAAGCTTACTTCTCATGCTGGTCTGCCCACTCCTCTCCCCACAAGCCAGACAACGGTGAGTGCAGGCTGTTGAGCGATCACTTGAGTGAAGTTCTTGTTTACATTTTGTGCTGGAAAGCCAGCAGCACTGAATAGAAAAGGAGGAAAGCAGAGCTGAAGAAAGAAGGTAGGAAGATTGGGAGGACAGAAAGCCAGCTGCTCTCCAGGCACCAGCACCCCTCTGGAAACTCTGCCTGAAATGCAGTAGAGAAAAAGAAGCCTCCGGCTGCTGCATGATAGAGGTAGAAGCCAAGACCCTGTGGGATGCCAGCGTGGAGGTACCACGCTCTGCCCAGTACCATCACCCCAACAACAAATGCAAGCCCAGTGCACACTGTAGCTGCTTACTGACCTGTCACTGTTACTACATAATATACATAACCTGAACGTGAATGTGGGATAGGCATTGGTGCTCAGCATTGAGGGATCACACTCATGCCCATACTCTCTCTCCTGAGGAAGGGAAAAGAAGGCAAGGGCATGGGACAGCTTCCTGTGCAACATCAACTGACAGAAACATTCAATGGACGAGAAACTCCTCTTCCAGTTCATTTGCAGAGGCTCATTACCAGCCACTGCTGGAGAAGGACGCTTCTGCTGCTGGACCCTGGCGGAGGTAGTACAGGATCACTGTCAGGGCCAGCGCTTGTGCTCCGATGAGATTGTTCTCCCCTTTGGGTTACTCCCTCCAGTGGATACTGCCTATTTTTCTCTGTGGCACAGGCAACAGCAGCATCCAGAGCAAGATGGAGAAGGAGAATCAGAAACCCTTCTGGGTCAGGTGCTGAAAGGATGGACAACCCTATACTCCTTATGAGTCATAGGTAGATGAGCTATCAGGGTAGCATTACTGTGGGAGTTGAGCCAAGACATGGAAAGTTACTAAGGCTTCCCATGAGCCAGCTTTCCAGCAGAGCTCCATTCTGGTCTTCCCCCTTCCTCCCAGAGAGCTACAATAAAGGCAGCTCATCAGATCTTCTGCACATCACTAACTTTTGCTTATGAACTTCATTTTCTCACAGAAGGATGGGGGTGCAGGGAAATCAAGTGCAGTATCTCCTTGATGAATGCACCACAGTCCTTTTGCTGTTTCACATTGAACCAAAAGGGAGAATGAGGGAAAGGGAAAAGATGAACTCTTGATGACATATTTGGGATACGGAAAGGCCACGTGACATCTTCTGGATGACAAGTTCCTTTACATGGAGTCTTTGCTCTGTGTCCATTGCCCATGTGAAGGGAAGGAGAACAAGCAGAGGACTGAACCTGGGTCTTGCCATGAAGAGCCAGGAGGCTAAGTTGTCTCCTGGAAAGGGGAAAATCACAGCATGCCAAAGCCCTCACAACCCTCGCTGATAGCTAGCTGCAGCATCTTGTGCACTTCTTCATAGGAGTCATAAGTAGGGAGGCACAGCTGGTTAAAACTGTAAAACAAAAGAAAAATTCCATTCAGACTAGATCTGACAGGGGACCATCCCCATCAGCTGCTTTTAGATGGGTTGACACAAGCATCACACACATTACATGTTATACACTGCTTGCTCACCACAACTAGCTGGTGTCATTCCCAAAAGCACAATGCAGAAAGTCCTACCACCCCAGGATACTTGCCAAGTGTGGGCTGTCGGCAAAGTACTGTGAGTTGGAGCTGCAATGATCTGGAAAGATGGACAGAGTGCAGCAAACCCTCCTGGGGGCAGCTGGGAGGAACCAGTTGTGAACTGCAAGAGCCTGGCCAGCTCTTCCTGCGTGAAACTAGAGACCACAGTCCAAAACCACCTCATGACCTGTTAGGAAATAGGAAAGGTAAAGTCAGTTCAGCCAAGCAAATCAAGTAGGCATATAAGCAAGCTGCAAGAAAATCAGTCAACTGCCCTTGCAAGCGAGTGCTCTACTAATAGTCAGAATTTTTTTGTTTTACCAGGGTGACACACAGAGGCAAGTATTACAGTTTCTTCTTACCAGTTAAGAGATGTCCCACGCTACTACCTCCCACCAGTCCTTTCCCTTAAAGGAGAAAGCTTATGCTCTCCCCACAGAGATTTTAATTTTAGAAATACCTGCATAGGCAATGAGGTAGGTTTACAATGCAGAAGCTCATTTGCTTCTTGCACTATGCTCATCTTTTACTTTTTCACATCCTCCGGTAATTTTGCAGGAAGGTGGAACATCCCAGTGTTTACAGCTAGAAGCTCATACTCCCAATCTCTTTTCATCTTGGGTGTTTTGGCAGCTTCCATTATTTTTCTAACTGAAGCTGCTACCATTCCCATACCCCTCCCACTGGGAAAGGCAGGGAGGGATGGGAACAATTACGGGGTACAAATTTAGGCTACTACATCAGTAGTCTTTACAACAGCACTGAATTGCAAACACTCCATGTTGGCTGCAGTCATGGTCTTCAAGTATCCCTTAGAGATAAGTGTATCACCATGAACATCTTCAGTAGCAATAATTCCCACCAATTCCTCCCAATTCCCTGCTGAACTGTTCTTAGTGTTGTTGGATTTTCTTAAAAAGACCACTGCTTCTGATTTTTACCTGCTGGTAACTAATTAAGTATCATCTCTAGTCAGCCAGGCTGAAGGATTTCTCTAGGGTGAAACATTATTTCATAATGCGTGCAGTCCTACTCCTGACCCCCAGATCTTCCAGTTTGTCCTTCTGCAAGCTAATTTCCAACCAAGAAATCTGTTCCCAGTTTTAAGTTGTCTTCTTCTGTAGTTGGGATAACTGGTTTCAGCAAGGAGGAAGGAGAAACCCTTTCACTTACCTTCTCACGGAAGTGCCAAGATCCTCCTACCACTACAGCATGTGCCTTGAAGTCACAGACACTGATATCTCCAGTACCACACATAAGCAACTGAAAGGCAAGAGACTGCAGTCAGAAAGTCAGGAGCTCAGGAAACAAGGCAACAGTTACTGTGCAGATTACAAACATTTAAAATGCTTAGAGAAGAAACATTTTGGCTTTATTCCAGATCCAGAAAGCACTTCCATTTGTCAGAGAGGAGGGGAAGTAAGGGTAGAGATGCTTATGGAGGCAGCAATTACCTCAAGCTCATTCTCATCAAAAATAGCCAGGAGGTTCTCAGGAACTAACTCATTAAGACCTGGAAGAGAAGAGGAGAGAAGAGCAGCAAGAGCTATCCTCTGGGACATAAAGGCAGAAAGGAGTGGGAAGCAGACAGCCTGTTACCTTTCAGGAAGTGATCCACTTCCTCTCTAACCTGATTGGCCAGCCTGTATTGTGCAAGCAGATTTAGATACAAGATTTTGTTTTCATTGGTCACTGGTACTTGAGCCCCTCCTGTCACCAGTTCCACCACCTGAAAACAGGAGAACACTTGACCTTGAGTGTCACCAGCAGCATTCCCCAAACCTGAACTCCCAACCAGAATAAACCCAAGCAAGCAGCTACTGCCCAGAGTAAGCTCAATTTTCTGGGGCACAAAGCAGAGTTCTCAGCCGCCCCTGCTATAGGCAGAAGGGGTTAAACTGTCCCACCTTCAGGAACTGCCTCCCTCACCTTCTCCAGCTGTCCTGTTTTGCTATACTTCTCTTCAGCAAAGACCAGATCCATCTCGCTCACATCATTGTTCAGTATGAAACAAACTTTGGATTTATAGAATTCTGGGTCATCCGTTTCAAAATACTGTGTGAAAGAAAAAGGCAGGGACATGGAGGGAAGAAAGGAAAACATACATTGTTAACCAGGATTCTGGATCTGCTTCTACTACACCAACGCTCAACCTCTCCCCACACCAATACAGGCTTGAGACAAGGCTGGGAAGCTTTACCTTGTAATGCATACGAAGTCCTATGATCTGAGCCAGGAATGATCTGGTGAAGCGAGCTCGAACCAGTTGTTTGTAAGCACCTCCCAGAGATGATTCATAAAGACACTTTCCTACTAGGCGGCCTGCAAATTCATATACTTTGAGTCGTAAATATGTGGGACGCCCCGGATTTGGATGCACCTGTGAAGACGAAGCAAAAGGAAATATCCAAGTACCAGACAAGACTAATAAAAAGTAAGTATGGGACTAGTTCAAGTCACTGCATCTCTCAGGCTACCCCAGAAGCTTTAGTGTAATATTCTCAAAGCCAAGCAATAGAAGTAAAATGCCTGAGCCTGCCTAGGAAGAATTCAAAATGTTTCACATGCACAGGCCAGAAGCTGTACAAGAGCAGAAAAGGATTCTGAAACATTCAGATCCAACAAAATCTCTAGACACTCTGATGCCACCTCCTCTTTCTCAGAAATCCAGCCTTCTCTGCTGACTGGCCACCCTCTGCTGTTCATCCAGCCAGTTCTTTGACACTTCAATGAGTTAAGATCATTAAGCAAAGCTTTGAGAAAGGCACTGGAAGTGACTGTGCAGGCAAGCTAAAGAATGGGTAAGGTTACACACCACTTTATAGCAGCAACATTACTTAACCATCAGCATGTCAATGCTCACATTTCTGTGCATTCAGCATAGGAACTGCAGACTCACCAAGGCCTGGTTGTTATCACTAAAGCGGGTAAAAAGTTGATTGGTGGTATCAAATAACGCCTTACAGATGAGCTCAAACCACTCTCTGCGTGGACCGCCCCAGTCCAGAGCTACAAGATAAACCAAACCTGGTCATCCATGGGTCATCAATTCAAGAGTTTCATGAATGCTGCTCACTATTACCTGACATGACAGCTCATCACCGTGAACAGCTCTATAGCAAAAAAGCAGTAGACA
Organism: Astur gentilis; assembly: GCF_929443795.1. NCBI lineage: Eukaryota > Metazoa > Chordata > Aves > Accipitriformes > Accipitridae > Astur > Astur gentilis. The sequence goes on along the minus strand of NC_064901.1, from coordinate 3,734,172 downwards.
GGGACTCTAGAACTCTAGGTTCTGCTCTCAAACCTAGTCCTGATATTTTTTATTTGGGCCTCAGGTCCCTATGTAAAGTAGGGATAGAATAGCACCGGCAGGGTATGTTGCTAACATCTGTGAGAAAGTGATAGTACTGGAAAGCCACAAAGGACAGACATATTACAAGAAACCAGAATTTCAGACTAAAACTACTCCACCATCATTCCTTTCACTTCTTTCTTAAACATATTCACAAGATAACTCACCTTCTTCATCCTGAAAAATCACTTCAAAGTTTTTGCTCCAGTCAGAAACAGAAAAATTTCGTGTTGCTTTAAAAGACTGCAAAAAAAAAATAAATAACAGCAACAGCCATTACTGCTTGGCACCCCATAGCCAATATGCAATCCTGCACATGTGGATAGGCAATTTAAGCAACTCGAAAACCAAGAAACAGTCTAGTACTCTAAAGTATAAAAGTGAGAATTAGGAACTCCTAAGGTCTAATTCTTAATTGTCCAAAGTCACAGAAGCCCATTCCTCATTTTCTATTATAAGACACATTATCCACATACAGCTCGTCTTAAAACCAGTGTGAGGTCTTAGCACAGCACAGATGTATCCCTCTCAAGGCTGCAGTACAGTATTGTTTAAAGTATTAAAATGCCTGTGGGAAGGAGCAATTTCTGTAAAGCACTCTCAGCCCACGAATTAGAATTAAAAAAGGAACATTTCAGAGAGCATTAGAAAATAGCTTGAAGGGTTCACTGAGTGCATACTTAAAGCAAGTCACGATGCAAAAAAGTAGCAAAATATTTCCAGTGTCTAGAACTTGCTGTGTCCCGATTCTGGATACCAATTAAAGAAAATTTAAAAAGCTACACAGCAGTCCTCAGTCATACAGGTAGCTTTGGCTTAGCTTATCTTCAAATAGGTTAGAGCATCGTGCTAGTCATACCTCTGGGTTAAACACCTTGGTCACATTCATTGTGCTTGTCAACCTTGGACACTAAAGCTTACATTTATTATTGTTATGGCCCTTAATTTATTTTGTCTTACCAGGCTGTAACACCAGTGCTCATGACAGCACAGGAATTTCCAAAATAGTAGGAAAAATAGTCATGGAAATGCTGTTTAGAAGTGAAGTCATTCTGTAGCAAGCTATTAACTGAAACATAAACTCATAAACACTGCAAGCTTGTACGTGCAGAAAATATTCTAAAACACAGATTTACTGCGTGTAAGTCAAGGGAAATCCCAGCCACTCCTGCTTTTCCCAGAAATGTTCTTTTCCATCTTTATAACATTACTGTTGTGAGACACGTGTGGAAACAATAAGTCAGGATAACTGCCTGCGCTGTGGACACAGTATTTAGAATGTCAGTTATGAACTGTATTATATGAATGATGCTTTTTTAAATTTGATTTTAGAAGCCCATCAGGTCAAGTCAGTGTCAGTGAAGACTTAACTCAAGGACTCTAAAGAATATTTTATCATCACACTGAACCACTACTAGAAGCCTGTTGATGCAAGAGTTTCATCCATGCACCTCAGTAATACCTGACTTGACAGCTTATCTCACTGAATGGCTCTGTACCAGAAAAACAGTAGATAAAGACTCAGGAGCTCTAGGTTCTGCTCCCAAATCTGATCCAAGCAGACATTCTCACTCTGGGCCTCAGGTTCCAAGGTAAAGTGGGGACAGAATAGCACCAGCAGATTACCTGCTTTTCCAGGCTATGCATGCATTTACCCTAGACATCTCTCAGGGCTTGATTTATTCTGCAACAAGTTCCTTAAAAATTTATCAGAACTGAAGTTTCCTCATTACTTAAGAAACTGATCTGATCTTACTGGCTGTAGAGAAGGAACACAGCATCCCACACAATACCAAACCTGAACACAGAGGAGCTACCTTGAGATTATTTTTTTTTTCTTTTTTCCATCTCAAGCTGTCTACTGGCATCTGCCTTGAAACAGAAGGACTAATTATTTTAATGTGGTTGCCCCAGCACATGTCAGTTTGGATTTCTTTAGGCACTGAGCAGAAAAAAAAAGAATGGAAGAAGCATTGGACTTAAGTGAAGTGACCTATACACTCACCGACTCCAGCAGACAGTGACGGCTGACCTTCAGCGTGACCTTCGAATGAGGTCTTTTCATATGCACCTGACGTAGCTCTCGCTGAAAGAAGTTCACTTTGTCCTGGAAGGTCTCTGAGCCCCCTGAGAATAGTGACAATTTGGGTCAGGCATGAGCTGTCAACACCTCGAACATCTAGAAGGCATTCCTAAGACTAACTGCACAGGTGTCCTGTTTTTGGCTGGGAAAGAGTTAACTTTCTTTCTAATAGCTGGTATAGTGTTATGTTTTGGGTTCAGTATGAAAATAATGTTGGTAACACACTGATGTTTTTCATTGTTGCTAAGTGGTGTTTATACCAAGTCAAGGATTTTTCATCTTCTCATGCCCAGCCAGAAAGAAGGCTGGAGGGGCACAAGAAGTTGGCACAGGACACAGCCAGGGCAGCTGACCTAAACCGGCCAATGGGGTATTCCATAACATGGGACATCATGCCCAGTATATAAACTGGGGGGAGTTGACCTGGGGGATCACTGCTCGGGAACTAACGGCATTGGCCAGCAAGTGGTGAGCAATTGCATTGTGCATCACTTGTTTTGTATATTCCAATCCTTTAATTATTACTGTCATTTTATTATTGTTATTACTATCATTATTAGTTTCTTCCTTTCTGTTCTATTAAACTGTTCTTATCTCAACCCACGAGTTTTATCTTTTTCTTTAAGATCCTCTCCCCCATCCCACTGCGGGGCAGGGAGTGAGTGAGCAGCTACACGGTGCTTAGTTGCTGGCTGTGGTTAAACCATGACAACAGGTCAGCTTTACAGCCCAAGGATGAGGTTTTTTACAGCAAGGTTTGGAGACAGAACTCTAAAGGCAGTTTGCAGTTAGTCTTGCTGACATTCAGATACTCACAGGTGTGCTTTCAAAGAGCCTGACAGAAAAGCCAAACTGAAAAGGAACAGCTGGCATGATGAAATACATTCACTGGAAGCACCAACAGGAACAGAACATGAGACTCTGGGAATCAGAGTCCTCATTAAAGGTCATTCAGTGCCGGCAATCCTCATTCCCTGAGGAAACCAGCAGACTCAAGTGCTAACTTCCTGACTACTGTACCCACCTCACCACCCCTTTACCTATGTTTTTATGCAGAGAGCGAATGAAAGTGGCTGCCAAGATGTTCCTCTCCTTGCAGCTGAGCTCCACAGGGGGTTGGATCCCATCATCCACCACCAGTGTCAGTAATTTGTGCACAGGGTCAGGACCAAGGTATGAAAACTAGCAGCAAAAAGATGCAAGAACGGGTAAACCCATCATGCAGAAGGCACAGGATGTTCAGTAGACAGAGCAACACCACCTGTGCTCTAAAACTTTCTCTGCTCTCTTATGTAGATGCAGTTAACAGGAACACTATTTCAAGCATCCAGACTCCAGTTAGGAGGCTGCTTCAAACTTCACACCCTAGCCTAGGGGCTTCAGTGGACACCACCACAGCATTTTAGCAAGGTTGTGAGGAAAATAAACATGGGAAATACAAAAGGAATCAAGATTTTTGCCTAGCATTGGGACAAAGGGCAGGAAAGAGTGATACAACTGGCTCCTATTCATAAATATTAGCAGAATTCAGGCAATGAGAGGGAATTCCACAGTTTAATCTTATGCAACAAAATGTTGTTGTGGGTCGAAGCCCTTCTCTCCAAAAGGAAAAAAAAAAATCAAACTGTGATTCAACACAAGAACCACAAGATAACAACATGGAGGTGCAGTGACAGCTGCATGGAAAGAGACTCACCTTTGTGCCAGGACATACTCTAAAGGTGAAAAGGCGCCATGGAATAATCTTCAGGTAAAATTCTTTCACTGAGAATTGCTGAGCAACCACAAGGAAAAGAAAATGTTAAAGGTCACACATCTGTTAAGGGCTGTCCCTGAAACACATGAGGCACAGGACAAATCCATAAGGCCAGGCCTCCCTTCAACCCCAGGGACAGGTTTCTGCAACATTTGGTGAAAACTTCTTCTGGTACAATACATAAAAACCCTTAAAGCTGTACAGAACTGTAAACAACTTGTCAGTAAGATTTTACTGCATGCATTTACGATGCATGCGGGATCCCAGCATGACATGTTTTACAGCAAAAAGCCATTGTGTTCAGTAGAACATCACCAGCCTAATTGGAAGGTAATGTTAAGTACACTTGACAGGCTGAATTCAGGACAAGTCTGTAATGCATTAACAAAAAGGTTTTGGAAAAAGTCACACTAACAGAACTATTGCTACTACTCCCTAATTTTCACCAACATTTCAAACAACTTTTAAAAAGCACTTGCAATTGCTAAGTCCAGGAGGTTTGCAGAAATTTCTTCTCAGTGTATTTCTGCCAGAACAAATCACTAACTGGAACTGTCATCTTCTGGAGCACAAGCTAAGATGAAATTTTAGCATCTTTAGAGAAAACACAACCATTCCCTGCACAAGCCTGTTCTAGCTGCAATGACTGGAAAAAAACGACAAGCAGCATTTCTCCAGAAACAAAGCAAATATGAACAGCAACCCCTTAAAGAAATAACAGCATAGTAAGTTATCTGCTGTGCAGGACAGATGCTCTAGATTATATATAGACTTATCCAGGGATACAATTACGCAGGTATCAGAATTGCATTAACAACTTTGGCACCTAAAGGAAACCTGCAACAGTACCCACTTCCTTTACCAGGTAACACAATAGAAAAGAGTACAAAAGTCCAGAACGATACCCCAAGGATGAAAGGATGCTGAGCTCACAAGGACCCAGTACTCACTCCCAAAGTAGTTCTTAGAGCTGCATGCAGCAGAGATTTAGAACTCTCTAGCAACACTCTCCATCCTGTAACTGTTTCACAGCCCTCTTTCTCTCTTTGTCAGGAAAGCAATTCCTTAATTAGTCTTTCACTTTGATGTCTATCACTGCATTCTTCAGAATGCATTCAGATTGCTAGATTAGCAAAGTGAATTTAAGTTTATTAGTAGATTTAGTAGAATTTTCTTCTAGTTTCCCTGAAGCTTGTAGGCAATAATAAGGGGTAATAGTTTCTGTTAACATATTCTTACTATAAGAGAATCCTGTTTCTCTTGACTTGCTTGAATCCTGTTTCTTCTGTTTATAGATTTACCTTTTGTCCTCTGCCCACTTTTTTTTTCCTTTTCTTTGCCCTGAAATGTTCATGAAACAGGACAAAGACATAAAAACTGAGAAGTCTCTTCCTCTATGTTCCAACCTACAAGTATCAGAAACTGAGAAAGGGAATTGCAGGTCTGACTTGAACAGAGCTAAGGCAAGGCAAACAGAATATCTATTGAACAATCAGTGAGAAAATTCCCAGTAGGCTTTGGGTCAGACCTAGAAAGACTCATGAAGTCCTAAAACTTCAAGGAGCATTTTAATGTTATTCTCAAGTCTACTGAGATGTTTTACTGCCTAGCCTTAGGCAAATCTTTTTTAACCAAATCTGAGGCACCCAAATCTGGAGCTAAAATATAGGGCACAAAGAAGCTCTTCATTTGCAGTGTACTTTAAATGCACACCCAAGAGCAGTAACTTTGTGATATCTACCTTAGGTGACACATAGCAGTACACTTTTTTAGGTTTCTTCACTTTCTCAGGTGTTTGGCTGTCAGAGGGAGAATCTTCATCTTCATCCTCAGTTGCAGTAGAAGGACGGCGCTGGGAGGAGCTCAGGTGCGTTGGAGGAAGTTGCCACTGAGTGTTGGTATAACTAGGAGCATCATAAAGGTAGGCTTCAAAGTAAATACTGACACCCGAGGTGGACACATTGCGTTCTACAATGTTCTTTTCGTTCTCTGAGTGAAACAGATAAGAGAGTTGTGTAAATCTTAACAGAGACCAGAATCAAAAAGTAAAAGTATCCACAGACCACCAGCAAATTAGTTGCTATGATTTTAAAGAAAAGGCTACACATCCAAAGGAAAATCTGGTCAAGTGAAACTGATGAAGAGAACCCAGGAGTGGGATAAAAAGATTTCAAGACAGCACTTTGTCCTCACTTCAGTGACCGGTTGAAGAAAAAAGGAAAAAGGCATACAGAACCTCCCTCTCAGAGCACCAGCTTGAAGGCATAGCCACTTGACAGCCATATTGCAGACTGGCTTACTCATGAAGAAACTAGGAATTATAAAATTGTAAAAAAACACACAGGTCACATGCACTGTCATTCATCTATATAGCATAACATACAATACCTGACTGGTTCACTTCCAGTATGGCCCAGATGCTAAGTACTAGCAAGCAGTAAAAATTGCCTCATTTCAGAGGTAAACTCCTGAGATAGGGGAAAAACACATGTGCTTTTATCAGCTGATGAAACAGAGTATCAGCCTTCAGAGATGTCCATTGTCAGGAGCAAATTCATTTACCTTAGCATTTTTAAATGAATAGGCATTCCTTGAGCAATTAAGCATGGCTAGCCTGCAGGGAAGCCATGTTTAGCTCTGCCACACAAGTGTGCAAAGCATCTTGTAAGAGGACACCTGGAGAATGAATACTGAGTAGGTCTCAACTCACCACTTAGAACAATGATGTCAAAATCACCATTGCTTATGGGCTGGTTCTGGTAGGAAATGCAGGCATGGAAACACCCCCTACAGTGCAAGGTGAGTCGGAAGAACACTTCGCAAGTCTGCCGGTTGGACACCACAGACTTCTCAAACACAACGTCAGAGCTCTCTTCTTCTTGAGGACCCAGCTAAACAGAAAACAAATTAATAAAGGGGGCTCTCTAGCTCACCTGAAGTCAAGCAGCAAGTGATGAGGTTGCACTCACCTCATGGATGGAGAGGCTATAATTGTGCTCATCTATCAGGGACACAGAATTGCTGGTGGGATTGTCATACTCATCTCTGGGAACTATCTGCAGAGTGTGCTGCTGTCCACACGTCAGCACCAGAGTGGAGAAATGGCAGACGATTTTGGTTTTGGAGGGAACCACCATCCCTGAAGACAATAGCAGTTTAGAGTCAAACAAATTCCAAGCTGAAGCTACCAAGAGCAAAGGAAAAGCAACTGGGGCACAAAACCCTTGAAAATGGATCAAATCTAAACACATTCTATACCCCTACATTCAAAAAATAAAGTATCTGAGCACTGAAATACATGATGTGGTGCACAGGGTTTGCCTTGGGTCAGAAATTTAATACTGATAGAGCAAACCCAGTTACTAGCCTTCTAAAGAATGTTTTTCCACCATTCTAACCTTCAGCTCAAGAACTTGCTTCCACTGCACATACAAAATACAAGTCAGCTGACATCCAAGGAAACGTGCAAATTCAGCTTACCAAAAAAACTTTAGCCTGAAGGGTATCCAAATTAAACCTGAGCTTCCCCTTTCTGACGAGGTACATTAGCAAGATTTGTATCTATTCACAAAGCAATGGAATAGAGGTACTTTCAATGAACATGTACATGAAATATAAAAGATGCTGATTGGGGTCAAAAAACAAAAGTAGAAGGAAACCAATTTAAAATGGATAAAAAAGTTTTTAAAGAAGCATATAATCAAAGGTATCAACTGCTCCAGGAGCTTAAAGGAATTGAGTAGGGTATTCAAAAGAGGAAGAGTCAAATCATGACAGCATTTCCAATTCAGATGCAAATAACTCAGTATTTTTACAAAAGGCATTCTCTGACTACTGGATGGATCACGAAGAAGTTACTACAAAATGGAGAACATGACATAAGTGGTTAGGGAGTTTAAGCAGCACTAATGACTTATTCTGTAAGGCAGTTTCTATTCTGCCACGTACTGGTAGTCACAAGTATGTTTTACTCATGGGTCTATTGCTGGGATCTACACATGGCAAGAGGAAAATGGTGAAGGGTAACCCTTTCCCTGTCACCTACCTATTTTAGCTGGAAACACATTTACCTAACTGCCTCCAATACCTCCAAATCCACTTTGAATCATTAGAGGGCCAGTTAGATCTTACCTGGCTGGAACACCTTGTAGTACGGGCTGTAAGCCACATTCAAGCCACCGAGTTTTACAGTGATCTCGTATCTCCCAGCCCTGCGCACAGTGAAGGCCACTTTCACCACATTGGAATTAGGCTCCTGAAGAACTTCCTGGGTTACAGGAATATCAATTGCTAGCTCCACATGGCAGATGTGAACTCGCAGCCCCACAGGCCGGTGAGCAGGGAAGGGTTGCCCATTTTTATAGAATAACTGCATGGGAAATGGAGAAGTCCAGGTCAGCAAAAATATGCAGTGCACAGAGGAAGAGAAAGCAAGTCACCTTGAGGAAACAAGGGCAAGAACCCCAGCTCAGCAAAGGAAAAAAAATTAAGAGCCAGCTCTGCCACATAGGCTGTGTTCTCCGAAGCAAACAGGGCACAAGTGGGCATTGAGCAGCCTCATTCTCTTTTGTGCTGGGGTTCAAGTGAGTGCCCTGAAAAGAACATGCCACTAGGCATTTCTTCTCTGCACTGTTAGTGCAATATCAGAGCAGAAGCCAAGAGAACCCACTACCAAAAGGAAAAAAGCAAAGCCACATCCTTTCAGAGAAACAAGCAGATCTTGTCCATTTGTACAGCTAAGCTCTGGAAAAGCTCTCACCAATTCATTATAGAAAACAGTTTGGAGAAGATGCTGACCTATGGAGCTGACCCAGTCTGTGCTGGTAAGAAGCATCAGCATGAAAACGACATGTTAGATAAAATCACAGGCAGCTCAATCACAGAAGTGATCTGCTGGACAATTTCAGAGGGTAACATACCTCAACCAGTACTTCCTTACAAGGAAAGAATTACACCTTGAAACCCTATGTGCATGGCTCTTCAAGAGCTGCAGCTTGTGGCCAGACCCTGCCTGCCATCTGCAATCAGCCTGCAATCACCAAGAGGTTACTATTATTCCGTTTCTAAGTAAGGGAGGTCCTGGGGCCTGAAGTAGTACGTATCTTGACTGTCAGTGAAGAAAACAGTGCATGCAACAGCTACTGTTGATGAATAAAGGGCTAAGCAAATGAGAGACAAGCATGAAGTGGAAGGGCACATTGCTGAGCTGCCATAAGTGAGAGTCAGTAAGGTGAAGGGAATAAATTTAAACAGCAGGAACAGAACAAGTCCCTTTCCCCTCAGCTCTTTTTCACTGCCTGCTCTGGAGTTAGAACACCTTATTCACCTTCAAGCAGAAGGGTTTTCCTCGCCTTACCAGGAGGTATGGGTATGGCAACTTAGCTGAACCTTTCTTCTTATTTCAATACCTTTCTGGGTAGGGAAGGTGGGGCAGAAAGGTGGGCACGAGCCCAGCAAATCTGTTCAAACTTTCTCCACTTAGTTTCAAACTCTCAGTGTTCAGGCCCCTCACCTATCTTATTTGTATACTTGCCCCATTCCCCTAGACTTGGCCTTTTGGTATTGGAGAGAAAAAAGAATCCTTGGCAGGCTTTTCCAGGTCAGACAGAATAACACTCAATTTTAGAGGAATGGGGAGCGGCCATGAAGCTTTACAATTCTTGAGTTGGTAAAATGCCCATTCCCATGCTCCCAACTTCAGCTGCACAACCAAAAGATAGCACCAAGTCTGTTGAAGGCAAGGCTCAGCCCACTCACTTCCCAGTAAAGGAAGCAGTAGATAGGACAAGCCTGGTCTCCTCCGATTCTTCAAAGGATTCTAAAGAGAGGGAGATAAGATTTTAAGGAGCACAAACCTCAGCTATGCACTTACAGATTTCTGCAACACAATTACGGGTGGCAGAAGACATAAACAGATAGTTTTCCTACTCCTAAGTTACATCCACCTTGGCCCCAATAAAAAACATTTGAAGAGCCCATCCCTAACTCAGACCTCTGTTCCTGCCCCCAAAGCTGCACGGAAACAGAAATATTCCCTTACATGCACTCGGAAGGCCATGCTATGGCCCACCTCATAGGGGTCCTTCCAATCCCAGGAGATTTTGCAGGACCGGGGATCCAGGTAGTTGCCTCGCACGTAGTCATAAATAGTTCGCTCCCCTCGGCGTTCCCGGTCCTCATGCTGAAGGAAGCTGACTATACGTGCGGCAAGCTCAAAGAGGAACTTAATGGTGAAGAAGAAAGCTACCACAGATACTGTGATCCCACCTGCAGCAAGGACAGAAGAGAGGATGGTTGCAGCAGCATGGCTGAGTCAGGCACCAAAATCTCCTCTGCGTGAGCCCAAGATGCTTTTTATTAATGACATTCTACTCAACTGCAAATTAGGTGTTTAAGGCAGAAGCTATTGTGTGAACATTTATGGTTTGTGTTATGCTACAGGTAAGGTTAGAGAAAAACAAGTCCCTTAAAACTCTGCAAATGACTGCAAACAGAGAAAATATGTAAAGGTGGTACAGAGTCTCAGGTATGGCTAGCAGACATCCCAACAGAAGCATGGAATTCCCTTTGAGCTGCAAATTAGAACTACAGAGATTCCTTTAAGGAAAACAGTTGTATAACCACACAACCCCTGCACATCACATTAAGGCTGGATTAAGAAGCATCATGGAGGCAACAACCCTGCACTAGTTCCTGAAAGAAAAAGTAAGGGAGTGGCTTAGGAACGAGGTCAATGGAAGGACTTTAGGAACAAGAAGAGTGGAGAGGCAAGTCTGCCAGGTGGAGGGCACAGTGTGGGCTGACAGTAACTTCATGTTTGTTAGGTAGACTCTGAACTAACATGAAAGCAGAGGCCCTCAAGAAATCCTTCTAAAGCCTATGAAGAGGTCAACAAAGACAGTGGCAGCCTTTCCTTCACTTACCAATAATGTAAAACATCAGGTCCCTTCGGTGAGACACACAGCCGAGGATCACAGCTGCATCTAGAACACAAAATAGGCCAAGTCCAGTCCAATGACTCTTCCTCACACACACTGGCCTAAACTTAATCTATGATTCCTCAGACAAATACCTATCGATCATCTATCTTCCTCTCCAAGGACATCCCTAAAGCATTATTCCGTAAGACTGTGATTTATGCAAGCAGCACAGCATGCTACAAGGAACAGTTCTCCCTCCATCACAGATTCCCATTCAGATTCAGGGATCTATAGGGACAACATATTATCCTCAGAAAACATTGAGAGCAGGCTCTGTCTGCTGCAAGAAGGAGCTACTTTTTGCAGGATCACTAAGTTTGACAGCACCAGCCAAAAGCCACTCATCCAAACTCTCACACCTGCTTGCTTCTGCAAGTCACAAAGTTAACTTCTAGTCTGCCATGAAAGCACATCACAGAGCCACCACCAAAATGGACAGAAGATGACCCTCAACCAGCAACCTCAGAAGAAAAAGCTATGGAATAAAAGGGTTGCAGACAAGACCAACCCCATTTGTTCAGAACAAACAAAATCCTTCTAGGGCAGAGCTGAATCCATTTTTTGCCCTGTAACTCTACTACAGAAAGTACAAATGCAACTGGAAAACAGTCCATCTGTATTTTTCTGCTCGCTTCTGCAAAGCAGAGCCTCTCCACTGAAACTCTCGCTGATCAACATACAAGTTAAAACCTTGGTTTTGTACGCTATTAAGATTACAGCAATTTTTAGAGACACCAATCTAGAATCAAGTTCTCACTGAGGGGACTGCTCAACAAACATGTAGTAGAAAGACCACACCCAGAACAACAACGTGCTGTTTGGTTGATAAGACATAGCTGACAGATGGAAGAGCAGCAGCAAGGAACGTGACAAGTAGACAAACAATTTGGCATACACTAATGCACACAATATAGCTCACCATGTCACCATTCAGTTAGTGAGAAGCTACATTGTGCATTCAAGCTGCTTTTTCTACTTATTTTTTTTTAAACAAACACAAAAGGGGAGTTATTTATCAGTCATCTCAACAGCAGCAGCAATGGACAGCAGCATGCAGAAAGCTTAAATGAGGTATTTCCTCCCAACAATAGCCATGACTTTCCAGCCTAGCAAATACCGTTTGCTGGCCTCCACAGATACTCCAACCCTCAAACCAAAGAGCAATCACATACCTTTACACAAGTGTCCATGTTCTAAAAGCCAAAAGGGGGGTACCCATTCTTCAGCATCCTTCCTCTTTGTGCCCAACACTGGGGCTAATGTCAGCAAGAAGAGGCCATAGAGAAGATTATCACAGAAAGAGAAACTCCTGGAACTTGCATCACAGAATCACTGCTGAAAGGTGAGCACAGCAATTTCCTCCTCTTTGTGGAAAAGGGTTGTCCTGCAATGTTGCTCCTTATAGCCTGCTGTTTGCTAGCTTCCCTGGAAAAGAAAAAAAACAAACGAGAGAGAAAGGTTAGATGTCTCCACTGTTGTGGGCAAATCTAGCCAGTAGAAACATATGAGAGGTGTAAGATGCAAGAATATCACTAGATGTCAAATGCATAGGAGATGAGCTATAAAGGATGGTGCAGCTAAGAACCTGCGTGCTCTTTATGAGGAGTGCTAAGGAGCAGGTACCACTTCAAGCCTTCACAACCCACAAAATGCCACGTACTATTCTGAGACTGATTTTGCCCAAATCTAGAGGGCTATTTATAGTCAAGCCTAAAAATAATTAAATAAATAAATCTTTGAAAGTTCTTGGATCTCAAAGCAAACTAGATAATTTCTTTTGTTGCTCTTGTTTTAGGTATTCAGGAAACTAGTATCCTCATAAGGCATTTCAGTTTCAGCAGCACTATCCACTAAATTACAGTCTACTGTCAAGATTGAGATTAAAAAAAAAATAAATTAAAAAAAAAAAAATCTAACAGCAAGGACTGATGCAGCCCACAAAAACCAGGACATATGCCAGAAGAAAAGCCACAGAACCTACACAGTTGGTATCTACTCATTCAGAACACAGATTATATAAAGGAGTGAGAATGAAATGAACAAACCCACACTCACCACAGCAACTCTCTGTAAAGAGAGTCAGCTCTTCTGGAGATGCAAGTGATGCGCTCCTTCTGCCTGCCATATCACCGCCTCAGCTGCCACTTCCTCCTTACTCCCGCCTCCTCTACCTTCCTCTACAGATGTCTCTTATTTCCCTCCATCCCTATAATCACACAGATCTGGCTGCCTTTGCATATGTCCACTAAGCTTTCTAATGCATATGAAAACCGACAGGTAAGTCTGTGCAGAGCTCTTTGATTGCACTGCAGAAGCAGCCAGACTCTCACTGTCTTTTCCTCCCCCACATCTCAAGGAAAATCCCACCCACTCAGCTATTTTCTTCTTTCCTCTGCTTGAGCAAACAGTGTTGCAGTCCCCAAGGCATAAGTTCTCATTCTCTTCCTAGATGGTTTCTAAACTCGTATCTCTGTGCATTAAGAATCACAGACTTAGCAATTTCATTGGTATTTGAGTTCTTTCACAGTACATATCCAAGATGTGCTGCAAATGGCTGGTTGAAACTCTCCTCCAGCTTGGCCTGGCTGTGGAAAGTGTGTGGTTCCTCCCCACACAGCTGAGGAATTTCACAGAAACTTATCAATATTTGGGAATCTATGAGATCTCCCTCCAGCATCTTACAGAACCACTCTTTTCATGTCACTGAAAAAACAACACAAACTTGGCCCTGTGGGTTCATCTACCCGAGCCATTTCTGCCTCAGTCCATAACTCTTTCCCTTCTGTAAAGCATACCACAAGTGACACAGACTCTCTCTTGAAAACATAAAAAGAGAAAGACCCATCACTTCAACTACAAGATTTTTAAGTCAATTGAAGCCCGAGTATCTTGATCTGGGTTGCAGAATTTCAGAGCTCACTGGACGCAGGGAATTAATTACCTCCCTCAATCAGCACAGCAACTTCTCATTTTATTATCTCTACATGAAGTGGTAAACAAGACACCAAGTCCGGTGGCCACCAGAGATGAAGTGACTGTCATACAATCAACTTCCCTCTAGCATACACACTGCCATCAGCTTTAAGGATGCTCTTGCAGTTGGGATACATTGGGGTAAAGAACCAAGTTGTGAGTATCTGGTATCCAAGATATGTTGCCACTCACTTACCAGAATGTAGATCTAAATTAAAATAGTATCTGTGCTAAGAACTGCCAGCTAACAATCTGGGAAATGAATTCTGAAAATCAGCAATATAAGGTGCCATTGTAGCTAGGCTGGAAAAAAAATGCTGAATTGTCCGACAGGTCTTAGTGATCCAAGGACAGAGCAAGCAACGGTCTCCTGCCATCTGCAGGGAAAATGGCGATTTGGAAAGCTTCACCTTGGCTTGACTCCAGGAGAAGTACTGGCAGAATCAGGATAGACAGTATGGAATCATCAAATAAACCATATTAGTGCTATTGCTTCTCTCAAGTCAGCAAGGAAAGGAAGGTCAGTAATGGGAAAACACTTTGTATTACTGCTGCTGTGAAGCCAGAAGAACACAGTACAAAGCTCCAGAAGGAAGCACAAGTGTAGCTGCACATACAAAAGGAACTGTAACACAGTAATGGCACATTCGTGTGGCTACTGCTATGATGCCAGTTGGGGGCATACTATACAGAACTGATTTACTGAGGTCCTAGGAAATCTGTTGTGCCTCTTGGTTTTTTTTGGTGCACTGATAAATTTAACTTCCTTTCTTGTCTCCCTTGACAAGTTCCAAAACTAAGAAGATGGACTTAAAACCTTTCTGCAGGTTGATACTACCTCATCCAACCAAGAGGAAAGAACCCTTCATCTCTGTGCAAAACATCCTCTCGATCCACATGCACAAACGTCCACCACCAATGGCACGTGTGTCTCATGCCACGCAAAAGACGACAATTCTCTTCTGAGTAAAAAGGCACAGTATTTTCGCACATTAAGTAGAGCACGCACAAACCAACAAACAGGAATGCCCATGGGAACCTAACTTTAAAATACACCCACAGACAACTGAAGAGTGAGCGCAAAAGGCACTGAGCAGGCTCCAGTATCAGCTGTCAAGGACAAAAGCCACATCAATGGCCAGTGTCCATACAAAACAGTCATTCTCTCATCAGGGCTGGAATTTGTCATACACGTTTACACACAAGCCAAACAAAATAGTGACAACAGGCAAAAAAAATAACATGGGAGACTTTTGCCAACTGCTTAAGTCTAAAGACTTTTCATCACAACTGAACCACCACCCCAGGCTGTCAGCTCCTCCCGCCTTCCTCAAACACAGCAAGCCAGCCAGATGGCAACTTCCAGACCAGTCTCGTCTGGTACGATCACCCAGGTGGAAAGCTTAGCCACGGTTTCCGTAACAAACCGAGTTCTCCTTTCAGACTAATTTTCTTCCTTGTTGTCAGAGCCTCAGTCATGGTTCTACTGAGACCAGCGCTTCAAGAAAAAACTCCTGCATAGTACCTCACTGGCTGCGTATCTGCTTTTTCTGACCAGCACACCAGATAAACCCGGTTGCATTTGGAAGATACAAACAGCTGCCAGTTCGCACTAATCCCAAAAGCTTACACGAGAAAGATAACAACAAGGAGGCCTCTCCCTCACTCTTCCCTGCACAGGGCACTACAAACCAGGTGCCTGGGACTCGTCTGAGATCATGGAGAACGTTTCCTTATGTGTGCAGAAGAGATACTTCAGGTCAGACTACACCATTACGGCTGCAGAAAGCACAGCTGCAATTATGCTCATTTGCCAGGATTTCAGGTCACAGCTGTTGGCAAGATCTACGGATCTTGACAACCTGCTGCTTTTCATGAAGAAGTTCACGAGCTAGAGTGCAGCACAGCCAGCATGACACGAAGTCTTCAAAACGCGCCGGTCCAGCGAGCTTAAGGAAGCGGGCTGAAGACCTCCGTGCCCTCCCAGCTCCGCAAAAGAGAAAAGCAGAGGGGAAGGAGGGCGACCGGTGCGCACCAGCTGTGGCTCGGCGGGGCCACCAAACCCCGCGGCCTTGCCACAGGCGCCAGCCCCCCCCAACCTACCCCACGTGCCACCGACAGCGCCGTGCAAACGGCACGGCTAAACCTGAAGAGAAAGCCGGAGGCCGGCGCGGGGCAGGCGGAGCCAGCCCCTCCCGCTCACCGGGAGCGCCGCTCCCGCCCGCCCCCGCCGCCGGCAGAGCGGGGACCTCCGCCGCGGTAGCTCCGGGCCTGCCAGGGGCAGCGGCGGGGCGGCCCCCAGCACGGGCGCTCCGGGCCGGCAGCGGGGCCGCCCGCGCCCCTCCCGCCGCCACCCCCGGCCGGGCCACCACCCCGGCGGGACGCCCGAGCATGGCGGGGCGACTGAGTTGCAGCTCCCTCACCCCGGGAGCCCCGCTCCCCCCGCTGGAGCCCGCCCTCCCCTCCGGTCCCCTCCCATCCCCCGCCCCCCGAGGCGCGGGAGGGGGCGGGGAGCGCCGTTACCGAGGGCTCCGGCGGCGGCCGCGGCGTCGGGCCCGCTCCTACGCGCGACCGGCGCAGGCTCCCGCTGCCCAGTGCCGGCGGCCGGAAGTGACGCCACTCCCGGACCTTCTCGGCGAGGCGGGACGCGGTGACGCGTCGTGGCGGCACCGGAAGTAGCAGCAGCGGCGGCAGCGGCGGGATGGTGAGCCGGGCGCGGGTAGGGGGGGCCGTGCTGTGCGGTGCCGTGGTCTCTCCCCAGCTCATCGCGGCTGTGTGTCCCTCTGCTTGCAGGGGAAGCAGAAGAAGGCGAGGAAGTACGCGGTCATGAAGCGCATGATCAGCCTCCGGGACCAGCGCATGTGAGTGTGGCTGCGGCTGGGCCCGGGCCCGGGCCCGGGCCCAGGCGGGGCCCTGGAGCCGTCCCCGCGGGGCTGGCCGTCCCCATGGGGCTGGCCGTCCCCGGGTCCTGCTCGGGAGGGGCGGGAGGGGATCCTGGTCCAGGCCTCTCCGCCGCTGGCCGCCCTTCCCCGTCCTCCCCCCGCCAGGAGTGCCTGCCTTTCCTTGCAGTAACGAGAAGGACCGGGCGAAAGCCCCCGTGAAGAAGAAAGAGGACCCGAGTGCCATTAAGGAGCGGGAGGTGTAAGTGCTGCCGGCGCTTTGGGGAGGGAGGAAGGGAGGGAGGGCGGCCTCCCACGCTGCAGGCTGCGACTGAGGGCGTTTTGGAGTAGTAAATGGTGCCCCAAATCAAGGGATTGGGTTTAGGAGGCGGCGGGAGGCCTGGCAGGCCACTATCCCGTGCTGCCTTGTGTTTTTTCTGTGCATAGGACAAAAGGAAATGGCCTCAAGTTGCGCCACGGGAGGTTTAGATAGGATATTAGGAAAAACGTCTTTACTGAAAGGGTTGTCGGGCATTGGAAGAGACTGCGCAGGGAACTGGTGGTGTCACCATCCCTGGAGGTATTCAAAAAGCACGTAGACAAGGTGCTTTAGGACATGGTTTAGTGGGTATGGTTGGCAGTTGCACTCGATGATCTTAAAGGTCTTTTCCAACATAAACGATTCTATGATTAACCTTCTTTCATTCTGTGCAAGTTGTATGATTGGATATGTTGTTAACTGCAATTAACTGATTTGAATTCTTTGTCTTCCTGGCAGCCCCCAGCATCCCTCTTGCTTGTTCTTCCAGTATAATACACAGTTGGGGCCCCCTTATCACATCCTGGTTGACACTAACTTCATCAACTTCTCCATCAAGGCCAAGCTGGACCTAGTACAGTCAATGATGGACTGTCTCTATGCCAAGTGTGAGTGTCTGCATCACTCGCAGCTTCTTTTGGACCACGTAGTGCCACGGTGTGCTTGTGATGTGCTTTATCAGCCTCGTACCACTAGCTGAGGATAATAGAAATCTTGAAAAAAAGGATGTGTGCTATAATCATCGAGCTCATTGTTCATGGCTATGGTAACCCTGGAACTGTCTCTGGTTTCAGTCAAACAATGGTCTTAAATGCTAATCTCAGCAAAGGTAAAGCATTAGTAACTTAAAAATCTAAAATTACCATGGTATGGTCAAATTCAGTGGCTCTACATTTCATCACTTTGCAACTTTATCAGTTCTCATAAGTTTAAAACTGTAACTAATATGTTGTAGACTTCCATGATAGTTCCCGGGCATGTGGGAAATATGTAGGGGTCTGTGAAGAAATACTGCTTGGGTTTAATACAGGCTTTTTTTGCATGTAGGTATTCCATGTATCACAGATTGTGTAATGGGTGAAATTGAGAAGTTAGGACAGAAGTACCGTGTGGCGTTAAGGTAGGTGCAGGGTGTTCTTCTCTGTTTCTAGAACTTAATGTTTTAATATAGATAAATGAAAAGCACTTTCCATGATGGTGCTTCTGGACTAGAGAGTAGATAGGTTGTTGCAGAGTCCCGAACTGGGTTTTGTTTCTCTGGCTGTATGAGATCAGTACGATGGCTCAAGTTTTAGATCATTTTTTTAAAAAACTAAATGGTAGGTATGAGTGCCTAATATTGATCTGTTAATCTTTTTTTTCCCCTAAGACTTTCAAAATAATGCTTCCTCCTGTTTCTCAAAATATATGTAGATTTCTTTTTTAATAACAGAATTTTCTGAAAATAAATAAAGAGTGACCCAAGTGTTATCGAACCTTTCACTCTTGCCTCACGTTATTCCTGTAGGAGTAGGTAGCACGTGCTGATAATCTAGAGCCAGGTTATTTTGTGATCTGTACAAAACTAGTCCAATGTACTTTGTCTGCTGCAGGTGTACCAGTCAGATGTATTGTTCTTTACTTTTTATTTTGGCCTGTTGTGTTGTAAAGTATCCAAGTGCATCCGCTAAACAGCTTTGATGTTCCCCTTCAGGGAGGAGGTTGTTTTCTGATGTGCATGGTATGAACGTTCAGATACCAGAAATTCTAGTTCTTCCCACAGATAATTTGTTTCAAATGAGTTTGTTAGGCAAGAGCCTAACATTGTAGGGATCTTGAATCCAACTAACAAGAACTAAGAAATACTTAACCTATAATAACTAGCCAGATAAATGGCATTCTTTTTTTGCTCCTCATTACAATTGACTGTTGTGTACCATTCACTCCATCCATTCAGCCCTTGTTTTGAGAATAATGTGCTGTGTATCACAGAAAGGGGCATTCCTGTTCCCCTGTTCTGTGTTACTGTACACTCTGGTCTGGTTGCTGTGATGCTGCCTTATATGTCCCCACAGAATTGCCAAGGACCCTCGTTTTGAACGCTTGCCATGTATGCACAAAGGAACCTATGCAGACGACTGCTTGGTACAGAGGGTCACTCAGGTATTTCTGTTTCTGAAATTTTCAATACTGTGCTAACATACTAAAAATTCCTGAACATTCCTAGTTACTGATGACTTAAATTTCCCACAAAGTGACTGTAAAATCTCACTAAGGGGCTGTTTCAGTCCCTAGCACAACTTATTTGAAGCAAGGTATAGTCTTCCCGGAGCATTCTTCTTGTGTAGGTCAGCATCAAGAAGCACTTAGGATGAGAAAGCTGTCGGCTGGGAAGTCTGGACAGGCTTTGGATATTTCTATGAGTCTGTTTTGATGAGCAGAATGATGTTACTAGACTGCTGCGGAATTCTGTACAAGTTGTAGTAATGCCTTGCTAACGACTCGTAGACCTCTTGTGTTAAATGAGCTCACAGAATGGAAGCTTTTGCTCAGCTTTGTTTCTTTTCTGCGGGTTCACTGGTATTTGATCTGACTCGCCTCTTTTTTTGCAGCACAAATGTTACATTGTGGCCACAGTGGATAAAGAGCTCAAGCGGAGAATACGAAAAATCCCAGGAGTGCCGATAATGTATATTTCCAGGCACAGGTAAGGGACGCCCCCCAAGGAGGAACACTGCCTGGTACAATCCTTGTCTGACAGGAACTCTTATCACCGCGTATTTCTCTCCTGCATTGTCTGTAGTGCAGGTTGCAGTAAAGGGCCTAGTGTTCGCACAAAAGTAGAAGTACAGCTGCCTCTGGAAAGAGACTGGTTGCAGACCCACTTTTACTGCAGTCTACATATTTACTTGTTTTTACCCGGAAAACTAGTTGCCTTGAGGCCAGTGTTACCATAGGTCAGTTTTGCTTACCAGCAGCAGCAGGACTACCAGGCAAGTGCATTCTACAGGTTCTTGAGGAAAAGAACCATTCTTGTTCCATATTCTGTTTGGTCGTTTTGTGTAACCTCAGCTAAGAGACTGAATTTGCTTCTTAGCTAAAAACCAAACCAACTCGGAAGGACACTAATGCAGCAATTTCAATGTAGCAGATTTTTCCAGTATCTGCAAGTACTGGCTCACTTTATATATTTATTTTTTTATATGCAATAGGACCAGTGATCTACTGTAAAAACATTTGCTTAAAACCATTTCCTGATCCTTCCAAAGTACTCGTAAAGCCTAGACTAAGAAGACTTTACTCACCTTTGTTTGTCATATAAACATAATGTACAGCCCAGAAGATTTATCTTGCATCAAACCTATGCCAAATTGTTTCACAGCATGGTAGATATGTTTGGTAGCATTGTAGGGAGAGAAGTCAGGATGTGGAGAGAAAAGGGCCAAAGTCATCAGATGGGCTGGGAAGGAGGCAATTGTGCTAGCAGTGGAGACAATGAGTCTAGTAACATGCAGACAGAGCAATATATCAGAAATTAGAAGGTTGATTGCTATAAATATGTAAAGTCTTAACTGATCTGTAATTAGAACATGGCTCAGAACATTCTTCTCTCAAAACATCTTTTCCCCTTATTCACTGTGGCCATGAATCATAAGTTGAATGGCCAAAGTTTTATTCTTTGTGGTGGTCTGCTCTTCAATCCCAAGTCAGATCTTACAAAACCACCATTTTTTTCCTTCTCTGGTGATGGTGAGTTTTTGAGATGCCCAATTTCTGAATTTGAGGTGAAGGATAACAGCAACCTTATGAAGGCTTTTCACTTTCAGGAGTAATATTTTTCTTCCTGGGGATCTGAGCTGCAGATATAAATGCAACAAAGCTTCTTGCTGTTCAGTCTGCCTGCAAGCCTGTTGCTGCATGGGGAGGGGAGCAATGTGGAGTAGGTTGTCCTCACAGGTTTTCCCTCTTTCTTTCTCAGATACAATATTGAGAGGATGCCAGATGATTACGGAGCTCCTCGATTCTAACCTGTCCAGCCAAGCCATCAATGACGGGACTCTGAGCCAGGATAAGGGTCCTTCTGGTTCCAACCCTCCTGCTTTCTTTTTTGCTGGGACTCTGCTCATAGGACTATGGGTGACTTTGGACTAACTTCATAGCCTTGATCTTCTAAGAAAAAGCTACTTGGAAGAGTCTGTTTTTATTCGTCCTTGTTCTGATTTGGCCTGATTACCTATAGCTGGGAGAAGCATATGGGAAAGAGGGGACAGCAGTGCCCAGAATGTGCCAAACTCCCTCTTCACTTGGATCATTGGAAAAAGTGATTTTAGCATTCCAAATTAAATACTGGTGATGCAACTCTGGCTGAGAAAGAAGCCACAGGAATCTTAGAAGTTTCTTATTGCGGCACCTGGAGCAGGACAACTATTCCTCTGGAAAATCCCTCACACCTGTCCCATGAGCAAATTGGAACCTGCGTTCTGGAGAAAAGCTGTCAAACCTGCACCGATTGGCATTCCTTCTCTGGACCAGTGGTCTGGAAGATTTTAATTCAGAATTGATGGGCTTTTATTCAACTGTACAATGAATGAAGTTTGGTTAAGCGTCCTGCTCAGATTCTTGTGTCTGTACTGGGTTAGCTGGCAGCCTAGTCCTTTTGCTTATATACAGAGTGGTGGCGGGAGGGCAGGACTGGGTCGGGACAGATCTCTCTCCCTCGTTTGCTTGGCATCTATGCATCTCAAAGCCTTATCCCTTTTGTTAGGTGTCAGGGAAGAGGAGGTAGGTATCAAACTGTGGCAGGAAGGTGTCGAACTGGGAAAGCTATTAATGTGGGCTGGGAGCAGAGTCAGTGGGGGGAGTCGGAGCAATGGCTGCAGATCAAGAGAGTCTCACAGAGACCTGCAGCATTTGCTGCAGGGAAGGAAGTGGTCAGAGGAGGGAGGGAAAAGAGATGGTTAAGCCACATGGAGAAATGCAGCGGAAAAATTATTTCAAAGCCATAACCTTGTATACACCTGTCTTCTCAATTACCCTTTAATTTTTAGCAATATAATTTGCTCTTCTGAGAATTGTCTTAAGACTGCGAGATGGCAGACAATATGAGGGTCACCAGGGGCCAATGTGCCGAAGTATGCTTCCTGGCCAAAATGCTATAGTTGAGGTATAGTAAAGAGGGAGACTGAAAATTTATATTCTTGGTATAATTAGGAAAATTTCCAAACTTTAATAGAGCTTTTATCCTGTGGTGCCTTACACTGGTTTGGCTGCAGAGAATAGCAACTCAGCTGTCTGTATGTTGGACAGCATACAGTGAAGATAGTACCTCTCATCTGCTAATCATTTCCTGTCCTTGGGAAATGCCCTGACATGCTAATAACTTTCTTGCTAGCACCCTGCCTCTACAGATAATGGAGGAAATTTTGGGAACACGTCAGACTTACCCCTCCTACTATCTGTTGCTTGCTGCAGGCTCACCTACCGTTATGGTTTAACCCCAGCCAGCAACTAAGCACCATGCAGCTGCTCTCTTGCCCCCCCCCCCCCCCCCAATTGACACCCAGTTAGTACCCAAGTGATGATTCCTCCCAGCCCCACTCCCCCCCAGTTTACATCCTAGACATGACATCACATGGTATGGAATATGCCTTTGGCCAGTTTGGGTCAGCTGTCCTGGCTGTGTCCCCTCCCAAATTCTTGTGCCTGTCCTTGCTGGCTGGGCATGAGAAGCTGAAAAATCCTTGCTTAGTCTAAACATTACTTAGCAATAACTGAAAACATCAGTGTGTTATCAACATTCTTTTCATACTGAACCCAAAACATAATGCTATACCAGCTACTAGGAAGACAATTAACTATCTCAGCTGAAACCAGGACAGCTACTAAACTCATCCCTGAAATAACAGCATACTGACACTTTCAAAACATAGCCCCTTCCAAGCTATCACAATTGAAGTTTATCTTCACCTCCAGCCAGGAAGAGGATAGCCAACAACCCTGAGATTTTATGCTCAGTGTATAATTGTACATTTCAAAAATAATATGCTTAGTTTTGTTCTCTCAATCCAAGTCATGTTTCTTTAAGCTAAACGTTTAAGTATTGTCATGAACACTTGAAGATCATTTTTAGTCAAATGAGAACTAAGAAACAGTTGTGGGATTAGATCTGTGTAACTTGGTTTTCAGAATAATTCTAGTTTTGACAGACTTCTTCAAGTACAGAGTTAACTAGAATTGTTCCTGTACAAACAACTTCACTTGAATTAACCAAAATGGAAGGAAACTGCAGAAGAAAGGAATGGACACTCATGGTAATATTTGATAGAAGTCTTTCTGGTGCTGGAGAAGAGGTCAAAGGCACAGCAACCTGATGAATTTGGGGAATGTCTGCCTGCCAGCAGAATGCCTATTGGAGGGACTTCATGAAAATACATGTATTTAGTATGAACTGTGGGTAGGAATTAAAGCAAATGTGCCCATTTACTTCTACTCCTTAAATTAACGTTCCTTATGATCTACTTTGTTTTAGTAACAGGAGAAGGAACCTAGAATAGGCATAAGGTAATTGCTAAAGAAGCATTAAGAGGGTTGGAGAATGAACAGCAAGAAGAAAGTATTAGCAGTGAGTGAACCCATCAGGAAATTTTCATTAGTTGAGTATAATCAGCAAGACAGAAAAAACTTGAGTATTAACTCAAAGAGCCTAGTCAGAAGAGAAACAGGACAGGAGAGGACTGCCTGAGTCATCAACTGCTTCCCCTACAGTCCCAGGGAACCTGTGTACCAGACACTTGGTTCAGAGGAAAATATTTATTCCATGCACACCATGGCATCCCAACCTCAGATCCAACTTAGAGTATGTCAGAGGAGGAAAGATCATTGTAACAGGAAAGAGTTTGGTAAGCAAGAATGCTTTGATGTTCCTATGAATGCAGAACTCTGCCCGTCCAAACCAGAAGAAAAATTCCTTCCTGACCCAGTTGGTTTAAACCTGCACACAAGTTAGATATCAAGCAGATGCCTGCAATGTTTCTCAAGTAACTCTAGGTAATCTGGCCTCCCCCCTAACATCTTGTCTTTTGCTGTAACCAGTTTCCATAGCTTCAGAAGACAGAGAATAATCAGAAAAGCCACAAAAAGAAGGTCTTAATTTATGCAAAGAATGGGAGAAAATAATTTCTACTCCTTTCAGGCCAGAGGCCCAAGGTTGCTGCAGCGTTACCACCAGATGAAGAGAAGAAACTTAAGCTGCTGATCGAAGATGTGACACTGGTTAGTTGAGGGATAACTGAAACCTGGTAGAATAACATTTAGAAGCAGGAAGAGCGTGAGCTATTTAAAAAATGAACTAAAAGCAGCATGATGACATACATTAATGTTACAGACTGTAAAAGAGGGCATAATGTGGGCTTAACAGTGTTGCTTTAGGACAAGGTAATGTTGGGTAAAGCAAATGTATCTTGGGTGGCAGGAGTCAACTCTACTGCTGCCCAAACCAGATTTGGGTATTGACAAAAGCACCTGTCAAGTTATTTGGAAGTTACACTTTGGCCTCTTCAACATACGCTGGAAAACAATTGCTACTGAAAATGGTTCAGTGCATGTATTTCTCCATAAGGGAAGTTAACAGGTTTCTTCACAATATTGAGTAACCACAACAAACAGCAAAAATATTGGGAGAGACCTGCCTGCAGGGAATAACCTTGAGTAAACTGATCAAAAGAGAGCTCACTTTGAGTGAATCAATCAGAAGGATAAATCAAAGGACGCTAGCAACAGGAATTCCCTATTTTGAAAGGACAGACTTTCAAAAGCTTAGTGAGTAAACTGGCCCAAAGAGCTCAGGGATATAAATGTTAACTACATGTACGATGCAGAGGAGGTGAGGGCTAAAAGGACAAGTGCTATCTACAAGTCATATTCACTACAAGAGAAATCTTAGAGGAGCACCACCCTAGACGGAAAAGGATCAATAATCACCTCTAGGTGAAAGGAGAGGATACTAAAGTATAGAAAAGACAGTTTTATGTGTATTAAATTAATTAAGATAGTTTTCTTAAAGATTTGCGTGTAGGGTTTAGGGATTAATCCGTGCGGGGCCCGGACGACGGAACACCAATGTGATGATTAAAGTCGCCAGTTTATTGAGCTTAGCTAATCATTTTTATACAATTCTCTAAGTTGTTGAGAGACTTTGATTGGCTACTACATGCAAGCACTTGGTGTCCACACGCACAAGCGTAAGCAGTGATTGGTTACATCGGTACTGTCCACGCGCACAAACATAAGACATAATTGGTTGTGTTAATTAGAGCATACAAGACTTGTCTTAGTCCAATTGGTCAAGATAAGCCCCTGAATTGAGGTTGTTTGTGCCAAGTTCCCTTTATCGTGGAATGTGCACCTGTGTTTTCCTAATTGGGATCTTTCTTCTTCTATCTTCTTATTTATTCTGTTCAAGGCCTTCTAAAGGCGCCTGGAACAATCTTGTGACCATGAGCTATTTTCAGGTCCAATAACTAACTTCCATATAACTGAACCCTACATCTCCCCCTCTCTTACTTTTTTTTTTTTTTTTTTGGATAGCATATTGCTGTCTTGTTCCGCAAACGTAGCCCAGCAATCAGTAGGTGTCAGTTTTATGTGGGTGTCCCTACGGAGGCAACTATGGTTTTGCTGCACACCAGCCTGATGCTCTTCGGAAAATCCCGGTATTTATACATTTTCAGAGGAATGGATTTTAGCACACGTGGCCGGCGGGTGCCAAAATCCACCTCAATTGAAAACCTATGACACATGCACTCGCTGGCCAGGCGCACTGCACAAGTCATAGTTATCTT
Organism: Astur gentilis; assembly: GCF_929443795.1. Classification (NCBI taxonomy): domain Eukaryota; kingdom Metazoa; phylum Chordata; class Aves; order Accipitriformes; family Accipitridae; genus Astur; species Astur gentilis. The sequence continues at coordinate 3,708,282 of NC_064901.1, read as the reverse complement.
ATCAATTGGTTCATGGGCTTTGTGATGCAGTTGAAATGCACTGAGAATTTTAACCTGTTATGTTAGCTAAGATGACCTACGCATTAATTTTTGGCTGAGGTGGTATTCATATTGCCGCACCATCTGTGATGCTTCGGATGATGATGGTCGCATAAATCAAACGGAAGTCCATTGTGGGCTTTCACCTGTGAAAACATAAGCATAATCTCGCCCCGAGGTTATTAATGAAAAATGGACCTTCCCATCGCCCTATTTCTAGATTCTTAACTAAGTCTATGACCTTACTTCTAATTTCAGTTTTAACTAACTGTTAGCAAAAAAATTATTTTTTTTTTTTTTTTTTTTTTTTTAATGAATGACTACATATCAGGTATCTTAAAACTACTTCCACACTCGGCTTCTGTGAGTAATGTTTCGCCGAGGACTGATTAACATTAAACTATATATATATTTACTTATTCTCTACAGCACTTATTCTAAACTGCTTAGCCTCTATACAATTAGTTATAGGTTAGTAGGTTAGTTGATTATGATTAGTTGAATGTCTGTTACAGTGGTTAAAAAAAAAAATTATTTTTTTTTTTTTTTTTTTTTTTTTTGTGATTAACTCTCTTTTCTACCCACTCGCACTAAAATACATATTCAAAAACGATATCATACTCCATGTTTTTTACACACATTCTTAATCTCCACATTGACTGCCGGTCTCCGTCGTGATTTGTCTAGTCGGTCTATCTAGGGCTTCAGGACCTGCTGACGTCTCCGCTGCCTCTTGCTCTTGCTCTTCTGAGTTGTTTATGGCATCTGGTCGCTCGATCCATGGCTTGACCCATTTCGCCGGTATCCAATGGGGTTGTTTGTTACCTGTGGAAACACAAGCATACCCTCTTCCCCACGTAAATAATTTGCAAGGTCCTTGCCACTGCTGTAAAACCGGATCGAATACTGAAACTTGCGGCTGATTTTTATCAACATTTTTGTTCCCACACATATGCCTATTAATTGGGATCTGATCCTCAGTACCACGTGGCTGTAGCCAATTCAAAACATACAGTGCTTTACTTATTAACTCTTGGGGAGTACAGTGCCGCATATCTTCCCCCGTTTTTAAAATGTTTAAACAATCCTTTAAGGTCCGATGTGCACGTTCAACAATAGTTTGACCAGTGGAATTGTGGGGTACGCCAAAATTATGAGCTACCCCCCACATCTGTAAAAATGTTTCTAATGACTGTGCGCGATATCCCGGGCCATTGTCTGTTTTAATTTCTGTTGGCACTCCCATGGCGGCAAATGCTGCCAAAAGGTGCTTAATTACGGCTTTAGCATTGGTTGATATATGAACAGTAGCCCACATAAGGTTCGAATATGTGTCAATAGATACATGAATAAATTTATATCTCCCAAAACTGGGATATTCCGTAACATCTGTTTGCCAAATTTGCAATGATGATAATCCCCGGGGGTTCACCCCTTGTGGTTGTAAGTTTTGAATATTCGCACAGTCTGGGCAAGCAGCAAGAATAGCTCTGGTTTGCTGCAATGGAAGATTAAATTGTTTACTCAGCGCTTTTGCCGACTGATGATAAAATTTATGGGATAGCAGTGCTTGTCCAAACAAATCAGGTTTGGGTGTATTAAAATAGATGTTTGCATTGGCTACTACCAGTTGATCCGCGCGCGCGTTACCTTCCACAATGAATCCCGGCAGCGTTGTATGGCTACGAACATGATCGATAAAAAATAAGTCTATCCGTTCTTCTAGTAACATCCATAATTTTAAAAGTGTCATAAACAGCTGCTTATTGTTTACAGTTTTTAGTAGGGACCTATGCATACGTTTGACTATCCCCACGACATATCGAGAATCCGAAATAATGTTGACAGGTGTTTTATCCCATTTTTTAAAAACAGAGCATACGGCTAATAGCTCGAGCACTTGTACTGACCCCTCGGACAGAATGACTTTGGATTTCCAGGATCCATCCTGTAAATATACAAATCCTGCTTTACCTGTCTTGCTGCTAGCATCAGTAAAAACGGTAATGGCTTCCAGCGGCTTATTGCTGCAGATAGAGTGCGGTTCCATTGTTAACATTGTTTTAAATAATGGGGGGGGGGGGGGTAGTGATTATCTACTTCCCCCTTGAAGTCCAGCAGAGCTACTGCAAGACAGTCATTTTTCATCATGGCATTATTCACAATATCAAGTGATACAGGTAAAATGATTTTGTCCATTTGCTTCCCTGAAATTTGTATCGCCCTTACCCCTGCTTTTTGAATGCACATCCCCAGAGCTTCAATTCTAGTGACTACCGTTTTTGACATGCTAGCAGGCAAGAATATCCATTCTAGTATTACCAATGGGTTTTGTTTTTGCTGCTCATCCCACTGACCCAGAATTCCCGCAACTTCCTTGTCTGAGTTATATACATACAAATTTATGGGCAAATCAGGGATATATCTGCCAGACATAGATGATGTGATTTTCTGCTCAATTGCTGTCAAGGCTTGCTGCTCGGGCGCACTTAGATGTAGTACAGAAGTTAGGCTATTGCTGCCCCGCAATAAGTCCAACAGTGGTTGTAAGTCTGTATTTGTGATACCACAATAAGGCTGGATCCACTGCAGGTCTCCGACAAGTTTTTGTACATCATGTACATTTCGTGTGTCTTTGTGTAGCGATAGCTTTTGTGGATGTACAGAGGCTTCTGCAACCTCTCACAGACCCCAGGAAAGTTTGACCGGCTGCTGTTAGTCTGTGCCGGCACAGATCGAGGCTGCGTTGCTATGTGTTGAGGGCACGCACGTCTCAAATGCCCTGGTTGACTGCACCGATGACACGCGGGGAGGTCTTTGTATGGGCCGTAGTCTCCTTTTCCCTGTCGCACCATCAGTCGTAATGCTACCACGAGTGCTACAGCGTGAGCTTCAGCATGTATTTTAGCTTTCTCTTGTTCTTGTATTATAGTAGCCAAATCCTCGTTTGCATTATTTGAATCAGGGTATATGCTAGGTATAATTTGTTCATGTTGAACGGTGGTATCTGGGGACTGTTTTCTCATAGGCGGATTTTTACTCACTCCCTGATTCTGTAGAGTTTCCTTTAATTGTACAGTTAGGGAGGCTTGGGAACTGTCAGATGGCTGATTAATATTGGCAGTCCCAGGGAGTGGAGCAGAAGTCAAGAGCACAGGAGCAGGTGAACAAGCTCCAAAAAGTCTCTCTCGCTGCATGATGTTTTTCTCCCCGCTTTTCCCTTTCGCTTGCGGTTGGAGAGAGAGAGCAGCAAAAGCAGACGCAGATGCTTTATGATCTGCTTTCATTTCTTGCAAAGTTATCTTAATCAATTTCCATAAAGTTGCAAGACCTTTAACTTCTTTAGACCTGTCACTAATTTCATCCCATAGGGAGGTTCCGATAGCTTTCCAGGTACTAAGCTCAAAAGCTGTACCCACACTAATTGAAAGGTTTCTGTCCTTTTTAATATTTTTCTCTGTTTTTTGAACCAGCCTCATAAATATCTTTCCGGCTGTCTTTTCCCTCGCAGATGCTGCGAAACCCTTGCCGCCCTTTTTATCAACGTAAGCTTACGATTTTACCTGCTTTTCCTAAGCAGTGTCCTGCCACTCTCGAGCAGTGCCGGTGCTGTCTTTCAAGCCACCGTGGTCCGCGGCAATTCCCCCGCCTTTTCAGTAGCGTTGCCTCTTGTTCCTCTTCGGATCACGTCGGAGGTCGCCAAATGTAGGGTTTAGGGATTAATCCATGCGGGGCCCGGACGACGGAACACCAATGTGATGATTAAAGTCGCCAGTTTATTGAGCTTAGCTAATCATTTTTATACAATTCTCTAAGTTGTTGAGAGACTTTGATTGGCTACTACATGCAAGCACTTGGTGTCCACACGCACAAGCGTAAGCGGTGATTGGTTACATCGGTACTGTCCACGCGCACAAACATAAGACATAATTGGTTGTGTTAATTAGAGCATACAAGACTTGTCTTAGTCCAATTGGTCAAGATAAGCCCCTGAATTGAGGTTGTTTGTGCCAAGTTCCCTTTATCGTGGAATGTGCACCTGTGTTTTCCTAATTGGGATCTTTCTTCTTCTATCTTCTTATTTATTCTGTTCAAGGCCTTCTAAAGGCGCCTGGAACAATCTTGTGACCATGAGCTATTTTCAGGTCCAATAACTAACTTCCATATAACTGAACCCTACATTTGCGTCTCATAACTTGAGTCCACACTACCTGAAGCTTTTCTTGAAGATTCATGGTGTATCAACTCTGTGGATTCCCTGGAATTTAACAACAGATGAACACAAAGACCAGCTTTTCCAGCAGAGAGGTCAAAGCTTTTTCTCTGCCTAACAATCTGGTTTTCCCAATTTTTCTTTCGACTGAAAGGTCTTTGGACTTTTCCTCCAACACCTGCCTTTTCCCACTGGCCAGGGATCTTTGATTTGCCAGCCATGAACTAGAGACTGAACATGAGGAAAATTGCTCAGGTTTTCTGTATTTGGGAAGGAGGGCAAGCAGTGAGACACCACAACACTAGTGCACTGGTGACCAAAACAGTAGCCACTAGGCTTCACTGCCCAGCTACTAGAATTCATACGCGCAAGCCCTTGTGTCTTTTCTCAACAATGGGAGTTCAGCACTTTGCCTAAGTCTTTGCTAACTGGCTACAGAACGTATATGTATGTTTAACTCATACTTCAGTGTGGGAAGCGAGAAACACAAGAAAAAAATTCTTTCCTGCTCCTCAGTGCAGTTGCTTCTGAAATGGATGGGGCAGTTTCACACATCAGCTGCTCCGTTCACATTTTTGCCTCTCGGGTTTATCACCAGCATCTTCACTGAAAAAAACCCAGAATCGTTCACGTTGTTTCTAGGGGTTGGAGCACCCGGCATCGCCCCCATCCCCACGCGGGGGCTGTGCGCCGTCCTTCGCGAGGCCGCAGAAGCCCTTTGCGGTTGCCCTTTCCCAAGGCCTAGCTCAGCTGGGTTTATGGCCGCGCTCCTTTCACCCTTCAACCGCTACAACCATTAATTGTCTCTGCCATCGCACCTCGGGTCACCGACACCGGGTTTGCACTAGCCGCGTAGGGGCTGAAGCACGGTGACGCCCGCTGCGCGCCAGAGCCGTTGCCGGTGGCGGCACAGCCCCCGACGGGAGCGGCGGGCAGACGCGGAAACATGGCCGCCGCCGCCCCGGGGTAACCCAGGTCACCGGCGCCCCCGCCCCCGTAGCGCCACGGCCTGCGGGAGGCCGCCGGGGGCCGGGCCGGCCGTACACAGCCTTGCCTGCGGGCCGGCGGCAGCACCCGCCTGCTCGTCGCCCCCCCCACCCTGCACAAAATGGAGCCCCCGCCCCGCGCCGCGGCCCGCTCTAGCTCCCTTCCGTCGCCTGCCTCGCTCTTGCCCGGGCCGACCGGCGGCGGGCGGGAAGCGGCGCTCCGGGCTCGCCTCCGCCCCTCTCTGTGCGCCCTGCCGCGGCGTTAGCGTCCTCCCTCCGGCAGTGACGGCGACCGCCCGCTAGGCGGCGGCGCCGCCCCCCCTTACCCCGCGACGAGGGGCGCCGCGCGACGCTCTAGCGCCCCGCTGGCGCTCTACTGCCCGGGAGGGCGGTGCGCGTGCCCGCGCAGGCGCCGTGGGCCGCACGCGCCGCCGCCGCGGCCTGTGGAAGGGCCGCGCTCCGTTCCTGCCGCCGCCGCCGCAGCCCCGCCATGTACCCGGCCTGGGGCTTGTACGGGGCGGCGGGGCACTACCCGCCGCCGCCCACCTCCATCCCGCCCCCGCCGCTGCCCATCCCTCCCCCCAGCGTGCCGCCTCCCGCCGTCCCGCCGATGCCGCTGCCCAGCTACCCGCCGCCGGGCCCCGCGCCCCCCGCCGCCGCCCCGCCGCCGCCGCCTCCTCCCGCCGGTGCCTCGGGGTTCCTGAGCCTGCAGGAGCAGCACCTGGCGCAGCTGCAGCAGCTCCAGCAGATGCACCAGAAGCAGCTGCAGTCCGTGCTGCTGGGGCCGCCGCCGCCGCCGGGGCCGCCCCCCCCGGGGCTGCCGCCGCCGCCGCTGCCCGGCTCCTTCACCGACTGGCAGCAGCAGCCGCCGCCGCCCGTGCCGCCGCCGGTCCGCAGCTACCAGAAGCAGTTCGCCCACCGCGAGCCGCCGCCGCCAACCCGCAAGCCGCCCGCCGCCGCCCGGGAGCGCGACGGCCAGGAGCCGCCCGGCGGGCACGGCGACTGGGGCGAGCCGGTGCCCTCCTCGCCGGTGCCCATGGACATGGAGCTGTCCTCGCCGCCGCAGTCCCCGCAGCCCGCCGCCCAGGCCTACCTGCCCCCGGCCCAGGCCTACCTGCCGCCCCCGCAGGCGGAGCCCTACCTGCCCCCCGCCCAGCCGCCCCCGGCCCAGTCCCCGCCGCTCCAGCCCTACCTGCCGCGGGCGCAGGCCTCCCAGCCGCCCCCCTCCTTCTCCGAGCCACCGCCCCCCTACCTGGAGCCCCCGCCGGCCACCGCCTCCCAGCCCTACCTGCCGCCTCCTGCCCAGGGCTACATGGCGCACCCCCAGCCCTACCTGCTCTCCTCCCAGGCCTCCCCTTCCCAGCCGGCGCAGCCCGGCCTGGCGCCCTCCATCCCTCCCCCGGCCAAGCCATCGCAGGCCCATTTCCCCCCGCCCCAGCCGTCCTTGCCCCTGCCCGCCGCTGCCCAGCCGGAGGCCGCGCAGGGTGCCAGCAAGGAGGCCGGTGGCACCGAGCAGCCGGACCCCTCCACCATGACTCCCCAGGTAAGGCAACGCCGCCTCCTCCGCGCTCGCCCCCGCGGCCCCGGCTGGCAGGGGGAGCCGCCAGGGCAGCGGTGGCGATTAACCGCTGCTGGCGGGTAGGTCTGCGAGTGAGGGCAGTTAGTAAACACGCCGTATTTGCATAATACTTGAAGGGTTTGGACGCAACCCGTGGAAGTCCGGCAATGGCGTGGCTCGGGCGAGTCTCTGTAGGCGCTTCTTTATCCAGGGGTGCTTGTTGGGACGTAACAAATCATCATTTTTCAAGAGCCAGTGAGTTGTTTATGGAAAAGTCTAACTCCCGGCTGAATTTAATTTTCCCTGGGGGGGTTTGTTGGTCTCTGGAGAATTGTTTTCCACAGTACAGTGTGTGGGCGACCTGCAGCGAACCTCTGATGACTTCGTCCGGCATGTTCTGAGATGCAACAGACTGTTTGCTTAGTGCACGTTGCAGGATGAGTGCCTCTTGTCTTTGGCGATTCCTTAATTTAGTTTTCTCATGGGGTCATGTTTCAGTTGTCTGCCCGATTGGTGTAGAATTATGACTATTTTAATCTTACCGCACATAGTTAAAGCTGCAGAAGTGTTTCTGTTGTAGTACATAGTTGCCCTTTGCTTAGACTTACGTGTTGTGTGCTCTACGTGCCTGATCTTCCAGCGCAAGATTGTGTGGGGCGTTGGAGGGAAGTGCTCTGAAATGCTTTTGAGGTGAAAAATGTTGTTAATGCTGTGTGCTTTTTATGTGTACGTTAGGGCCGAAATACCTGCAAAATGTTCACGTGCTTCACTTCCTAAATGTGAGCAGTTCCAGTGAACTTGGCGTGACCATTCAAATGCATTAAGTTAGGGACAATCCAGTTGCTTAGGGTTAAGCATGCACAAAGAGACAGGCATGTTGAGGTCCTCCGCTATGTATACAGGTCAGTCAGATTCACTGAGGCTTTTGCATGGGTTTAGGGTCAGCTTGTAGAGATCCAGCTGCAAGGACAAAGCTGAAGTGCATGCTTTACATTGACTTTATTTATCTTTGAAAGATACCTATTTTTGGCAAATTGGTCTTAGGATTCTGATTTGAACCTAAGTTTGCAAAAATCCTGTTGCGCCATATTGAAGTCACTGACACTTTAAATTTGTTAACAGTTGGGACACCTTTTTAATTTCCTACCAATACCTGAATATGTTTGGGAATGTATCATTTTTAAGTTTGCACCATGTAACTAATCACTGCCTAGCAAAGTGGTGCTTTCAGTTCATGAATTTAATTTTACAAAGGTTTTGGACAGTACTAGTTGATTTTTTTACAATGAGAGCAATGGGACTCATTTAATTTTTTAATGACAAAACCAAAACCTTGAAAAATCAGGTGTAGAAGTTGATGTTAATTCGGTATTGAGGCTGCTTGATGACTTCTTAAATTATTGAACTTGAGATTGAACAGTAAACTGTAATTCCTCCCCCCTTACGTAGCCTGAAACTTCATTAATGTTATTTAATTGTTCCTCAACTACTCTGTCCTTTCTGGAAGAGTAGCAAGTAGTGCACTATTATGGTGCACACATAGAAGTGGCAGAATACTGCTGAAGTTTACATTGCCTGGTTTATGAGTGTTTGCACAAACAACTTCTATCTTGAGTAGTTTGTTTACTCTCATGCACAATTCAGTGTTAATTCAAAAGGAATCTGGTACTTTGCTGGTCATAAATTTGTTATAACAGGTTGATACGATTTTGGCTATCTTGGGCTGTAAAATGAGACAGTATTTGGAGCAACAAGTCTTTACACAACAGGAATAGGAAAGACAAAGTGTGGTGATGCTTTCTTCCTGATGATATTAAAAGCCAAGTAGAGAAATACTGTAACTCGTAATTTATAAGATCCTATTAAGCCTTTGTTTAAACTGGTAATTGAAAACAATTCTTTTTGTTCTCATCCCACAGTAACAGTGGCTGCAGCCAAATAGATCAGCGTTTTTCTCTTAACATAGAAAATGCGCAATTTGCCATGACTTAGTGTTTTATTATTTCCCTTTTTTTGTCTAAAACCAAGATACTGCTCTTTGCCTTGACAATATTGTGAGTTTATAGTAGTTTATTACATGAGTATACAGTTGGATTACATTACTGGATTCTTGTGTTTCTTTACAATTAGATGCATCTTTTGTCAAGTCCTGTTAAAATACCTGTTCTATTTCTTTAATGGTCCATCTGATATTTGGGTACTGTATGCTGCTGTTTATTTACAGTAGTAAACAAATATTTGTGGGTGCATCTGTACCCATAAATATGCATTTGTCTACATCTGTTAAAGCTACCTTAGCTTTACCATGTCACCTTTCAGCAGATTGCTGCACTCTTTAACAATCCCCCTTTTGTTTTATAAAGGGTGCTAAAACATTCTTTTGCTATCCTTACCAGACAAGGACCAAGTGTGCCCCAAAATAGGCATTGTGTTATGGCCTACGGTTGCCTAAATTAATTTTGAAGTAGTCTTTTGGCGTGGGCTCTGCATTAATGTTTTTGGTGGTATGTCCTGTGGTCAGGAGCTGATAGTGCTGGTTTCAGTGTTCCCTGTAAAATGCAACAGGCACAGTCTTTTGGTCAGCCAAAGATGGAAAAAGGCATATGTTGATGCTAGTGTGTTCCTTGGGCTTAAGGATTGTAACTGGACTTGAATAATGACAGTCATCGTGAGGAGATAAGCACTCAAATAACTGAACTTTCTCCTATCAGGAATTTTCTATGCTAGCACTTCTGTTTTGCTCAGACTAAGCTGTAGAAATCTACCTTTCTGCTTTTCTCGTGCTTTGCAGATAGAACATGCAATACGTGTGTCACTGACTTCATCTGCTGCAAAAAATAGGTGACAGGGCATTATTGTAGCTCTTTGTGTGAACCCCGGTCATATTATGAGTTTTAGCCCTTTGTCCAATTGGCAGAATGAGGAGGAAACAAAATGGATCCATGGAAACAACCGTTTTGTGGCAGTAGAACATGTGCTCACCAAGCATAGCATCCAGCACCGTCATGGTAAATCACTTTATAATGCCTTTTGAGAGGGATAATTGAATCAGCTTTTGTATAGCTGAGGATGTATGCTCCTCCCTGGTGTTGAAAGTTGCACTTACTACAGCATGTTGTTGAAGGTTTTTGAGAGAGTCCATGCTGGCGCGTAAATGGACGTCTTCCACCCAAAGCCATAACAGCTCTTCTGAGTCATATTCTTGTTAAAAAGATTCTTGGCAGGAGTTATTGCAGAATCAACATGAAGTCCAAGAAGCATAGCCTCTCCTTTCACTGACCGCATCTCCAAGTTACAGCTTTACAGTATTTTTTAAAAAATACAGCTCCATGTTTAATTGTGTCTGCTAGATTGCTACCAATAGAAAACATCATTCCTGATTTGAGTGTGAGGTAGGCTTTTGAAGGAAGCTTGCACTTCTTTTAAACCTGTTTTAAGATAGGCAGAATGGTTCAGTTTTGAGAAATCTCATCAGACAGCACCTACCGCTTTGTTGTTGTCACAATTATATTTTAAAATACATGCATCTTTTGGATTCTTTTCTGTTTCTGAGTAGGCTTTATATACGTGTCTTTTCTTAAATGTGTGTGCTGGGATGGAAGGGAAGAGCAGAGGATATGAAAGATGTAGAGCAGTCACAGATTCTAAGAGGTGGTGTGAAGTTGACATGAGAGCACAAGAATGGTTGCACTAGGTCAGACCAAATGTACAGTATTTTATCATTCTGTCCTTGACAGTGACTAAAAGCAGATGCTAAGAGAATAACTTAAAAATCAAGTGTATAGCGATACTTCCCTAAAATCTAGGAGCCGCCTTAGCTGCAACTGGTGTCTTTATCTTTAAAATCTGTAGATTTTTATTCTATGAGCTTATGGAGCTGTGTCTTGAATCCACAAAATTTTAGCCCTTGCAGTGGTCTCTGGCAGGGACTTTGGAAGCACAAGGCCATGTCAGGTGAAGAGCTGCTTCCTGTGTGTTTTAAATCTGTGTCCTGCTAGTCTGATTTGATGCCTGATACTTCTTGTATTGGAGGAGGTACAGAACTGTGGGTTCCTATTCAGGACTCTTTAAGATGCACCACTACTTAAGTGTTGAGATACTTATCTTTAGACTTTTGTTCTTTATGTTGGTGTCAGCTTACAGTGCTTTGAAGCTACTGTCATCTGTCCCGAGTACTCTAATTCTAGCCTGAAATGTTTAAAACTGAAAGGTTGATCACTTCTTAAATGGATAATTTTTTGGGTGCAACCATGTCTCTTTACCTCTTCAGCTGTTGAATGAATCAGAATTAATGAGAATTCAGATGATAAATAATACTCACTATATGCTGGTTCTGATTGTTCTTGTTCCTTTGCACAGCCTTTATTCAAATGTCTCCACCACAATTTCTCAGCTGTCATTTTCACTCTGCTTGATGTCTGTGTTCTCTGTGTGTCCTCTTCATCTTTTTTTGTACATTTCCTCCTTTTTCTCTTTACTGGTCCCTTACTCATATGAGTTCTCCATTTTCCCTTCATTTTACCTGAGTTAGTCTCATAATTATAGCTGTTAGGAATAAAAAGCACTAAAAATAAATGTGGTACTTATCGCATGTCTGTACTAATTTGGCTTTTTATTGGCCACCTTTTTGCTTTTTGTTATTGTGCTCTTTAGTTGTAAGGTCTTTGAGGTAGGAAATAAATTCTGCTGCAGGCACTATGCCTCACATAGTGGTTTCTGAATTTTGATTCAATTTTCTGACATCCATTGCAATACTGTTGATGATGCAGTGAGTTTTCCCTCAAAAGAGATTTCTAGAGTATGATTCTAGTGACTGTCATGAATTAATTTTCATGGTTTTTTCCTATGAAAGGTGTCTTAGAAAATTTCTGTCTGTTGTAGGAACAGCAGCAATACTGGTACCAGCAGCACCTGCTTAGCCTCCAGCAAAGGGCAAAAGCCCATGCTCAGGGACAGCAGCAAATGAAAGGTCCAGTAGTGAAGGATACAACTGAGCAGAGAGCAAAGTCTGAAGAAGGGAAAATGAGTGCTTCAACTCAGCAATCTGAACCTCCTCCACTTAATGAATCCCTGCCTCCAGCTTCCAAAGAAGATGAGTCTTCTCTTCCATCCACTGAAACTCAGGTAGGCTTTGTAAAGTGATGCCACTCCTTTTGTTGTGCTAGATAGGACAAAGAAACAGGAAAACAGTGCCATCAAGTTCTTGTATATACTGTGTAACAATAACTAAAATATGGTAAAGCAATCTTAAAAGAACGTTTGCTAAGGACGCACCAATTTAAAAAATAAAAATACACACCTTGTATATAGACTTAAATGGTCACCCACACATGCACCAAGGAGTCCAAGCTTGACTCACACCTTCCCCAATGTTGTCATCTTTGTCTATGAGAAACGTTTTGCGATACCTAAGGGCAAAATCCAAGTACTCGATAGATGAGGAATGCTATCTTTAAGACACTAGTTCTTTATTCCTCTCTGGCAGTTTGCCAATTCTGGCTCCCCTTCTCTATGTGTGTTATAGCTTGTCTGAAAGCCAAGAACTTTGCACAGAGTATTTTTGTCAGCATGCTTAGTAACAGTTACTATATAATGGATGGAGGTCATGATTGATGTTTGAACAGATTACTGTAGGGTAGTAGATTACCCTGCAGCATGTGCTCCACTTCAGCTTACAGTGTGTGCGTTCCTATCAAGTGGCAAAAATATTGCACTCTGAGTTACTTTACCTCACCATGAAAAACCACTGTTGTCTCATTATATTTGCTGTGAGCAACAGATAAGAGATCTGCATTAATCTCTTTCCTGTAGGTAGTTTCTGTATATATGAATACTGTAATTGCTATCAGCCTAACCTTTAGATCAGGCTGTTCACATTAAGAATAAATTAAATAAAAATCAGCCTTCCAGAAGCTGTGGGTGGCCAGAACACTGAAATATAGAATGATAAAATAACGAACACTGAAAAAGTTCCTGTAGACTGGTTAGTGACTGTGGTTTTTCTTCTGACAGAAGGAGCTTTCCTTTATAGCATTTGCCTTTTTCTCTAGCTCAATATTGAACCACCTGATGACCCCGAGGAAGATTTGAGATTGCAGCAGTTGCAAGCAGCAGCAGCTCAATGGCAGCAGCATCCCCATCACCGGGTTGGATTTCAATATCAGAGAATAATGCAGAAGCATGCCCAGCTGCAGCAGATAGTACAGCAGTATCAACAGATCATGCAGCAGCCTCCACACTTACAGGTGAAACACTAAGGAGATGTGTTTGATATACTTCCTGGGTGACCCAGCACTCATGGTCTGCTGAAAAACAAGTAGTTGAATAATTTGTCATGGTTGGCTCATTTAGCTACTTTTGCTGCTTGGGTGGAAGTCTATATCCCCTTTTCCTACTGTCACTCAACTTCAGAATGGAAAAAGAATTGACAGATGGTGATGAAGCTTAAGCAGGATGAGAAATACAGGACTTTACACTCGTCTTAAGATTTTTCAGACATACTTGGGTGATACAGGAGCAAAGCTGAACACAATATTGAATTTACTTGGCTTTGAATGTTTTACTGCTGGAGAAACAGTTCAGAAGAAAGGTCAAGTAAACAGATGATTGCATGGAGTAATTTGGTAGCTGCTCTTTTTTACAATATTGTGTAGTACAAAAATAAATATGTACAATGATGAAGTAAACAGATGCCAAAAATACACAGTTAAAGTAATTAAGAAAATCAGTCTCACATTATTTTTTACTCAAATGATCAGTGAAATAAAATAAAAAGTCTTAATAACAAGTTTGGATAATTATATCAGTTGCAACCTTTAAGCTTTTAAGTAGAATTTGATTACTGTATTAGAGAGGTGAGTCAGCTTTTTCTAGGTTGGTGGAGTTTGTACATTAAGCATTTCTTTGTAGCTTGGGCTGTCTGCTTATTTAAAAAAAAATCTCTTAAGTGTGAACCCTGAAAATCTCAGACAAGATCAAGCCGTGGATATTAGGACCTGTATCTACACATAATGAAAGGCAGCCTTGAATGAAGCCTCATTTTGTCAGATCTTCTTATTTGCACAGGCTTAGAGAAAAATAAATGCTGACAGCTGAAGCAACGCTGAGCAGGTTAATAACAGCAACTGAAGCCTTGAGAAATAGCCATGTACTGTATGTATTGAAAGCATGAAGATTGATCTCGGCTTTAGCTCTTGTTAGCATCCAGTAATAATACAGCTTGGAGCCCTTTTATTATAGCTTTCTTCAGCTGTCCTGTTTAAAAAAACCCAACCAAACAAACACACACACACACACACACACAAAAACCTTTTATACTTAAATGTCCTCTAGTTATAAAATGTGTAAGTTGTCACAATGACTTTAGACATGACAGCTCGTGTTTGCTTTTGTTTCAATGTAGTTCTTCCTCAACCTTCTGCCTAAGTCAGAAATTGTGATATTACAAGTGATACTGAAATACGTGGCTCTGAAAATAACTAGACAGTATTTTGAAGCTATTCTTGTGTTCTCATTGCAGACAATGTCAGTGGACATGCAGCTGCGACATTATGAGGCACAGCAAAAACAGTTCCAGCAGCTTCATAAGGATTGGGAGCGATCAATGAACCAACAGTGGCAGCATCAGCTTCAAACCTACCCTCACAAAGACCAGCTTCAAGAGTATGAGAAACAGTGGAAGGCATGGGATGAACAGATGAAGGTTACTCAGTCCCATCTGCAGGAGAAAGTGAGCTCACTCCAAAATCTGAAGAATCAGTACCCTGCAAATGTTTCGCTGCCACCTCCATTTGTTCCATATTCTCAAACTACTCAAGGTGGCATTCCTATTATGCCTCCAACTTTACCTTCAACTACGCCTCCACTGGTCCCCCCACCTCTCTCTTCTGTTTCTCAGTTATCTAATTCCTCTGTCCCTTCAGGATCCAGTTCTCAAAGCAGTCAATCTACTGAGACACCAAGGCCAGCTCTGCTTCCCACCCCTGGTACCTATGCATCAAAAATAGCTAGTTCAACTGTCTATTCACCTTATCATTCTCAAGTAAGTTCATCCTTTGGCTCTTCAGACCATGGAAAGTCTCAAGGTCATCTTGGTAAACAAACTGTCCCTATTTCATCCGAGCAAGGATGTGGAGAACTGAAAGCCACTTCTGCAGTGTCTTCAACTCATGCACCTACCATGCAGGATAAACCAGTGAGGTCAGGTGGATTGCTTCCCGATCCTCCCAGATCAGCACGTTTTGAAGGCCCCAGAGGCCCTAGGTAAGGATGTTTTTGATTTATACATGTTCCAGGCTACAAGACTTTCAGTGATATATTAAGAAATGAAATATGTATCTTATTCTTAAATCTTCCTGAGGTCGTGTGAAGTGTGCTTGTTTGGTGGGGGTTTTGTTTTTGATGTATGTACACCGTGCTCTGTATTTATTTTATCAAAGCAAGAATAGATAGATGCCTTTCACCTGAGCATTATCTAGAATAGAATTATTTTCTTTTTCCTAGTAAAATGCTTGGGCACACTGCACCCTTTTCATTCCTGGAGACATAATCTCCCTTTTGGGAAAACAGGAAAGCTGTTGTAAATATTTGATACATCTTTGCTGTCCTTAGTTTGAAGATGATAACTCGCACTTGAAAGAGTGATCCTATATGAAAAGTGATTTAAATTCCCAGCATTTTGGCTGTGGTACTTGGAACACGGTTTAGGATAATCTAAAGCGAAAATGTTGAAGTGTTGTTTTTCAGGTGTTGCTCTATGTGGTAGCAATTTAATGTAGGCATTCTGAAAGGGATTGAGGAAAGTATTCAGATATTCAGCTGAATATACTAACGTAGCTAATTACTGGCGATTTAGATGCTATTTATTTTTTAGAAACAATAAAGTTTGTAATCCAACATGTATTACAGAAAGATATGAGAATTCAAAACTGTTGACCAGTACTTTACCTTCTAGTGTGAGTTCTGCAGCTATATGATTGTCCTATTCAGTGCACTTTTCAAAATGGCAGTTTGATGAGAGAGATAGTGCTTGTCTTAAGTACAAGTCAATGGTTTTCTACACGTGTAGCATTACTTAGCATTCAAACAGTTCTAAACAAGAGAGAAGGAAAGAAATTAAGATTTGAGCCTTAGGATCTGAGCATTAGGAGTCTTTGCCACTTTTTCTTTTGCATTACGTCATGATGGTCTTGATTTTGAAGGTTGCTGTCGTTATCTTTTGGTAAGGTACAGTTTTGTTCAAATTTAAAACTTCATTTTATCAGGTGGATGACCTGCTGCCTTATTGTAAAGCTACTCTAAAAGTCAGTGTTCTGTGTCTTTTATGTGGTTTTATACCTGCTAATGGCTTAATCCAAGGTCTTGCGTTTGGAATACTTTTCTTTCATATTTGACATGGTATCAAGTTGCAAAAACAGTATCTGTTCTGTCTGGTCATTAGTTCAAGATGGGTTGATGTGATGCCTACTGAATCAAAGAGCAGTGTTGTTCTGTTCAGTTGTGTCTATCCTTGTATACTCAAGGTTCACATGGGCCCACTTCTTGAGCTTGTCCAGCTCCCTCTGGATGGTGTCCCATCCCTCAGATGTGTCAACGGCACCACTCAGCTTGGTGTTGTCTGCAAACTTGCTAAGGGTGCACTCGATCCTACTGTCTGTGTCATTGTTGAAGATATTAAACAGTACTGGTCCCAATACGGACCCCTGAGGGACACCACTTGTCACTGATCTCCATCTGGACATTGATCGGTTGACCGCTACCCTCTGGATGTAACCATCCAGCCAATTCCTCACGCACTGAACAGTCCCATCTATGAAATCCGTATGTCTCCAATTTAGAGAGAGGGATCTTCTGGGGGACCATGTCAAAGGTCTTACAGAAGTCCAGATAGATGACATCTGTAGCTCTTCCCTTGTCCACTGATGTAGTCACTCCATGGTAGAAGGCCACTAGGTTGGTCAGGCAAGACTTGCTCTTGGTGAAGCCATGCTGGTTGTCTCGAATCACCTCCCTGTCCTCTATGTGCCTTAGCATAGCTTCTAGGAGGATCTGTTCCATGATCTTCCCAGGCACAGAGGTGAGGCTGACAGATTGGTAGTTCCCAGTGTCTTCCTTTCTACCCTTTTCAAAATGGGTGCAATGTTTCCCTTTTCCCGGTCACTGGGGACTTCACCTGACTGCCAGGACTTTTCAAATATTATGGAGATTGGCCTGGCAACTATATCAGCCAATTCCCTCAGGACTCTGGAATGCATCTTGTCAGGTCCCATAGACTTATGTATGTTCAGGTTCCTCAGGTGGTCATGAACCTGATCTTTTCTTACAGTGTGAGGGACTTTGCTCCCCCAGTCCCTGTCTTGCAGTCCATCCACCCAAGAGGCGTGGAAAGAGAGGTTGGCAGTGAAGAAGACTGAGGCAAAAAAGTTGTTGAATACCTCAGCCTTCTCCTTGCCCGCTGTTACCAGTTTGCCAGTCATGTTCATGGGGGCGGGGGGGGGGGGGGGGGAGTATGCTTTCTTTGATCTTCCTTTTCTGGCTGACATACCTATAGAAGCCCTTCTTGTAACTCTTTGCATCCCTTGCCCAGTTCAGCTCCAGCTGCACTTTGGCCTTCCTGACCCCATCCAGTGAGACGCAACTGTGAATCCCAACCATCCAAGCAGCTTGACTTTAGACATGAGTTCTCTATTTTGTGTAAAATGAATTTAATTTGTTCTAGATAAATATGATTGCATGAATTATTCATTAGTTTGCCTGACCCATTTCCTCATGTTCAATAATAGTTCTAACTGCTCTCAAAAGGAATTTAAAAAGTGATGCAATAAAAATATATTTGGTTTAGGCATATTATCTTGCGTGGAACTGGGCAATATCACAGTTTGTTGCACTTTCTGAAAGGATCTGTATTTAAAGATTTATCTAGATAGCATTTATCACCATAGCTAAGTAGGCTTGTTCCATATTATCAAAACAAAAGTTCAGCGAGAGTTGTTGATTGCAACAAAACTTCTGTTAACAAACATTGAAAGCTTTTTTTCAAATGAGTGCCAGCTTTCTGTGTCAGTCAGGTTTCAGTCCTGAGATACTTAAGCCAAATTTCCTTTTAGGGTTACATAACCTGCAAGTGGCTTAGACTGGTCTTCAGTGGACAATATTGAATTGAAGAATATGTCTGTGCTTCTGCACTGGTTCAGTAGGGATTGATCCTAAGGCATACTAGGATTCATCAGTTAGAATTGACTGGGGGGGCGTTGTGTGTGAAACTCCTAGAGGATTTTAACATGACTTGTTCATTTGAATAAAATTGCTATTATGTCATCTATAGATTTGATGGACCTCGAGGAAGAGGATATGACAAATTTGAAGGCTCAAGACAGAGAGGGCCTCGTTTTGACTCCCAGCGCTCAGAAGGATACAGGTCACGTTTTGACCGACAGAATACAGATGGACAGTCTTCAAGTAGATGGGGGACTATCCCACGAGGACCAGCAGCACAATTTTATACTTCGACAAATGCATCACACGGACATGGTTCCCGACCTGGTGGTCCACGGTGGAGGGGGCCCAGGCCTCATTTGGGACAGCAGCAGTCACAGACAGATTCACAGTCAGAAAACAAAGAACCTTTTACAGACGTAGCTGGCAATCAGCAGACTGTAAGCAGAACACAGTCTACTCCTGATGCACAGAGTGCAGGTCCCGTTGAGCCAAATGAGGACCTGACAAACACTCCACAGGAACCATCGAAACCTGAAGTCAAAGAAACTATTTCAGACCCTCCCAAAAAGTGGACGTGGAGTTCACATGATCCTAACCAGCAAGTAGAAGAGTCCAAAGCCCCTACTCCGCCTATTCAGAACCAGAAATCAACATGCCTTTCTAGTAACCCTGTAGCTTTGCAGTCGGGTATTGCAAGAACAGGTGGTGCAGTAACCCCTGTAACAGGAAATCAGGATTTGGATTCACCAGACAGCCAGTTGATTGCTTCAGATAGCACCCAGGGCCTACCTGGACCAGAAAGCAGAGGGAAAGGGCCATTTATGCATGAAGATAGAGGCAAGGGACCAGTAAGCAGAGGAAGGGGCCAGGGCAGACTGGATGATGGCCGTGGCAGAGGGCAGGGGGATGGCCGTGGCTGGGGAATGGGCCGTGGCCGAGGGATGGGAAGGATGGATGGTGGCCGAGGGATGGGGAGGATGGATGGTGGCCGGGGTATGGGAAGGATGGATGGTGGTTGGGGAATGGGCAGGATGGACGATGGCCATGGCCGGGGAATGGGCAGGATGGATGATGGCCGTGGCAGAGGATATGTATACAGAGGCAGAGGGCAGGCTAGGCAGGCATCCATCCGTGGCAGGGGTATGTTCAGGAGAGCAGGCAGCAGGGAGAGGATGCCAGATAGGCGGTCAGGCAGCCGGGAGAGGATGCCAGATGGACGGTCTGGCAGCCGAGAGAGGGGACTGGGTGGACGGTCAGATAGCCACGAGAGGGTATTCTCTAGCCGAGACAGAGAGCTAGCTGGGCGGACAGGCAGTCGGGACAGGGGACGGGCAGGGAGCCGGGAGAGAGGCCCAGTGAGGCGGGCGGGTAGCCGGGAGAGGGAGCCCATGCGGCGCGCAGGTAGCCGGGAGAGGGAGCCCATGCGGCGGGCGGGTAGCCGGGAGAGGGTCCCCGTCAGGCGGGCAGGTAGCCGGGAGAGGGTCCCCGTCAGGCAGGCAGGTAGCCGCGAGAGGGGCCCAGTCAGGCGGGCTGGTAGCCGGGAGAGGGGTCCCATCAGGAGGGCAGGTAGCCGGGAGAGGGAAGCAGGAAGATCTGAAACAGGCAATATAGATAAACCCATTCACCTAGGAGATGATACTGACAAATTGCCTCCATACCATCGAGATGAGGCACTCAGGGGTTCTTGGGGTCATGAAGATGATAGAATGCAGGAGGAATTTCCTTTAGACAGTCAAGATGACCCTTCTTTGGAGCATGAGCGATTGGATGACTGGGAAAGAGAACGGTACTGGAGAGATCACAACTCTGATTATCAGGATGATTCTGTAGATGCTTATGACAGAGATGACAGGTTGCAACCCCACCATTCATTGCCTCCGTTATCTCCCTTGCCACCGCTACCTCCTTTATCATCTGATCACGACAGACGAGATTCATGGTGGGATGACTGGAAAAGACCAAGAGAGAGGGAACTCGAGAGAGATCTAGATAGGACTGGAAGATCCTCAGATATTTATGATCAAGATTTAGACAGAGAATGGGATAGAGACTGGGACATGAGACCTATGGATGACAGAGAAATGGGGAATCGTGACCTGGATATCCCCCCTCTACCACCATTACCACCTCTTCCACCTCTGGACAGATACCGTGAAGATAGGTGGAGGGAGGACAGGAACAGAGATCATTATGACAGAGACCTCCGAGACAGGGGGGAGCTGAGGATTCGAGAGTATCCAGAGAGATATGACACATGGCGGGAGAAGCAAGACTACCTTCCTGAAAGGACTGACTGGGAGAGGGAACGGTTGTCGGATAGGTGGTATCCAGATGATGGAGACAGACTGCGGTCTTTAGATGATCATTCAGATTCATCCCTTCCTCCACCTTCACATTCCTCTGATATGCTGGGAGCGGATTCAAACCTGGACTCTGACCAGTCCTTGGGAGGAGTGATGGTCCTTAGCCAAAGACAGCATGAGATAATTCTGAAGGCTGCCCAGGAGCTCAAAATGCTTAGGTGAGTTGCCTGGTTCTGTCACTTTGGGTGGGAATTCCATTCTGTGGAGATGGTGCTCCTTTCCTAATTCGTTCCTCGATTTATGCAGTAATGGCTTCATTTCTTTTCGCCACAGCATCATAGTAGGAACTCATGTGGAACAAGTTATTTGGAGTACCTCCATCACAGCTTTTGTGGATTGACTTTTTTTTTTTAGACAGATGGTTGTCCCTTTCCCCATGGATATGGTATCCCCTGTTTGTTACTTTCCAGGAAGATATCTGTCCACATCACCTGACCAATCTTTTTGTTATCCTCAAATGAGCTTGTTGATAACTGCTTTTTAATACTTGTATGTCAAGATCTACATTAATGTGGTTCTTAATTCACACAGTAGGACCTGTTTAATTTTTGATACGGCTTACTTTTCAATTAAAGCATATGTGGGTTTTTTCTCTTTTTTCTTTTTACAATGCTCCCTCCTTTGAAATCCAGCATCATCAGTGAATAATTTTGTTAAGTTTGGTTGATCTTAGTTCTGAGGATCAGCATAACAGCAGTGATAACAATCAGGAGGATATGAATGCAAGAGTTCACCAAGACCACATTTGAGAAAGCAACTATTAGACTCCCTAAGGCTTTAATAGGTATTTATTTCGAAATAAGTAATAATCCTCTTAAACATCAGAAACATCCTAGGGCTCAGTAAATTTAGTAATAGTAGAATGAATGGAGCACATATCATCTGTCCAAATGCTATCTTTGCAATTCGGTGCATGGGTTTAGGTGCATTAAATGTTTGGTTGTGTTTTTTTAAAAAATATGAAAGATGAGTTTCTTTGACTATTTCAGTGAATGAGATTTTTCAGAGGAGATTGTAGAGAAGAGAGGAAGCATCTTGGAGACAGAGGTTCATGTCATTTATCCTATTCATGAGTTTCTGAGAGACAGCTAAGGATTGGTGCCTAGTAAAGACAAGGGTTTAATTTCATAAATAAGATATTATACTGTGGTGGGTTGACCCTGACTGCATGCCAGGTGCCCACCAAAGCTGCTCTGTCACTCCCCCTCCTCAATTGGACAGGGAAGAGAAAATATAACAAAAGGCTCATGGGTTGAGGTAAGGACAGGGAGAGATCATTCAACCAGTTACTGTCATGGGCAAAACAGACTCAACTTAGGGAAAATTAACTTAATTTATTACCAATCAAACCAGAGTAGGGTAATGAGAAATAAAACCAAATCTTAAAACACCTCCTCCCTTCTTCCTGGGCACGGCTTCACTCCCGAATTCTCTACCTACCCCCCTGAGCAGTGCAGGGAGACAGGGAATGGGGGTTTCAGTCAGTTCATCACAGGCTGTGTCTGCCGCTTCATCCTCTTCAGGGGCAGGAATCCTCACACTCTTCCCCTGCTCCAGCATGAAGTCCCTCCCATGGGAGACAGTCCTCCACAAACTTCTCCAACGTGGGTCCTTCCCACGGGCTGCAGTTCTTCATGAACTGCTCCAGCATGGGTCCCTTCCACAGGCTACAGTCCTTCAGGCACAGACTGCTCCAGTGTGGGTCCCCCGCAGGGTCACAAGTCCTGCCAGAAACCTGCTCCAGCGTGGGCTCCTCTATCCACAGATCCATGGGTCCTGCCAGGAGCCTGCTTCAGCATGGGCTTCCCACAGGGTCACAGCCTCCTTCGGGAACCCACCTGCTCCAGCGTGGGGTCCTCCCCAGGCTGCAGGTGGATATCTGCTCCACCGTGGACCTCCATGGGCTGCAGGGGGACAGCCTGCCTCACCATGCTCTTTCCCACGGGAGCAGGGGAATCTCTGCTCTGGTGCCAGGAGCACCTCCTCCCCCTCCTTCTTCACTGACCTTGGTGTCTGCAGGGCTGTTTCTCTTTACATGTTCTCACTCCTCTCTCCAGCTGCAGTTTCTGTGTTGCAGCAACTTTTTTTCCCTTCTTAAATGCATTATCACACAGGCGCTGCCCCCATTGCTGATGGGCTCGGCCTTGGCCAGCGGCAGGTCTGTCTTGGAGCTGGCTGGCATTGGCTCTGTCAGACATAAGGAAAGCTTCTAGCAGCTTCTCACAGAAGCCACTCTGTAACCCCCCAGGTACCAAAAGTTGCCACACAAACCCAATACTTATGCTAAAATAATGGGCAATTAAAATGAATGTTTTGTTATCGTTATTAGACTTACATTAAACCATGCTGAAAGATAACAGAGACATTTTGCACTTTTCTTGAAGCTGTTCTGTTTTCAGACTCATAAGATTGCTAAGCATCTGTCCCATATGGAGGGCCTTAGCTGCATGCCAAAATGCAAGAAAAATTATTTTAAAAAAGGAAGGGAGAACTTTTTTCCTGAATAATTTAATCTTTCACTGCAATTAGATTAATCCAAGAGTTCGGAGCAACAGATTGTTTTCAGCTTCCTGACTTTCCCGTTGCCTCAGGTTGCCAGGTATATGGTTTGCTGTTTAATGTGACTAGCTGCAAGCCAGTGGACTTAAGCCAAGGACCATAGTTTGTGAATCACTACTTAAATGAGTAATTTATTAGGGCTGAGATACTTAAACATAGGAACTAAAATGTTTTTTGTTAGAAAGTAGATACATATACCTCTTTCTAATCCAGTAGAAAGGGGAAATATAAACATGATACTGCTGATACTGCTTTTTAATTGAATATGGGGGTAATCTTAAAATTAGTTACACTGGTACTTCTCATCAGGTTCTTATATGCAGATGACCCCAGTCTGAACAGTAGGAACAACTTTAAGGGAGAATGCTTATGATTTTTTTTTTCCTTTCTTTGAACAAAGAGTTATACCAGTAGTGTGGTACATAACTGCTTTCATCTCAAAGGTAAAGCCTTCATCTGGCTTTGCTTTTATTGTGTATAAAACAGCATATTCTGAGCTGCATGCTGTTCTATATTTGTCATCTGGTATATTTCTCCTAAGCCAGGTGTAAAGAAGACATAAGTGCTAGCAATTGCTCAGTTTATTCTTTGTACTAATGCAGCAATTGGGATCCCTTCCTGTAAGTCATGTTCCCCTTGTGCTGGACACTGGACAGATGCATTGCCAGTCAGGATGGTCTCTGTTGCGTCTAGTACAGAGGAATCCCATTCTTAGTTTTTCTTTGAGAACTACTTTAATACGCACAATTAATATGAACAAAGAGTTATTAGCAATAAAAAAAACTAGTTAAAAAAATGCTAACAAAAACTGAAAGGAAAGGAAATCATATTCAATAGAACTTTGTAATCCAGTGGTTGTAGTATTCACTGCTGGTCCTGGTCTCTGCTCCATAGCTTATGTACTGGTTGTATATTAAATAGCATTTTGATACATAAAACAAGGAAACAAAAGTTAAAATCATCGTTTGGTTTTTAAGTATTGGAATCTCTGTTGTGCTTTGGCCTTAATCCTGTTAGCATGTGAACCAGAGCACTTATGCACTCATTTCCAATGGACTTCTTGTTTGCAGAAGGTGTTGGCAGAAGCTAAAAATCCAGCTTTGCTCTTTACTGTCAAAGTGGAGTAGCTCTGGCTAAGCACAAAAGCATAACTGCATGTCTCAGGGGAAACTTGTGATCAAAAAAGGATAGAGCTAGTGCACTAAATACCTCCATGGTTAGGTGGATGTGAAACGGATTTCTGAATCACAGCATTGACTCTATAAAGCCTGCTGTGTCCTTTTCTTTGGACTCAGCCCCTGATGTTAGTGTAATACGTGGTTTTCACTGTGAGTATTGATTCCTTTTAATTTTTCATATAAGCTACAGACTGATAACACTTTCTTGTGATTCATGTGCAGAGAGCAAAAGGAACAGCTACAGAAGTTGAAAGAGTTTAAACCTGACATTTCCACACAGGACTCTCCGAGATCACAGAACACAAGCACAAGGCCGGGTGCCTTTCAGGTAAATTCATCTTGTATTAACTTAGTAATATGCTGGTAGTAATTACTATTAATGTGTATGTCAGATCAGTTCTACACTCTGATGGTCAAACTTCTCTGTGGAATGCCTCCCCAGCAGCCCTTAACAACCTCATCAATTCTCTGTTGAGGCAAAGCAACTTCTTAGTTTCTTGAGATTTTTCAAAGCCTTTTCTACTCATTCAGTCCACCATGTTTTCTGAGCATGACCCATTAGGGACAGTAGTGCATGAGGATCAACAGCGTACATTGCTGTGGGATGATGTGCAAGAATAGGTGAGCTCTTCCAAAACAGGGGCATAAGGCTCCTGTTCCTTGCCTAAGTTCTGACATCTTGCTCTGCTTTTCCTACTTTAAGAGCTCTCTCCTCTTTGAAGTTAGAGAAATTTGAGGATAGGTCCATCAGAAACTGAGATATTTCAGTGTAGAGTGGGCATTAGTTTTGTGTTTGCTGTCTTTATTGGGAATTCTCATTACCCTCTGGAATATCATAAAGTATATGGTAGCTCACATTTGTGCACCTCCATGACTTCATCTCCTGTTATGATGCAAGTCATTCCTCTGCTGCTTAATCTCCTGGTTGGTTCTGGAAACAATTCTGAGCTGCTTATATTTGTTTTTTTTATAATTTGTACCCAGTCAGAAACCAACTGAACTTCTGCAGTCATGTTAACTCAGGTTAATCCTTCCTAGAATGAATAAACAATTCAGTTAAATGTATGTTGGAGGAGATACCTGAGTCGATGCACAGTCTTTAGTCTTCATCACATTTTAACCCAAAAGTTACTGGTACCAATAAATTTAGCACTAATGACCTCTGGGTCTGACATTTAGCCAGGCCAAGCTTTGTTTGTCCCTCCCTCCAGAGAAGTGTTATGCAGTGAATAAGGCACTTCAAGTTTTCTTTTTGCCTAGGTGACCTCTTCCTTGTTTACAGTGTCTATAAAGTAAAATAATGGAACAGTTTTGCCACCAAGAGCTGCAGGTATGTTGATGCCTTTAGGAAGTGACTTTACTCAACTTTGATACAAAGTATCTCAGACTACACCCCTCTGCCTAGAGGTATTCAAACAACTCTTGTCTTTCTTGGGATTCCTGCCTTCAGATTTCTGCTGTGACTTTGAACTGCTATTACAAAGTTCAGCTCTGTATCTACAACCATTCTGCAAGTTTTGTTGCGTGTTGCTAATAAGGCTGCCTGTAACTTGGCATCTGGTGTGATGCTGAAAATACTCTTGAGACACAGCACTTAAGGTTCCTTAGGGGTGTTTGGTTCATGAAGGGGGTTCTGTTTTTCCACTGGGCAAGACCTCCCCATTTCTTATGTTTATCTCATGTTGATTTCATTATGGGGTTTCCAGGTGTTTCTGCTTTCTGGGAATTTTTCCAGTGACTTCCAGAAAGAAGCTGGCCTTATCAATCCTTTTGTGCCTCACCAAGCTGCCCTACTTTCAGACTTTTTCAGCCTCCTCACAGACAGCAGGAATCTTTGCAGACAGCAGGAGTGTTCGGGAATAAAACCATAGACACTTTTGAACTGAGATAGGCCTACTGGAGCTTAAATTGGTAAGGTTATTTTGAAGCAGAAAATAAATAGTATTTAATTCTTCACCTATGTGAAGACAAACACCAAATTAATTCAGGCCACCGGTTCTTGAAATATTGTCCTCCTACCTGTAGCATCTTGATGGAGGTACTAGAAAATGCTTATGATTTGATTACCGATTGCCATTGTGCTTACTGACTTACAGAGGATAAGAGAAGGTTAGTTTACAGATCTACATTAAAAGTGCTTTCTGCATCTAGGTCTCTTCTCAGCTATCTTCAGAGGCACCAGTAGAAGCCCAAGCTATTAAAGCTTCTCCTGCTGTTATTATAAAGCCTCCCGTGTTGTTCAGACAGCCCACCCCTGTGACAAGACCAAGTGCCCCACTGACAAGGCCTGCTACACCTATGACAAGGCCACATGCTCCAGTTTCTACTCCAACTACAACCCCAAGTCATGGTCAGTCTTTAAAACCATCACCTTCTACTGTGGAACAGGAACGCTGGGATGAGGATTCTTTCCATGGACTCTGGGACACAAATGAGGATAAAGGAGCAAATATGGAGTACGAGTTGTGTAAACAGGAGTCAATGATGCCTCCAACCGTCTCCTCGCCTGTGAAAGTACCTGCCGTTCACACCTCTGTTCCGTCAGCTGTACCAGTGTCCCTTCCTCCAGTTATTCCTCCGGTTCCTAAAGCACCTGTAATTCAGCAAACTGTGGATTATGGCCACGGACGAGGTGGGTACTACAGTGTATTTTTTTGATCTGTAACGGAGAGCTAATTAGTCCTCCTAGCTTCTTTCTAAAGGAGTGTGCCATGCAAAGCATGCCGTAGATGTTCTGCAGCTGACCTGTAGGCTGCTTACATTGCAATCTAATGCTAAGCAATTCAGTTTTAAGGAGTCTGTAACCTCCAACCTTGAGTTTAATGTTTTCTTCAGTGCTGTGATTATGAGCTATTTTGTGTGAACTGAATGGTGTATAGCCATGTCTGCTTCCAATAAACACCAACTGATGTGATCACGTTAATGTGATATGTTTAGATTGATATTGATACTTCCCTTAATCCCTTTGTGGCTGAGTATGGAAATAACTGTGCTAGAATGTACTTTGGATTGTTACAGTTCTTAGGTGTGACTTACTAACTTAAAACAGAATGTGACTGGTGTTTGCATTATTTATATACTGCTTAATGGGTGTGAAGTAGCCTCTAGATAGGGAGGGAGAGACAAAGTCCTAGGTCTGAAGGGTGTGCACCCTAAACGGTTATTTAATACATAAACAGCGATGGGCTCTGACATTTAGTATTGAGCTTATCAAAGCTAAAATTCAACACTAGTTTTTTAATAGAATTAATTTCCCTCATTCTTAGTTTTTAACAGTGAAATCATGTTGTAAAGAAGTTCTTAAATTGTGCATTGTCACTTAAAGAGCATTTTTTTCTCTCTCTAAGGTGCCATAACATGAATTGAAGCCATATCAATTCCATTAAGTAGATGTTTTACTAAAACCTGTTAGAAAAATTTTCACTGTTGTGAATCTAAAGTGAGCATTTCAGTTAATAGTCTTGACATTACAGTAGTTCTTCGAGTTATTGAAACTTTCAGAGCATTTTAGCGTTTATAATCTTCTGACTGTGCATGCTACTTGAACTCATCTGAAAAGGCAGAATTCCCATTCTTAAGATAAAGTGGTATGCGTACTTACACACACACACTAAAGCTTCAGACTTCAAAAACTATGGTGTTACATATTTATGTATATCTCTTTTTGCATTATCCATTACAAGAAATTTGGTAAGTTATTCCAGACACTTTTAATGCCATTGACTGATTGCTTTTCATGATAGAGGAAAGGAAATGGAGGAAGGCTGTTTTAAGACCTTAATTATTTTTTTATTATTTTTAACCAGATATAACTACCAGTAAAGTGGAACAGATTCCATATGGGGAGAGGGTAACCTTGCGTCCAGAACCTCTACCAGAGAGGCAAACATTTCAAAAAGGTAGGGGCGCTTGGCTAGCCTTCAGACAGTTAGTTAGTTCTTAAGAAAAGTTTTAAGGCACTAAAAGTGTATTTTAAACTAAGTAACTCTTGTTTAAGCTACAACCACATTATTTTCTTCAGAGGCCCATAAGAATAACAGTTTATATTGTCAAGAGGAGTAATGCAGTCAATGACCTAGCCACTTTAAAAATTCAGTTTTCTAGCTTTAAGTAGGATTGCATGGTACGGTTGTCTGTTACAGTTTGGAAAAGAGATTCAGTGGCTGATTAAATCCATTCTAGCCCTCACCTCATATGTTTCTGTATACTTTTCTTGTACTCTTGTTTGTTGCTTTTTCTTCAAAAATAATAAAAAATTCAGAGTATCTTTTAGTGGTTTGGATTTCCATGGGTTTCTCCTTTCAGAGCACCCTGGTCGTTACAACAGAGAAAGAGATCGTGAGCCTTATTTTGAGCGTCAGGGTAATTCCAACACAGATCATCGGGATTTCAAGAGAGAGCGGGAATTGCACAGAGACCGTGGTTCTGTGGACTATGAACGAGAGAGATTTGAAAAAGAGCGGCATCCCCGAGATGATAGGTACGTGGTTTTAGAAGACTATTGAAATCAATGCAATTCAGGCTGTATCGAGTATTAGGCTGTCCATTTTGCCTGTGAGGTGTGTGTTTATTTCTCTCTGGAATCCATAGTAGAAATTCTAGAAATATGCAACATACTCTTTTCACAGGGTTCTTCCTACTACACCTTCAAGGACTCAGTCTTACCGTGACAAGAAGGACCATCCCTCTTCCAGGCGGGGTGGTTTTGAAAGACCACCATATGAACGAAAGACAGATCGCCCAGCATATGATCATGGGCCTTCCATGTTTGGAGGTACAGTTTCTCAATCTTGAAGCCATGATAGAATATTACAAGAAATACAGCCTTGCAGAGGTGAAGATTAATTGATTTGCAGTATTTCTTTGTTCAGAATATATAATTCAGGAAAATTTATTTGGGTGGTGTCATGTAGTTTTGTTTCTCAGTGGTGATGAGATGAGGAACGCAACAGTTACATACTCTGCTAAAAAATATCTTTGGTTGCAATAGGCTTAAGATTAGAAATTTGAATTATTTGGGGGACAAATCTGTGAATTTATTGTAAAATAATGTAGGTCTGTTTAAATCAGCTCAGCTGAGTATGAACATCTTAATTTTTTTATTTTACTGAACTAAGAAAATTCTTCTGTCCAAACACTGGAATTTGAAGGTGATCGTAGAAATTACCCTGAGGAAAGGATTCCTATTTCTGCTCCGTCAATGCCCCGTCAGCCACCACCTGCTCCACGAGTGGAAAGGAAACCAGAATCTAAAAATGTAGATGATATTTTGAAGCCACCAGGACGGGATAGCAGGCCAGAGAGGGTGAGTATGCATTCTGAAAGCAACAATCAGTTTCTATGAGGTCTGTATTCAGATAAAATGCTCATGAGTGTAGTATGTTGGGAACAAGCCTACATTTGAGGAAGCTCTGGAAATTTCTCTTGGTTTCTTTGCACATGCCTGGAATGTTGTAGTATAGCTATTAGGAGTCCACAGGAGATGTAAACTTCCTGGGAATGCCAAGATTAAATTCCTATTAGTGGGTAATGTTAATGTATTTTAGACACTTCTGAGATCTTCACTTGGGTTTTCGATGTATCAGAGGAGAGACTTGGCTTTACACAGAGTCAGAGATTTGGCAATGCACCATATAAAATAAGAATGAACAAGATACAGGCTATAAAACAATTAGACAAGTTTAATTCAGTTAATTGTACTGAACCAGATCTGTAACATTTTATGCAGTATAAGCTGCTGAGATGATTAACATCATATGCTTTTATTCTGTGGAACTACTACCATTCCTCACAACCTGGTTTGTAAAATAGGCAGTAAAGGATGGTACTGGCTTTGCTTGATGGTATGCAAAAGCGTGAGCCCAGAGCACATAATTTTCTAGAAGAAAAATTTTGCAAAAGATATTCTGTTAAATGTAGTACAGTATCCTGTCTTCTTACATATTTGTTTCAGATTGTAATCATAATGAGAGGGTTGCCCGGCAGTGGAAAGACACATGTAGCAAAACTCATCAGGGTATGTAAACAACTGCTCCCTGTGTAGTGCTGTTTGTCTTTTATGTGTGCTTCCTCTGCTGTTTTCTTTCTGTTTTTCTGGAATTTCAGCCTGTTGTTATTTCATGTTCCATGTCTTCATATGGCATGTAAATCCTCTCTGCTATTAGCAAGCATGAGGGATACTGTTCTCTTCTTGTTTTGAATATAGAACAGGGTACTGCTGTGACTGCCAGAAGTGTTTTGAAGATCTTCTGTAGCAGAATGGAATTTTTACAGCAAGAGTATATGTTTTCTTTTTGCTTTCTTCCCAGGATAAGGAAGTAGAGTGTGGAGGACCTGCACCAAGAGTGCTCAGCCTGGATGACTATTTTATCACTGAAGTGGAAAAAGAAGAAAGAGACCCAGATACAGGGAAAAAAGTGAAAAAGAAGGTACTTTTAATTCAGTTGTTTATCTTGACAAAGAAACAAGACATTCTGGACAACAGTGGCTATCAGATTTCAGTCTGTGACTTTGGAAGAGTGCAAAGGTCTGTGGGCTGTTTTTCAAAACAAGTCAATGTAACTTAAGGGCAGAATGGGCAAATTCTTAAAAGTTGACCTGGAAGATGTTTTTCTCATACTATTGTACTCTGTGGTCATAGCATTCAGCAGTTGAACATCAGCAATTTAATAGGTGTCCTCTTTCTTAAATGCTTTTGTCCTTGATAAAGGTGATGGAGTATGAATATGAAGCTGATATGGAAGAGACCTATCGTACCAGCATGTTTAAAACTTTCAAAAAGACCTTGGATGATGGCTTCTTCCCCTTCATTATCCTTGATGCTATCAATGATAGAGTGCGACATTTTGAACAGTTTTGGAGTGCTGCAAAAACCAAGGGTTTTGAGGTAATGGAGCCTAAAAAGCATTTGAACTTGCTAGCACCCATATGCTGGTATTTCTAAACTTCTGAATACAAAGTCCCTCCCACGTTCGGGAAGAATGCTACAGTTATAAATTTACCTTTCTTAGAATGTACAACTGCAGAGTGTATCACCAGGTAGAAAAAGAGCTCTAAAAGTTGATTTACAATATTTAATATTGTCTTTCTCTTTCTAGGTGTACTTAGCTGAAATGAGTGCAGATAACCAAACATGTTCCAAGAGGAATATTCATGGACGCAAGCTAAAGGAAATCAGCAGGGTAACTGTATACATCTGGAGTCATAGGATTAATGATAAGTTCCATTGTGCTTTCAGGCCAGCTGTTGTTGGAAAACTATTGACCTCTTTTAGACTACATAATGATTACACTTTTCTTTTAAGAAGAGCTTGTAGTTGTTTCATGGGATTGCTTGAAATTACTTTTATTAAGTACAGATACATCTTGTTCATGATCAGAAACCCAATTTTCCATGGAATCTTTTACATTTTCAGAGGTGCTTCATTTTTGTTTGTTTTTTGTTAGATGTCTGATCACTGGGAGGCAGCACCACGTCATATGATGCGCCTGGACATTCGCTCTCTGTTGCAGGATGCTGCTATCGAAGAGGTGAGAATCTCTGTGCTTGTTAAAATCACAAATTATGTAGATGTGACTATACTGAAAATACGAAGCAGAGAAAAGTATAGTCATAACAGGGCAGGTATACTTGGCACTGTAGAAAGCCAGAATCACTGTCAGACAAATGTATTCCATTTTTCTTATCAATTACCCAAACATGAACATACATGTTGCTTTTTATCACCTTTTTGGAGCCCAAACTTATGCATCTTTGAGCAAGAGTTGAAGCTACTTTGCTCTTAGCAACTGTTGAGTACCAATTAAATAGGATCTTTGCTCTCTCAGGTGAAACTCGGCACTCTTTCAGGTTACTGGATTAATTGGATCATAATTTGGGGAAGTAGTTTAATAAAATAAATAAGTAAAATGCCAGATTTTAACTCCTCTCAGTCCCTGCTTTGAGAAATACAGAAATGTAGCAGAGAATGAAGAAATAAATAAAACACAGCAGTCTACAGCAATACGCTTGCTGTAGAAGTATGCTACCTTTTTATTCCATTTGCAGTTTACCATGATGTGCATCTTTGGTGTGTCAGCTTTCTGTATTGTTGCATTCTTCTTTGGCAGATGTTTCAGAGCTCTGGGAATAAATTAGTATGTTAATCATATGGTCATTGTGAATGTAGCTGCATGTTGCTGTCAGAACAGCTCTTGCCATGGCCATATGAATGGTGAACTGCTGAAGTAGGAAGAGAGTTTACTCTTTCCAGTTTGTCATGAGGTCAGCAGGTTATTTTTGAATCTCCATATTCTTTGTATTGGAAAATATTAATCTTTTAAGAGCACAGCAAAAGGCTCAGCTCTCAAGTAGACTCCGAGAAGGGCAAATTTGGGATTTATTCTGTGTGTACTGAGGTTTTACCAATGGTATGAAGAACTGTACATACTTGGAGAGTTTTAGGTATTCCACAGTATGTGCCTGAATCCCCATTAAACATGTGGACCCCAGAAAGTAATCCATTAGATAGGCAGGATTAGATGTATGTTTTAAAGCATTCATTTTCTTTATTATGTTAACCTCTGGTTATTCTTCACTGTGATTACTAAATATATAAAAGATAAAAGCTTGGTAGAGATGTTCTGTGCAGAGCGCACTGTTCCAGTGATCTGTAAATGGCAAGTTTAAGATCTTTTTCTGAGATTTCAAGTTTTGAAATGTGATTGTGTGGGAAGCAAGAGAAGTATCTTACTGTTACAGATACTGGTAGCACAAATAATGCATGTAAAGGAAGAGAATAAATGATTGCTACTTTCCCACACAGTTTATCACTCTGTAGCTAGAAGGGAACCTTCTTCTAAAGGAAGCCAAAATGGAGCCAGTATTCACATGTATTGCATCATCATACTTTCCAAGATAAATCCTTTCTTTCCTTTTCTATTTGAACTTGGAATCTTCTACTTACTCTGCTAAAAAGATAATACTTTAGAAGTCAAGCAGTGCCTTGTAAGTCTGTGCTTGTACTTTGGAACAGGTGGAGATGGAGGATTTTGATGCAAATATTGAAGACCAGAAAGAAGAAGTCAAGAAGGATACAGCAGAGGAGGAGGAAAGTGAACTGGTAGGAGACACATCAGCCATCTCTAACAAAATGTTTGTTAATGTGTCTGAGGGAGAATCTCAGTCTTATAAATGCCAATACATTGCCATTCTTAGCAGTGCAATCTTAATACACATTTCTAGTCGTTTGTTCCTTAAACATTTCTAGGAGAACTTTAATGTTAAATCATATTATTCCTAACTGATGGTTTTTTAAGAATCTGTGAGTATATGCCACAAACAGCATTATCAGTGGAGCGTGGCAACATGCCTCTTACAGACATTTATAAATTGCAGTACACTGTAGCACTGTCTTCCAGATTATCCAAGAATTACATTAAGTGGAGAGATGGGAAGAATGGGCAAAGGTTAATTTAGCTTATTTCCTTTCACGTGTCTAAAGAACTCTTCTCGACTCTCACAGTATGTGACAACAGTTAATGAAGAAGAATGCTTTCTCTGCCAAGGCTTGCTGACTTTGTTTGTCAGGAAATATTTCCAAGATAAGGGATTAGGTCTCTTGGATAAATGAAGGTTAGAGAATTGCCCTGAGGGCTGGCGTTTTTAGGTATGTATGTAAAAGGCTACAGAAGGCTTCCTAATGTAACTTCTTGGTATGTGTTGGAGCTGCAACTGGTCAGTGCTTGATGAGTTGAATGTGTCAAACCCTGGTTCCCACAACCAAGCAGTTAACTCCAATAAACAGGGAGTAACCAAAAATGTCTGAGATGAGCAAAGTCCTTTTTCTTGATGGAAATTTACTATTCTTCAGGAGTGGCAGTTTAGAAAGCAGTTGAAATACAGAATAATAATAAAAAAGCTTAGGAAGAGTGGATTTTAATAAACATCTGTTTTTTGCAACATGACTCATTCTCTTTACTAAATTTTTCTTTGGCACAGAGTATGAAACTGCATAAAGTGTGGTTAGAACATTTCAAAGATGCATCCATGTTTACAAGAATATGGCTGCTATTCTCATTTCTTGGAAATGAGCTATATCTAGAAAAGAAAGTTGTCTTTAGCTTTTGAGACATCTGTGCATAAATGTGTGTGTGTATGTGTGTGTTTATGGGCTCTGGGGAGTGTCCTAATGTACAGCACATATAACAATAGGACTTTGAGACAAGGAGAAAGCTTGGTGGTGAAAACTATGCAAATTATTAATAACTACTAGTAATCTACATACAAGGATGTTTCCTATTCAGATTCACAAGAGGTGAAAAATAGTAAAGAATTATCTGCTGTATATAATCTCTGCTATTCAGTCACATGGCTAATCTCAGAGAGGTATGTCAGACAGAAAGGTAAAACAGTACGCTGTATTTGGTATCTGTTACCTTCTTGAGAGCAGTTGGTAAGGGTTCTTCCATTCATTTTGCTGCATTTAATGCTGTGGAAAAAGAGAGGTCTGAAGCTCCTGCCATCTGGCAGATGTCCTTGAAATATCCAACTGTCTTGTACCAAAGGATGAAGTCTGAGTCTTTTCTTATCCTCTCTGAGGACTGGGATATTGTACAGATCCAGCACACAGTAGGCCATTTCACACCATCAAAGTCACTCTTTTGTTGCTATTATCAACTCCCATAGGGTTGTTTGTAGCATTCAGACAATTCTTGCTTTTCTGTGCTTGATGGTATGAATTACTGATGCATTTAACTTAGTGTTCTCACCAGTGTATCACACATCACTTTGTTCAATACAGGCTTCTAGCTGTGGTGTAAACTTTCTGAGCAAATTTTAATGTGCAACTTGGTTTAAAAGTATAAATATACATATATACATGAAGTTTGGTTTTTTGTTACAAGGAACTATTGTAGCACAAATGTCTTAGTTTGTATTAATTACAGACTTGATTAAAAAGAATAAAATACAGAGATCTGATAATCTCAAGTCATTGATATATGCTTGATAAAAAAAAGGTCTTTCAAGGATTTTGGAAGAGCAATGCTGAACATAATCAAAAGCAGTGTAGCTCTCTGGAATAGTGCACTCTGATTTAGTAACCCTTAGCATTAACAAATACACGTGTATGTTTACCACAGTGGGGGCAACCTATAAATAGAGCAGGAAAGAAGTTAGTGTAATAAAACTGGTCTGTGGATTGTTTGTTTTCTTGTTGAAATCTTTTAGAGTAGTTCTTTTCCCTCTCTATTAAAAATAATTCTTAAAATAATGAAATTCTCACAGGGGTTCCATTTCACTACATAGGGCTTTTTATGTGATTGCAGAGAAACATAAGTAGTTTTACACCAAATGTGAACAGCTGAAAGGAGTTACAAGGGTTTGCTTAGTAAGGATTTACTTGTCCAAGAGTATAAAATGAAAAGATAACAAGAAGATATCTAAAAATAAATACCTTTTTGCCAAATTTAATACCATTATGCTCATTTACAAGGAATAAACTGGCTAAAGATCATTACATGTAAAACATATGATGACATTATTTGTAGGGAAACAGTGTTTTAAGAGAATCATTGAACTAAGAGGGTTATTTTAAAATGAAAAATAATACTTAAATCTTAGTGATTCAGCAGATACTTTCATTTAAAAAAACCCCCGTTGTTTAGTTGTGGACTAACTACTCGTACAAGAATTTAGTATGTCCCTTTGAAAGGATTATTAAGTGAAGTTTGTGTGTAGTAAATCTGGGAATATATTCTTAAAAGCTTATGACTATGGTAACTTTTTCATTTGTATTTGTAAAGCTTTGAATATTCTTTATGCCTGATAAGTTGTGTTGCAATAACTTTGCCACCTGCGATAATATAGTAACTGTGTACACAGCGCCATTGCTGTCTGTTAGACTCATTCTGGAGTTCTGTGTTTGCAGAGGGCAGCACTCTTGCAATGATTTGCAAGGGTTGCTAAAATCACTGAATGGGAAGTGGATGCAGAAGTTCTGAAATACTGAGTAATTTGTTTCCTTCATCTGATAACAAGAATTGTGCCTTACAAAAAGAAATACCTTAAGCTCCCATTATAATGCTGTTTCCAGTTCAAAAGTGATATGCATGTGTGTCTCTCTCTAATCCTGCGAGCTTCTCTCTGTGTATGATTTAGGGTTACATTCCGAAAAGCAAATGGGAGATGGACACTTCTGAGGCAAAGCTAGGTGGGTATTTATTTTTTCCTGTTTCTTATAGTTGGTATCTGATGATGTTTGCAAAACGTGAATTTTCATTTTTACTGTGCCTCCTTACCAAAGACAAATAAATGTATTGATCTCATACATGTGTCTGAAACTGCAAAAGCATCTATACAGAAAAGGAATTTGTCTTCTGCAAGAGGCAAGGGAGTTACGATTTTATAACCATCACTGTTTTATATTCTCATTAATTGTTCTTTCATCTGTTCAAGGAAAGTACTTCGTCTTAAAATTTTTAAAAAAGCAGTATGTCTATTCTTTATTCATCTCTTCCATATTATAAAAAGCAAAGAGTCAATTTACATTGCACTGCATTATTGTTCATACTGCATACCTTTTTTTCAAGCCTAAATGTCGTCAATAGCTTCTTACTTTCGTGGAGATGAGCCTAGTAGCTAACTGTATCAAAGATGTTTCTTGTTCTCTAAAATTAACATGTGTGAGGACAAAGTAGTGCCTTGCTTTGAAGTTGGTTCTGAATGTTTAGGCTTTGGTGTATCTTTTCAACAACTAAGGTGTTGAAAAGTTAAAGTTCATTATGCTTTTCAAGTCCAGGAGAATACTAGAATTTTTCTTAGTAGGATACAAATGGACTTTCCAGGAGCACAAGGACAATATTTTTGTTGCGCTTTTTGTTCTGGTTGATGCTGCTGGTTGTGTTAGACATTAAGTGCTAATATTAGGACTCTGTCAAAGTCAAAAGCAACTTTCAGGCTGAAAGGTATGCACCACAGCTATGGTGGAAGGCGTACATGTGGAAAGATGTTCCTAGTCGTTATGATCAGTTTTGTGGGGTTTTTTTACTGAACAGTAATGGTTTTAAGTGAAGATTTTATCAATGCAGTCTGCATAAAACTGCTATTTTCTGTCACATCTATGAGAAGTAACAAATATCTACATGGGATGCAGCATGTCTTAACATTTTGAGGTTTGCTTCTGCATGGGTGGTACAGCCCTGTGTATCATTACTTTCCAATAACCAAAATCACAATTGCACCATAGAAACAGCATTAGAAATTCTGACTTACATAAAGCAGCCTTTCATCTTTTGCTGTTAACTGCTTAGCTGCATCATCTCTTCTGCTGCTCTGCTCTTTTAAGTAACTTAAATATTTGTGGAATATATTGACGTTGTAGCACCTGCAGTACAACCGGAGGAGCCTTGTACTCAATGATTCTGGCATATCAAAGAGCTAGGCAGTTAGAATTAATTCAGGATTGCTCTGCATGTTTGTTGTAAGAGTTGATTTGTTTAATATCTTAAGATTATTTCTTAAGTTTATAATGATTTTTTCCCAATAGCATATGAAATCATGGTACTGGAAAACTGCATTGTTGAAGAATGCTCTGATACATTGTGTTGTATTCCAAATACCATAGACTTCTCTAAATACCGAGTAGTAAGAACAGACGTGTTGCACTGCATATGGTGAACCATAAGTCATCCTGTGCGTTTTAGAAATATAACAGGAGTCCAAGGGTGTGTTCTAAGAATATTTAAGCTTTATGTGTAGTTTCTAGCAATGTGGAGACTGTGCAACAGAAATTTACAGATAGCTTTCAAAATTTACCTCTCTCATGATCAAATACTTCTAACAAACAGAAACAAAGAACTGTGTTGCATTTCTTTCCGTATGAAAACTCCATAATATAAAATGCAGGATTTTTATATGGTCTCCACTTAAATGTAAAACGGGGAGAAAGCAGCAGAGTCAATTTTGTGCTAAAGTAAGTTACTTGCAAGGCTGTTGCAATAATCCTTTAACAAACAAACTCCATTAACAAACTGGATGTTAGCATGCTGCAAGACACAGATACAGGTGCTGAGAAGGTCTTTCTATTAAATCTGTATTCACAATTTTACTTTTATAACTACCCTCTAGATTCATTTTTATAAATATATAGAACTATATATTAAAAGTAAATTCTGACAGAACATACATTTTTAAAAAGCCAGGCATTCCTATGTAATGAATGCTGCTGCGTTGAAAAATTGCTCTGCAAGGGCAGACAACTTTCAGCTCAAGGTATGTGTTATAAGCACTTGCAGTCTGTGAGTAAGAATTATTATATTTAATTCACAGTAAGACTTTGTTGTAGATGACCAGTTAAAATTATTTCCTGAAAGGCATGTAAACTGTGGTATGCATTTGTTATTCCAAAGTTAAGTTATTTCCTGGGAGCTGGCCTGCCTATTACGTTTATTGCATTAGTCCCAGAGGGCACACATTTGCAAAAGTGATATAAGTGCAGAATCCAAAACCAACACTGTAAGTCTTCTTTTGCTTTTTTGTTTTCTTTCTGAGTAGATGTTGTTACGGGAAAGCACAATAAGATCTTACTGATTGTAATAAGCCTCAGAAAAGTTCTGAAAAGTTTGAGTTCTTTAGCTGCAACATTGACTTGTGACAATCACCATACCATACACCCCAGAGCTCTTGCTTTAGTTCAGTTTTGCTTTGGCAGGGGTGATGCATTCCTCTTGGGTATGTGTATGGTATATAATTTCTTTGTGTTCTGCATGCACAGCCACATTTTTATTCTAAAGTCTAATCACTGCTCTGTCTCGGTGCATAGTGCACATGGGTTCTTGTATTTAAATTTACAGAAATGGACTCACATGTTTAAAATTTGACTATAGTTGAAGTGTTTAGTGCAATACTCTGTTTCAAAGTGTGGCTTAGTGGTGAGTTCTACAGACTTTCAGGAAAGGAGAAATGTGCTCTGGCATAGCTGAAGTTTTAATGCCGCTGTAAAATTTGCTCTAGAACGCAAATAACGTTTTACATAAAACTTTGTGGCTTTTGTATAAGAGAAGAAAATTTAGTGGATTGATTCATTTAGGTTTTGAAGGAGCTAATTAAGTCAGTTACTTTCAGATGCTTTATTATCAAAATTCTAAAGGTGAGTTTTTGAGTTCTGTGGGTTTTCAGAAATGCTGCTGCTTCATTGTTTTTAAAATTGAAATGGTAAAATGATGTTTGATAGTTTAACACTAAATAATCATCTGCCATAAATATTCACGAAGACCATTATTACAAAATGACACCTCGTCTCATTTTCTTTTAAAGAATATTCTGAAATTTGTGGTAGGCTTTCAACATTTCTGTAGTATGTCTACTCCATGGCACATGTACCTTGAACCACAATAGTATGGATGGAAGCAGAAAGGCAATCCAACTTCAAACATGGAAGGAGATAACATTTTAAAATAAAGTCTGTGTAGCAGTAACAAAAAGGGACAGAGGGGAACCTCATACTCTGAACACTTCCTGAACTCCTCTATTGATGTTTGAGGGTCACACGTTTCTCGGCAATGTTTTCAATTGGTCTGTGTGCAGCAGGGAGTGGGAGACTGAAGTCTTTCTTCCACGTTGGTAATGAGACGAGCTTGCATCGTAGCGTGTTGCCTTCCAAGAGGAATATGTCTGTGTACAGATACTTGCCAACAGAGAGATCCTGAATTTTTAGTTCTTCATGTTCCTAAATGCTCCTCAATGCATTTGTTGCTCTCCTTTTCAATGTTATTTTTTTTCTGGAAACCCGTGTGCTACAAATGATCTATGCTGAGAGTAATACTGAGGAATAGTGCAAGTATGTTATGTGCTGGAGTAACAGAGGAATATTGTATAAATCCGTTTTGTCTTCTAGAGGGAGTGCCGTCTTTCTGTGGAGATTGAGCTTCAAATTTGGCAGATTTAATTTAGAGCAAAAGAAGAACCTTAACTGAATCGTGTAACAAGATATCATGTAACAGATACAAATGTTCTGCAGTTTTCTTAAGTGTTGGCTTTTTTAAAAGGCAGAGGGGGATTAAAGTGTTTTCTTAGATGAAATTCTGTATCTGTTCCAGGGAAATGGGGCAAAGGTGGAGTCTTTACAAATTTTAGAGTTGTATGAGGGAGAAACTACTTCATTATTTTATAGCATTTAAATTATACTAGCATGTCTACATCACCATTGCCTCACATTATCTCCGTTGTTGCTCTTTTCTCTCCCATATTAAGTAAAAAAAACTCATCTCTGAACTGAGCTTCTTTAAATACATACCTTTGAACATCCTTTTCTGCTATCCAGAAAATATGCTGCCTGGTATTTGGTTGATTTCTGAGGCCTTTTGTGGGTGAATTTAATTACATCAGTGACTTCTGAAACAATGTTACTGACATCACTGGAAATGGTGTACAGAATATAACTGCCAAGCTTAGTATTCCTTCTGCATATGCTTGAATTGTTGGCTTAGAAAATGGTAGCATACATCAACAGAAGTACTAGGATTTCCTTTGACTTGTAAAGCCGTTTTTCATTTTCATGCTTTGTTGTTCGTAATCTTACAATGAATACTTCATCTCCTTTCCAAAAGCAGTTTGCCACATAATTTCAAGAAGGTGTTGTTTTTTCACTGAAAATAAGTGTCCAAGAGGAACAAAATTTTAGTACCTAGGAACGGAATTGTTTCTCCTCATGCCCTATTGGTTCAATAAGAAAAAGAAGAAAATGATGACTGTTGGACAAATGTACTGCTCAAATATTCATGACTGACCTCTTATACCATGAAACAAAAGATTCTGAGATATTTTTTTCCAGTCCTGGAGGATTTTTTTGAGTGTGTTTTCCTTGTGGGGAGAGAAAAAGAAAGAGGGGGATCAGGGTTGCCAAGGAGCTTTTTGTTTAGCAGAAACAGTATCTCAAAAACTTGTCTTTGATGCGTTAAATTATATGATCGTCACTTGTTCCCTGATACTGCATGTATGCCATGTTTGACACAGTATTACACCCCAAATTTGGGGAAAATGCTACAGCTTTAGTATTGTGTTCAAATACAGAAAGGTGGATCTGTGGTTCCTAGCTATTGGTGGCTATGTTGTACCTGTAAGGACAGACTCCATATAGTGTGAACATTCAGAAGAGCAAGCTTTTCTCCCTCATACAAATAACAAGACTGAGTGTTATTGCCACACAGTTAATGTGAAAGATCAATAAAACTTGAAAATGGTGTTGAGTCTTCTCTAGTTTATTTCAACTCTCATCGTTCCACCTGTCAAGACAAGCTGGATGTACAAGTTCTGCTGCTCATTCTTTTGAAAATTTTTCCACTCTCGTCTTGTTTGTGTGAATAATAGAAAAAAATTCTCCTTTAACTCTGAGGCTCTGTGTTTGTTCTCAGACAAGCTGGATGGTTTGCGGACTGGCACTAAAAGGAAACGTGACTGGGAAGCAATTGCCAGCAGAATGGAAGATTATCTACAGCTTCCAGATGACTATGATACACGTGCTTCTGAACCGGGAAAGAAAAGGGTAATAAATTTTCAGATGACTTACTGTCTGTATATAACCATCTAACGGTCTCTGTGAAAAAGACTTCATATCAAATCATTCAGTGTCTATGAATATGGCAGTTTCACTGACTCGCTTTTCATTTCACTGTTCCTGTAGATTCTGTAAGAGAATATTCTTGAGAGTAGGGTCTTCCAGTGGTAAACAGATTCATTATAATGAAGTGAGGAATTGTAGATAGTAAAGATTAACTATGCATGGCATGGCTTTTGAGATTGAGAATGGAATCATGTCCCATTTCTTGCTGGGGGAGAGCACTTTGTTTCAGAGCAACCTGTAGAGTCCTTTTCTTACGCTTTATGTTTTGTGATGAGATAGTGCGATATACAGTGCAGATTCCAAGACAAGATGATGATTTTATTAAGCTTTTTTTTGTTAGGTTTTGTAATAAGTAGGCAGAGAGACAGTACACTGTTCCTATGTTCAAAAAGGTTCAGCTGAGGAAAGTATCAGCTGTGTAGGTTTTATATCAAGTCTTGTAGACTTTACCTCCTGCATATACCTTGCATAAAGTTTGGGAGATGGTGTATAAGAAGTTGGCTTCAACCACTTTATATGTAGTTCTGTTCTGAACACAAAATGCTACATCTTCAAATACCATTGTGGAAAAAAAGGACAAAAAGTCATAGAGGAAGATGAAAGAGAGGAAATAGAAAGAGGTAATACTTCTCTTTTTTTCCTACATAGAAAGACCAGCTTTTACCACTAAAAGTCATTTGAGTTATCTGTTGGTGTTTGGGCTTTGTTTTGTTCCATAACATCAAATAGAAAACATAGGTAGTACTGGACAGTGTGCATGAGAGAAGTGGAGATACTAAGGCACTGGCAGAGGAATTGATGGTGGAAGAAAGCAGACATTGCTTATCAGCAGGAATGTGTGGGGAAATCCAGGTAGAATGTGGAATAGGGGGGTGCTGGCAGAAAGGTGATAAGGCTATGTCCCCAAGTAACAAATCAGCCTGAATGGGACTAATCAGTTAGAATGTCAAGGAAGAGCTCCTTCACTTACCGTTTTTTCTTGTCCTGCAAAGGTGCGTTCCAGCTGAGTTCTGGACTGTAGCCCTTCATCATCACCTCCCTCACTCCCACCTCCCTGCACTCCCTCCCATTGGTGTCTGGGTTTGTGGGTGAGGGAGTGACTGTATATGTTTGAACAGGATGAATGCAAGTGATCTGCATGATGACCATGAAGAGCCACAGAGGAGATGGCTGCAGCTGTAAAGATGGGAGATAAATGCATGAAGAAGTTACTTAATGTAAAGGAATAGTGGAAAGATTTAAAGAGAAATGTACCACAGAAGATAGAGAAGAAAATTTTCACTCATTCGCTGCTGAGTTACTCGTTAATGCTTTTTTTCTGTAGTTTCACAGTCGTCTTCTATATGTTTCCATTGTGCAATTGAAAGACAAGTTGTACAGAAAATGAAGACACTAAATGAATCTTTTGATAATTCTTCCTGCAGAAAGCATTGCTTTGAACAGAGAAATAATTATAGTAATTGCACTTCAGCTCTCAGAGTTACAGCATTGAAATGGAAAAGGCTAATCATCTATACCTTTCTTCTACTCTGTGGAATACCTGGGATATTCAATTAAAAAGAATGTAACTGATGTAGTTTCCATCTTTACCTGTTTGAATGAAAAAGTACAAATTAGAATTCTTGTACTCTTATCTGCAGTGGAAAGCCTAGACTTGTCTCAGGATTTCTTAAGAGATTGTCCTACTGATAGTATGTTCTCCGTAGGTGCGGTGGGCGGATCTAGAAGAAAAAAAAGATGCAGACAGGAAAAGGGCCATTGGTTTTGTTGTTGGACAAACAGATTGGGAGAAGATAACAGATGAAAGTGGTCATCTTGCTGAGAGAGCCCTCAACCGCACCAAGTATATATGAAAGAGTGGTTAAATGGAATTTTGTGCCTTTAAGGTAAGTATTCAGTCTTCCTACATGTTTATAGCCTTGATGGTTTTTTAGGTTTTTTTAAGAGTTGAGGTTGCAGTTCATGTCATTGTTAGAGTTCTCCCAGGCAACATTGTTTGATTTGGAACCTTGTGTAATAGATGTCAGCTGTGCCCATGTCAATCTGCACCCTCCTGTACAGGATCTAAAAATAAAAGGAGAAGGATTGTCAGCTATCAGTCTCCCAAAACTCATTAACAGGAAGATTACGTTTTCATTAAAAGTGTAGTTTAGCTGTGTGCCTAGTCCTGTCTAGTTCAGATTTGCTTACTGTATCTTAATTCTGACCATGTTAATTGCTGTTTCACTTCATGTAACAAACTTTTCCTTTCTTTACAGGCCATTTGCTCTGAGGAGAAGTGAACCAAGGTGTCATGAGCATCTTGCATGGGTCATGTCACTCCCACTTTCACAGTTTTTCTTTGTTACTTTAGTTTCAGCAATTTTCTTGAGATATTGGCAGATAACCAGTGCCCTCAAAAAAACCAGCGAATCCCGCTGCTCCTAAGTGAGAGAGACAGTTTACTTTTTAATATTTTTGGAGGGGAGGGAGGGGGAGGGCCAGTAGTTTTAGCTGCTGTTTGTGGGATAAAGTGGAAGGATTAGACAGACGTTATCTCCACTGTACTGTCACAGAATGTTTATCACTTTTGCTTTGTGGCCGTTCTCGTTTTATACTGTATTATGTACCTTGTAGCTTATTGTATTAGGAAGCAGAACAATAAATTTCACTATAAACTCGGTGTTTTTGGTGGACCATATAGCATGTTTTTTGTTTGACATTTTAAATGTGGTCTGTGTTCACATGTTGACAGTGCTCAGAACTGTCCTTACCTGGAAGAGGTGCTGTGCTCATATT
This sequence comes from Astur gentilis, assembly GCF_929443795.1. Taxonomy (NCBI): domain Eukaryota; kingdom Metazoa; phylum Chordata; class Aves; order Accipitriformes; family Accipitridae; genus Astur; species Astur gentilis. Next base: position 3,663,792 of record NC_064901.1, on the reverse strand, counting down.
CTGGAATGTGTCCTGTCTTCTAGGTTTATCACCTGCTCTTCTCATAGACAGCGCCATTAAGGCCCCAGGTTTTGCTGGCCTTTAGGAGTCATACCATTTCTCGTTCTTTCTGGAGAGCAGGAATGATCGTTATTTTTTGGATCCTAGTTTCTCCATTATGTCAAATTTCCATTACTACGTGAGTATAAATACGGTTGGATGGCTCTGAAATACTCAAGGTAGTAATGTATGAAAAACATTTCTTTAATGCTCAGCTTGAAAACAGGTACTACGGAGTCCTCTGGAGGGCAGCCTAGAAAATTCATTTTGGTCTTACTATGTCTTTTAGTCAACAATGATCCCTATCAGGGTACTTCATTCCATTCATAAGTCTACTGTCTCATAAAGAAACATCATTAAAAGAAGCAACAAAGACCAGAAGTTACACCCTTCTATTCCTTTAATAAGTGTGTTTAGGTTGCTAAAATAGATAAATGAATACCATTCTGCACTATTAAAAGTGGTACAAATTCTTCATAGATGATGGTATAACGCTTCCGCAGAGCATCAGGTTTACTGATGAAAACTTTCTTTTGTCCTTAGGTTTTGAAGCAAATGCCTTGTGTTGACAAAGTTGTAACCAGGCAAGGTGTTTAAATCTGAAAAGAATTCCTTCTTACTGGTGACTTGAACTTCTTCTGATCTTTCTAAGGGAAGAAAATGGAGTCCTGAATTTCCTTCTTTGCTATTCTTTGTTGCTCTGCTGAGTGATTACAATGCAGTTTGCATCTAGATTGGTAAATAACTAGTTCTGGTGTGGTGGTAGTTCATGATGTTAAAGGAGAGCCATGATGCTAATAAGTGGTTTTGGTTGCACTTCTAATGTTTTGGTTTATGGGATGTTTCTCAGACTTGTCTGTGGTGCATGATTGAAAGCTCTTTGGTAAATGAGGGGAGTAGCTGGACTTGTGTTATGCCCCGAATGTGTTTAATACAAGAAAATCAAGCTCCCTGAATGCAGTGTTTTTAAAATGGAAGGTAATAAGTATGCATTTTCCGTGTACACATACTCTTATGTAGCATATATACTATCTTTTTTAAATGTTGCTAAGTGCTCTTTGAATTCTGACTGAGAATTGTTGACAAACAGAAACTAAAAGTTAAAAATAAATCAGTATTGTGTATAGCTGTGGAAATCAGGCAAGCTTCGCTTTGGAGAAGTTACTCTCTCAGGTATGTGTAAAATGGGTTTCAGTCTATCCTCAGTTGTCCATAATGAAACTGGAGTTCTTGTGGCACACCATTGTTAGGAGTTGATGCTGTTTCTTGACTTTTAAGAACTGACAATGGTTTTTGTCTGTATTTTTGGTAATACACATGAACCAGATCCTTCTCTAACATTTTCCTTTCCAGGCTAAATAATATTTCTGGAGCATGCAAATGGATAGCATGTGACAGAACCAATCATTGCTTACCATTTTTAAAAAATTTGAAAATTACTTTAGCACGTAACACCCGGGGGGTCACACTGTTTATTCTGTGGTGCATGTAGAATTAAAGAGAGATGAGCAGAGAATACACATAAAGTTATACTTTACTCTCAGAATGGAAAGAAAATGTATCAATCTTTGTGTTTAGGGCAAAATATCAGTTATGAAAACATACTGTTGCAGACTGTTTGTCAGACTGTTGGATCAGAACAAGCTGAAGGACTGGGGGAGGTTTGTTGCTGTTGTTCTCCTGTTTCCCTGAAGTTCAGAACTTTTTCCGGTTTTGTAGTACAGAAATACCATTCCATAATCGTTGCCATTTGTTTCAGTTGGCTTGAATGTTTAGCAGGTCAGTCTTCATCTGCTTGATGGGAAGTGGCTGTTAAAGAAAATAACTTATGCCAGAACTCTACAACCTGTAACAGATTCTACATACTCTAGTCCTTCAGTGAATGAAGAAATCAAGCAAATTGGAAAAATTCATGATTGTTGCTGACGGAACTGAGAATAGCTAGGTAGTCTCGTGCTTGGCTCATAGTCAAAGGTTGGTGATCAGTGATTTTGTTTTTGTCTGGAAAATCCTTTGCTACAGAATCCAGTAAGTTTTGATTCTGATTTAGTTCTCATCATCTGCTCACTGATACTGACAGTAGCATCTTTCACAGCGCTGAACAGAAAGAACACCCACTTTCATTGATGGCCAAATAGGAAAATAGGCATCCAGCACTCTCACATAATGATCCATCTTTGACCATGCATGCAGTTGTGCTAACTCTAAGTTGGACTGTTTCTGTGGAGTGCATCACATTTAAAAATACAACTGAAAAAATCATCAGCTGCTGCAGAATGGAGCTGCTACCCCTTGAGCAAAGTTGATTGTTAAAACAGTATTTTCTGTGAATTACAATTTCTTACAGCACTTCAGTTTTTCTCAAGACTGTCTGCTTTAAGAATATTGAAACTACCTGTCTTACGGTAGAAATACATGAGCTTTTTGCAAGAGAATGTGCAACCTAAGACATGCTGCTGCTGTGTGAATAGAGCTTAGTTGTCATCTTCAGTCACCTTGTGGTTTACTGCAGGATTGCTCATTAAGCATGATACAACTATGGTGTGAAAGAGTGAAAATATAGTCTAGAGTATTATATCAGCTCTGGAAATGTTGTGGTTTTCTTTTTCTTAAATGTTTACATCAACATGGATAAAGAACTTACCTTGCATTATTAGTTCCCAGTCTTTAGAAGGGAAGAACTGGTGTTGGTACAAGTTAAAGTTTCACTTTTCACCCATCAGGTTGGGTTTGGTATTTTTTGGACTTTGCTTCCATCATCTTTGTGAACCCTGTCCGTTAATTGTTCCTTGCCTGTCTGTTTGTAAACAAAATACATTGCTGTTATTGTCTGTCTGTAAGGCATTGTTTTAACTATTTTCTGAAGCCTTTTAATCTCTGAACAACCATTTAGATACCATGGCGATCTGGAGGAGAATTTCAGTAGTGGCTCTTATGAAAGGATTGAATTAGAAAAGTAGAGTTGTAATATTACACTGAAACAAATATATTAACCTGTCCCCAAAAAGCCCACATCTAATCCAGTTGAATAGTTAAAAATTATGAAGAATTGGGATTTGCAAGTCACATTAGAAAGTATGCTTCCTGCAGAAGAATAGTCTGTCATTAGTGTGCTTTTAAATCAGAGGGAAGAACATGACCTCGCCGGCCAAGATCAGTTTTTTCCCAATTTGAGATTTTAACATCATTGGAATGCTCTGAGAATCCTTTTCGAAGGAATGAAGTAATTCACCCTGTGGGACAGCTTGTTGCCACCTAAACAAATTTATTGTTACCAGAAGAAAAAAATATTCTTTGCCCATTTATTTAATGCAGCTGTTGTGGTGAATCGTTTAATGCCCTTCAGACACAATTTCCCTCAGCAGATTGTGCCATTTTATTATTAGCATTGCTGCCATGAAATTTTGGAAACCCACACAATATTGGGCAGACCTTGGGACTTGAAGAAAACGTGTTTGGTCTGGGTTGGAGGCAAATTGTGCATTTTGCTATGACGTTCCTAATATCTCTGCTAGCATGCAGCTAGCTAACTGTGAATTGACTGAACTGAAACCCAGGAACTCTCTTGGAGTATTGTAAATCAGCGTATGCGGACTGGAAAGGGGAAGCAGTACTGAGAGTTTTCTTTGCCTGTGGAACATTCACATGGTCTGCATCCTCAGGAAGCCAAATACTGATGGGTACATGGTTCCTTTTTATTATGCCTCTCTTCGTTATTTAACATTTCCCAGATTATTTCTGGGAAATGCGGTTGCAATACTGAACTTGAAGTTTACTGACCATTTGGGATCAAACTGCACCAGGACAACCTGCGTACTATGAGATAATGTATTGAGGAGCAGAGGTGGCCATCTCAGTTGAGATCTGCACATTTGCAGCATAAACTATAAGTGTGTAAAAAGAAATTAAAGTTCTTACAGCGTGGTGGTGCAGGACTGATTTTACTTGGTTTTCTTACCATAGTAGAAATGAGAAGGCAATTTCTTAGAATTTTAAATATGAATGGCCTAATTATCTTTCTATTTTGAGTCTCTAGGGCAGTCTTCTTTATTCTCTCATAAAACTTGAATCATGTTTTCTCTTCTCCTGCTCATCCATTCCTACAGGTTTGAGTCAGAATCCTTTGAGAAACTAAAGGAACGCTGAGTGACTATTCTGATTTCTGCTCAAGATTAATCACTTTCTTTGTCATGATGAAACTATTTTGTTTCATTCTTACCAGTGGAGTGTTCCGGCAATTGCGATGTCTCTTTCTACCGCTTCCAAATTTGCATGGTACTGGATCTGCACCCTGGATCTGAAGCCTTAAATCTTCCTTATGCATGTGGGTTGGAAAATTGGTAATGACAATGTTTCATTCAAGTGGATTACCACTTTCTAGCTGATAAATACTGTTTGGAAGCAGAATGTGCTCTTTTATTCATGGTTTTGCTTAAACCAGGTAAGCGCAAGTACTGTTACCAAACAAAAAGTATAGCAAGTTGCTGGAAATGGAGAGAAAAAAGTGTTCTGAAGTCGCATGTCTTCCATTCTGTGTTAGGTTTCTAGTCAGGAGGCTCTGGTCTCTTTGAATTGTAGGATTTAAGATTTGAATATGCAAAACCTTAAAGCTGCCTGGGTGGAAATGGCACAGTTTCTTTTTTTTTTCTAATGTTTTTCTGGCTTGCAAAACTCTCAGATGGAATCTCTTTGGGAGGGGAGGCCTTTCCTTAGGACTTGTGCTCTGGAGTGTCAGTCATTCAAATATTTCTCCATACTGCTTCCCTTGTATGTGTGTACAGGCGCAAAGTTTGTTTCCTTAACTGATCAAGATACACATGTATGAATGGATGTTCAGCTTTACACAAGAAATTCCTGATGCTTTTTATTAGGAAGGCATCTGAACTGTCTGCTGTGACCAGTATATTCATACATGAATTTGCTGGGTTTGAACAGTTAGTACTCTCAGGGGAATACATGGAAGGCTGCAAGGTTGTTATCACTTCACCAATTCCTGTGATGTTGCTGGTCTTTGGAGAGAAACTATTGCAAAAAAAGCCAACCCCAAAACAGAAGTGAAAATTCTCTGTCTAAATGAAGAAAAAAAAAAAAAAACAAACAAAAAAAAGAAAAATGGTAATACAGTTAGTTATACTGTAATTATCTGAGCTGGAATCTGTCTTGTGTGGATAGAATGTGCTAGCAACTCCACTGTCTGAGATGTCTGCTTTAGCAACTGGCTGCATATGTATTTGTGCAGGAGAATCTGAATTAATTCCCACAATTTTTTGTCTGCAGGTCAAAAGTATAGTTGAGCAAGCTGATTTAGAAAGCAGTTTGTCTTGAAAAAGCCTGTTAAGGGTGATTTGAAAGTACTTTTTCATTCTCTTTAAAAAAAGCACAAGCCATTAACAGATTTACATGTAAGCTGAAATACTGCCCCCCAGAAAATAGAAGCATCTTTCAAAAACTAAGATTTCTTCTGTTTAACTCTTGTAGGATGTTACTTTTCTTCTCTGGGGATTAGCGCAGAAAGGGAACAGAGCTGCAGTTCTTCCCTGCTTCAGAGTGTAAATTGCCTTAAAACACAAAAACCTAAATATTTGTTTTGACAGGTAGGTAATACAGACAATTACTTTAACTTGGCACTACACCATACATGGATGACAAGGTATCTTAAGCAGCATTTTAAAAATTACCTTTTTTATTCTGTTTTGTTAAGTCTGATGCAGATAGTAATAAAAGTTTTGTTTGGCCACTGTTGCTGATCCAGGTACTAGCTTTTGTACATGTAGCTTCTGGGTTTTGAGAATACTGTATTACTGTTTGAAGCACAGAAAACACAGCTTTACCAACAAACACCTACATTGTTTCAACTTACTCATCTGTGGATACTCAGAACTCTTGTGCAAGCAATGAGTCTTTACTGCTATTTTTTGAGGTGTTTGTTTTTCCATTTCCTTTGAACAGAAGTTGCCAAATCCTTTTCTTTTGAAGAAGCCGTAGGCAGATTAACTTGTCTGGTAGCAGATCTTACTGTACTCTTCAGTTAGAGTCACACAGAAATCAAGATTTTTCAGGTAATGACAACCAGGTGGCACTAAAGCTTTGATTTCATGTTAAGATTAAATTGGAGAAAAAAACCCAAAAGCTTGAAATTGTTTCCACTATAATTAAACTTATGTGGTTTCATATTGCCCAATACAGTTTTAAACCATTAACTCCTACTTCATGAAAGTAAAAGTCGCCACTTTTCTGTGGAAAAAAATTCAGTGGATTAACATTGCACTACTGTGTGGAGTATCACTTGCAGTCCACAGTCAAGATTTTGCGCTCCATCGAACCTATGTGCTGTGTGCTTATGGAACAAGAACTTTCTTCTGCCTTAAGGAGAGGCTTCAAAATTAAATGGTCTTTTTATATCCTGCTAAAAAGTTTGACAACTGCTGACACCTAATGGAAAATGGGATTTAATTTGGTAGAAGCTGCTTTTGGATTGTAGAGTCTTTAAATATATTGTAGCAAGAAGTAATTCTGAAACCTGCCAAGGTTTCTGACTGAATCTTTCACTTTTTGTTCCTCTTGGAATGATGAAAAATAAGGATAAATATCCAAACCAAAGCACTAAAGATACTTCTGATAGAAGAACCCACTCTGGCAAAGAAATCTCAGAACTTCAGCTGGATCAGAGACACTACCAAGATCTCTTACAAAGAAATGTACTTGAAGCTCTAACGTGAATGATTCGAACAGGTTTAAGGAATGTATGATATGATTACTGCATGTTTTGCAGTAGGTACTTTATAGTTAAGGAGGAATGTGAATACCCTTTTCCAAGGAGTTTACAATCTACATATTCCTTTATTAGGAATATAACGATTTGTATCTCCTTTCCCTTCTCCCAGCAGGCAGAGAGAATCTGCTGTAAGGCTGAAGGGATGGCCCTGAAGTAAACTTGGGTATAAACTTCCTCATTTTTACTTAGAAGCCTGTCTGTTACAGCCTCATTGCAGTATGTATGTTTCAGGTGTAGCTTGAGAAGAATTATTGTGATACCCTTTAAAGCAATTTATCTACAAATCTGTTGGGGAGAGACACTAACATGGTGAGTATGCTGCATTGCTAGTAGTATGCTAACAGTGCACATCTGTACCTCCTACTTGAAGATGAACTTGGAGCAAAATAAGAATCTGACTAAAAAGTTAGATTTACCTCAGTAAAACCAGAAGTGACTGTTTGGCTTTGGGTCAGTGTGCGGAACTGATGAAACCTTCAGTGACCTTCAGTGATAAATATTTCTCCATCACCTCCTTTGTCAGTTGTGTCCAGTACTGACTTGTAGAAGATTCTCTCAGTCCCATGGATTTCCATCCTCTTGTTCCTGAGCTAAATTTACGATGTGCTACGTTAAAGGAAAGGACTATCTAGAAGTTAAGACTGGCATGATTTATGTTTTGCTAAGTGCAAAAATGCTGACCATACCATGTTGTCACTTTGCACTCTGCTTTGATAGTTTCTTGGATTCTGCATCTAAATCATAGTCTCGAATTTAATTTGAAAAGCCACAGTTGTCCAGAGATTTTCTCTCTCAAAGGCTGTTCTCCACTACATACTCTGATGCAGCAGCATCCAGTGCAGTCATTTTGGAATGGAGTTCTTCAACAGTGTCCTCAACAGCTGAGCAATCTAATAGAGAATGTCTTTCTCGAGGAGTATTGCAAGATTTCTCTCTTCTTTCAGACATTTATTCTCTGCATCTGACCTTTTTGGAGCCAATTTCTCTAAACAAAATACAGGTGCTGTGTTCTTGTTCATGGACAGTTGTTTACCGTTCCTAGTGAAATGGAACTTCAGAAATACACATTACTTATAAATCTGCACAACTGATGTGAGGTCCAGGGTTGGTGTTGAGGTGACTATATATTTTGCAAGAGTGTGATTTATGTATGTTCTTCATCTGTGTGTTTTTATTCACAGAGGGCTTGATTTCAAATGTTATTGCCTTGGAAAATACTTTTTCTGCAGCAGTTCCATATTAGTCTCTTATTTAGATGAATGCTTTAGCTTGAGACTTTGGTACATTAGTTCTTGCAGCTTAGGAGATTTACCTTTCTGAGATAAAGATGTATAGTTTAACTTTTTTGGTATACATTGATTTTCCTTTTCTGGACTATTGTGGGATTTCCTTTTATTTTAATTTGTCCTTGGCTACATGCATCAAGATGAGGGAAATCTATTTTCAGCAGTGGAAGCTACTTGTTAGCATCGATGTACAGGAGAGACAAATAATATACTTCTCTCCTTGTGATAATTTAACCTAGTTGGGTATCTTTTTTCCTGCATTTTCTAGCACAGGCCATAAACAAATGTGTAACGCACCTCATATGTATATTATATAAAACTTAAATAAATGTGTGATGCTGAAATCAGTTTCCTTTACATTCAGTTCTCCAGCTGGATTAGTTCAGTCTTTGCTGTGATTTTTTTTTTCTTTGTGTTTGTGTCAAGTTGTATAAACCTGGTGAGTACAGAGTTCAGTATAGCTGAATGTACAGATGGAATCTGCATATTGTAGAAACAATACTTAACTTTCTGCAATATGTAGGTTGCTTGCATTTTTTTTATTTTTTTTTTAACATTACTGGTTTCATTGTTCCCTACCTTTGATACACCAGCTGTGGAGAAGACCGACTTCTGGAAATAATGGTGCTAAAATTGCATTGAGTTTAAAGTCATTAACGTAATTAAAATATTTTACAAATACGCAGCTGGTTGGCACCTTCCCTGGGAAAGAGGATATAAATTAGCAGCAAAATCAAGACTGGACAGTATTCTAGGGAATTTTGGAAAGTATAAAAGGGTAGAAATATATTGCAAAAAAAATAAGAATTGAAATTCAGCATTCGGTGTCAGATTCTTTTTTTTTTTTTTTTTTTTGCTGACAAAAGACAAAGGTTTTGAAAATAGTATAATATGCTGCTTTTGGTGATCTTGGGGAGAAGAATGCTCAGTAGCAATTAGGCACCTTTTTTTGACTGTTATCAGCTGGGATTTTTTTGTTTGGCTGTGTTTTTGCTGATGTCCTTGTCACTGAGTTTTTGGTTTATTTTAAGAGCAGTTTTGCCTTTGGAAGCAGCAGCCTATCTCCAGTAGCACCACTGACATGTTGCCCTTGAACCCTATGCACACAGGGATTCCGTCCTGCACCTGGGATGCGTCTGAGCCAAGCTCTGAACAGTTAATGTGGAGCAGATAAGCCCTGTTACCAGAGAGGGAATGGCACAAAGATGCATGTCTTCAGTGATGCTTCTCAGAAATCACCTTATAACTTCTCATAGACTAATTAACTTGATTTTTATCTAAGGGTTTACCCTCTTGAGTCAGTCCTCTTCCATTTTGCAGATGGGCTGGGCAGATGCTACACCTTAATGTGGGGGGGTGGTTGAATCACCTGTCATTTTGAACTGTCTATGGTGTGGATTCATGTGCTGGGGCACCCTGAATGTCTGAAGCTACACTACAGTCATATGTATTGATAACATACCTGTGTGCTAAATCTTAACAGTGTAGAACTGAGTTGTCATGACGGGGGACTTTCCCAGTGCTACTGTTCTGTTTAAATGTCTTATGGGGAAAACAGACATTGGAGAGGTGTCTGCATAAAAACTTCCTCCCTATTATTCTCAGTGCTCCTTTATTTGTACCGGGATTTAGGGCTATTGTACGTAGATCTTTCACATGTAGGGCCTGATTTTTTTGTAATGCCATATTTACCTTGTCATTACTCCATTACTGTTATGGATTTCTGTTTTACACCTGCATGATATCAGAGTTACATCTACAATACTTGCATTTATCTATCCTCTCCGCCTTCCTCTCCCCCAGCTCTCTTAATTGTTATTTTGTATGTCTGAGAATCCTTTCTCAACTTTAGCTTCCAGCATGGATTGTTGTGTTTCGGGCATAGGGCTCCTAGCTCTATGGTTTATTTCCAGTGGAAAAAGCCACTGAATGCTTGCAAACACATGGCCATTCAATAATATACTGAATAAAGACAACTGAACTGGCACCAGAAGGCTTATAGGAGAAGCTTTTTGAGATGGTGAACTGAGTTTTGCAAGCTGCTGTACTAGCAAGATCCTTGGATCACTGGAGCATGTCGCAGGGACGATGCAATGGCCACTGAGTTTTTCTGGAAAGATTTTGGGGACATTACACGCTGCTTTCAGGTGATGTCAGTGCTGTGCTCCCAAGGAACACCTTCCATGCTGGTTCCAGCGATATTTGCAAAGAAAGGAGCTGCTCTGCAAAGGATCTCTACTGCCACTAGTTGCCAGAGAACAACCTCTGTGGAAAGAACAGCCAGATGGTTCTGAGGCTGACGGTTGGCTGTGGTTGGCATAACAGGCCATAGTACGAAGTAGTACAAAGAGAGGTAAGATCTTCTGATGGTAACTGCTGGTCTACTGGCTGACTGAAGCCTTAATATTCGTTCTTTCTTAAGAATCAGATCTTGAGAATTGAAGTTAGGGTACTCCCACATAAATGTTGGTCTGTGATTCATGATGCAGTCAAAAGCTAAACTTGCTTTTGTGTAACCAGTAAATTTGGGGGCAAATGGTCACAGATGGTGGTGTCACAGATGGTCCTCAATACCATGAGGAGATGGTGGGCTTCACAGTGAGTGTATTGATGCAGACAGACTGTAGGCCACTAGCGGGGAACAGGATGGCCACTGGTGTTCCTGAGCGTGTATAGGAAAGAAATTGCTATCTTTTTGTTTGAAATACACAGTGCAGTTTTATGGGAACAAGCTTGCCACAAGTTGGGAGAGAGGATTCTGTAGTTTTGTCTCAGCTATTCAAGAGTTCACGTGGCAACGGCTGGTTTGGCACCAAAGTGATGCTCTGTGCCACTGCAGTCTTCCCCACAGTAGCTGCTCAGGAAATACTGGTCCAAAGATAATTCCTTCCAGCATGAGGTGGCCCCTTCTAAAAAATGAAATGCAATCATCTTCATGAGGAAGCCCAGGATCTGCAAGGATTTTGTTTCCCTGATCGGTGTGACTGTTCAAATGCAGAAAGCATTGCCACCAGCATCCTGGTTACATTGCAGGTATGAAAGAGGCTTACACAAGCAAATCATAAAGTATAGTGTTAATGGACATGTCTCCAGTTAAGTGCTGACGTATGGGTGAGTACAGTAATGTCACTCCTTTACCTTTCAATAAATAATCAAAGTTCCATGAGGTTCTTGAAACAGAACATTTGTCACCAGATTGAACACTCCCACCTTGGCTTGGCTTGTTACAGCCTTGCGAAGTGGAGATCCTATGCCATGAATACGGAGACCTTCAGTGACTGGACCATGACCGAGGCTGTGTTTCCAGCTTCCAGATGCTGCCAGTTCCTGCAAAGATTGCTCTGGTCTTTTGGATAACACTGCTTATTAAAAGTTTAGTCAGAAACGGAGGTGAGATTGCTTTGAAGCTCAGGGGTTATAAATAGCTGCAGAATACATGGTCTGTTTGAAGTCACGGCATGACGAAGAAAAATGCAGTGAAGGGCTTTACCTGAGCTCTGACAGCAGCGGTGACTCTGCGTGCTGCACAGGGGCTTGCGCTCTGCGCAGAGGTTATTTGAAGCGTCCACTGCCGAGTAAAAAGCCCCTGGTGTTCTGTGCTCGCTTGGAAATGCCACGCTATGGGCACAGCCTTCCACAAAAGAAACAACAAACTGAAGAATTTCTGGGCCAGCAGCTGTCAGAGCTAAGAAGATGGGGCTTTGATGCTGCTTGGCATAATGCTCACAGCTGCAGCCCAGGACATTTCTAAACATGAATAGATGATATTCTGCTTTATAATGATTGCTCAAGAGAGGAGAACACTGTGGCTTTTAAAAATACCATTTCTACAGCGTTCTCTTTTTGTAACTGTAGCTACTATTCCTGAAGTGTTTTATTTAAAAACAGCCTTTGTAATTGTTTTTATTTGAACACAGATTGCACTGCCAGTCATGGGGACTCAGTAGACACAGATGCATAGGGCTGGCCTTGCTTTTCCCTTCAGCAGGAATTCATAGTGTTTTCAAAAGTTGCCCTTATTTCTACTGTTTCTTACTCACAGACCTGGAAATTGGAAATGGAAAAGAATTACTTAAGCTGTTGAATATTCTGTGCTCACTCTCTGAGAACTAAATGAGGACAGGTTTTATATAGAGATGCATAGATATGTATATACATGTGTTGTCAGGTATTTTGCTTAGTTTTTTAAAATAATACAAAGTATTTTTTAATATTTTCTGTTCTTTGTGTAAAGCTATGGATGACATACACATGCTTTCGGAAATCCAGTAAATATTTTCCTTGAAGTTTCAGATTTTTTCCTCTATCTGGTATTTTTCATATTCCCAGCTTTTCACTTCACCCAATTGCTTTTAGCTGCTTATTTTCCATGATTGCGGTAGGACAAAAAGATTGATCCTGCTGGGTACAGGCTGGTACTTTACCAACGATCCTTGTTAATCTAGTAGAGCCACTAGTGAGAAGACAATAAAAGCCTGAGCAATAAACACCAGCAGGGAAGCTGCCACATTTGACTCGTGCCACTTGGACTTAATGCTGTGTCATTAAGAGTTGCTTAGTAGGTAATGGGAAATAGCCACAGGAAATGTCTATAGAGCCCGTTTTTTTTGGAATAGCAAAACCAAGAATGGTGTTTGACCCTAATATACAAAACAAAAATTACCCTATGAACTTTTAAGCAAAAGCCTAGTGCTAAAAAACAAATTACTAAATTTGGGAAGCCTATAGAAATACTGCAGAGGCTGACTGTAGGTGCGATTGCTTACTGTAAATATGCTCAAAGTCATCTCAAAAGGAGAAAACAGGAAATTTCTCAAATGTTAGGTCTTTGTAATGTTTTTATGTTACCAAAAAAAAAAAGAAAAAGTTGATCATGACATGGGACTTAATGACATGGGATGTCACCTGCCACGCAGCAGCCTGTGCAGTTAGCTGAGAAAGAATTGGTACGTAAATATGGACTCTGTTGAGTGTTGACCTAAGCCTGCTTTTTCTTGAGATCCACGGCACAGCTTTCACTGGCTTTACTTGAATAGCCATTCTCAAGCATTCTTGATCAGGCCCGCTTTTAAAAATGGATTTACTAGTTTGATATTTATGTAGGGACATGTGTGCTTGTTCTCTGGCAGCCTGCCTCCCCTCCGAGATGAGCGTTACCCCCAGCCAACCTGCTGGGTTTGGGTGGTGGAGGTGAGTCTGCACTCTGCTTCCAGCAAAGGCTGACTATCCTCTCACTCCTTTGTGCACCCTTGCTCGGAGTAAGTATCTCCCTTGAAAGCCCCTGGGCTACGCGATGGCCTCCTTGTCGTGGTGCCTCCCGTGCTGCCCTGTCTGGGCACAGCTCCCAGTGAGACGTCTCCCTTCTCCACCTTGCTCATCTCTGCATCCAAGTTTTAGTGCTTGCACCTGAGCTGCTGCAGGCAGGTTGGTGAGCCGGGGCACCCCAGAAGGGAGAGTGCAGCCCAGTCTCTGTGGCTCCATTGCCACTGTCTCATCAAAACAGGGCTTTTCCTTGTGTAAGTCAAGGGAGAACAGCTCAACTAGCTGCTGCTGTGAAGCTGGCACCTGGCACAGCCCCAGTTCCCATGCCCTGGTCCCTGGCTCACACTAACATTGTATTTCATGGTGTACAAAAAGAAAAAGCTTTTGCTACCAGCTAGAGATACCAGACTGTCCTGGGGGACCCCACAGGGTGTTTTATCCTTGAGATTGATCTCCACTGTTTCTCTGTGCACCGCTTCACCTTCCCCAGGAGCGGCGCTGGGTCGGCAGCTCTGCGCACCAGAGGCAGAGGAAGGGGTTGTCTTCTCTAGCTGAAAAGTGATGCCAGATCTCTCAAATGTGGTATTTGTACTGTAACCTGGATTAATCTGTCTTTCTAATGCATATAATGGGACAGCAAATGTTGCTGAGATTTCATGAGCACAGGCCACTGGCTCACCAGGGGATGCTTACCTGGAGAGAGCTGCCAAATACACATCTGAGATGTGTACTTGAGGGATGGTCCCTTTCAAGAACATCTGCTTGAGCTGGGAACCTCTAGGGCTGGTTCAGTCACTGCAGACAGGTCCAAGTCATTAGCAGGAGTAAAGTAAGACCAGAGATGTTTTATTGCTTAATTAGAGCTTCCCGCCAAGCTATTTTGGTACATGGGTTGAACATTCACTAGGAACTTCTTCAAGCCCTAATTAGCTGTACATGAGTAATAAGGGGTTTTATGGTAACAGTGTGGATGAGTACGTAAGGGTTCTCGGGCCTCAGTGTGGTCACATCTCCCTCTTTTGGCTGCTACGAGACACCAGCAGCCTGGAGGCAGGAAACAGTGATTTTTAGTGCTTTGCTGTCTTTGCTGTTGTTTAGCTGTGTGGGCTGGGTGCGTTGCTGTGGATGGGTTATGAATGCAATTAGAAATGTAAAAGGATAGCCCCGAGGAATTGTTCCTGGAGGAGACAGTTACGGGTGGCTGTGGGCTTTTTGCATATACCGCAGAAATTTAGATAGAGGGAAGGAAAGGATTTTTGATTATTGTTTTTTTTAAAGATGAAACTGTCAGCAGTAGGTGAGTGCATTGCCCCTGTTGCTTCCTTGGGTAATTAGTGGGAAATGGTGAAGCAAGAGCCCACCCAAGCCTGAGGGTCACGACTGTAGTCACTGTGTGGGCAGCAGCTCTCCCTTCTCCCCCCAGCCCTCCAAGCAGACACACTTTGTCAGTAGAAATCTCCCTGTGACAGGCACCCGTTAGTCTTTGAAAACTAGCTGCTGTATCTTGGCCACCACTAGAATGTAAATGAAGTTTCACACCATACCCTGCACAGCACAACCAGTGAAACCCTAATTTCTTAAGAGTTCACACCCTATTTCCCTTATGCTTTAGGCTCCATCGCCCCTAGAGTAACCCCAGCTCTCCCCACATCCCAGTAGATGTGCTGCCTTCTCTGTATTGGTGCTCATATGACCTAGATGGAGGGAGGGCAGCATGAGTCCCCCCTTCTTTCTCTGCCAGCCAGCTACTGCTTTCCAAGGCTCCACAGGAGTATGGGGCTGTGATTCAGCTCATGCCACTTGAGCATTGTGCAGCAGAGCTGTGCCTGCCTGGGTGCAACTCCCCTGACTCCAGGAAGACCAGCACCCCCGGAGGAGGCAGCTGCACCCCCAGGCTCCCCAGATAGGAACTCTGCTTGCAGAGGGAGCATGGAGTGAGCAAAAGGTGGGTAAATGCTCCTTCTGCATCCTTGACACCTCTGTGCTCTCTGTCATACTTGGCTGAAGGTGGACAGGGGGTTGAAAAGCTGCTAGGGAAGATGCCAGCCAGAGAAGTGCCCTGTGGTCTTCTGTCATTTGCAGAGTCTCTTTAGCCCTGCTTTATTTTTCCTATTTCTGTTGGACGGAAAATCTGTCTGGGAAGAATTCAAGCTAAGGATACAAGTGGCGAGGCCTCATCACAGGCAAAAGATAACTGACCTGAGCTGTGGTCTTGTTGGTCCATGTTTCACAAAAGCCAGTGTAAAACACAGCTCTGTAGCTCCTGCTTCCTTGCAGTTATATGACAAACACTGGAGCAAACAATATTGCTCCAAATACTGGGTCTAATCCTGTTCAACATCTTCATTAATGATCAGGTTGTGGAGTCTCCCTGATCAAACTTTCTGATACTCAAACACCTTCTGGACACGGTCCTGGGCAACCGGCTCTCGATAGCCCTGCTTGAGCAGGGGCGTTGGACAAGATGATCTCCAGCGGTTCTTTCCGACCTCAGCCACTGTGTGACTCTGTGATTTGGGGTATTGCCTTGCCCTCAGCCCCCCACCTGCTGCTTTGCTGACTCCTGCGAACTTACATGTTAGCAGAGGAAGCAAGAAACTGCTGTCCCAGGGACTCTGTGTACAAGGGCTTGGTTCCAGCAGGATGTCTTCAGTAAGCCTGTATCTTATGTCCCCTAATTGTTTAGCTATGGCCAAAAGAATTTTCTAACCCTTTCCCTAAGCCAGAGCATTATTTAAGCTCTGAGGTAGTTACTGCCTGCAGGAACACCACTGTCCTGTCCTTCACAGTGCCACCAGCAGCACTTCTCAGAAGCTGCACATTTGAGTCCGGCACCTGTAAGCTTTGGGATGTGTTCCCACCTGCATCCAGCCCCCCGCTTCCTGATCCTCCTGACAAGTTGCACTTTGGACCAGACTGACCCCAAGGCATTGGGGTGATGGTGCAGGTTTAAAGGAGCGTGTTGGTTAGTGGGGGCTGCTCAGCCCCGCAGGGATGCCACCACGAGGAGTAAGCCCATTTTGCTGCAGTGTTATTCTTTTCCTGACAAAAGGCAAGAAATTCCCAGGGTAATGCTTTAGAGCAGAAGTTATCAAATAGGTCTCTAGGGACGTAAAGGGGTAACTTAAACTATGCATTTATTTAAAAATGGATTGAGTAAATTTGGTGTTGGGGTTGTAAAATATACAAACCTCAAGAAATGAATATACAAACAGAAGCAGGAAATCTAGCTAGCCGCACTCGCAACGGGGGAACCACTGTAAAACTGCCCCTATTTCAGAGACCCCATCCTACCCTGACTTTACTACATGCTTCCTTACCCCTGCAGACGCACTGCCTGTGGATCACCCTGCGTGCTCCTCTGATGCTGGAGCTGTGATTTTTCTCTCCTGTGTCACTTGCTGTGCTCTAGTACCCAGCTGGCACCTTGCAGCACATCCAACATCCTCTTCTCGCTAAACATTTTGCATGGGGATGTCATTGCTCATCCACAGTTATGCATCAGAGCCCTCCCACCATGCCTCTCCCAGGACGTCCTTTCTCCTCACAGTCTTCCCCTCCCCACCGCTGCCTCTGCCAGGATGAGAGCCCTTATCACAAAACGCTTTGCCACTCACCATCGGGTGGAAAAGCAGCCACTGAATCCTGGTCGCAGGGAAAAGAAACCTCCTTGGGTTTACATCCCTACAGCAATGGGGCTGCAGACCTCAGGGCCCAGCTCCTCACCAGCTTATGTTAAAACCCCCAGGGACTGACAGGTCCCAAATAATGTGCTCCTCTTTCACCATGGGCAGGTTGTGGAGATGAGATGTTTGAGGCAGTTTTGCCAGTGGAAGCATGGTGTAAGGGGATGCGGGTGGGTGTTTAACATGGCACTCTCCTCCCAGGTGA
This sequence comes from Astur gentilis, assembly GCF_929443795.1. Classification (NCBI taxonomy): domain Eukaryota; kingdom Metazoa; phylum Chordata; class Aves; order Accipitriformes; family Accipitridae; genus Astur; species Astur gentilis. Next base: position 3,646,539 of record NC_064901.1, on the reverse strand, counting down.
TGGGCTGGTGGGGGCTGGTTGAGGGGCCAAGCGGTGCTACCTGTGCACCCTGCTCTCCTCCAGCATCATGGGTAGCACTGCTGGTGAGCAGTTGCTCCTGGGCTGCTTCCACCAGCGCACAGTCACCTGCTTCGCCACAGCGCACAGCTGCATGGAGGGCTCTTGCCAACAGCACAGGGGAGGCAGGGGGGAGTGTTGTTCATGCTGGCTGCAACAAACACTGGTTTTACATCTCCCAGACAGGGTCAGCTATCCCCATGGGGTGATTGAAATGCTGGAATTCACCAGCTGTTTTCTTTGGACGCTGGTGTGTTGTATCTGGACAGAAACTGAGGGATGCTGTTGGACCAGGCACATCCACTGGTCTGCTGTGCCAAGAAAACTTTGCCCGCTGCTAGAACCTCTGCCTGCTTTATAAACAGAAAGGCTGTTTGCCCTGATCTGTGGCCCTCTGGGGAAGGGAAGGAAGGCAGCTCAGCCAGGGTCACAGGGATAATTGGGGCAGGGCGATTTCCCAGGCTCCAACCTCATGGCTCTATCCCTCCCCTCCAAGGTTCTATGGTAGGACCCCACCAGCTTTGAGCAGGGGAAAAAAACCACACAGCATAAAATCCCAGCACCTGAGGCAAGTGACAGACCTCATCCAAGGAACTGTCTTACAGGCCAGAGAGAAAATACTCAGAATAACGGACGCTGTACAGAGTGCCGGTGAGGTGCTTAGCACATGGTGGCTGCACACAGGACCCAGGGCTGCTTTCACAGAGTGTCAGCTGCGGAGCAGTTCCTGGGAGCAGCCAGCGGTTTTGAACCCTTCCGGGATGTTGCTGTCCAGTTTGGAAATTATTTTGTAAATGGGTTTCTTCCAGGAGGGGTCAGTGTCCTTGCCCGCCCTGATGGCACTGAAGAACTCCCGGAGCGTCAGGCTGGCCACCTCCAGGAACCGCCCTGGCACCTGTGGCGAGACAGGCATCAGCCCACGGCACCACCACGTCCCTGGCTCCCTCTCGCCCCGCCACCCCTGTTCCCTGGCTCCCCCCTCCTCACCTCAAAGTCGTTCCCCTTGTTATAGTGCATGTTGAGGGCACGGAAAAGCTCCGAGTCCCGGGAGACCTGGAGGGTGCCAGCATCCACAACGCCCTCCACCAGGGCCTGCCGGGCAAACTTCTCCACCTGGATGTAGTAAAACTCGCGGAAGTTGCTGAACCACTTGATGAGCTGGGAGGTGATGCAGCGGCTGAACTGTCAGGGCAGGGAGAGCCGGAGGATAGGCATTACACCAGCTTAGAGCCTACTTGCCCATGAACCCCCACAAGCCCAGCCAAGCATCGCTAGCCTGGCCCCAAACCCATCCCTACCCCAGGGGTGCAAAAGCACCATCCAGGACCATGACATGGGGGTTTCTGCAGTGCCTCTCCCCGCTGAGATTCAGATCCCAGCCACCCTGCAGTGAGGAGGCACATTCATGTTGAGCTTTAATCCCAATACCTCGACTGCACAAAGCAAAGACCTGGCAGCCCAGGTCGGCCATGGCCTTGAGCACCTGCTCCGGGGCAGCCCGTGCTGAAGTGGGTGCCATCCTCCCTCTCCTTCCAGTGAGGTGGGGGGACACAAGAGCATCCTTTTCCCTGGAGTTCCCCAGCGAGGTTGGCTGGGTTGCACAACACATGGGAGCCCTGCCTGGCACCAGCATTTGGTGCTGCTGTTTTACCTGCACGTCAAGGAAGTAGGTCTTCAGCAGAGTGGAGCTAGGGTAGCGGGTGAAGAAAAACATCAGCTTGGCCTTCTTCAGGTGGCCGGGGGTCAGCGCCTCCTGCATCTGCCTTGGGGTCAAGGAAAGTCTGCACACAGCAGCCCAACTGGCTCGGCATATCCCTGAGCACTGGCCCTGGCATGCACATGCCTGGTGCCCAAAATAACCCCTCCCCATGGCCTGGCAGCAGGGTGGAGGGGGTTCATCCCTGGCTGGGCAGCCACTGACTTTTCCCTTCGGCATCCCCAGGGAGGCTGCTGCTCCCCATGGCACTTCCCAGGATGGTGGGAACAGGGATTTCCATGAGACACCTGTTCCTGGCGTAGGACGACAGGACCACTGGGATGGCCTAAGAGCAGGCTTGGGAGCTCCTGACTCCTATCCCCAGCTATGCTACAGCATCTAACCAACCCTGAGGAGCAGCAGTGCCCTTCCATGACTCAGGACCCCTTTCCTGCCCACCCCTTTTTAGCCCCCTGTGGAGCAGCAGTGACCATGGCCCTGGGGAGACCAGCAGGGGCTGTGCCGAGCTGTGGCTTTGGAGGATAAGGGGAGCATGTCCAAGCCCAGGGACCTCTCCAGCTGCCCTCAAAGGATACATGGGTGGAGGCAAAGGGCATGCCATCCATCGCAGCCTGCAGCTCCCCGCAGCCATCCCTGCCAGCCGGCAGCAGCGCCAGGCTCTCCATGTCGGCAGGGCTCAGGGGCAGGGGATGCTGCTGCTGCTGTCTCGCGACTGACGACCTCAGTTTGACGGTTCCCCAGTGCAAGTCGAGGGGCTCCAGAGGACCCCTCTCCAGAGCAGAGGGGCTCCCACGAGAGCTACTGCCCCAGAGGCCGTGCTGGCCATAGCCCAGCAGCTGGCTTAGCAGCTGGCTGTCCTGGACTGGGGCAGCCGAGACCAGTGAATAACCCATGCTGGGTACCTGAGAGGGTTTTCTGACCCCCTTTGAACTGAAGGAGCCAGCATGAGAGCCCAGGCTCTTCCCTGAAGCTCCTGACAGGGCCTCAGCCTGAGGTGAGCCCATCGAGCCTGGTGCATTCCTGGGAGATGACTTAGCAAGTGGCTTTCTGCATTTCCCAGCAGCAAAATACTCTCTCTTCACATCAGGCCCTGGCACTGGGAGGCTGCGGTGCTGCTGCAGAAGGTGGTTGGCTACCTTCGGCCAGACAGTCTTCAGGACAGAGTCCACCACCTGCGACGTCACCCCGGCCAGCTCGTGCTTCAGCGCCTGCGAGAGGACCCTCGCTGCTGAGGGCAGGCCACCTGTGTCGCCGCTGTCCTCGTCCTCCTCCAGACCACGCACCTCCAGGACACTCTTCCAGAGAGGTGCTTTGCGTGCGTCGCTGGTGGCAGTGGCGCTGTCCTCTTCTGGTCTGTCTCCAGGCTTTTCAGGCAGTGGATGCACTTTCTCAGCACCTTCCTGGGTTTGGGCAGTGTCCCCAGAGTCACAGACCTGGGAGAACTTCTCCTGAAGCCGCCTCAGTTGCTGCTCTAAAAAGCAGAGCTGCTCCTTGAGCTGCTGGCAGCTCTCAGCGTGGGGACTGCCCACCATGGGGGCCACTTGCCCAGCTGCCCCTGTGGCCTGCTGGGGAACCCTCGGCTTCCTCTTACTCTCCCGGGGCATCTCACCGCCCCTCTCCCTCTCATGCCCAAAAGCTGCCTCCAGGCTGGTGCCAAATGCCTGAGGGGTTGGTAGGAGGCTCATGCCTTGGATGATGCTCTCCACCCTGGCCCGTTTGGCTCGTAGGTGCTGGCTGGAGACCTGGTCCTGTAGGTGCTGGTCAGAGAGCTGGTCCCTGCCAGCAGCACAGGGCACAGGAGCTGGGGCATGGGTCCTGGGGAAAGCCAGGGCTTGCGCTCCTTCTCCAGGAGATGTACCACACTTGTAGTCCTGAGGCAGGGCCACCGCCTGAGAGGAAGGGAAAATGATGGTGGGATCCAGGCTCCTGCCAACCATCGGGTGGCTGAGAAGCTGTGATATCAGGGACGCGCTGGGGGAAGGCAAGAGAGAGTCAGTCTGGAAACAGGGCTCCAACTTTAGCCCCTGGCTGTGCCCTGAAGTGACACGGTCTCTGTCCTGCTCAGAGCCAGTCCTGCCATCCATCATCTCTTGTTCCTGCCTAGACACTGGAGAGCTGACCCTCAGCTGATTGGGGATCATTTCCAGTGACAGACTGGCCGGCTTCCCAGGTGTTTGATATTTCAGCCTGCTAGTGGTGTGGAGCTGGAGAAAGAGCAAGAAACATCAGTGGGCAGGAACTTCATACAACAGCTCTCCATGCACATGGCCAGAGATTTTTTCCTCCCAGATTTCCAGGGCATCCCTGCTCCCCTGCAAAATCTATTTGACCAGGGAATGACCCAGGCAGAAACCTCCAGGCACTGCAAAACCCATGAGCAGGCCATCGGGTGTTGCATGACAGCAGCAACGCCCTGGACACTGTCACAGCTCCCACCTACCAGCCAGGCTTTCACAGTGCCCAGAGTACCTTTCACATGGTTTGGGCCCTGGATGCACCCGGCAGCACGGACTTCTCACACCACCAGCTGCGCCCGCACCAGAGGCTTTTGGGGAAACTCCCCTCTGGGCTCATGGACTCACGTACAAGGGTGGTGAGCAACAGATGGAGCCCTCTGCCACCCACGCCTGGGCAAAGGTGGTTTTGGGTGCTCCCGGGTGCTCACAGAGCATGGGGATGACAGCTACATCCCTGGTGAAGGCCTTCACAGTACGTGGCGGCTAGGCCAGGACATGGCCGCTGCTTGCTTCTGCTGGCACCCAGCACCCACCACCACAGCCCCGAGGGCACGGTGATGGGCGGCAGCGCTGTGGGGCCGGAGCGGCACAAACAGGCTGGTGGAAAGGGGCACAGTGAGGGTGAAAGTGTGACGTGACCTGCTGCAAGCGGGACACACCGGGTTGTTCAGGCTAACAGCACGGGGCTCCTAAGCATTTGGCAAAACACTGAATAAAAGGGATGGGGATGGGGATTACCGGGGAAGAGAAAAACTACTGAGCCAGCAGCCCTGGGCTTAAAATTGTCATGCTGACTCCAGGCAGGGACCTGCCCCCTCCACTCGTTCGCTCACTCGGACAGCTTTGCAAAAGAAGGTGCAAAAGCTCCTATCCTAGGCGATTAGAGGAACCATCCCTGTGGAGTGCTTCTTCCCCATCCACATTCATTAGCAGTAGCTTTGCATCCCTGAAGTAGGACAGTTTATGTCTTTTCCAGACACCTTTAAAGTGCCCGAGATTCTTTTGCTATACCCAGAAGTATCTGATCATTTTCAATACTGTCAGTCTCCTGTCCCTGTGACTGCTCCACAGCGAGTCCCCCAAGCTAATGAGCAGTGTAGAAAATGTTTTTTTTCTCACTGTTTTTTAGCAGGTTGCCTTTCTTCAAACAGCCCTGTATTCCAAGCAAGTATCTAGGAGAGCTCTACCTTTTGCAGAGCTCTAGTCTTGACAAAAGTATTTTCTGGGTTGTCCAACACCACTTGTTGCTCTCCCATATCGTCTCCCCACTCCTCCTGACCATTAGGGTTTTGTTTTGCTAACAGTCTGTCATGGGGGCATTCAAACTGCTCAGTTTACCCACGGCCAATGCAAGGCTGGGGTGCCGGCAGCTCTCAGCAACACCCCTCGCACTTGTATAACAAGCTTCACCATCACCTGCGGCTGCCTCTTAGCCTGCCAGTCACTTCCAACAAAGCCACATAGCAAATGCAATGCAGTCATAAATTTCATCCACCCTTAAGCCTTTCCGCATGGCATGGGCACAAGACAGTCGGTCCTGATACCTCAGTCGGTTTGTCACAGAAACACCTTCTTTTGGCACTTGGTCACAACTTCTCACCTCCTCTGTGTTCAACAGCACTGTCCCCTATGCTGAGGCTTCCCAGCCCCAGGAACATGGGGTGATACAGCCTTCATAAGCAGATCGACTCAGAGCTTGCAAGAACCCCTCCACTTGCCTAAGGCTTCCAGCACCACCATCCTTCTGCTGGAGATTTGGAAGGTGGGAGCAGAGCCCGCGGTCCCAGGCCATGGCAGCCTGCTGTGGGTGGCCTCAGCTCCCCCCTGCAGCCTCCCCAGCGCCGCAGGGCTGGGAGGTGCTGCCCTAAAGCAAAATGTTCCTGCTGATGCAGCCCTTTCCCCGCTGAGTTAGCAGATGCATGCTTCGGTTCCTACTCTTACTACGAGCCCTCACCAGTACCACCTTCCAAAACACTAAAAAGCAACCGAGGCTCCTCTTACCTGAAGAAAAAGACCGAGGAACAAAGCGAAGATGCTCAGAAGAGAAGGCAAGCGTGTCCTCTCCAAAATGGGAGCCACCCCACGTGGGCTCCCCAGGTGCTCCTCGGTAGGAGAGCCGTACACAGAGCAGCCTGCCACCCCTCCAGCACTGCAAATCCCCCAGAGCCTTCCCCAGCCACTGCACCCCTCTGTCTTCAGCAAGCAGTCCCCAACCCAAGCCACTGGCACCTCTCTGTCCCACTCACCTTGGCTCCAGGGGCGCAGGGAGCGCAGTGCCTGAGGGCAGGCGTCCGGGGGCCACTGGATGCCGCAGAGGCAGTGCCGGCACGTCCTCCCGCTGCGCTCAGGTCCTTTAAAGAGGGAGTGGGGAGGCCGGAGGCAGCCAACCGGCTGGGAACGACATCTGAATATGCAGATGGATGTCCAGGAGGTCAGGTCCAGCGCTGGGGTCCAGCCACCTTCCCTGCTGCTCAGCTGTCTCCCAGGCTCATAGCCCCTGGGGTCGGACAGGCAAGGGCTGGTGCCCAGGTGGGCAGAGGGCCAGACAAGCAGTTTCCCCCTACAGTTTGGCCTGGAAACCCCATCTAGGACCCAGGGTGGTGAACCGTTGGTGAGGTGATGCAAATACACTGGGCTAGAGGCAGTGCTGCAGGGAAGGAAGGAGCCGACCCAGAGATCCACATGCTCCCCAGCTCCCACAGAAAGCGCCCAGGCATTTCCAACATCCCCTGCCGTCGGGACACGGAGGCATTTTGGCTGGCCTGAAGGTCTGCAGTGTAGGACGTGGCCAGGAAATGCAGCAACACAGGAAAAGCAGCAACACTGAGTCCCTTGCTTAACACAGGGTGCTTTAGAGACACTGCCGCAGCGGGCAGAGCCAGCACCACTGTCAGCTGAGCACACCTTGACTCCAGCTCAGGACAAACCTACCTGCCCCAGGAGCACACGTGGTTGTGAGACATTTTGTGCAGGAGCTGTGGGGTGGGTGGACAAAGGCTAGCCACACGTGCCACTCCTGGGGCTTCGTCTGCTTTGATGCCACATGCTTACTGAACATGGTGATGTTTGGTGTATTCATTTGGGAGGCAGGAGGCTGTGGTTAAAAGCAGCTGACATCAGGTGGTCATGTTCAAGGATATTAGCCCTCGAAAGACAGATCGTGGAGAAATCCCTGGCAGAGAGCCTTTCTGGCTCAGCTACCTTTTATTAAAGCAGGCAGCACAGCCTCAAAGCCTCAGAGACTATCCCCTGTCGATTTTTATTCTACCTCTTTTCTTTGAAAATGATCCCAAGGATGTTCATTGCGAATTTATAATAGGAGACTATTTTGGAGGTTGCAGTTTACCATTCATATATTATTAAGCAATGGCTAAATTAAGGGCATGCCCATAACCTGGACTTGGCTCCTTGAGAGAAGCCTGGCTGCCAGACAGCCTTTGATGACTATCCAAGCTAATTCTCAGATTCAGCAAATGGGTTCCTTGGGTTTTCTTCCACCCGTGGTTCCCCACCTGGAAGCAGCCAGAAAAAAAGAAGCTGGCTGGGGTATTCTCAAATGTTTTCAACATACAGACGACATCTGAGGAACAGGGCTTACTTGTGGACTCATTTGCCTGTTTGCCATGGTGAGGTGACCGCCTTGCCCATTTCTAACCAAGCAACATCCCACTGGCGGACGCCTGCACCAACATCATCCTACTCAAGCCCGACCCCATGGTTTGTCAAGGCGAGCAGGAAGACCACCGGCACAGCTGTCCTGCAGCAATCCAGAGTGGGTTCAACGAAAAGCGTCACGAAACAGCACCCTTTGGCAATACGCAGGTCCGTGTACGTACCAGGAACTGTAGGTAACATAACTCGCAATGTGGAAGCCCCTGTGCCCGCTTGTGCCGGGGGCGGCACAGCCTGCGGACAGGCAGGGCTGTGCAACGGTAATGACAACCGGGACACAAGGCATAACCCAACCGTCTGCCTGCCACCCGGCCCCGCGCGGGGCTGTGGAAGACATCTTAGGTACGGTTCCACAGGACCCTCCTGAGGCGCCACCGCCTGTCCCTGCCCCGCAGCCCCTGCCTTAGGCCTGTCCTCGCCCCGCAGCCCCGTCCCCACGCCTGTCCCTGCTCCACAGCCAACCCCCCCCCCCCCCCGCCCACCATAGTGCCGCCCCTCTGACCCTGCTCCCCCCGCTCCGGAGAGGTTGGTCCGGCCCTGCGCACTTCCGGCTCGCGCCGGGCCTGCTTCCGGTGTCCGCCCTCCGGCTCCTCCCGCCGCCGCCGCCGCGATGCTGCTGCTGTGGCGGTCCCGCTGCCTGGGCCGGGCGCTGGGCCGCTCGCTGCGCGCCCTCCGGCAGGTACTGCCCGCCGCGGGCACCCGCCGCGGGGAGGGAGGGAGGGAGGGAGGGAGGGAGGGCGGCGGTTGGACGGGCGGGGACGGTGGCGGCGGCGGCGCCAAGGGCACCGGGACGCGTCCCCCCCTTCCTTCCCCCCCCCCGCCCGACGCGAGGCACCGCCACCCCGGGCGCGGAGGGCAGGGCAGGGAGGGGCGGCACGGGCGGCGGGGCTGCCCCCCACCCCCGGGAGGGGCCGGAGCCGGAGCCGGGGCCGGGGCCGGGGCCGGGGTGAGCGCGGCGCTGCCCCTTCCCGGGGCCGGTGCGTGTGCCGCTGCCCCCTCCCGGGCTGGGCTGGGCTGGGCCGGGCCGGGCCCGCCGCCCCCGTCGGGAGAGGCGGCGCCTCGCCTGCGGCACCGGGCAGAGCTGACCGAGGGGAAGAGCCTCCGAAAAGCGCCGCTCTCGGGCTCCGCCGTCGCCGCCTGTCGCCGGGCTGAAGCGGTTTGAGGGGCGGCTCTGTTGGCAGCCGTGACTCGCTCCCTCCACCCCCCCCCCCCCCCCCCCCCCCCCCCGGCCTCCGCCGGCAGAGACCCTCCCCGGCCGGGGTCGGCCCGGTGCAGAAACGGCAAATGAAGTGGTGCCTACTTTCTTACTTAATTCCTGTGCTCAATTTTCAAAGCGGCTGTCGTTGAACCAACCGGTGCGAACAGCGGTAACCTGTGCTGGCGGTAGCCTGGGCTTGCGGGTCCGATAGCCAGAGCCAGCAACTCAAATCAACATCGTGGTGGCTCTTGACCTGCTCGTTTCTGTCGTTTGCTGACTTCGGGCCATGTCTTCCGTTTAAATAGCAAACAAGCACAGCTTTATCTACGTACATATATATAAGCATGTACATACGTACGTATATATGCACATACGTACCTATATATGCATATACATACGTATATATGCATGCCTACAGGAGAAAAAAGATCACTTCTCTTCCAAATGACCAGCTGAAGCATTAGAGCATGAGATTTGATTTTAGCCATTGTGTGAATGTAGGTGAGCAAGTGTTGACAGCTAATTGTAATGTTGAACATTGTTATGCTTCCCTGTAGGGCTATTGTGTGTTAAATGCTTGCCTCTCGGCACTAGAAACAGATTCGTGTTTATAAATAGCTCTCTGTGTGTATATAAAACCACTATAAACAATTTATAACTAACTACATAGTTATATTTTGTTATTCATATATGTAGATACAAATTGATTATAGTGCAGGTTAAAATAAGCTTATTTAAGTGGCATTTTAACAATATTTATGCTTTGTCAGCTCTCAGTGGTGCTGTGCAATTACACAGAACAGAGGGGAAAGCCAGATGGAGTACTCCAACCTTTTACAAAACTAGTCTCCAAATCAGGAGGTTACAGGAGGTTATAGCTGAGTACTAGGAAGGGGAGATGAATTTAGTTAACCTGTTAGATGTACTAAAAAAGTTGAGAAGTCAAGATGGTAGCAGTAGTTTGATTTCCATTTCAGTAGGGACATGGGAAGTAAGTTTTGATGAAAGGGATAATACAGGCCTTTGGTGAGGTGGAAAGAAACGCCAGAACTTGGCAAACCTCTGATGGGAGAAGTGAGAACAATAGACATGTAAAAAATTCAAAAGTGTAGGGTTGAACGGGAGAACAGTGGAGTCAGCAAGAAACAATGAGGGTAGGGCAGGGTTGGCTGGATTTTGATGATTTCATAGAAGAGAAAAAGGTCCTGGATTCATGTATCAGGTAGAAATCATGAATGTGCATCAATAGCCTGCATCCAAGCATGTAAGACTCTGGGTGGAGGAGGCGAGGCAGCTGTTGAAGGATGACCTGAAAAAGTCCAGAGAAGAGCTAGTCTGAAAAAGGATGGTTTGATTAGAGCTACATTCAGTGCTTTGAGAATCAAGTCCTCGTGTTTATCTGGGGAAGAGTTTGTAAAGAACTTTTTCTTCCCTGTTTGATCCTCCCTGGGTGCTGGAGGAGGTCTCAGTCTGTCATCTTAGTAACAGTATCCTTTACCAGTCAGCATTGTTATCTCCATCCCATCTTAGCATTTGCCCTGCCATGCTGTATATAATTGTGTTAAAATCCATGAAAGATGTGCTGTGGGTTTTTTGTGTGTAGCAGTGGTTTGTGCTCATCCTTGTTGTTAAAGCAGCAGCTTCTTTGCTTTGAAGAAGCCAGGACTGGACAACCGATTGCTGCTTTGCCTGTTGTCAGAGCTGCCCAGCACTGGGCTTCTGTTTTGCCTCTGTTGAAATTAACTGTACTTTTCTGTTCAGTTAGTGTCCTTACCTGAACTGGTCGCTGTTCCCACTCCTGGAGAAGAAATGTGTAGGTATACAGGCTGTCGCTTTAGCTGATGTATTCCATAATTTATTTCACTGTGTAGTGACCTACGGGAAGGCGATTACTCCTTGAAAGGTGTGGCCTGGGACGCTGTGTGCCAGGGTCCCTTCGACATAATAACAGTTATAAAAGCAATTCTGAGAAGTCATGTGAAATATAGGGGAAAAATTAATCACTTGGTATGTGAGTCACTAGCTAATTAGACCAAGACTTATTTCTTAAAGTAAAGGCTGTCTTTTTGAAGTGACCCAAAGTGCTAATGCCAGCTAGCAAAAACTAAATGTTTCTGTTTTCACTGAAGAAGCTCCAAGATCAGGCAGAGGCAGATTTAGCCAGGTGATACCAGGAACAGGTGCAATCACAGTGATTTCTTCCAGGAAAAAGGGAACAGGAAGCAACCCTGTCGGGCATCTCTCGGAGCTGCACGTGCATCTCTGAGGTACTGTGGTTAAGGGATGGACACAAGAGAGAGGGAGTTTCCTTATCTTTCATTAGTGCTTCTTCCTCCCATTAGAGCTCTTTGCCTCACTTCTTAACCTGAAAGACAGAAGGGTAGAATGATACCAGTTTTTTCCTTAATTTTGCAGTGGTTGTGGAGCTTTCATCATGGAAGAGAGCTGCAGGTGTGTTTTCTTGCAACAATTTATTTTAGGACAGGCCTTCTAAACTTTTTTTTTTAACCTTACAGTAAACTGGTCATGAGCAAATAAAACTGGCTGATTTTGCCTCAGTCTGGGTCTGTACCTCTTTCTTAACAAGTTATGTGTAGGGTGCCAGGAATACCTTTACCACTTTTTTTATGAAGCACCCAGGAAAACATTAATGGGCAGAGGGGAGCTCAGGTTGCTTCAGTACAGGATCAATACAGGAACTAACCTATGTGCTTAGGATTGTGGTGCTTTAGACACTTGACCAAGCAGAGTTAACTTGAAATTTGTCTTACTGATCCCAGCTTAGGGCTGTCTCTAAACAAACCAGATCTGAGTTAGCAGCGCGCCCGTGCTGCACTAAGATTAAGCGTTGTAGCATTCGCGATGACTCTGCAAAGTCTGTGCAGTGCTCCCTGCTTTTCCTTCCCCAGTCGGACCTGGGGCAGGGGCCCCAGCAGGCCCTGCTGGAGGCTGTTTTTGCAGGACTGTTGGTCCAGGATCATCGGTCCCTGCAGCGGGCTGGAAAACAGGGTAGCTACATGGCGCTGTGCTGGAGCTCCTGAGATCGGCCGGACCCACGCTGGCTTAGCAGCAAGTCAGCCTGGCCACCTGCATCCTCAGCACAGCTAATCATAACCCTGTTGAACTGCCCATTGATCATTGAGTTGACCATGTGTTAATATCTGAGAAGCCGAATCGATCAATACGTTCGGGTAATTAAACTGCCAAGCGGCTGATTCCAGACCTGTTAGTAGTTTTGACGATATGAAGTGTTCACTGAATATATTTTTGTATGCTACAGCTCTCAGTCCTGCAGATGGTGTGACAAGCTTAAGTATCTCTGTGGTCCTCAATGTCTATGCTGTCTTATCACACACAGCTCCACAAATTATTTTGGTATTTAAGATCAGTTACATCCCATCCTGCTTGCTCTGGTGAAGCTGAAATCAGGGCTTATATGCAAACTTCCTTTCAGACACTGAAGATGTGAATGAAATCTAAGTTTTACCTCTTACCTTAGCTGCTGGATAAGGGTGCTTTGAGCTGTTGGGTAGCTGTTCTTTCAAACCAGTCAACTGCATTTTAGTCATGGTTACTGTGATATTTTCCTATAGCTTTTAAAGAGTTCTTACATTCTCCAAATCTGCAGGTTTGATGCTAGAGAAATGTGTAATAACAATAGGGAAGGTAACTGGAATATCTTGAAACGTCTTTTACTTTTGAGGAATGTTACGCTGAGCTAGGAGTGCAGTCAATGATTACATGAGCATGAAGTGAAACATCACCAGAAGGTGGAATTCCTGGCTCACTGAGGGCAGTAGAAATTTTTCCATCAAGGGAAATTCTGTCCTTCTGGAGTTCAAAGGCTTCATAGCCTTAAAACAAACAAACAAACAAAACCCCAGATGCTGCATTTGTGACTGTAGGATTAAACATCATGGGATGTTTTATTGTTGTATCCAGTAGCTACCCTTGACCTTCTCGTTCATAGCAAATTTTAGTGAATGAGTCCTTAGAAATCTGTTCCTTCTTAAAGGGGAAAGTATGCATAAGAAGGTCAAAACAGCTGGAGCCACAACTGGAAACCAAGTGCATCAGGTTTAACATCGCTCCACAGGAAAGAATCCTGGAAGGAGACAAAATAAAGAGGAGGGTGTAGATGCTCTTGCTGTCTCCTGCTATTGCACGTTATGGGAAAATAGCAGGCTTGCAGTCTGGACCATGGAAATGGTGGGTCCTGTCTCTGATCTAGGTCTCATGGGAAAACCAAAGTCTTTCTAGGGTGGGTCTGTCTTTTTGCAATACTGATAGTTCCTCTTCTCTCTGACAGGGGAACTGTACTCTGGCAAGATGCTCTCTGTCTGGTGAGTCTTATGCTTTTATTTCATTTCAAACTACCTAGACAGAACAGAGCTGATGATGGAAGTAGGTAATAAGTTTGATTGGGGTTTATTTCCGTCAGTCATGTAATGAAGAAACAGTTGGTGAAATGAGCTGTGTTTCCATGTGAGTGCCTCCCTTGCCTAATTTATGTACTGCCCAATCCATTCAGCTCTGGTGAAGATTTCACAGCAGCAGCACAGTGTATTTCAAGCACTGCAGTGCTTGAAACACATACTGTTGCAGAGCCTAGCTCTCTAATAAACTCCTTTGAAAATGATGGGTGAATATTAAGTGACATGTCACATCTAGTATGCCTATGAACTCCTCTTCGGTACTTAAACTGGATTTTCCCAGAGCTCTGTTTTTTCTAGCCATACTGTGTTTATGTAGCATTACCTCACTCACTTCTGATTCCACATTGAGAAACCAGTTAAATCTGCTTACCTTTTCCAGCTCCTAGAGTTCCAATAGCAGCTCTTTAGTAGGGGATAGTGTCAAAATTGTATCACTTTTTTTAAAAATCAAGTGGGGAAATGGTTCTTCCTTCTGGCATTGTGTAATTGAGATAACTATGTTCTCCAGTTGCTATGCTGACTCTCTTTAAGATCAGACTGGAAGACTGCCCAGTGCTCTGAAAAAGACAAAGGACAGGAGTTCGGTTCGTAATAAAAATTGCAGTGTCAGGGCATGTGAGCAGTGCGGGAAGGGGACAGTGGGGTATGTGAAACTGAGAAGCTATGCAAGTACCTCCCTGCTGGGAGCTTTGGAAAAAAAATGTTCTTGGGACAAGGGGTAGACAGAGAGCAGGGGTGATGGTGGCTTGCTACTCTGCCCTACACCCAGTTTTCATTCTTTTTTGACTCCTTACCTATCCATGCAACTGTGAGGCTTCCTGGGGGTGCCTCTTAGGGGACTGATGCCTTGCTCCTATTAGGAACCCCTTTGTATTGGTGAGGATAACTCAGCAGCAACTGAGGTTTCAGCAGTCCTGGAGGTGTTCCTTGTAGCTGTTTCCTGGTTTTGTTCTGGCTGGGGTAGCTGCTGTTTTGTTTGCCCTTTTCAAAGTTATCCTTATTAGCATTGAGGTCAAGATACAACTGTTTTTCCCATCTCTATAAATCTAGATGAAGACAAGACCACTGTTCTTGGCAAGCTCTGGGCAGGTTTGATGGCACTGATGTGCCTCTGTATGCTTATATTCCCCACTTAGTTGCAAGCTTCTTTCAGGGTGGACAGTGGTGTCCTCTGCACTCTTTTACCTGACAGGGACACTTGAGGGCTGGACAACATTCCTGTGGGGTAACACCATTTTCATTCACAGGTGTGGCTGGGAGCCAGAGACTGGCTTACATGAACAGCAGGAAGCTTGTGTAAGTATCTGCAGGAAAGCTATGATGTGGAGAGGCTGGGGCTGCTCTAGCCCTGATAAGATTTGGGAGCTGGGAGGCAGAATATGGTTGGCTGTCATAAAATCCCTGTGCACATCATAGGAGCATGGAGCTAGCCTTAACAAAATCTAGGTTTTGCAGGTCAGGAACTCTGGCACGCTTAAAGAAAAGAAACCTTGTTTGGAACCAGATACTGAGGCATGGAAGGGACGGGAATGAGGAGACTGGTGGTAAATGGATCTCTAGCCTTTGATTATCTGACTAGAAGTCTTTGCTCTATGGTGGCCTCCTGGTAGGATTTCTGTCAGGAGAAGTGGCATGGTTCAGGGAGCTGTTGTTCATATGGCAAGGTTTGTATTGCTGAGATGGTCTTGTAAAAATGTATTTGGGGAAATAACCTTAAGAGTATATCCATAAAAGCCTGAAAAGCTGGTCTGTTTGCACCAAGTAGCCTGTGTTAGAGGAAATGCTAAAGCACGTTTGCTTCAGGTTTCCAAATGTGGTGTTAGTAGATATAAAAAAAATTCCTTTGGAACGCTTGGGATTGCCAGCTCCCTGTGAAGGGACATGGTGGAGACAAATAGCTGTCTCTTGGATGTGTTGCCATAGGCAATTTATGGGACTTTCTCTTTTTTTGGAGCAATCTAGCAACTTCTGTAGAGATGACAGTCCTGATCTGGAGGTAGAAAATGGTTACTGCAGTAGTCTTGGGTGTAGGGTGTAGGGCTGTCTGGGTCAGCCTTTTATCAGTATTTGAACCACAGGGGTTCTGTTGGGTTGCCTCCCTAAATTAAAATTCCTTAAATGTCAGTTCTCACTGAATTACTGAGAGCGCTAGTGATGGTAAGCTGCAATGTTTCCTTTCTTAGTGGGATTGTTGCAGCTTGAACAGTAAGTAGGTGTCCTTGGAACAAATACATCAGAACAGCTGAGCAGCCTTTCAGATCAGTTAAGCAAGTGTAAATTCTGTACTTCAGCTTGGTGCTGGCAGCCTGCAGAGGAACATACTTCTGTGTTCATGTCTTTCTCTCTTTCTGCAGAGTAAATAGCTCCAGTGTCTTCACTGTCCGTTACTTCAGAACCACTGCAGTACGTAGTAAGTAAAAAGTCAGGAGTCAGCGGGATGGCTCTTGTGCTACCTGTTGGTGTCCTGACAACAGCTGAAGCTGCCTCTTCCATTCTTGGTCTAGGTCCACTGCTGTCCCACCTTGGTGGATGAATGAGCGTTTATGTCCTGGGGCCCTAAAGATTTTGTCTGGCATTCCTGTCACAATGTGACTTTCAGTCAAATGGGAATTCTCTTGTGTTAATCAGTGTTGAAGCAAGGAGAAGGCCAACGTTTGATGTCTGTTGACTTACTCCCTCTAGTAGAGTCCTGATGACAAGAATGAAGCAATGCCATAAGTTTTGAGCTCTGAATGCGTTCAAGTCTGTCTGTCTCTCTCACAGGGGATGACGTGGTTACGGTGAACACACCAGCCTTTGCAGAGTCAGTCACAGAAGGAGATGTCAGGTGGGAGAAAGGTAAGCTGTTGCCTCTTCCCTGAAATTCTCAGAACCGTTGCTGCTGCACTGGGCAGCTCGGGGGTGCACTGTAGTTCACTGGCTGACAGCCTGGCTCTGTGCATTTCAGTCTGTGACAGAGGCAGTTAATTGCAGTTCTTCTGAGGGGTAAGGATTGCAGTTACTGCCTCAGCACCTCTTTGTCATGGGTGATGTTGGGTGAAAGGTGATGTCTAAACTGGAATCAGACTCTGCAGTAGGTTGATGTTTGAGCTAGACTTTTCCTTAGCAGCTGTGGAGAACTGGAGTGAGAATATTCTGGATTAGTGGGGGAGACTGCTGTGGGTTAAGAGGGGAGGCCAGAGCACACCTCCCTCCTCACAGTGGTCTTCATATCTATCATTCAGCTGTTGGAGACACAGTGGCAGAAGATGAAGTGGTGTGTGAGATTGAAACAGACAAGGTAGGAGTTTTCTGGACCAAAACTTTTTATAGTTCTGTAGCAGGTATCCCGTATGGCTCCTCCCCACTGAATGCTCCTAAAGCCTGCAGGCCCTGCCTGTGTCTCCTGCTTCTGTGATGGAGGAAAGCTTTTCTCATCTAGTATGAAAGCTGACTGTGCCTTAAATGAGAATTCTTTGATAACTCTTTCCTTCCTCATACATTTGATTAAGCATCAGTGGTGCTGATGTTTGTTGGAGCTGCAATTCCACTCTTCCTTCCAATTTGTGCTCTAAGCTTTGAAACATGTTTGTGTTTAAACAGAGGAGAAATCTGCAGAGCCATAGGATGTCTTCAGACTGTTTTAAATTTAGCCTTTAAGTTTACTCGCTCCTTAAAGGACTCTTAAGCTTTGAAGTTCTTGCTAAAATGCCCTGCCAAGTTCTGCTTCTGGTGTTGCTGTCAAGAAGATGCTGGCAGCGGGTCAATTCTTGATTGTACCCTGGAGCAGGAAGATCAGGCTATATGTTACACTGCCAGCATCTCCCAAAACTTCCAAGCACTGGCACAAAATCCCAGTGGGGGGTGTGAAAACAGGCGCAAATGGTGCGAGACAGAGCTGCTGTCTTTGCCAAATTACAATATCTTATCTGTGCATATTGGCATCTTGGCCACTTGTTCTCCATCCAATGTTTGGGGGGATTTCACTGATTTTCCATTTTGCAGACATCAGTGCAAGTTCCAGCCCCAGCAGCTGGTGTGATTGAAGCCCTTCTGGTACCTGATGGTGGCAAAGTGGAAGGGGGAACACCTCTGTTCAAACTCAGGAAAACTGGGGGTAAGTCAGGCCTGTATAACTTGAACAGGCCTTCCTCTTTCCACCAATCTTTTTCTGAAGATGGAAGCAAGGCATTTAGAGGGATCCTGAGAGAGGTTAAATGTTTCCTCCATCTGCCTCTCTAGCTGGAAGAAAATACTCCTATTCTTTTTCCTTTAGAAAAGCATAATTTCAGCCCTTCGGAGGGCGGAACTTTTCTTTTGCTCCTTCTGGAGGAGACTGCAGCTCTAAGTTAAAATTAATTGAGAATTCCACTGATACAACTCCCTTCTCCAACCTCTTCTCTTTAGCATTCAGTCTTGTGCACAGTGAGGAGATCTAGGGTGTCGATGAGTAAAACACTTTCACCTTGGGATCCTCTTGTGGTGGTTCCTATCAGTTCAGTAGTGCTGAGAACATAAAGGCACTCTGCTGGAGGGTTAACTTTTATCAGGTTGGTTGGACTCAGAGATCCCTGACAGTGGAAGCTGTTGTTGCCCTTACCATGGTTCTTCCTTGTCTTTCAGCTGCTCCTGCCAAGGCCAAACCAGCAGCAGCCCCTCCTCCTCCTGCAGCCCCTGAACCTGTAGCTGCAGCTGCTCCTCCCCCTGCTGCAGCACCAATTCCCACTACAATGCCACCAGTGCCGCCTGTGTCAACTCAGCCCATTGATAGCAAACCAGGTGAGCCAATAGCCATTTTCTCCCATTTTTAAGCCTCTCTCACTTGGGGAGAGTGTAAGCTTAAAGACAGCAAACAGTCTGGCATTTATGGTGAAGACCTCCCCGCATTATTGCCCTGCATGCTCCAGACTAGAGAGCTCAGCTATGCCTGGAACCTGCCCAGCCCAATTCAAGGCTGTTTCCGCACTGTGTTGCTTGAGCAAGGAGCTCAGATGGGCGTTCTACCTCAGGGCATTGCAATTAAGCCCTGGCTTCCCTTTCTGACTGATGTGTTCTTTACCCTCAGTGTCTGCGGTGAAGCCAGCTGCAGCCCCAGCGGCAGCCCCTCCTGGGGAGGCAGTGCCCAGCAAAGGTGCCCGATCAGAACATAGGGTAAGCTGTGGGAGTAGGGGCCTTGCCAAGGCTTCTGTTGCTGGGTGACAGTCTGTTCTGACATAAGTCTTGAGCTTTCTGGATGAGTCTGTATCTACCTGTTCACATCCAGCTCAGTGGGGCTGTAACAGATGGGAAATTCTCTACATGAGGGCACCACTTAGGGGTGGGCTGGAGGAGGAGCCAGGTCTGATCTGACGCAGGTCTTTTCTAGGTAAAAGTCTTGTCTTGAACTCTGCTGACTGAGCACAGAAGGCTCAGTGTGATCTGCTTGGTCTGTCCACAAGGCCTCAGCAAAGGGCTGAGGCTGCTGCAGCTGCCTTGTGCATTCTTAAGAGAACATGGTTCAGCAGCCTGCTTTCTTAGCAGTCTTGCTCTTCTCACATTAGCCTCATGCTGGAAACCTATGCATGCTTGGAGGTCCTGAGAAACACACAGGTTGGAAGTAGTTATACTGTGATGCATTTCAGCACTGCTTTTCAAGTGAACCGTGTGTTGAGCTGGGCAGCTCTCGTGAAATCAGCTCAGCCTGTCATGCTCCTCAGGGAGACCTGGAGTGAAAACCTTGGCCCTAAGCATCTATTGCTAGTCAACCAGATGGCAAGAAAAAGGGCCTTTTGGGTTTCTTGTGCATTTTGCCCCTTGAATGAGCTTGAGGTAGCTTCTGCTTATATCTTTTTAATTTTCAGGTGAAAATGAATAGGATGCGTCAGCGTATTGCTCAGCGGCTGAAAGAGGCTCAGAATACTTGTGCCATGCTGACCACTTTCAATGAGATCGATATGAGGTGAGGAGCAGACCTCTTTTTCCCTTTGCAAGTAGAAATAGATGCAGGCAGTCATCTTTAAATAGCAGTCAAGACCTTGCTGATTCTCTTTGGAGAGATCAGCAACATGTCTTTTGGGACCTCTTTCTTAGGTGAGTACCACAATCTGCGCAGCTTCATCACGGCCACATTGGTGTTGCAGTATGAGGGGTGCATAGCTTCCTAATGGCCTGTCATTCCTTGGGAGTCTCATCTGTGTAGTTCTTGGTTGAGGACTGGTAGATGTTGAGCAGAAGACCAGGAGTGACTACTATCACTTGTATACTGGCGACAGCAAGATGTATCATCTGCTTTCTGCCACCCCACCAGGTTACTGCTTTTGGAGGTGTGCATATTTAGCTTCCAATGAGGTGGTTCCCCAGGGCTCATCAGCCTTTCAGGTGAGCACTACATAGGTCTGAGGCCTTTGCTGTCAGATGATGCAGCTTTCCAGAGACAGACTATCATCCTTCCCCATCCCCTCTGGGCAGGTGGGGGTCTTCTGACTCAAGTGCTTGCACGGACTGAACACACTAATGGCTTTGGAGGGTGGGCAGCTTATGTTACAGTGCATTAAGGGGAAATTGTGCCCAAATCAAATTGCCTTGTGAAATCCTATTCTGCTCCTTAAGACAAAACATGTAAATATTTGGGTCTCAGAACAATAAGGTTGGCAAAATAGTCTTGATTGGAGAGGAAGTGCTGCAGCTTTATCTCCTCTCAGAGGCTCATTGAGGTGTCACTTTACGCTGGCCTCGGGCTCTCATTGCATCTGGTAATCTGGTTTGGATTGATTGCTGTAAGGTTGACTCGTGAGGACCTGTGCTGGGGCCTCCTGCTTCCCGCAGGGGGTCAGCATCTGAAAGGAGGAAGCCATAATGAGCCAGTTTCATAGCAAACCTCGTCCTCATTGCTGCAGTCCTTGTGTCTTGGGAGACACTAATGTCTTTGGGTGGTAATCCTAGCCCTAAACAAGGTTAGGCACAGGAAAACAAACACTCTAAACCATGGAGACCCCTGTGCCTTGCTGAAGCTGTCTCTTCAAAGGCTCAAGGTCTCTGGAGGGGGGAGGGATGGACCATGCAATTCCACAGGTCTGGTATTAGCCTAGAATAGGCAGAGCTTGTAGCCACAGCTTGGTTGAGTTTTGTAAATGGCCTGAGTTCTGATAAATAGAAGCAGTGGGGAAACATGATTAGTCTGGTTGAGGGCTGCAGGTGGGCTGGCACCCACTACCATAGCATCTGGGAAGATTTCTTTCATATTTGTGCAACTCCCAAAGCTGGAGAGTTGGGTACGGAGGCATTGTTGTGCTGGCTGGCGCTGGACTTGCACAGTGATTGAAGTCTTTTCCCTCTGACACCACGTGCATCTTTTCTGCTCTTGGCATTTTCTGGTTTTTCACCCTTCCAGGGCTGGCCCAGCTACACCTGCTGTTGCTGTCTGTGGTGCCACACTGGTGGCAGCACTGGTGTCTCCAGAGAATCGGTGGCAACATCAGGTCTAAACAGGAAATACACCATACCCCATCTTGCTAGGTGCTTGGCAGTGTGGGCCATGCAGGTTAACCCTGTCCTGTGGAGTTTGTGGTCCAGGACCAGTGCCTGTTAGATCCTTTGGCAGGGGCCTTAGAGCCACCTTCAGCCCACTTCACCTATGACATTTGAAGGATTTTTCAGCAGACTAGGGGTTTGCCGGTTGGTGGTGCAGTTATGCAGTCCTTGGGCCTGGCAATGAAATCTGTTACAGAGCAACAGAGTGGTGTTTTCTTGGGCTCCCTGCTGACCAGCATTATCATGTGTTTTGCAGCAACATCCGGGAGATGAGAGCTGTACACAAGGATCCCTTCCTGAAAAAGCACAATCTGAAGCTAGGTTTCATGTCAGCTTTTGTGAAAGCTGCAGCTTTTGCTCTGCAGGACCAGCCCGTTGTGAATGCAGGTGAGTGGTGACCCTTGCTGGTGAGTTGCATGTCTCACCAGTGAACGTGGCCGAGTGGGGGAAAGCAGGTGGCCCAAGTCCATGGCAGGGCACACAGCCTGGACAAGCAAGTCAAATACACAGAAAAAAGGGGGACAGTCCTACGTGCTGCAGCTGATTTTGCTAATGCCACATATGTAGGTAGAGGACAGCTTGCCAAGAGGGGCTCTATTAGGAAGGGGTTGCCAGGAATGGGGCTGGGGCCATGCGTACACAGCTGCAGAGGGCAGAGCCTGCTGGTTGCTGTAGCGGTAGCTGCTGTAGGTGTGATGCAGTTCCTGGGCGGTGTCAGATGTACTTGCTCAAATCTAGAAGAGAATAACCAAGGGAATGTCCGAGGGGGGCTGACCTATCTGGACTGTGTTTCCTTTCCGTCTATCCTGGTGCTTCTCCCACAGGTGCAGTGAGGGCTCATTTTTCTCTGAAGTTATGTTTAAGCTAGAGATTAACAAGTTGGTATGATTTTGTGGCTACGTCTGGCCTGTTGAGCCCTTGATCTTGGGTACTGCATGTGAAAAACAGCTTCTTTCTCCTTCTAGTGATTGATGACACGACCAAAGAGATTGTGTACAGGGACTATGTGGACATCAGTGTCGCTGTAGCAACTCCCCGGGTAGGTACCTTGGATGCTTTGGCCATGCTTCCTGCAGCCTCGGCTCATGGGATGGTCATATACTTTGAGCCAACTCAGCTTTGAGCTCTGCTGCAGCAGAAACTTACTGATGAGACCGATCTTCTAAATGAGACATCTGATATATTGTGGACTGCTGAGATGGTTTTGGGAGGAGGTGGAGGACGAAGAATATTCTGCCACTGTACTAGGAGATGGAGTAACAAGGTCTTTTTTTTTTTTTTTTTTTTTTTTTTTTTTGTGGACCCATGAGGATATGGTATAGACAGTAAAAGCTTTGCATGTCCTGTCCTTTGGCTAACCCTGCTGTGTTGTTCCACCATTTCTGTAAACGACATTGCTGCTTCAAAGAGATGTTCCTGTCCAAGCAGAGTATGGGGTGGAGGTACAGATGTTGAATTAGTTAGTTCTGTCGTGAGGCAGAGGTTTGGCCACGACTGAAGTTCTGTCATTGCTCCCAAAGTCTAGGGGAGGTCCATCTTAAAGGGACTCGACTCTTCTAGTGGAGAAAGAGGTGGCAGCTGAACTTTACCCAGTGCCTCTCCTGCTTTTGTGGATGTGGAGCTGGATCCAGGCAGACGTGGTTGATTTTATGAGACTGGCTTACAAAGGCAAAGATGATGTCTCAGTACACACTAAGGTGTCGGCCCTTAGTGCTTGTCATGCCAGGTTTCCCGGCAGGCTGACAGGGTGCAAGGCAGCTCTGCCAACCACCTGCTGTGTGCTGAGGAGGAGGCAGGAACTCTGCTGGGCTGAGGCCAGGCTCCTGCCCCTTAACAGTTATGTGTGTCGCTGCGGTGAATTTGCTGACCATGCACTATGCTTCTCCCTAGGGTCTTGTGGTCCCTGTCGTTAGGAATGTAGAAAACATGAACTTTGCTGACATAGAGCGTGCTATCTACGAGTTGGGGGAGAAGGTAAGGAAAGTTGGAGGTTTTTCTGAAAAGGGTTGGGAGGAATGGGAAGAATTGGGGGTGCTGAATAGGCATGAATTGATTCAGTTCCTCTGTGTCATCATCTCTGACCTCTAACACACTGAGTTGTGCTGTGGGGAGTGATCCAGTTACATCTGTAGCTGTGCCTGTGCCTTACAGGACAGTCTATCTACTTGTTGCCCTTCCAGAAGACTGCAGAATATGCATTAGTGACATGGTGTGTCTTCACCTTTGTCTCTAGAGGCCAAGGCTGAACTGCCCTGGGGTAGAAGTCTCTGTGTCCATCTCCTGCAAAAGCAGAAGTTGGAAGCGAAGGCAAGAGAATCCTTCCCCAAAGCCAGTAAATGTTCAGATCTAAAGACAGGATGCATTTTCAATTACTTTGTGCTGGTTTTCAGCTGAACAGATCAATAAGTGAAGATCTTGCCATCAGCATTTATTCCTGGAGAGAGTGAACATCCAAACCCTTGTCCTTTGCCTTCTGTGATCTGTTCCAGCTCTCCAAGACCTTGCTTTTTCTTCTAGGCACGGAAGAACGAACTGGCCATTGAAGACATGGATGGCGGCACTTTCACAATCAGCAACGGAGGGGTTTTTGGGTCACTCTTTGGGACACCTATCATTAACCCACCCCAGTCTGCCATCTTAGGCATGCATGCCATCTTCGACAGGCCTGTGGCTGTGGGAGGCAAGGTAGGTGGAGCTGTGCAGGAGGTTTCAGTGAACATAGGGGAGAGGTCAGTGGGATGAGGACCATAGCCCATATGCTTTTTCTAGGGGTTGGTGTCAACTTCTAAAAGGCTTTACTGTGAAGGAGGAGCAGAGACTAATGGGTGTAGGGCAGCTTTGCTGGCACTGGTACTTGCCTGAGGTCTGCAGGGGGCCTTGTCCTTTCTGTGAGGGGGAGAAATAGATAATCTGCTTAGTTGTGGGGAGGAATAGGCTGTAGCCTTTGTGATAGAGAACAGCTCCAGAAAGGGACCTAGTCTTGTGTGGTGCGGACCCAGCCTGAGTGGTGATCAGTGCCTGGGTGAGTGAGCGGGCAGGTAATCCTGCCAGGCAGGACACATCCAGGAGGGCCTGAGCCCTGGATTCAGGATAGGAAAAAGCCCAGGTCTTCCCGGAATTCACAGGAGGGTATTATACAGGCAGTAGGGCTGAGGTCACTAATGCCCGTCTTATTCCTCCCCTTCAGATCGAGGTGCGGCCCATGATGTATGTGGCGCTGACATATGATCACCGGCTGATTGATGGCAGAGAGGCAGTGACTTTCCTGCGCAAGATCAAGGCAGCGGTGGAGGATCCCCGCGTGCTGCTGCTTGACCTGTAGAGCAGCCACACCCCCACACAACCCACCCAGGGCAGGGCCACAGCACCAGCAGGGGCAGTGCAGGGCATTCAGGAACTGGCAGGGGTCATTCCAGTCTCTCTCCTTCCGCTGTGATTGGAGCTGTCCCAGAGGGAATTGTGGGGATAGCTCCTACCTCCTTTCCTATTCTGTCTAACGAAGGTTCAGTTTCTCACGAGGATTGCTAAGCAGTGGGCCAACCACTGAATGGCACTGCCTTTCCAGAGCCAACTGTATGGCATCCTCTCCCTCACAGCACTGAACTCTCACCTCTAGCTTGTCCTATACCACTGGAAACTGCTTGCTGCTGCTGTGCTAGGGTACCCTTCCCTGCCACTCCAAGGCAGGTTCAGCTTTATTTCCTAGCACTGAGGTTCCTGGGAGGGAGAGGAGAGGAAAGGCTACTGTTCTGTCCCTGTTTTGCTTGAAAATATTTCACACTCATCTGCCTTGCAGGGGCAGTCTGGGGACGCCCAGGCCACTTGCAGCAGAGGTTTTGATCAGAGCAGGGCTTGAGGTAGGTGTCATGCCTCTGGCAGTGCCCTGGTTACACTCCCTCCACAGACAGGAACGCAGCAGTGGCAGCTCCCCTGCTTTCCCTTGGAGATCGTTTGTCTCTCTCCAGCCTGGTCACTGATGTGAATGTTTGTCTGGGTGGGCAGAGCCTGTGACCTCTGTGGAGGTAGCACTGTTCCTGGGGGGACAACCCTTTCACCATTACATGCCTGACACGGGGCTAAGAACCAGCCCCCAGCAGCTGTCCTTGAATCACAGCTCACTGATGGTGGATCTGACTGCTGGCTTCCTGCGTGCAAGGGCTTGGCCTGCTACCAGCAGAGAGACAGCTGGGGAGGGCCAGGTCTTTAACTGTAATGTACATCCCAGCCCAAGGCTGCTGGTTTTGGGGGGAGGGGGGCAGTCCTTAATCTGATAGCGCACACATGTATTGGGGAGTGAGGGGGTTGCTAGTGCCTGCAGAGTCTATTACTCTTACCCTCTACGCAGAACTTGTAACTAAAATATTTAACACAGCGGATTTTAAATGAAATAAAACTGGGCAACGACTGCGAGGTGGGGTGTGTTTGAGGGAACGAGCAACAGCTCCTGGGTGAGGACTCAGGCAGCAGCTTCCTTAGCGTAGTGTAAGAAGCCTGTTTTCTGGTGGTGAGAGAAAAGAGGGAATGGGAGCTGGGCCCATCACTGGGGGTAATAAATTGAGGCTTCTCTGGCTGTGCCAAACCCTCTTTGGCACAGAATTGGCTCTTCCCAGCAAAGATGAGGTTTTCAGGGCTGGAAATCCTCCTTTTCTTGGTCTAGCAACAGAACTGTCACAGACAGCAAGGAAATCCCAGTGTTTGCTAAATGGCCTGATGGCCAAGAGGGAGACCTGGGACAGGCTCTTAAAGTACAGGTGTGGAGTCAGGTTGTTTTCGCTGCTACAACAGGGGAGAGTTATAAATCATGCAAGTGGGGAAAAAGGCTGTTAAGGGTTGCAGAGGGAGAAGGGAGGCAAGATCAAAGAACTGCAAAGCAAAAGCTGTCTGTGGTGCTGAGAGTGTCTCCCCAAGGAGCTGTCCCTGTCGGAACAGTACGAAATCGTTCCAGGGTTTTTCCAGCTCTGACATCAACTTCAGAGAATGGTTTGCCTTTCCCAGCTATGAGTGAAGAAGACAGCCCCTTTTAACAGAATGTGATTGCACTCACAGCTGGCATGCTGATGAAAGGGAGAGCAGTTCCTAGTACTGGTTCCTACAGCTTACTGGCAGCTGTGGACAAACTGGTGCGTGGAGTCCGCTTTCCTCTGACTGTCCCTGGTTGAGGTAGAAGAGTAGGGCAAGAGGAAAAACCCCTTCCCTGTGCAGTAAAGGAAGGGCAAGGAGTCTAGCTGCTCTTTAACAAATAAATTGAGTGAAAAATTGATTAAAAAATGCTGCTAGCACCCAGCCCTCCACGCTGGTTTAGGATACAGAGGGCCCACCCTGACTTTGTATGTGAGCCTGGGGAAGGGCAATGCCTGTATTCTGTCTGGAGCTGCAATAAATGAGGCCTTTGAACTACCCAGGGAGTGAATGTACAGTCAAGCTTTTAAAATTATGCAGCCTAGCAAACTGCTTTTTTTAATCTGTCCTGGTGGCGCTTGCTGTAGGAGGGTTATGCAGCTGCGGTGCTTGAAGCTTCCTTTTTT
Organism: Astur gentilis; assembly: GCF_929443795.1. Lineage (NCBI taxonomy): Eukaryota > Metazoa > Chordata > Aves > Accipitriformes > Accipitridae > Astur > Astur gentilis. The sequence goes on along the minus strand of NC_064901.1, from coordinate 3,620,209 downwards.
TGACCCTCCCGGGTGACACTGTGTTGCAAGAAGCCATGCTGTGGCTTTGGTCAAGGGTCAGTCCTGCTGAACCTCCCCTGAATCACAGGACTAGGAGGCTGCTGGCCAAGGGTGCAAGCCTGCTGTTGGAGCCTTCAGCCAGTGCACTCTTGCCCTAGAGAGGAAAAGCCCCAGGGTTAGCTGCTCCTGCTGTCTGGCTTGCCGTGGCATTAGTGGTCAGCTCCCCGGTTAGTCCTCTTGGTTTTGCGCAGCCTTTGAGGTGTCCCCTGCCCTTGCTGGGGTGGCAGATGAGTTTCTCCCGGGCTCTGCTTCCCTCTGGTGGACAAGTGCTCCTGCCTGAGAGCCAGGCTGAACCAGCGAGGAGCAAGCAGGGTGTTGCTGCTGGTGGCAAGGAAGAGCTGGAACCAGCTAACCACAGGAAAGTTTCACTGGTGCAGTAATTCCTTACTATCAGGGATAAGTGAGCAATGGGAGGGAGTGCTGGGAAAGGAGGGCCAAAACTACACTGCTGCCAGTCCTAGCCATCCTTCCAGCCTATGGCTTTGACTTGCACAAATGAGCACAGCAGCCTCTGCTTTGGGCTGCTAGCATGTTTGTGCTTTTTCTTCTGTCCTAGTTTGTATTCACTCTTATCCTCCTCCCATCTGTGCTGGCTCTCAGAGTTCATCCCTTTAAACCCGCACTGTTTGGTCTACCCATGGATGACTGTGCTCAAAGCACAGCAATGAGGGCAATGGGGTTGCTGTCCTGCCAGCAGAAAGGAGCACCCAGGCACAGGAGGCTGGAGCCAGAATAACAACAACAAAAGTCAAAGCTAGAAAGAAACACAGGCATGCTGTGCACTTTTCCCAACTCTGAGCTGCAGCTGCATGGCTGCACAGACTTGAGGCCATGAGGCAGGCAGGGGTACAAGCAGAGCTGGCCAGGCACTCCCTGTCGCCTTCTGGGTTTTGGCTGCAGGGTGGTGACACCCAGTGGGCACCACCAACCCAGGGCTCCCAGGCAGGTCTGAGAAACAGATTTGGGGCTCTCCCTCACTCAGCACACTAGGCTCAGGCCTGGCTGGTCCAGCTCAGAAAGAAAAGGACACTTCTGCAAGCGATAATGAGTGGTTTATTTTTTTAGAGGGCTGGGGGGGGGCGAGAAGAGCAGAGGGCTCCCTCCCATCTCACCCCCACAGCAGGCATTACCCACACGCACATGCAGTCAGGGATGGGAACAGACCCCCAGGCTTGGGCACCAGCCCATGGGGCCTGGAGGAGATGCACTTTGAAGCCACAAAAAATGACAGGGTGCAGGGGGTCCCTGGGGTAGCAGCAGAGATAAAAACCATAGGGAGGGAGTCCCAGGGCACAGTGGTAAGCTGAGCAAGGGATGCCCCAGAAGGGGAACATGGCCTCTATCTGGGGGTGGGCACCTGGGCTCCCTTTCCCACGAGGGAAGGACCTAGAGCAGAAGACAGCCTGGCCCAGACCGCAGCCTCCTCTCTTGGAGACACCAACAAACACAAGCAGAGACAGAAGAACATGCAAGGCTGCAAAACCTCATATGTACCCCACACTGGGACAGCCCTTGCAGGCAAACCTCCCCCCAACAGGCAGAGCTGCCAGTGCCACAAATGCCAGGGACAGTGGCTCTGTGCCCAGCTCCCTGCAGGAAGGACAGCCTGCCTAGCCCACCAGCTTGTTCCACGGGATGGTGCTGAAGAAGGAGTGGGCCTTCAGCTTTGCCATGCCACCTCCTCCAGAGCCCAAGCGCTGCTTCGGGTTGTACTGCAGGAGCTGCAGAGAAAGGGAACGGGACAGCAGAATGGGGACATGGGGATACCGGAGAAGCTACCCAGGCTGGACCCTGCCTTTCCCCAGCCTCTAAACCATCCTCCCTCCCATCCACCCAAGCCCCTCACCTCCGTGAGCAGCGATGTAGCAGCCAGGCTGAGCCCCTCTGGCAGATGCAGCTGGGTGTGAGGTTGAATCCCTGAAGGGTGGTTTTGGGACAGTGGCTGCAGGAGGCAGAGTGTGATGGTGAGCAGCAGCACCGAGGAGGGTAGGAGCACCCTCTGCTGAGCCTTCATTGCCACACAACCCCAGCCCTACATGGCAGGATTTGAAACCTGGGGCCCTGAACACCCACAGACCATGCACAGGCACTAGGAATCACACACCTGAAGCAACCTGGCACAGCACTGAGGTGCCAGCAAGGCAAGGCACCCTCCCAGCCCCTGCACAGCAGGGAGCCCTTGCGCTACAGTGTCACCTCCTCCTCCTCCCACCCTCCTTGCACAGCTCCTCTGCCTCTTACCACTCCTGTCAGCAACTCATACAAGAGAGAGCCAAAGCTCCAGCAGTCAGCTGCTTCGGTGGGCTCCGCAATCCCCCCCACTTCTGCAGAAAGAGCCAGAGAGGCGTTAGAGCTAGAGGCAGGGAGCACCAATGGCCGTACTGTGCTGGGCACATCTTGCTGGCTCCAGAAGCCCCCTCACCCCCGGTCGGTGCTACTGGGCAGAGGGCAGGAGAAGGCAGGGGATGCGTCCCTTACCTGGGGCACTGTACAGGTCTTCCTGTGCCTGGCTGCAGTATTGGGGCTCCACCTCTGTCCACTGGCCAAAGAAGGTGAGACGGACATGACCTGCAGAGCAGCACCAGAGCCAAAAGCAGGGAGGTTAGGACAATGCTAGGGACTTTGGTCAGAGCACAAAGCCAAGCCATATCCCTGCAACTGGGAACAGCCAGGGCAACGGGCCCTGTGATGCTCTGAATGCAGAGGCACTGTGCATCCCCTGGCACTGCACATCCCCTGGCCTCCCAGTGCTTGCCCAAGATGCCCAGCACAGATTCTCAGCTGGTGAGACTGGTTAGGTGGGCTCCAAGCTCACAGACCTCAGTGGAGGCTGTAGTGAGGAAAGAAACAGTTTTTAAAGGGGGGCGGGAAGGTTAGCTTTCCCCTTACAAAGCTCTCTGCATTTTTGTTTTCCTGAGCAATTTGTACCTCTCCAGTTTGCCCCAGATGTTGCCAGCTCAGCAGGGACTTGCACAGACAGCAGGACCCATGGCTCAAAGGGATGGGATGGCTCCAGAATATCCCAGTGGACAGTAACTACAAGCAGGGGAAAACTGCAGTACCACTAACCTCAGGCATAGTTCAGCTGGTCTCAGCTTCCCCGTGCTGGGCTTTCCCAGGCAGCCAGCCCCCACATGGGAGCAGGGGCAATGCATTCCTGTGGCTACGACCCCTGACTCTCCTGCTGCAGAGCCATCTCTTGTAATAACTGCTTGGAAATCCCAGCTGAGACCACACTTCCAGGCTCAGAAACATCCAAACCTCCCCAGACTCCCAGACTCCCACCCTCCCCCAAAGCAAACTCAAGAAAGTCCATGTCTCCTGGAAATGGGGCAAATGGCAGTCTCCCAGCTGAGAGGCCAACCTCCTCCTCCTCAGGGCAGCAGCCTGGGGCACAACCTACCAGCTGCATCAAGCAGCAGGTTCCTGGGGTTGAGGTCCTGGCACAATACACCCTGTTGGTGAAGTCCCTCTAATGCCAGGAGGATTTCTGCTGCCCACAGCTGCACCTGCTCCTCCTTTACAGCCCACGCTCGCCGGCCGTGCCCATGGGAAGGCAGAGCCCTGCACTGTCCTGACGGCAGCTGCTTGCTGAGCCGGCCACAGGTCAGGCTTGCTCCCTGTGAGGGCTCCCGCACCACTGGGTCAGGCCCACAGGGCTTGCCAGAGCTGGACGTGGCGACTCCTGCACGAAGCTGCCTGTGACCCGAGATCAGGAGGGGGCGAGCCCAGGGGACCTCAGACACTTGCTGAGATGGCAGATCCCTGGCCCCTGACTGGCCCCCTCTCACAGACTTCAGTACGGGGGTGAGCGTCTGGGGAAGCCTGGGGTCTTGTGAGGCTGCTCTCTCCGATACGCAGCCCACGCCACTGGTTAGAACATCCCAGGGGTAGACAACCAGGCCCTGACCAGTAAGGTGGCCGGGGCCTTTGGCTGATGCTGCTGGAGCATGGTCCACAATGCCAGACGCAGCCTGTGTCACGCTTAGATCCTGCCCTCCAGGCGCAGCCCTCGTGCTGCTGGCGGGAGCCGGGCGAAGCTGGCAGTGGTTCCCTGAGCCGGGGTCCATGGGGTCAGGGGACTGCTCCTGAGTGGGCGAGGCAGCAGTGTTTCCCAATACTTCGTGGGTTGCAGAGCCTGGGAGGCCACTGCCTGTCCGAGCAGAGAAGATGGAGACTTGGCTGCTGCCCTGGGAGCTTCCCACGCCATCCTCTCTGCCATGGTCTCTCAGGGTTTGAATGGTGTTTGAACTGGCAGAGCCCTGCTGGACACAGTACTTAGAGCGGAGGTGAGACCACAGCGTCTCCCCTGGAAAGCAGAGAGAAGAACACGTGATGGGGCAGAAAGCACCCCTGGTTCCCCCACTGCGGACACGGCCCATTCAGGCACAGGCCAAGGCCCACATACTGGGGACGTGATTGAGCATCATTAACCTCCCCTGCAGCAAAGCTCAAGTCCATGCAGAATACTCCCCAGCCCTACAAGCACACCATGCTCAACGTCACACCTCCCCTAGGACCTAGCACACCAAAGGCTCATTCCCCCCCTCCTTTAGCAGCACTGCTCCCCATTCTGCACAGTCCCATTGATCCCAGCTCTGCCGCTTCCTTGTCACAGGCCAGCCACCTCTTCACACAAGCCCCTGATCCCACCGCCATCACCACTTTCCCCTGAAAGCCTTTCCTCCCCATGCGACAGAGATGCCAGAGTGCTCCCACAGCACAGCGGAACCTGTGAGTCAGTGAGGAGCCACAGCAGCGAGCCCTGGAGCCCACAGCACGCTGCCAGGGCTTCCCAGCCTCAGTATGTTCAGCTGCTGGCTGCTTTCTGCAAATTCATCCTACAGCATACACATGAGGAGTTGAGGCTGTTCTCCAAAAAGTCAGCCTTCATTTGTCACTGCTGGACCCCAGCTGCTGCTCCCTACAGATCCATTCAACCAGCAGAGAGCAAAGAAGCTCCCCGGGACAAGCCTTGTCACACTTCTTCACCAGGATCTGGGACAAGCCTCAAGTTTGCCTCCCTGTCGTACCCAAACCCCAGTGTGCTCCCTGCCCTTTATGCCCCGATTGTCCATCTCCTCTATTTGGTCTGATATCAAAATCCAGTGTGACCTCTTCTTTTGTAACCAAAAAATGTTTTATAAAGGTCCTATCAAAAAATTGTTTTGCTCTACAACTTCAAGGTGAACTACCTCACTTGGTTCTCCTTCTTCATCACCTTCCTGTCATGGTCAAACAATGCCAGTAAAATGAAGAGGTTCTTCTTTTCAAGATGCTGGACCACATCAACCTCTTTACCTCACGGCATGACCATTCCCTCCCATGGGACTCAGTGGTCCCTAAAGCTAGTTTCTGTGTAACACCCATACACACACAACCTCTTTCTCCTTGTAGGTCTCCACATGTCCACTTCTAGGTTACTTCCCCAGTCAGCTCTTACCAAACCTCCAGAATCCCCAACACAGCTGAGCAGCTCTTTCCACAAAGTCTCCAAGCCCTGGTACCCACCACCCATCTATGAAGAAGACAGCTTGTGCAGTCACTATAAATACCAGTCCCAAAGCAGCAGGAGAAATGTATTTGAGATTTCAAAAAAGGGAGGTTGGGGATAAGAGCAGGCAATGCTGTCCTCACTCACCCTGCACATGCTCCAGGTGGAGGAAGATGGAGTCCTCACTCACATAGTAGCACAACAGCTTGACCATAAAAGGGACCCCATGAGGGATGATGGTCTGTCGCTCGCGGGTCTCAACATGGGATTTGGGGAGGCTCTGAGGATGTACAGGTAGATGGGCATTACAGCATGGTAGGGACTTGGACTCCCTGCAACCTAGCACCTGGCAGGGCAGGAGACTAGCCAGAAAGGTAGTGTGCCATCTGCCAAGCCCCATGGCTGCTCCCCTGCACCACCTGCGATGGAGCTCCCTGTCTGTGGAAACCCATAGCTCATGCTGAGAGGTCCGTCCAGTCCCCAGCACCCAGCTGCGATAAGGCAGGGCTCTGCAAAGCTCTGCCAAGGCAGAGCGCTCCCCACCTGTGCTGCAGGACCCAGAGGACACCGCTGGTCCAGAGCAGTGCCCTTCTCCCACAACTGCCCCTACTCCCTTCAGACAGGAACCTGCCATCCCAGCCCCCTCTCCTCTCCCCTCTGGAGCTGATGCTTTTCCCTGTCATGCCAGAGCCTCCTTGTCCAATTATTGAAGTCCTTTATGTTTAAGCTCCAAGGACACTGGAAAATGCCCTAGGACTTGTATTGAGCACACCTCACCCATGACCTGTTTCAGGGGTTGACCCAGATTAACATGGGTGTAAGGCTTGGCTTGCAGCATTACCAGGCAGAGAAACAGCTGACCAGGGAGAACCGCTTTGCTTCCGATCACAGAAAATGGCTGAGGCAACCAAGAGAAGCTTTACGAACAATGAACTTCCTCCAACACCTCTATGAGCTGCTATTTTTTGGTCTTCCCACCTGCCCCAGCCACCTGCTTGGACAAGGAGGCTCTTGACATGACAGGGAGCAGCAGGCAGATGAAACTGAAAACACCCACCTTAAGTATAAAGGTCCCGCCAGTGGCCGGATCCTGGATGATCTGCACCTGGGAGCAGTATATACAGTACCAGTCAGAAGCAGTGACTGCTCCCCCGCAACACACAGCCTACAGGAATGACCCAAGGGACTCAACTCTGGAACCAAAACAAACTCCCACCCAAACTAGAGGAGTTTGGTGGTGCTCAAACCCCTACTCTTGAAAGACAAAACACAGGTTATTAGCAATGAGATAGCCATGCAGCCAGGGAGTAGAAAGTTAATTAAAACAAGAGGTGACTCCCACACCATTTTTGCTTCCTTCACAAAGAAGGGTTTCATACTGCTCCTTCTGGGCTCTGCGTGCCATGCTGGGCTGCCCACCAGGGCTTTGGCAGGACAGGAGGACCACATCAGTCCTGACAAAATGAGATGCGTGAATGGCAGAAAGCAATGTGCCAGTGCATGTATGGACACAGTAAGCCTGGCATCTTCACTCCAAGATCATGAACTACTAATTAGTTTATTCATCCAGATAGCTTGTCTTCTGTTGAAGTCTAGATTATCCACAGGAGTTCACCATCATGGCACCTAGGCATCAAGCACAATTCCATGCATGGGAAAGAACTGGATGCATCAACCTCCTTGTAAGTATCTTGGGAGCTCTGGTAAACAAAAGCAATGGGGACATCAACAGATTTCCCAACTAATTCCTAAAGAGGCTTGCATCCTCACCTGCAAATTTTCCTTGGTGGGAATGGTGTGGACGGATACTCTCATGTTCCTTGCTAGGTGTGCTGGGGGCCGGCAGCCCTATCCCAGCTGCCAGGACCCTCCAGCTTACACTCCCTTTGGTCCAGCCCCAGCCTCACCCCCCCAGTTCCAGGTTGAGTCGTTACCTTATCGATCACTCCCACAACCTTACACCGTCTCAGGTTCTCCACTGCCGAGCTCAGCGTCCTGATCGGCCGGAAGCGCAGGCTGCTGTAACCCTGCAAGGCGGTGGGAGAAGAGGATGAGGGACCTGGAGATGCTACAGTCCATGACAGTGGGTGGGAAAAGTCCCCGCGTTTCCAGAGGAGGCAGCCCTACTGCCAGGCTTGTCAGCATCCAGAGACAACGCTCCAACGGCCGTGGTTGATTCCTAACATCAGCTGGACCATTTTCTTGGCCAGCTCCTGGATTGCTGAAGTTTTCAGGGAAAGCTTGCACCTGCAGCAGGGGTAAAATCACTCCGAAATTTGTACCTGGACCTGAACTGCTTCAACACTAAAAGGGGATCTGTATGGAAGGTAGTCACCTTTCTCCCCTCATGCTCACCAGGCCCCGGCCCTGCCCTGCCTCACTCCCCGCTCCCTTCATTAACCACCTCCATCCCACAATGCAGCAAGTGGCCATCGTCTTTGGTTTCCATCCAGATGGGAACAATGATGGGGAACACGATATTTTCAACATCTGACAAGGTGGCTCCCCCCAGTGGCTTCAGTCCCACGAAAAATGGCCATTTTCTCTATGGCGGCAGCAAGCTAAACCACACACACCTTGGGGGGGTCCTGGGAGCGCCCCAGGCAAGCTGGGCCCACCTTGGCTTTTCGATCCAGGCAGGGTGAAGGGCTGCCAGCTCCCTCGCAGCCACCGTCATGCCAGGACACTCTGCAGCTGACGTGTCTGCCATTTTCTCTACACCACCTTACCGTGGCATTTGGCAGAGGCAGTCGAGGAGGCTCACTGGGGCTGCTCTGTGCGTGCGTCCCCCAGGTTTCCCAGCGGTACAGATCCACTGCCATCCCACCCATGCCGCCCCACGCCAGCCCCTCACCGTGGCAGTGGGGTTGCCACCCCCCGCAGCCCGCTGGAGGTGGCAGTTGAAGATTTCCTCCGCGCGCCTCAGGTACTGCGTGATCTTCCGCTTCACGGCCTCCCGACGCTCCTTGTTGGGGTCAACTGTGGTCGGCGCAGAGGGCGGGCGTGAGGGGCCTGCCACGCTCCCCAGAGGGATGTCCCGGTCACGTTGCAACGCTCCCGGGAGGGGTACCCGGGACCCCGGCCACAGTCCCCGGAGGGATGCCCCGGTCCCCTCAGCCTTCTCCCGGTAGGGATGCCCCGGCCGCCTGGCTGCAGCCCCTGGAGGGATGCCCCGGCCCGCTTGTCTTTCTCCCCGGAGGGACGCCCCGGCCCCCTCCCTGCTCTCCCCAGGGGGGTGCCCCGGACCCACGGTCGCGCTCTCCGGAGGGATGCCCCAGCCCCCCGCCCTGCGGGGAGGCCCCACGCACCCTGCACGCCGCGGAGCAGCACGTCCACGCCGTTCTGGTAGTGGTTGAAGGCCTCCTCGTAGTCCTCGCTGACGTCCCGCTCCAGCGCCAGCCGCAGCTGCCGCGCCGCCTCCACCAGGTAGTCCCGCCGCCCGCCGCCCTCGGGGCCCGCCGGGGAGACGCGGCTCCGCAGCTGCCCCAGGTAGACGCGGGCCTGCGCCAGCGCCCGGGAGCAGGGCTCGGCCTCCGGCCGGCTCATGGCCCCGCACCGCCGCCCTCCGCCGCCGGCAGACAGGGAGCGGGGGCGCGCGCGTGAGGCGCGCCGCACGCCCCGGACCTCTCGCCGGCCGGTAACCGGCGCCGTCGGCCGGCACGGCTCCCCGGCCCCGGCCCCGGCCCGGGCCCCCGCCGGGCCCCGCGGGCACGCAGCGAGGCGAGCGCTGCCGGCAGCATCCTCCGGCGCCGCCAGATGCGGCGGGAGGGGAGGGGCGGGGAGGGGCGGGGCGGGGCCGGGCCGGGCCCGCGTGCCTCCGCCGCCGCGCGCCGCCGGGGCGGCGGGGCTGCCGGGGCGGCGCTGATTGGCTGCGGATGAGATCATCGGATCCCCCTCCCCCCCTCCCCCCCCCCCGCCCCGCGGGGGGCGACGCCGGGAGGGGGAGGGAGAGGGGGAGGGAAAGGGGGGGGGGGGTGTCCCGGCCGGGGTCCCGCCCCCGCCTCAAGGCAGGTTCCTCATCGCCCCGTTAACGTGCGGTGAGCGCCGCTGCTCCACTTGCTTTAGTATCATCGTTATTCACCCTTAATGATCCTTAATTAATAAAGCTCCCGTTCGTTAAGTACTGCCTTTGCTGCCGTATTTCCCTCCTCCTGTAACAGGTAATTAGCCGCGTTTTAAACAGCCGTCGCCTCTCCCTGCCTCCCCGCCTCTTCGGCACGGCCCCCTCCCACGCCGCTGGTGAGTCTTCCTGATTTGCACCGTGCAAGAAGCGGGTGTCGTTGCCCCCCTCCAGCCTCGGGTTCTCGGCCGGCCCTTCCACCAGCTCTCGCAGGCTCACTTTGGTTTTACAGGCTTGTTTCGAATATATACAGAGCAGGGGACGTCTGCACAAATGCGTTAAGGTGCAGCAAAATATCAGCGTAGTCGAGATCCCAGCTGGTGGACAACAAATGCTTTGCGTGTGGAAAATATCAGTCTTCGGCTTAACCTAGAAGCACGCATTCCCGGCCTCCTTGGCCTGGCTTTTTCTTGGAAGGCCAGGTCTGCAGGGCCCGCTAGATCACCACCGTTATTAGCGAAGGGGATTTGCTGACTCAGGAGTGCTCAACCAGTTATGGCTCAGGCCAATTGGTTTGCTGCGTCTGTGAGATGGTCAGTCCAGGTCCAAAGAGCCACCTTCCTGGAGGGGTGGCAGGGGACCTGGAAAGGGAAGACAGCTGGAATCCAATCCCAGCGATACCCTAAGACAGGCTGTGCTATGATGGGTTGGGAAGAGGGAGACACCTGCATCTTTGTCCATCCCTTGCTAACCTACGGGCATGTCCCATTGCAACAGGAAATGCTTCTAAAAAGGCAGTTTCACTTCCATAGGAGCTGGCCCAGTGCCGTTCCATCGCAGCCACACCAGCCTGGACGGTCGCTGCGTTCAGCCCCTGCTGGAGCTGGTACTTGCTATGGGGCTGGCCCCAGCCTCTCCCGGGGAGTGACCAGATGGCATCTGAGCCCGGAGCAGAGTGAAGGTTCCAGAGCCAGGCCAGGATTCCCAAGGAAGCACCTGTTTGGGGCTGACCCATTACTTCATAACCTGCATACACCGATGGTGGGGGATCTCCCCCGGCTCAGCTCCCCCAGGCAGCTCTTTTGTGCAGCCCAGTCTTTTAACAGAACAGGAAAAGTAAAGCCTGTGCCCGCAGCTCAGCTCAGCGTTCAACAACCAAACACCCCCTTTCTTGCGAAGACAATTTGCTTGGGAGTGCGAAAGGCTAATGCTGTGCCTCAGAAGGCAGGCCTGGTAGGATGCAAAGGGGTCAGCTGTGTAAGACAACCTGCTGCCCAAACACAATCTGTGTGCTTGGTTCTTTGTTTTTTTCTCAAAACACTTCTAAGTTCCTTTTTCCCACCAATCTTTACCTAACAGAGACCAATTTTTTCTGCCCAGCCTGTTTATAACCCCCAGTCTCTAGGGCCTTTTAATTCCCACCAGAGCCTGAGGGCTCCTCCTTCAAAAGTCTGAGCCAGCAAGAAGTGAAGCAGGGCCTGGGATGACGGCAGGGATGCTGCTGGCACAACTCACCTGCCTGACTTGAGCAGATTTACGTGGGCCTGGAGAGGATGGAGAGCACAGGTAAATTACAAAAACCCAGCATAATGTATCTGTAGAGGGGTTTGGATATCGAGGTGATGGTGGTGGAGAGATGTGTGAAGAGGAGTCACTGGGAGGGGAACAAAACTCTGGTGAGTTCATTGCCAAACACCTCCTTTAGGCCTCGCAGAGATAAAGCAGCCATTACCTAAAGTCACATCAGGACTGTATTTAATGCATTTTATTGCTTCACACAGTTAAAGCTGTTCTGCCTCTGGACAGGAAGGGAGGAGCTGGAAGACAGTGGTTTGACTGCCTTTTGGGAGACCGCGGTGGAGCTTTGCAGAGCTGAGTGGGGCCATTTTTGGGCAATGCTAGGATTGCTCAGCCCTGAGCAGTCACGCTGTGGAGCCAGCAAGGCAGGGGGGACAAGGGACAGCACAGAAGAGAGCAAGCCAAAGGCATCGGCAAGAAGTGCCCCAAGGGCTGGCCTGCGATGAAGAGCCTTGCAAGGGTAGAAGATGTGTACCAGCCCTGAGGCATAGTGGCCCTTACCTGTGGGCTTCCAGTTTCCCATGTTAGTGCTGTCCGGAGGATGTTAAATTTGGGGGATTATTTTCAGATTAACTTGCTGAAGAGTTTGTGGCCCTTGTCAGGAAGTTGGAACTTCCAAAGTAAGACCAGCAAGACAAATAACAGGGACGGGAGTGAGAGCCACCCTTTTTCTCACAGCCTAAAATAGATGCATGAGAGCTGGCAAAAGCTTAAAACAGGCTGAGACTGCAAACATCACTGGCTGCAACAAGCAGAAAGATTATGCCCAACTTTGTGAGGATGCAAAATCTTGTAAATTTCAAGCGAGGGGTTAAGACCTCAGTACATCTTTATTTGCACAGAGACACGTGGGAGACTTGCACCGGCATGTGCAGGGAGGAGCTGCTGCGGGGCAGCGCTCCGCTGGCATCCCAGGACTGGGGAGGATGGAGGTTACCAGAGAAGCTTTAACATCAGGGCTTCACCAGCTATGATACTACATCTCTGGGCTGATCTCCACATCACTTTTTCAGGTAGTTCCCAAAAACTATGTGATGTTTTGTTCCTAGTGCAGCCTGGAGCCCAGCTTATGTTTTGTCTCCCCTATAACTCTCCCTCTAAACCATCTTGCTGCAGCTCTGCCTCCTAAAGCTTTATTAAACAAACCTTTGCTCCGTAAGGCTGGGAGACACAGGGAGCCCAGGGACGCTGATAACCCAGTGGCGTGCTGCTCCCGTGAAACAGCTGCCCATCTACAAGGGGTACGCAGGCAGGGGAAGGATGGGGGATTTGGGAGCACTGGGGCTGGGGCACATTTGGTGCCTGTCCATAGAGGATCAGCATGGGGTTGTTCTGCTCCCCGCTGGCTTTGGGGCTGGGGTCTGCCCCAGTCCCTTTTCAAGGGAGCCAGTCCCCTCCTACAGCCCTGCTCTGCAGCGCTTGGGCAACATGGGTGTCTGTTGATGTAGCTGACCTTGTTGAGGCGCTCAGGGGACATGTCTCCTGCGGCCAGGGAGGAACTACTGGTGTAAGCCTCCAAAAAAGGCACAACTGGGAGCAACACAGAGGGGGAACAGGCAGACAGTGGCTCTGGTCCCTTTGGGAGGGAGCATGGGTGGTGGCCATGAGCCCCAAGGTCAGGAGCCCTGCTCTCCCACTCAGGGCAGCAGGCCTCCACCCTGACCCTCATGTCACCGTCTGGTGCGATGTCCTGCTGGAAGTCCCCACTGGGATGAGGAGGGTCCTGGGGGTCCCAGGACTCTCCCCTCTGGCAGAGACGTGCAGGGGGAGGGAAGGGAACAGGTCCTCCCCTGGGCATGTGATGCCTGCAGCAGCTGTGAGAGTGTCAGGGCTCATCACGTTCCCTTTGCTGGTGAAGCCTCAGTGAAACATGCCCAGGAGCTGGAGGGAGCCCCGGATGCCTGGAGATGGAGCTTCCAAACTTCTCATGCTAATGGTGCCTTCCCCTGCTCCTGTTCTGCCCCAGCTGATCCTCTGTGCCGTAGCGGGACAGCCACATCCCTCCCAGGCACCCACGTCCTTGCCATCCACCCCGACATTCCATGCCATGGGAGGAGCAGAGGGTGAGGCCGCACACAGCACGAGGGGGCTCAGGCACTGCAGGGGGAGAAGCGACATAGGGTGGATGTGCAAGGCAGGCACCCGGTCCCCCCCAGCTCTGGGCAGAGCTGCCTGAAAACTCTCAGTGCCAAGCAGCAGCCAAAGAGGTGACGCCAGACACCAGGGACTGTTAGGAAAAGCCGCTGGGTGGGAGTTTGTTTGAATTTTTCTTAACCCTAATCACCACTCCTGACAAACATTTTTATTCATTAACGTCCTTGGGTTTATGTAACTTCCTTTTTAAAGGTTTAATACTGCCGCAGTGAAAGTTTTACTGTTAAAAACAATACAGAAACCATTATGTACATCCCTTGAGCACTGCACACAGTTCTCCTTAGCCTCAAAGCACAACCAGCCAGGCTGAAATGGCACGCAGGGTTGGCAAGAGCCTGCATGCACCAGGACAGGCCACCGGAGCTAGGGTGCCACGTGGCCCATGCAGATCCTGACCCAGGAAGGGGAGCAGCAAGTCCCCTTCATCCGTGAGGCAGCCAAGGAGGAGCTTCATGGGTCATTGTTGAGGCAGAGTCCATGTAGGCTGTGCCCCAGGACACTGTGGATGCCAGAAGTGGAATGGGGTCCAAAAGGGATCCAGCAAGCTCCTGGAGGATACGCACAGCTGCATAGGTGCAACTCGCCCAGTCCATGTCACGTTGTGTGGTGGCAGTGTGGAGATTCACACTGCCTCAACAACCACCACTGGCTTTCCCTGCCAGGGTACCACTGTCACAGGACCTGCCCTGGCCCCATGTCCTTGTGCCAGCCCCAGGCAGCACCAGCATTATGGCTCTGAGGGACCCTGCCCTGGCTACATGCTACCATGTCAGATGTGGGCAGGAGCTGCCTTGGACCCCAACACCTGCTATGTTAGGCCCCACTCTTCTTCCTCAGTGCAGGATAAACCACAGGTCACTTCATTTGATGGTAACGCTGAATCCTCTGCACATCTTTCCCTCTAGCTGTTTGCCTGAAGCTTTCAATAACCCTTAATTTTGCGTTAAACCCGTGCCAGGGGTGCCCCACGAGCATGCTGGTGCCCAACTCGCCCTTAGGGTTTCCACCAATGTGCGCTGCTCCAGGGTACAGCTTGCACGGAGCCGCACAGGATGCACTTGGCAGCCAGCCACAGCCCCCCCACAGCACAGGCAGGAAAGGGGAGAGGAAAAGCCCCAGGGGCACTGCTTAGGGCACGGAGAAGTGAGGGCTGGGGCTGCCCCCCACACCTGGGCACAGACCTGACTGAGCAGGGAAAGCAGGAAACAGCAGCACCCACAGCCATCTCGGTGAGGGCCACCAGTCCCCTACAAACCCCAGGATGTTCCCAGTAAGAGATAGGACCCCAGGCCAGCCTGTCCCCATGCTGGGTGAATGAGCCTTGGCGGGGTGTTTGCTGGGTGGGAAGGCCCACGGCCTGCCTGCCCCCCACTGCCCTAACCTTACATCAGCCCAGTGAGGGAGAAGGAAAGCCACAGGACAGTGAGCCAGACACTCGGACTGGGGTGAGAACAAGATGGGCATGGTAAACAGGGAGAGGTACCAGCACCACACCATGGTGTAGAGGAGAAGGGCAGTTCCCTCCAAGGTCTCCCAGTACCCCCCTGAGCTCCAGCACGTGGGTAAGCCCCAGCCTGGGGAGCAGCTCGCTCCTGACCTGCTGGTTGCCCATCTCCAGCATCACACCAGAGGCAGCCCCTTGGCTGCTGCAGGAGTTGGTGCTGGGGACAAGCCCTGGGCCACCACAGGATGCCCTCCTCCAGTCTGGGTGGGTGCCCATGGGGAAGATCCCTGCCTGCAGTTGCTAGAAAGCAGACAGGAGTGCTCACACTGCCAGCTCCTGCATCTGACCACCAGGTTTTATTGAGCAGGGCAAGGCTGGGATGTGGCTGTGAGTATGAGGAGCCCTGGCAACCCAAATTCCCTCCCCTTCCCCACCAGGCAAGCTCCCTGACACCCTCATGGGCTAACCTGTGCCAAGGCTGGGACAGACACAGCCTTGCAGCCTTGCCTGCCCCAGGTTTCCTTCCTCCCCAGCTGCAGGGCACTGGCAGAACACAGCAGTTTTGCAGCTGCAGCCCTCCGAGCTGCCTTCACTCGCCCCCCACATCATGCTGTCCCCAGCCAGCTCCAGCAGCACATCCACCAGCTCCGCTCCTCATTGCCCCCCGGGATGCCATCCAACACCGAGACGCTGCTTGAGCTCCTCATCTTCAGCCCCAGGCCTGGTCATGGGTCCTCTTGTCCTGCTGCCGCCGATGGTGCAGACAGGGCAAGGGAGTCCTCGGTTCCAGGCTGTGTTCCCACCAGGGCCAAGCAACAGTCCAGTCAGCTCTCCCCTGCCGGAGTCCTGCTCCCTACCACTGCTTGGAGGGGCACAGCTCCACAAGCCCCCCATGCTTGTGGTGGGGGGCTCAAACACAGTTGGCTCAAACCCAGGCAGCAGGAGCGAGGCCGGGGACAGAGCGGAGGCTACCTGCGTGGTGTGCCACATCTGCAAAGAGAGCATGGCACAAAGTAAGCACCACCGGGACTGGGGGGGACGCTAGGACCCCCAGGCTAACCTGCTCTGCCCCAGGTCCCCCCTCTCTGCCTGGCCCCTCCAGCACCGAACTGCAGGGGTAGGGACCACAGGCAGCCTCTTCACAGGGAGGAGTGAGGGCAATGGGGCTGTAGGTGCTGGCTGAACACCGAACAGCAGGCTTCAGCCAAAACGGGGAAATGCAACAGGGAAGTGCCAGCCACAGGCACCATACCCCAAAAGTGTCCACAGTAGGAGTCCAGCCTGCCCTGTTACAGCAAGCGGTTTGAGAGTCAGCTAAATATAAAGAGGGAAAGGGTAAAGTAACCCA
Organism: Astur gentilis; assembly: GCF_929443795.1. Lineage (NCBI taxonomy): Eukaryota > Metazoa > Chordata > Aves > Accipitriformes > Accipitridae > Astur > Astur gentilis. Next base: position 3,604,071 of record NC_064901.1, on the reverse strand, counting down.
AACAACAACCAGCCAAGGACATCAGGAAGGACAGAGCAGGCAGCAAGATGAGGCTGAAAGTGGAAATTCGTGGATCCAGAAAACCCTGGGACTGCACTATCCCCTCTGCCCTGCTTTCTCCTGTTCTGCTCTGCACAAACCTCTCACTGCTTACAGTGTCAGTAAAGACCTAAAGGCTTAATGAAGCTGCTCATCCCAAAGAAATAAACGCAGAAGACACCACCCATACCTGTCCCTGCTCACTTACAGTTCACAGTCTTTACGTCTCTTCTTGTCTTGTCTTCTCTTACCTCGGCCCTTGGACCTCCTCCTTCGAAAGAAAAGCACCACAAGAGAGGCTGATGTGTGGGAGATGAGACCCACAATCCCAGCCGGTAACGCCACCCCTGACATCACTTACCTTCCCAACCTCATCAGGTCTTGCCGGGGCCTGCAGGGTGGGAAAAGGACAGAGTGAAGCGGTTACTCGAGCAATGGTGTCTCTTGAGCTGCTGGAGGTTGTTTATTGAGATGCCCCAGTGTACAGCACAATCTACCTGTTATTATTCATGCTTAAAACAGACACAATACAACCTCTCCACATTATCAACTCCTCAGCCAGGAGCTGACTGCAGTAGGCAGAGAGAAGGCAGAGACAGGAAAGGGGCAGGGGATAGTCAGCTTTGGTGACTCCCCTGGGGATGTGACATTTTGCCCATGAGGCCAGGAAGCACAGGTTCACTTTCAGGTGCTCTCAGTGACAGCTTTCATAGCTCAGCTGGTTAAACAAGATGCAACGTCCTGAGTAACATGTGGGATTTGCTGCAACGTCTCAGTAGTGGTTCTCAGACAACAGCCACGACATACTTGGCTTAAGCATCCCCTATAGGGGCCAAGGCTGGGACATTCACCACGCCTACGCTACACTTCAAAGGGGAGCAATGTAAAGGTGTGCGAGGCAGCTTAGGGAGAAGCTGAAAGGTGCTGCAGAAGCAAGAAGTTTACACAGATTCAAAGGCAACCTGCAAAAGTGCTCACAGGAGATCCCCTGGGAGTTACCCTAGGTAGGAAAACCACAACAGGCTCAGGAAATTCCCTGCATGGAAAATAGCTGGAAGCAGAGGGGGGAGAATTAACACGTGCTTCTTCCCGCTCCCCCTTCTGCATCCACCGAGAGATTCTCCAGAGATGGCACAGAGCTGGATGGGCCTTGGGTCTGTTCCAGCACCGCCTCTCTTACAACTGCAGGGGAATACCGACTCAGGCTCTTCTTCCAGGCAAGCATCACATCTAACAGTTGCCCAGCAGGACACTCAGTCCCCAGTTTTCACAATACTAAATCACCCAGGGGTCATGATGGAGAGCAAACGCCAGGACCCCCCATGCAGACAGTGCTGGAGAGGCTCTGTGGTGGGGACCAGCTGCGGGCAGCACTGGAGCTGCTCCCCACTCCCACAGCACTGCAGCCCCCAGGCAGAGTCCCCATACTGCCCAAGCTCTCGCCACTTCTGGGACACAGTGAGCACCCCGAGAGGTTAGCTATGTGCCAGGAGTCTGCGGCAGGTTGGTGCTGCGCATCCATCCCAGGCCAGCACTGTGTATCCATGCCAGGCTGGCACTGCACGTTTTAAGCTTTCATTTGTTGGCCTGGATGTAAACCACAGCTCCCCAGCCCTGGATGGGGCAGCATCCCTTAAATGGAGGCCCAAGGCCCAGTCCTTCAGCTTTCTCTTTGGGCCACAGTCACACTCAGGTATACCAAGCCATGGAGCTCCCTGCTGAGCCACCACCTTGGGCACACTGTCCCACACCAAACACCTGCCTCAGAGGCACCGGTCTTGCTCTGTTACCCACAGGCAACTCTTCTGGCCAGGGGAGCACACGCCAGACATGCCAAGGCAGCTGCAGGGATGGGGGACACAGACATCCCTGCTCACAGAGCCGGGGTGCCGCAGCAGCTCCAGCCCTGCAGACAGTGCATGGTTCATGACCTGGCCGCACAATGCTACGCACCCCCACGGCTGCCAGGAGCAGGCTGCAGAGGCACAGCTGAGCAAGGGCCATAAGCACCGGCAAACTCCAGTGCAGAGACAGTGAAGGTGTCCCAGCATGGCTAGGGTGCCCCCAGAGCATCCTTGTCCCACACGCAGGGCGAGCTGGCAGGGTCCCTCTTGCTGGAGGGGCACAGGGTTGCAAAATGAGCCTGGGGGTCCCTACCTGCACTCGCACTGCCTGTGCTCGGTGAACGCCATCTCCACGTAGGGTGCCTCCCCATTTGGCTTTATCTTCAGGAGCTGAAAGAGGAGCAAAGGTTACTTCCCAGCCAGCTGCAGGAGGGGGCTGGAAGGGCTCTGGCAGCACTGCCTCGCCACCCCAGCCTCTCGGGCAGATGCATGTCTAACCTGTTCCTCGGGACCTCCAGCAGCGGAGACTCCACCTCCGCATGCAGGCAGCACCGGCCAGGCCTGGCCACCCCGGCAGCTTGGGAGGCTCTGCTAGTACCGCCCCATATCTTCAGGGCTGTAATTTAAGTCCCATGGTCTTGGGATTTCCCAGCCTTAGAGGAGATTTTTTTCTGTCTCTGCCTTTGTGGAGAGCTTTCACGTATTTGACCACTCTGCACATCCCCCTTCTCTGATGGAAATATCCCCCTACTCATGTTTTCCAGACCATTCCCGTTGCTGCTGCCTCCTTCTGGCCCCCTTTCCCGCAGCACCGAGCCTGGAGTCAGTACCATGGTGCTACTCCAGCCCAGGGGTGCAGGATTTCCCCTGTGACGTGTCAGTCCACAACCCAGCCTGGAGTTCAGGTTGGACATCCAGGGGCTTCACAGGGTATGTTCATTAGTGTGATCCACACTAGCCCGCGCAGAAGTGCCTGGCATTGCCACCCCACACACAGCAGAGGGATCCCTCCTGTTGAGGGAGAGCTGTGCTTGGGGAATTGCCTCCCATTCATGTCAGGCTCTTGCTCCACCTCAGTCAAGATTTTCTGGAGACTCCCACCCTGCCTTCCAACACAGTTTCAACTCCCGAGGGACAAAAATCACTGGTGATTTATTGCAGGCACTCTCTAGCCCATCACCCATGGCAAAGCAGAGCTTTTCCCTTCTCCCTGCAGCAGCAGCGGCTTGATCTACAGCAGCACAGCACAAGGGCTGCAGTGTGAGGACAACGGCTGCCTGGTGCATGGAGAAGACCTGACTGGCGTCTTGTTCGCAGGCTGGGATCTCCCACACTGCTTCACAGAGCTTCCACAGTGGCAACTGGAAATGCAGCTGGCACAGCCCTTCACGCTCACCATGCCCACAGCACACATTCACTGTCAGTCCCATCGCAGGCATCTCCTGACACACGAGAGCCTCGCTTCTCCCTGTGATTCAGGGGCAGCGCCTGCTTTGCCCCAGCAAACAGTCACAGGCAACTGGGACACCCCGAGCCCCGGCACAGGACAGGGGAGGTCCGGAAAGGTGACAGCAGTCAGCAAGATGGACCACATAGAGAGGAGGGGGCAGGGAAGCAGGGAGCGAGGCCAGTACCACCAGAAGCGTCGCCTGGACTTCAGGGACAAGCCCAACGAGCAGGCAGAGGGACCCTCCTGCTTTGGCATGCATCTGAGCAGTTGTGAATAAGCCCGCTCCCCTGTTAGCCGTACTGCTACGATGTCTGAAGGTGGCCAAGCTGCAAGTTCGCCCTCCCGGCGCTTGGCGAGGAGCCCGCTACCGCCCCAGCACAGCCACGGCCCCACAGCAGCAGCGCTTACCTGCATGGTGACCGTGCTTGTCTCCACGGGGACGCAGCGGAGACCCTCGTCCCCACAGCAGCCTCCGCAGCGCTGCAGGGAGACGCAGGAGGGTCTGAAAATGTACTCCACCTCGTTGGGGAACTCGGTAATGACATCCACCAGCTGCTCCAGAGGCCGGCAGAAACTACGATTCCAGATCTCCCGAAAGGTCAGGACTGCAAGAAAGGGGGGTGGGGGCTATAAGGAGGCACCCCGGAGAGGCCGAGCCCAGCCGACCCACTGCCGGGGCAGGTGCAGCAGCCACCGTGGGGTCCTGCATCCATCACGGAGGCAGAGGGATGCAGAGGA